>NC_140952.1:102280911-102989661 GCF_014529385.1 Adiantum capillus-veneris
GGGGGGAATATTTTCCACAAACCTTGAAGGAGGCAGCGAGGAAATGGTATTACCATTACCCTGCTTGCCATCTCAGATCATACAAAAAATTGCTTAAAGCCTTCAGGTTGGAATATTCTGACAACACAACAGAGGGGATGAAGATATCCTCTGTGAACTAGATAAGATCAAACAGCGGAATCTATCAATCCGAAGTTATGTGGAAAAGATCAAGGAGCTAACCAGGCAATTACAGGAACCGCCATCTGAGAAGAGGTTGAGGGCATGGTTTATGAATGGTTTTAGAAGCAAAAGCTTAGGGAGCAAGAGGTACCAGCCCCTACCAAGAAATTCAATGATCTGGTCCAAAGGGCACTGAAGCTGGAACAGCAGGCCAAGAAGGAAAAGAGTCACAAAAAGAGAAGGTTCTGCTACTGAAAGTTTTGATTCCAGTGAGGTGTCCAGTAGCTCCAAAAGCAAGTCTAATGAACAATCCAAGGAGAAGTCAAAGAAGGGATCTTGGACTAAGAAAATTGAAGAAATGGCTAGACAGATTGCCAAAATTAGCCACACAAGACAGCCAGTTCGAAAGATGGAGACTTGGTGTTCGAAATGCAAATCCAAGGACCATATCTCCAATGAATGTCCACAATGTACCTACTGTAAGGCTTTTGGTCATCTATGGAACAATTGTGGCATTAGGATTCACCACTTTAAGAAGGGCAAAGATCTGTCAGTGGTCGCCTACACTGAACCAGTGAAGGTAGAACCCATCAAAGTAGCTCAAGAGGAGAGACCAGGTACCAGTGGTACTGGTCAGGGACGTGGCCGATTCCAAATGGGTATGGGCCGAGGCAGAGGACGTGGAAACTTCCAGAATAGGAGCATGAATTGCTACACTTGTGGGAAGTATGGCCATTTTGCATCCCAATGCCCAGATGCACCTGCAACTACTACTACTGAGGCTAAGGCACCAGAGCCAGACCTAGTACGGGTAGTCACCAGAAGCAAGGGTGTAGTGATTGAAGAGATTTCAGATACTTCAGAAACACCAGTCAATCCTACCAGCAGCAAGTGGGCTCAACAAAGAGAAATTTGAAAGGCCAAAGGTAAAGAGAAGGTGGTAGATTAATGGCAACAGTAGAGGGAACTAGCGGCTAAAATCACGGAGGATTTAGCCAAGAAGCTGCCAGAGCAGCCAAAAAGTTCTGAAGCTAGAGTCATTCACAGGATACCAACCCAATCAACTGATAAGGATCAGTCAGTATCGGCCATACCAGAGACCATGCTGGCTGCGATACATGGACTAGCTAATGAACTGAGAGTTGATGGAAGGAGTAGAAGCACTGCAAAAGAGGAATGGCAGTGTGAAGATACCAGTTCTTCAAGCTCTGACAATCAGTCTGACCAAGAAAGAGAAGAAATTCATGTGAAAATTTGTGATAGAATTCAGAAGCTGACTATAGAGCTGGAGGATATCAGAAAAACCTTGCCTGAAGTGGCCAACTTTATCAGACAACGCAGGAAAGCTGAGGCGGAGGCCAACACAGTGGACCTGACGGCCGTCCGAGATGATGAAGTTTCACTTATTCAGGTGGACTACAAGGTTAGGAAGCAGTGGGAACCTCTCTCAAGTGTTATCTGGGATGGAGGAGCAGGAGTCAACATAATGGGAGTTCATCTCCAGTAGAGAATGGGTATCACTAATCTGAAGCGAGCACCATTCAAAGTGCGAATGGCAGATCACAGAGTGGTACAGGCGATGGGTATGATTGAAAATATGCAGATAAGAGTTGGGAGGGAGAAATTCAGAACCAATTTCTTAGTTATGGATGTACAAGGGGCATATGGGATGCTGCTAGGGCGCCCATGGTTGAGAACAGCACATGCTGTTCATGACTATGCAAACCAAACATTAACCATAGAAGGGGCCAGTGTGGCAGAATCCAAATCCAGACAAACAATACTAGGAGCTGGAGAAAAGAACTAAGGCCGAAGGAGTTATGTCAGAAGTACAGAGCAAAGAAGATCGAGCGAATGTTAGCGGCCATGAACATATTCCCTTTGGCAGAGATTGACTTGAATGTAGTCTTGCTGAATAAAGAGCAGGCTGACAAGCAGAAAAGAAAATTCCCTGATCAATTTACTGAAATCAACACAGGGGAAAGAACAGTTCAACTAACGGCAAGGGTGTTGGAATCAGCTGATACTGGTCTGGTAGAGGAACTAGTACGTTCTGAAGAGTACCCAGTGGATCAGAATGCTGATTCAGAAATGAATGGACCATCCTAGGATTACGCTGAAGAGTCGACCAAACGAAAAGGAGGCGGGCCTAATTGGTTGCTTCCAGACGACCAAGAAGTGGAAGAGTGGAACCTAGGATCGGAGGATAATCCTAGGATGATCAAGGTCAACAAGCATCTCAACCCGGAAATGAAGGAGAAGGCACATAAGATGTTCCAGAACTATAAAGATGCGTTTGCCTGGGAACATACAGATCTGAAGGGAGTGGATCCAGAAGTATGTCAGCACCGAATACCTCTGAAGCCAGATGCTAGGCCAGTACGACTGCAAAGATACCGGATGAACCCCAACTATGCAAAGAAGGTCAAAGAGGAGATTGATGATCTTCTCAAGGCTGGGTTCATCACAGAGGTAGCCAATAGCTATTGGCTATTTCCCATAGTCGTCGTTCCCAAGAAGAATGGAAAATTGAGAGTTTGTGTCGACTATAGGAAACTAAACACCCAAACTATCAAAGATCCATTTCCCTTGCCTTTTACTGACATGTTTCTTGATGAGATCGCAGGATATGAAATGTATAGCTTCATGGATGGTTACAGTGGCTATAACCAGTTATAGATTGCTCTTGAAGATAGAGCCAAGACCACTTTCATCACCGAGTGGGGAGCTTTCATGTATCTGGTGATGCCTTTTGGCCTATGCAATGCACCAGCTACCTTTTAGCGGTGTATGATGGAGATGTTTAATGAATTCCTTCATCAGTTCCTCACCATTTTTATGGATGACTTTACTGTCTATTCAGATGAGGAACAACACCTACTATTCCTAGAGATGGTTTTCATGGATGCGTTTGCCTGGGAACATACAGATCTGAAGGGAGTGGATCCAGAAGTATGTCAGCACCGAATACCTCTGAAGCCAGATGCTAGGCCAGTACGACTGCAAAGATACCGGATGAACCCCAACTATGCAAAGAAGGTCAAAGAGGAGATTGATGATCTTCTCAAGGCTGGGTTCATCACAGAGGTAGCCAATAGCTATTGGCTATTTCCCATAGTCTTCGTTCCCAAGAAGAATGGAAAATTGAGAGTTTGTGTCGACTATAGGAAACTAAACGCCCAAACTATCAAAGATCCATTTCCCGTGCCTTTTACTGACATGTTTCTTGATGAGATCGCAGGATATGAAATGTATAGCTTCATGGATGGTTACAGTGGCTATAACCAGTTATAGATTGCTCTTGAAGATAGAGCCAAGACCACTTTCATCACCGAGTGGGGAGCTTTCATGTATCTGGTGATGCCTTTTGGCCTGTGCAATGCACCAGCTACCTTTTAGCGGTGTATGATGGAGATGTTTAATGAATTCCTTCATCAGTTCCTCACCATTTTTATGGATGACTTTACTGTCTATTCAGATGAGGAACAACACCTACTATTCCTAGAGATGGTTTTCAAACGCTGTCAGGAGAAGAGGATTTGTTTGAATCCATTCAAATCTGTTTTCCTAGTCTGGAAAGGACAGCTACTGGGACATGTGGTTTCCCGAAATGAAATAGAGATGGCCAATGACAAAATTCAATGTGTTCAACAAGCTAAAGCACCCAGAAATGCTTCAGAATTGTACATAAGTTTGCTTCTCAAGCAGTACCACTATATGAGCTTACAAAGAAAACCAGTAAGTTCAACTGGACTGTTGAATGTGAGGAGAGCTTCCAAAATCTGAAAAAGGCCATTATCAGTAAACCAGTCCTTAGGCAGCCAAACTGGGATATTATTTTCCACGTACATGTAGATGCTTCGGGATTGGCAATGGGGGCAATATTAGATCATCCAGATGGAAGGACTGATTATCCGGTTTATTTTGCCAGTCGTGCAGATTCAGTCAGGTTGAACAAGGCTATACAACTACTGAGAGAGAAGCCCTTGGAATGGTTTTCAGCGCTACAAAGTTCAGGCATTACCTATTGGGAAAGTTGTTTCATTTTTATGTGGACCATCAGGCTCTTCTGTTTTTTATTAATAAAGTCATTATTCAAGGCAGGCTGATAAGATGGATGATGTTCCTAATGGAGTTTGAATTCAGAATTTTCCATAAGCCTGGCAAGAATCATTGTGGAGCTGATTTTCTCTCAAGAAGTACGGAAGGTTATTCAGAATCACCCTTGAGAGATGAACCAGTAGACGCTGACTTATTTCAGTTAGAGGCAAAAGAATCAGTTGATCCTGAATGGTACGATATTTATCAATTTCTTTCCCAAGGTGCCTTTCCAGAGGATTGGAAGCAAAACCAGAAGAAAGCTCTGATCATAAAAAGCTTGAAATTTACTATCATCGGAGGATTACTCTATCAACTAGGTGTGGATGGTATACTTCAACGTTGTGTCCCTATGGAAGGAAGAATGCAAGTGATTTCAGAAGCACATAGTGGTGAATCTGGTGGACACTTTTTCAACGAAGTAACCTACAAGAAGATTCTGCAAGCTGGTCTGTGGTGGCAAACACTGATTGCTGATGTCAGAAGTTTTTGTAAAACTTGTGACATATGCCAAAGAATGGGTCGACCAACAGCTGTGCAGATATGACTCCTTTGACGCCAGTACAATCACTGGGAGTGTTCATGAAATGGGGACTAGATTTTATGGGACCTTTTAAGAAGGTTACCCCCAGGAAGAACAAGTACATAGTAATGGCTACTTGTTATGTAACTAAGTGGGTTGAAGCTAAGGCTCTTCCTGACAACACATCCAAGTCAACTGCAAGGTTTCTATTTGAGAATATTGTCTGCCGATATGGATGTCCAGTCGAGATTGTGTCCGATCAAGGAACACATTTTATCAATGACACTATGGAAATCCTATTGTATATTCTTTCAGTCAAGCATCGAAAATCTACTCCTTACTATCCCAGATGCAATGGATAGGCTGAACGTAGCAACAAGACAATAAAGACTATTCTCACTAAGGTGGTGCAAAAGAAACCAGACCAGTGGGATTTGAAACTCCAGACTGCTCTATGGGCGTGTAGGACAGCTTATAAGGTCACTGCTAGAATGACACCATTCAGAATGGTGTATGGCACTGAAGCTGTGGTTCCTATGGAGTTTGTGATCCCAAGTCTGAGAATGGCTATGAAGTATGGCTTAGACTTCAACCACAATCTGAAAAAGCAACTAGATGAACTGATGAAGTTAGATGAACTCAGGCAACGGGCTATGTTGGAACAAGAAATTGTTCAACAACAAAGAAAGCACTGGCATGATCGCCAAATTAAGGTTCGGGAATTTCAGAAAGGAGATTTAGTGCTTTTATATCAGTCTAGACTGGGTCTAAAGAAGCCAAACGTGAGGAAAGCCACTAAAGAACAGGCTGGCAATTCAAAGAAGCCAAAGACTACACTGACAAAGAGAAGTGTGTTTTTGAGGCAGATAGAAAGCCAAGTCAAGACAGTGAATACTGAGAAAGCTATAGTGATCCAAACAGAGAAGCAACCTGCTCAGAAGACTGTGCCTAGCCAGTCAATAGGACAAAGTGCAGTTGCTACTAGTTCTAGAAAAGATCAGGCCAAGGCAGCAACTTCTGAGAAGGTAGCAGACCAGTC
This sequence comes from Adiantum capillus-veneris, assembly GCF_014529385.1. Lineage (NCBI taxonomy): Eukaryota > Viridiplantae > Streptophyta > Polypodiopsida > Polypodiales > Pteridaceae > Adiantum > Adiantum capillus-veneris. Next base: position 102,286,734 of record NC_140952.1, read on the forward strand.
GGTGGACAAAGGCAAGGGCCAAGTGGACAAAGGCAAAGACCCAGCTTCTTCAACTTTGCCAGGTGGAGTTTCTACTCCAAATACTGAACACATTCTGCACCTGGTAAAATAGGACAAGTTGCAGCAAATGCAGACCCATCAACTGAAAGGGCATCTTCTGCTACGAAAAGCTGATTATGCAACTTTACCTTATATGGCTCCAGTGACAATATATGAGCCTATTGATTCTGATCCAGTCTACAGCTAAGGACAAATGTTCAGTCCTCATACAGTCTTCTTGGAATACTATTGTCAGTTGTATGGGACAACTGGTGGAGGCTGCTAGGTCAGAAGATGAAGTGAAAAAGGTTAAAGCTGACTTGAAGGAGCCTGAAGATCAGATTCAAAAGCTCCAGAAAGCACGGGAAGAGCAGAACATACAACACAGGGTACTGGAAGCTCATTCAGAGAGGGTTAATGAGTTATTAAATAAGAAGCTAGCTAAGGCTGAATCTGAGATAATTGTTGGGGTGTAGGCCAGGTGGCCGTGGGAAACCACCCTTGTACACTTGATTTCTCCTAATCAATATAGGGAGAAAAAGAGGAAGGGTTGACCTTTTCTCTTTCTTCTCCACTAACCCACATAGTGGCTGCCTGTGCATCTCCCCCTTCCCTATTCTCTTCTTCCCCCTCTCTTGCACACACTCCGTACACGCACACGCGTACTCATCAATTGGTATCAGAGCTGCGGTGACGAACCGCACGCGCGACCGCTCTTCGACGATCGACTCGAAAGCGACAGAGCTTGCCGGCTATGGCGGAGCTCGGAGCTTGTACTTGAGCTTGGCGGTGACAGCGGATCCGGCACAGATAAGAAAGATCGGGCAAGGTCGACGCTTCCCGGCTTCATGACGTGTGCAACAACTCCATCGGAGAGGGAGTCTTGGGATTTTTGAAGGTTTGCAGGAAATTTGGCAGACCTATGTTTGCAAAGATTGGCTTGGAAGAGAGCCTTACAGGCTTGAGCATCAAGTGCTTCAAGGAATTGAGAGAATCGAGAGCAGGTTCTCAGGTTCTTAGAAGGGGTAGTCCAAGCAGAAGCTCCAGGTCAAATCGAGACCAAGGTCGACATAGAGAGTGGATCTTGGTGTGAGAGCATTGAAAAAGCTTACGAGTGTGTGTACACACACACACTCAGCGTCGAGGGCAGCAGTGTGACAAGCAAGGAGCAATTTGGGGAAGTCGAATCGAGGCTCCATAGGAGCTTGGAGGGAATTAGCAAACAGTGATAGGGGAAGAATTTAGTTGAACCAAACACTACAGCATCATCGGACAGGACTGAAGTGAGTTGGAAGCTCATAGGAGAGAGAGTTTGTGCAAGCCGAAGCAGCCAGGTATCGACACCGAGCTGCAAAACAATCGAAGGCATTGATTATTTGGCGGGTAGCAAATCGACAGGCCAGCGCGTCGAGCAAAAGGGGAATTTGCAAGCAAATCGGACCTGGAGTTGCAAGGCTTGGAGAAAAAAGCCAGGCCCATAAGCAGCAGCATGGATGCCTCTCTCCTCGACTGCCGTGAGCAGCAGAAGCCCGGCACCAAGCTTGAGAGCATGCAGTTTGTTGTAGCAGAGTGCTAATCGAACTGAGCCATTGAAGGGGAATTGGGTGCAACTGCAACCGAGTATAATCGAGCAGGACCAAGAAATCTGCAACAGGTTTAGCATAGGAGGGGGAGGTGGAGATGCATCCGAGTACCATATGGCCAATCTCGTCAATGCCATAGCAGTGCAACAGGCTGACGTTGATGGTTTATCAACACACACACACACTCACTGTGTGTGTCCTACAGCTCGTCAACGTTGTCACAAGCAGTAAAAAGCAATTTTAAAAAAAAAAATCGATTTACTTTTTTTTTGAGCCATAAAACTTCTTTGTGTGCAAGGGGCTATTCCCGCCCAAGGCCCTCGACAACCCGATCATTTCCCGACTCCAGCCTTGACCCGGCTTGGACCTAGGGTTCACCAGAGCTATGAGGCCCGGAAGAATCAAAAGAAAGAGCGAGAGAGTGAGAGAGAGAGAGCTTGACACCGTGCTTGCGAGCGGGCACAAGTAACCGAGTCCAACAAGTTGAGAGCAATCTTTACAGACCGAGCAAGATCTACGATCGATACCGATACGACTCGATATTGGCCGCTCGAGCATTGGCGTTTTACGGCTACTCGGCCAGCCACTTCCGCCCGGCGGCGGAAGGCGACATCGACATCGACACCGCTCATGCGCACCGGCTCGACACTCCTCATTGCGGCGGATCTCCGACATCCGACCTAGACACCGGGCGCTTCCCCACACGAGCGTGTTCTCGCAATCAACGACCATGCTTGCGACATGCGCGGGTGAGGTACCTCTATCATAGAGGAGTGACACCCGGCATTGGCACCAAGCGCACCGATCGCGCAGTACGACACAGTTTACGGATACGACACCTTTGGCGGCTATTCAACTAGCATATTTCTACCCGGCGGCAGAAATCGGCACATAGCGACACCGACACACAGGTTACAGATTACAGGGGGGTTTTTCAGCCCATTCACTCAAAGATTCTCCAGGTTACTAGACACAGCGCTTTCACAGGCGATTTGGCAATCATTTCGACAGCAGATTCTTTGCGGACACATGCGTTGACCGATGCATTTTTTTATGAGCACACATAGTGCTACTGAGCTCTTTTGAGAGCAGATATCCCCGTAGGGATCACTTTCACTGCATGCAGCAGTTCTTGGCGCCTGTTTGAGCGCGGTTTTACTCATGTACGTTGAGTTGCGGACACTGCCCACTGTACTACGTGTGGAGCCATTTTTTGGCTGTTTTGGCAGTTTTTCCCGGCCTTTTCTGAGACTCGGACCGGAAGAGCCCTTTCTGAGACTGTGGCTAGTCCATTTGTGTCTGCATTAGCCTTTTGGAGGGTCGATAGCGTGAGGTTTTCTTTGAGTTGGGGTGTGCTCGAATGTTGAGACACCTTCGGTGATACAAGTAGCTGGAGTTCCCCTTTTTCGGTACCCTCGCCATAGGATATGTATCTGGACAGTTATTTATGCTTTTGACACCGAGTTGGCACTCACACATCAGTGGTTTTGTGCAGCAGATGCCCAATTAGTGCAGTTGGCACATTTACATGCATTTGAGTTGAGTTTTTGACTCCTCATACAATAAAGACTCTGCCGGATTTACTTCCCGCAGGTCGTGCCTTCCATAGTTGGCACTTTTGAGTCTATTTCGGTTGAGATTTTACTCCCACTACAAAGGTTACTCTGCCCAAATTTCTACAGCTTCTCGCCATAGTTTGGCACCTCTCAAACCCTCTTATCAGCAATGGCTTCTTCTTCAAAAAAGGAGGAGTATTTCATTCGAAAGTTCAATGGCAGCAACTTCACCATGTGGAAAGAGCACATGAAAGATGTTTTGATAAAAAAAAGGCCTCTTAGAACCGTTGAAAGAGCGCGTAGAGGATGATGATTATACACAAGCTCAATGGGAGCTTTTGGATGCAAAAGCCATGGCTACGATACGTCTACATCTAGCCGAGTCAGTCTTCTTCACTATCATAGGGAAGAAAACAACTAAGGAACTCTGGGATAGCTTATGTTCAGCATGGGAGAGCAAAAGTGCATCCAACAAAGTGTTTCTCATGAAAAATCTTATGAAGCTCAACATGAAAGAAGGTAGCACCGTTTCCAGTCATTTAAATGAGTTCAACTCCTTGTTCAGTCAGCTGACATCTCAGGGCTTTAAGGAGTTTGAAGATGAACTCAAATCTATCTTCTTGTTATGCTCTCTACCCAGTTCATGGGATATCTTTTGCACAGCCATTAGCAATTCAGGCCCAAATGGCAAGTTAGAGTTCAATGCTGTCACAGATGCATTGCTCACTGAAGAGATTCGTCGTAAATCTCTCGATAATGCTAGTCATGGAGATGCATATATGGCTGGTAGTTCAACAAAGGCAAGAGGTCGTGACAAGAACAAATACAAAAGCAAAAGTAGAGAGCGAAATCCTCGTAGTCCTAGCAGACACAGGAACCAAAGTAGAGACCACAATGCCAAAAATGTCGAGTGTTACTATTGCCACAAGAAGGGTCATTACAAAAAGGAATGTCGCAGTTTCCTAAGAGATCAGAAAAACATGCAAAAGGATACTTCTGGCAAAGGCAAAAGTACAGTAAAGATTGAGGAGCTCAATATTGTTGAGTCTCCCATACCTATCACTGCAGTAGAGGATGCTCCTCCTCCAATGATGCTCATTATGCCCACAGAGATTCATCTCGAGGTGACAGCAGATGCCTCAGATGTTCTCATTTTCACTTCAGATCTCACTTTAGATGCTTTGGTTGCACAGGATGAGGGTTATGCACAGAATTGGATCCTTGATTCTGGTGCAGGTTTTCATGTCACACCGCATAGAGAGTGGTTTTCCTCTTATGCATCCATGCATGGAATAGTCAAGCTTGGTGATTCCTATGAGCTTGACATTATTGGCATTGGTGATGTGAAACTTCAGATGCATAATGGCACTACTTTTGTGCTGCAGAATGTTAGACATGTGCCCAAGCTTACGAAAAGCTTTCTTTCTATAGGGCAATTGGATGACCTTGGCTACACTACAATTTTTGGTAATCGTTCTTGGATGATCCACAAGAACAACCTTATCATGATGAAAGGCAATAAAAATGGATCCCTGTACTCTTTGTTTGTTTCGAGTGTCGACGAACACTCTATCTATGTTGCCGAGCTGCCGTCTCCTGAGTTGTGGCATAGCCGGCTAGGGCATATTAGCCAAAAGGGAATGAAAACACTTCAGCGTTTTGGCTACTTACCTGTGTTAGATTACACGGACTTTCCATTGTGTGAGCATTGTCTGTATGGCAAACATACTAGATTGACATCTTCGCCATTGAATAAGAAACTAGGCGAACCTCTAGACTTGGTGCACAGTGATTTGTGTGGTCCGATGCCACATAAAACTCTAGGGGGGGCAAACTACTTTCTCACGTTCATAGATGATTCTACCAGAAAGGTGTGGATGTATCTCCTTAAGCGTAAGGAAGAAGTCTTTCCAACATTCCAAAAATTCCTCGCCATGGTTGAGAACCAATCAGGAACAAAGCTCAAAGCTTTTTGCACGAGCAATGGTGGAGAATATGTCTCCACAAAGTTCAAGGATTTTTGCAATAGAAGAGGCATTCGGCGGCAGTTTACTACTCCATACACACCTGCACAAAATGGGATAGCTAAAAGAATGAATCTTACGATTCAAGAGCGAGTTGTCTCTATGATGTCTATGGCGAAGCTTACTCCCGAATTTTGGGGGGAAGCTCTTCTGACAGCAGTGCACATCATCAACAGATCACCTAGTTCTCCTTTGAATTTCAAAATTCCCAAGGAATTATGGACTGGAAAAAGGACAAGCTATGAGCATCTACGTGTATTTGGATGTGAGGCATATGCACATGTGCCCAAAGAACTTCGTTGAAAGTTAGATCCCAAATCACACAAATGCATCTTTATTGGCTATGGTGCAAACGGCGAGATGGGATATCGTCTTTGGCACCCAGAATCAAACAAAGTCATTCGTAGCTCACATGTGATTTTCAATGAATCAAAAATGCACAAGAAGCCCATCAAAGATGTTGAGTACAGACGTGTTCGTTTTGAGGATGTAGCCTCCGAACCAACTCAGTTCAATAGTGTTGCACCTACTCCTCACGTGCAAGATACTACTATTGCTCCAGAGAGAGCAGAGTCTAGCAGTCAGGCACTGAGACGCTCTGAGAGAGTATCACGTGCGCCCGAGCGGGATATACACCACATTTTGGTCACTGACAGTGGAGAGCCAACCTGCTACAAAGAAGCAATACAAATGGAGGATAATGTTAGGTGGGAGCAGGCTATGCAATCAGAATACAATTTGATTGTAGCTAATGAGACATGGGATTTGGTTGAATTACCAAAAGGCAAAAATGCTTTACCTTGCAAGTGGGTATACAAAAAGACGTATACAGCGGAAGATCCCGAGCCTAGATACAAGGCTTGTCTAGTTGCCAAGGGTTTCAAGCAGCAAAAAGGTGTGGATTTTGATGAGATTTTCTCTCCAGTAGTCAAGATGACTACACTTCGCACCGTGCTTGGCTTGGTTGCTATCCAGGACATGGAACTTGTCCAAATGGATGTGAACACAATATTTCTTCACGGGGATCTAGATGAAGATGTCTACATGAAACAACCAGAGGGATTCGTATGTGAAACCCAAAAACCAACGAGGACAGAATTGGTTTGTAGACTGAAAAAGGCACTCTATGGCCTCAAGCAAGGTTCAAGGCAATGGTATCAAAAATTCGACAAATTCATGTAATCTCAGGGTTACTTTAGAAGTCAAGAGGATCACTGCTTATACACAAAAAGGTTGAACGATGGTTCTTTAATCATCTTGATCTTGTATGTAGATAATATGCTTATCGTAGGCAAATCAATTGAAGAAATCAATCAGTTGAAAAAGATGCTAAGCACTCAATTTTCCATGAAGGATTTGGGACATGCCAAACACTTTCTTGGTATGCACATCAAGAGAGACAGGCAATGTGGAATTCTTGAATTATCTCAAGAAAAGTACATTCACAAAGTATTGCAACGTTTTAGTATGTAGGGGGGGAAGTCATTGAGTACCCCAATGCAAGCATACTCCAAACTTAGCAAGGAAGACTCTCCCAAGACAGTGGCTGAGAAAGAGGAAATGGCGAAAGTACTATATTCTTCAGCAGTTGGCAGTTTGATGTACGCTATGGTAGCCACAAGAGCAGACATTGCACATGCAGTGGGAGTGGTTAGTAGGTACATGGAAAATCCTGGCAAGAAGCATTGGGAAGTAGTGAAGAAAATCCTCAGATATTTGAAAGGTACAGCTAGCAAGTGTTTACGCTTCGGAAACAGTGATGCATCTATTGTAGGTTACACGGATGCGGATTATGCGGGTTGCGTGGATCGTAGAAGATCCACATCTGGCTATGTGTTCATGTTTGCTGGAGCAGCTATCTCTTGGAGATCGTGTCTCCAAGATTGCACGTCTTCATCTACCACTGAGGCAGAATATGTTGTTGCATCTGACGCCAGCAAGGAAGCCATATGGTTGGCTCGTCTAGTGGGAGATTTGGGCATTCACGAGGTTCTAGTACTACATTGTGATAGTCAGAGTGCCATTGCTTTGGCAAAGAATCCAGTGTTTCACTCAAAGTCGAAACACATAGAGGTCAGATACCATGTCATACGAGATGCATTGGCTGGCAAGCGTATCGAGCTTGTTAAGGTTCACACTGACGACAACCCCGTAGATGCTCTCACAAAGAGCCTAGCCTCGGAGCGATTTACACATTGTATAGAACTTATGGGTGTAGGATGAAGCCTCGGCAATGCTTCATCAATTTTGTATAGACTAACTATTCTAATGCCACTATTGGCCACCATGACCTTCAAGTGGGAGGTTGTTGGGGTGTAGGCCAGGTGGCCGTGGGAAACCACCCTTGTACACTTGATTTCTCCTAATCAATATAGGGAGAAAAAGAGGAAGGGTTGACCTCTTCTCTTTCTTCTCCACTAACCCACACAGTGGTTTCCTGTGCATCTCCCCCTTCCCTATTCTCTTCTTCCCCCTCTCTTGCACACACTCTGTACACGCACACGCGTACTCATCAATAATGATCATCAAGAATCAAAGGAATGAAGCACTGAGAGCTGCAGAATGGGCTGAAACAATGCTCAAAATGAAGCGGGTGGAATTCAACTCCCTGTTCATTCTCCATAAAGCTTTGAAGGATTCTCTTACTGAAAGATACATTTATAACAGCTTGACCGAAATTCTAAATCCAGCAGGCAATGCTATTTTTTATTTAGAAAATTTGAAGTCCTTGATGGAAATTATGCAGAGTGATTTGTAGGACAAAGTGACAAAGTACAATACTACTCTGATGAATCAAGCCATATTGGATTATATTGAGCAGCAGACTTCTTCGGATGAAGCAGAAGAAGACAACGAAGATGAAGACAAGGAGGACGGAGCCGATAAGGAGGAGGATGACTAAGAAGAAGAGCATACAAATGATGATGATGATGCCCCACCGCCATCTCCACCTCCAGGATCTGGAACTGGTGGTACAGGGCCAACTGAAGGAGGCCAGTCATAGCCAGACTAGGCAGGCCAGAATGAGGGCTAGCAGGAAGGCCATAATGAAGGGCACCAGTCAGGTAATCAGCAGACTGAAGAATAGCAGCCCGGTCACATTGGGAATCAGCCAGCTGATCAGTCCCAGCTCAGTAGGGAGGCTAAAGGGAAAATGAAAGTGTAGGATGAGGGATCAACTATACTGATCTTCAACATTCTTTGCAGCTTATTACCCTGAACAGGCAATTGAGACATCAACAGGCCTCCGTAACCAAAAAGTATCTGGAGGATGATGATCTCCTGTCTGATTTGGAACGATTTCAGAGGCTGTATGTTGGAGCCAGGGAAATGGTGAAGCATTGGAAATCAGCGGCTTTCCATGATAAAGAAGCTTGTTGTTTTCCTGCGCATCCTAGTACAATCCAGCTGCTGGAAAGAGTTCCTGAATGGATACTCACTGTTGAAGAGAGAGTGACCAACCCACACTTGCAAAGACAGTCTACTGCAGATTGTCGCTCTCTTGCCCTGGAATTAGAACTTTTGTTGGGAAACAAACCAACTTACAGATGTATGAAGGATGTTAGGGAACAGCTAAAGGAAGTTTTGGTGCAAATGCAAACTGCCAGAGGAGTTTTGGATCAAAGAGTCGGAGCCATTCTTGAGGATCAGACAGCCACTAGGAAAGGACCTCAGACTAGAATGTCAGTCGGAGCACAGGCAACTGCTCTCCGAAAATTGTTCCAGCTAGTGAGAATCGCCAGAAAGATGATGCCTCGGGGGGTTCACCGTTCAGTACCCTCCTATATAACGTGCGTTCGCAGGGTATTAAAAAAATCCCTCTTTTAACATGTCTTAATGAATACATTGACCCCTTATTTTAGGAAAATTTTCCAAAATTGAATATAGAAACCCCTTATTTTAATGTATCTCTGTTAAATTGACTAAATTTTTTGTATTTTAAAACCCCTCCTTTCAAACTCACGTTATACATTAACATGATTACATAGTGCACCCCCCGAGGATGATGCAGCAAGAGAACCAGGCTGTTCTCAATTTTTTAGAATTTGTGTCTGATTCTCCAGTTCTCTTGTATGCTTTTCTAGCAAGAGAGACGGAGCTGCCAAGATTCTTTCCAGCACTACATCCTCAACATCCAGAACCAGTTGATCGCCTTACATACTTCAAGATTACTGATGAGCTTCAGGATTGGTATGAGCGATCGATTGTGGAATGGAAGACTTGGCAAACGCTGTTCAATGATGCTCTCCAAATCAATGATATTCACGCACTGAAAGAGGAGATGCATAGGATCCGGATGTGTATGGGTCAGTGGAAGATTCAGATCAGAGGCTTGACCAAGATTACTAACCAGCTGTGCTGCTACTGCAACTTACTGTCGAATCTTCTAAATTGCCTGAAAAGGATATTGCAGCTAAGGCGGGGCTGGCACCACAGTATATGGAGATGGCTGAGATTCATTTCGAAGCTCGACTCAAAACTAATCAGCCTCTTCCAGAAGGATGGATCCATACTGCTTCACATTGTCATAAGCTGGCCAGAACCAAGATTACCAAGGGCAGGCGTACACTCTATGATCCTGACACCAAAACCTATCATTCCCTCGCGCCTTATGAAGTAGAGATGATCACAGAAAGGCGAAATCAGCTTGAGCAAAAGGCCATTTACCAACTGATTCAGAAGGAGAATGCTGGTACTGGGACTTCTCAGGCGCCCTCCAGGTCAAAGGGCAAACGGAAGACGGTCCGATGGAAGGATACTGGGTAGTTCCATCTCAGAATTCAGTGGCGACTTTTCTTCCTCAGCTGGAAGGTAGAGATGAGAGATCTACCTTGGCCTGATGAGAGCTCTACCTTGGCCTTTTCAGCTGCCTCTCGCAATCTTTGAATGGCCACTCTGTCAGTGGTCAAGCCCGATTCCCAACATCAGAACCAGACGGTGGATTTTTCAGTCTCACATCAAAATCAGATAGGGAAATTTTTCAAAATTTTTGGAATCTTGCCAAAATTCAAGAAAGAAGGGAAGGATGTAGACGGCTGGATAGTTTCACTATGTGGGAACGTTCTCTTAGGAGATGGGCAACGAATTACTCAGTAGTTACTATGGTAATTACTACAGTAAACCCGAAGTGTATAAATAGGGCCCATTACATTGTAATCGGGTTGATAATTGTTATCATTTCGGTTAGCACTTTGGCTACACTTGTACTTGAGAATCATTGGCAGTGTTGTCAGTTGTACTCTCTTTGTAAATCATATTCGCTGTAATCTTTATCTGTAATCCCAATCATGGCAGATATTCCAGTTACACTTACTTCTCGTCCAGTATTGTGAATCTGAATATGAACATTATTTCCAGTACATAAGTCTGATTCTTATTCCAGTATCCAAATTCTAGTCTAGTTCTGATTTATGTCCAGTCTACTGTCTGATATCTTCTCACACTAGTATCTGAAATCTTCTAACACTGGAATTAGCTGTCTCAAGAGATCAGCTCCAATTCCATCATACTGACGGGAGCAAAGCGAACCTCGAACCCCGACGGCCTCTAAAACAGCGGGGACTGAATGGCGCGCCTCGAGCCTGTCATGGTAAAGCAAACAGGGGGCACCACCTAGCTTCAGCGGCTAGGACGCAAACAACACACCACCATAACAAAGTTTTCATCCAAGAGAGATGGATTCTTGGGAGTAATGATGAAAAGGAAAGGGAATGAGATCAAGTGAGAGAGAGAGAGAGAGAGAGAGTGAGGGAGGGGGTATAGCGGCTTAGTACTTAGGCATCACAAAAGGATGGCGAATCCGCACACCCTTCACACATACACAAGCTCACTCCAAAACACAAGACTAGGTGGCGATTCCGCACACCTCCCATGGGCAAAACATTGCAAGAAAACATACTCACAAAACCTCAAGCTTTATTTAGAGAATTAGGCGATGAAATGGGGAGCATAGGGTAGGGGAATGAGAAGGGAGAGAGTGGTAGAGCACATGGCGGATAGGTGGGAGTTGATGGCGAAGACTCGCACGAGGGTTATGGCCATCATCCTTCATTTAGTTGCCCTTCATCTTCCATAGCCAAGGGTGTAGAGGTCATGCTCAAGACAAGCATGGTGATTGCGGTGATGGTGATGGTGTGGGTGTGTGTGTGTGTGCACTAGGCACACACATTGCATAGTGTGTTCTTTGGTGATGTTGTGTGTGTATTTAGTGTGATGGTGACCCCTCTTTATAAAGGGGAGGAGGGGGGAGGAATTATAGAATTTAGAAATGAAGAAATCATTATCTACATAGGCCATGTGACTGTGGGCCCCACTTGTCTGGCTGTGTGTATATGTGCCAGAACAGCAGTCTCATGAGAGAGAGATGGGTTGATGAAAAAAAGTGAGAGGTGACATGGAGAATAAAGTAATTACAAGATTGGAGAGAGGGGAGTGTGTTCAGAGGTGAATCTGTGTGCAGATGTGTGTGAACACAAGAAAAATCAGGTAACCACCGGGTGGGGATGGGTCTGTGGGCACCTTTTTCAGTGAAACTGAGTGTGTGTGAGTGTGGGGGAGGTTATTTAGCTACAAGACAAGAGACATGGCGCCCTTTAGAGAGAGGGGGGGGTATTTGGGTCATTGGATATGATAGGAGAGAGAAAGAGGGGGTGGGGTATACTATTTTGGAAGATAGGGTAAGTTGCATGTGAGTTAGGGTGCATTATTGGTGAGAGGTGGGGTAGCTTGAGGGGAGAGAGAAAGGAGAAAGGACAAGGGGAAGAGAGAGGGGGTTGACCTTTTGAGTGGAGGAGAGGAAAAGGGACACACGGCAGGGCAACAGTGAAGAAAAAGGAGGCAAGGTGGGGATGGGCTACCCCATAGGCATGAGGTGGCCTATTTTACCTTTCTCATATATTTACATAATCATACTTTATTTTTTTCTTACTTTTTCCAATGCCTTTTATCACTTCCTCCATAAGAGGGGGTTTTCATGGGGTGGGGACGAGAGAAGAGGGGTATGGGAGCTTGGCTTGTGAAAAGCCCCCATCAATACCTCAGAATGGAGGTAGACATGCAATGTGCAAAGTAATCCCTCAAACAAGGAGCTGTTGTGAAGAGATGTTGCGCAAGAAGCACAATAAAGAAGCTCTTCTTAATAGCACTCTATAGAAGCAGCGAGCACTCTCGCACTGCGCACAACACAAAACGATGGCTACATTTACAACCATAACTATTTATCTATACTAAAACGATGGCTACAGTATGTAATTGTTTATATATTTGTGTGTATATATATATTTGTTTATGTATGTATGTAGGAACTAAGTATGGGAGCATAGCACCTGAAGGTTAGACGCTTCCTCTTGGGTATAGTCCTTTTTTAATTGTGGTGTTGCGGTCATTGATCCACTCATGCATGGATTACCGCAATGTACCTTTGGTTTTACCACGGTTGAGACTGTGATGATATCTAAAGAGGTGCCACTTGACGTTTGGCACTACTAGCCGCTTAGGTCTACTAGTATGTATATATAACTACGTGCTTGTGTGCTAATATACTTGTGTATGTATTTATAGATGAGTGAGTAGGAGGAAAGCTAAATCTCGTACTACCCTTTGTAATGTAGATATCACATGAGAGACCACCTAGTGGGGACCAGCCATCTAGCTCTTCTTTTGGTCGGTTCACATCCCGCCCGGGGTGGACATCGCCTGTAGTGGACCCGAGTCTTGAGGCGGTGAGAACAAACAAATAAATAAATATTGTTTCTGGCTAGTTAACCCTCAATCATGAGTGTCATAGATTTATTTTTGTTATTTGCAGGCATGGCCATCCTACACCTACTCTACTCAGGTTCCTCCATTGGTCGTAGATACAAACCTACAACGGGCTCTCTCTTTACAAGACTAGTACCTCCATTCAACGGAGGGCTTGTTTGGCCGCTACACTCTACAACAGCATGTGACCTACAGTCTTTCTCCGCAATCCACACCATGGGGGAGTTTGGGAGGGACTCCTTACCTCTAGAGCCTCGCACCGACGACACCTCAGTCTATGGCCCCTTCTTATTGTCCTACTCCCGACCCCATCACAGGGTCCCACTCCCATGGCATCACAGGGTCCTACACCACTCCATTCCACTTCTGCTTTGCCAGAACACCATCGACAAACTTCCTCTAGCGGCGCGCTTCGATTCTCGTCTCAAGGCAGCAAGCGTCGAGAGAGATGAAGCGGCGGTGGATCTTGTGGCTTCACTTGTTTTGGTAGTGGCAGGGAAATGGATGACCTATTTTAGAGCGTGCCATCCCTGAGCAGAGAACAAGAATAAAGACGCACCCATGCCAGACACGCATGGACACTACTACAAGGTAAAATATGGCGGGGAGGTGGACGACACAGGGCAGGGCATTTCGATGCCATCTTCAAATTCTAATACATTCAACGTATAAGAACTGTTTTGGAAAGTTTAGAGACCAACTTCCCGATCATACACGCTACATTGAGGAGACGAACTACATGCTAGATTTCCAAATGCCCTCGATCAACATTTTTCACAACAATGGTTGGAGGGCTACATAAAAACATTTTTGAAAAACATGCAGTCCAGTGTACGGTGCGCAGCAGCCAACCAAATTAAAGATCCAGTCAAGAGCTATCGAGGTTGCAACATGGCAGATGCGGAGTGGGAGTGGGCAATGCAAGAAAAGAGCGATCAAGCTCCGACGAGCTCATCCTATAGACAACAACGTGAAGCTCGCACCAAGCAAACTCCCACACACTATGGCTCAGGAGGCAAGGCAGCTTGGAAGGACAAATATGTAAGATTGATTAAATTATAACCTAAATTGGTGATTATAAAGATTGTAGTCGATGATTTGTTATTATCATTGCTAACTTAGGAAATTATCACTCTTACTCGACCAACCAGAGAGATGGTCAAGTATCAGGAGCGCCATACAGAATTTGATACTTGGTGATGGTTGTTCGAGAACAACCACATCTCTCGCAATCAATTCGATGCAGCGGTTGGATCACTACAAGCAGTAAGTTTAAACAAGTAATTTTGTATCAATTGTTTTGAGCTGTTGATAATTGTTTAATTTGGTTTGGGTTTATGTAGAGTCAAGGTGATCAAATGTACGTGCCTCTGGATGACGATGAGGGCGAGGAGGATTAGATAGAAAAATATTTGTCCAAAATTTTGTAAAGTCCCAATGTGGCACAAGGTATATACAATTATATAATTTTATTTGTAACTTTTTTAAATAGTTGATCTTTTGCACATTAAATTGTCAAGGTAAAGTAAATTCAATTTCCATTTTTTGGTTTTTTTTGGTTTGCTGGTATACTCTTTTAAAAAACAATTGATGTTTCATTGTTTTATGCAAGTCAAAAATAAAGGTGCTCATGGGTGGCCCAAATGAGCATCTTTATTTTTGAATGGCCGTTTAATGGTAATTAGCACGGTAATACCAGCAGCAACATACGCGATAATAGTAGCAGGTATATTATCGTGCTTATTGTTCCAAACCACTTTTGCGTTATGAACCGCGATTATTGTTGCGCGCGTAAGTCTTTTTCTCTCCATTTTTCCTTCGTTTTTTCGCGGCAATGTTAGCGGTTATAGACTACTCCTCTGATAGTATATGGTGCAAAAACGGGGGGCACATCATTCGTGGACCGTCAAATCTGATGGCATCGGGGTGACCCAAATTTACAAATCCCCTCGCATTTACTATATGACATACTCAAATCCCCTTATTATTTCAATGAACGCAAGCGGGCGTAGTGGTTAGAGCACAATGGCTTGTGGTGGGGAGGTTGTGGGTTCGAGACATGGAGTGCGGCCCGCCCTGAATTTACAAGCCTACCTAAATTTACTTTTCTCCCCAAATGTACCAAATGTCCCAAATTTACATATGTGTATAGGACGGACAAATCACCTCAGTCGTTGATCCCCTCCCGCCATGCCCGTGTGAGATAGTGTGGAGGCCCTTCTAGGAACAAATTTGCTCAAATTTACTTCACATAGTAGCCCGTGTTGACACAGGCTCTTTCAAAGAGCTTATCGAATGATCTATTTTTTGTGTTCAATGTATATTATTTGCAAATATAATGTTACAAAACAAGCCCGTGTTGACACGGTCACTTTGAAGAGCAAAACAAGGTCTATAGAAGCAAAACAAGCCCGTGTCGACACGATCACTTTTGGGGAGCATTAGCTAGTAGAAGCAACTTCAAATCACAAAGCATAAGGTAGAAACCACAACTTCGAAAATGTTATGAAACAAGTCACCACGGTCAATTTTGCACAGAAACTTTGAATCAGAGCAGCAAGGTTTGTGAGCTTGTTTAAAGACCGACCAAACAAAAAGCAGCTTCGGTGTTTGCACTTGGTTGTAGGTCTTGGTTTATTTTGATAAAAGCTATTGTTTGCACGAATGATTCAAAACAAGGTATGCTATTGTGTGTCTCCAAGGCCTATACATTGCTCTTTGAAACTGCCCGTGTCGACACGATCAATTTCAAAGAGCATTGAAAACAATTTAATTGTTAAGATTTATGAATTTTCCTAGACCAGATCTTTAATGGGCTATCCACTTTCCTAAGTAGCTTCAAATTTTTAAATTTTTTTGTCTATTTTCATGATGGAGGTTTGTTAGTGTCTATTTTTCACTTCTCGTGACTGTGTCAACATGGTCAAGTTGACGCATTGAGAAATTAAATTTTTAAGATTTATGGATTTTCATAGTATAGACATACTAGTGGCAGATCCACTTCCAAAAGTGCATTATTTTTTGGTCAGTTTTTATAATGATGGTTTGTTTTACTGGCCTAACCATTGCTCTTCAAAAATGCCCATGTCAACACAGTCAGTTTGGAGCATTGAGAAATATTTACATTTTTAAAATTGAAGAATTTTCCCAGACCATGTCTATTACAAATCACTTTCCTAAGCAGCTTCATATTTTTAAAGTTTCCGTCAATTTTCATATTGGAGTTTTGTTAGTGTCCTTATCACTTTTCTCCAAAAGTGCTCATATCGACATGGTCAGGTTGAAGCATTAAAAAAGTCTTAAATTTTTAAGATTGATGAATTTTCATAGTGCAGGCATGTTACAAGCACATCCTTTTCCTCAAGTTCTTTAAATTTTTATTTTTCTTGGGTCAATTCTCATAATGATGGTCTATTATTGGACTCTCCACTTTCTCCAAGCTAGTCATGTCCACATGGTTAGTTTGAAGCCTTGAAAGAGTTTTACATTTTTAGACTTTATGAAGCAGCTAACCCTTCCCTAAGTGCTCGTGTTACATGGTATGCTTTGATGGTAATCCTAGTAGAGTTTTATTAGTGTTTGGAAAAATTTAAAGGCCGTAACCTCTCCACTTCTCTCCAAAACTATCCGTGTTGAAAAGGTCAGTTTCAAGAACTAAAAAGTTTTGAATTTTTACTTTTTGTGAAGTATGTTATCTTGCCCTACCTTCCCATGTTGGCATGGCGAGTTATCTTCAGTGTTTGTCAAATTCTAAGAATTTAAAAATTTATCATTTTTGCTTGTAGCAAAATTACACGAAGATCTTATGTCAATAGTGGATGAGATGGAGAGTCAAGAATGGTGGCACTTGAGTCGTTGCATGATATAAACTTAGTTTCTAATGAAGCTAGGTTGAGCAAGCAATCAATGTCGGTACAATAAACACACTTTTCATGTAGACTAGACAAGATAATCTCCAAAATACTAGGATAAATGGTTGTTTCTCTTATCCTTTCGTACCTTTTTTTTGACTCATTCCATATGCTAGTGTGAGAGGTCTTCAAGATGATGTCACTGGATTGAAAGTTTCATTTTCTCAAGAAGGCTACGTGCAAGAGAAAGGGGGATTTGCTGTCTCCATATGGATAGATCAAAAGGAGGAGACTCTTGTTACATGTCTCAAGGCTAATGTGTTTGATTGTTTTTTTGCTTGATGTCTATGTGCATGATTCGTTACCAACTCCGAGTAACTACACGCCGACTTCCAACTGCTATATCTTTTCGCTCCAGGCTTCGTTTGATGAGCAGTAAACTCTTGCTAGCTTCATACACGAACCACATCAGCCATACATATCCGCTGCTACTTGTATGCCTATGATCTTCATAGCTGCTCTAGCCCTTTGCCATGCTTCTACTAGCCTGCACATAACTGCCCATGCCATCTTCTATGGTCGACCAACTTTGGCTGCACCACCGCCATTTCAACATTTAGGACAATGTAATTTTGAGGTGCCTCCTTTCTTACTGCCACTGCTAGGGCCTTCTTTTTGGCTTCCAATGAGCATTCAGCAACCCAATGGCTTGCCTGATTCCTATTGGGCAGGAGGCAAAGGGGTCCAATGAGAGTTTAATTGAATTATTAAATTACCTAAAGCTCTCATAAAAGGAGAAATGGGGACACATGTCAAAAGGCTATCACTTATGCTGCTTAATTGTCATTGGCTAGCCCTAGGGAGGTCCAATGAGAGGGTAGCATGAGCAAATAGCAAGAGGGGTCGACCAAGAGAGAGAGGGGGCTGATTTTTGCAAGGCATTATCACACACACACTCACACAATCTCATGTGTGAAGTAAAGAAGACTCTCTCTCCTTCTCAAGCTTTAATGAAAAGCTTACCACCTACTCCAAGCTTGTGAGAATGGAGGCCTACACCAACAACTCTTGGCTTTGTGATGCAAATCCAACCAAGATCCAAGCTTCAATGCATGCTCATCTCCTCTACCATGCTAATTACTAAGCTAAGCTATGCTAATACGAGTGATTATATGAGGAGATGTACATCTTTCTCGTAAGACTACTCCTTCTTCCTCTCAATCTACTCTCATACCCTACTAGCTCTCACCATCTTCCAAGGTGTGTGAGGTCTTGGGTCTGAGATCGGGGAGAATTAATGTTGTGTTTGATAAGTTTTTTGCTTAGTGCATGAAGCTTTCATCTTCATTGCACTAGCTAGTCTTGAAGGAACACAAAGAATTGTATGGTACAATGTCTCTCTTGATGGGAGAAACCATAATACAAAGCCTTTTGGAGGGGGGACTGGCTCCATGTAAATACGGTCCTCAACTGTTGTCAATAGCTTAATTTCTCTCTCTTTTGAAAGTATTGTTCATGCTATCGAACTAGGTGTTATGCTTTTTGTTGCTCTCTCCACCCAAGCACTCTTGTAATTCTTATTAGGAATCTATTCTAATGAAATGCCCACTATGTTCATGCTAATTTCCGCTACACACAAGTTTTTAGGCCATTAAATGTTACATTGGTATCAGAGCACAAGTATTCTCTTTAGAGCACAAGTATTCTCTTTTCTTGCTCAAGAAGGGAGTTCCTCAAGCTAGCTATAAATGGTTGGTATTATTAATTTCCTGTGAGTATGCAGAATAGGGATTTTTCAGCCTTGCAGTACGCCTGCCTTCGTGTAGTTAACGGGGCATCACCGTCGAGAGCTATGGTCTTAATAGTGCGCCTGCCTTCGTGTAGTTAACGGGGCATCACCGTCGAGAGCTATGGTCTTAATAGTGGAGTCCTACGGGGCTTGCCTACGGCTTAACCACTATTGAGATATTAGAAGCTTGACAGGAGCCGGTGCTGTTTTGGTGTTGAACGACCCTCTCTTCTATTCCTTGCAATTAATGGTATTCGAGCCACGGGTACAGTAGCTTGAGTGCTTTTTCTAAAGGGGTAAAGAGGAGTAGCAACTAGGGCTTGAAGTGCCAAAGTACACCTAAAAGGTTTACACCTAAAAGTTGTTAGAATGGCTGAGAATAGTAAAGAGAGTGAAATTAATGTTGATAACTTTGATTTTGCTAATGAGCAAGCTACTAATGATGCTCCAATGCTTGTTAACTATCTTGTTTCTAGGCTTCAACAAGCCATGGGCAATCCATCTCTCCAAAGTGAAGTGCAACGGCAGCTCCGTGCTCATGGGATTCTCCAAGCTCACCACCATGACGAGAGAACACCTAGGAAGCCTCCTTGTGAGACTTCCAAAAGAGGTCTCTCTCCGATTCGGGAAGAAGAAGAGAATCCATACGAAGGGCTCAAGAATTTACTTCTTGATGATGCATCTCCTTTCCAAAGGAGAACTCAAGAGCCTCCAGCGAAGGAACGAGAAAGAAGTGAGTCTCCCGCCACCTCCGCAGAGATGGCTCCACGAAGACGGCGGGCTAAACGCTCTCCATCACCACCAAAGCGGAGAAGACCATCTCCATCACCACCAAAGCGGAGAAGACCATCGCACCCTTCTCCACACCATAATTCAAAGAGGGATGATAAAAAGCAAGAGAAGAAAAAGGCGAGAAAGAGGACACCCTCCTCTCCATCTTCTTCATCCTCTTCCTCTTATGAAAGTGATGGTGAAGACGACGAAGATCAAGACAAGAAAAAGGCGAGAAAGAGGTCACCCTCTTCTCCACCGTCTTCAAATTTTTCACCTTTTGAAGAAAGTGATGGTGCAACCTTTGAACCATCAAAAAGAACAGGCCATAGGAAATCCTATGCCGCATGGAAGAGGTCGTCCAAGCTGAAGAAGTTCAAAGAGGGAGGGAAGAGCATCTCTTTCCTTACCTATGATGGCACCCTTGGTGCTACGGACAAAGTCTTGGCTTTTATCCAACAATTTGATGCGGCGTTCGGAGATGAGGGCTTCACGGAGTCCTCTAAGCTACGCCATGTAGCTATGCACTTTCAAAAGTCCGCCAGGCAATGGTGGTCTAGCCTACGAGCCAACGGTGAAGCTCCACGAACATGGAAAGCTTTAAGAGCTTCCATTATGAAGCAGTTTTTGGCCACCGATGCCAAAGACAAAGTACTCACCAAATGGCGAAGCTTAAAGCTCTCCCCCTATCAATACATCCACAAATATGTAGACAAGTTTTGGGACCTACAACTCAAAGCCACTGTCTTCAAAAAGTTGGATTTTGGAGAGCAAAAGCAACAATTTTGTGCGGGCTTAACCGAAGAAATGGCGGAGTATGTCAACTCCCAAAGGCCACGTACCATATCGGCGGTAATACACCATACTATGGTGGCCTCTCGAATCAATTTCCAAACGGGGACTAAAAGAAATAATAAGCCCACGAAAAACAAGGGTTCCAATGAGCCTAAGGGTAAGGACAATGTCCAAAAGTCTCCTAAGGGCAACTCCAACAAAGCTAAAGAGAAGGGAGTTTACAAAGGTAAAAACAAACTCTCTTTTGAAGAGCTTGAGAGTTATCTCAAGGATAACCGGTGTTTCAAGTGCGGCGAACAAGGGCATGTGTACCGCGCTTGTCCCCAAAAGAACAACCGCCAAGATCCTCCTAGAGCTACCTTGGTTGAAATCCAAGAGGAGGAGACTCATCAAACTCACCACAAAAGATCTCCTCTATGCCATGCTTGGGGAAAGGTAAGAGAACATGATGCTTTTATTCTCTTTGACCCTGGTTCTACTCACAATTTTATATCTATAGAGTTGGCCACCAAGCTAGGCATACAAGCCTATGAGATGGGAGATGTCCTACCCGCCGCAGACAGTGCTTTCAAGGGGCAAGAAGCTTCAGTCACTCCCTTAATCGGGAAATTGAGGCTTCATGTCCAAAGCTATGTGGACAAAGAGGACTTCTTTATCTCTCCTCTCAAGCATGAGGATGTAATCCTAGGGGCACCATGGTTTGATCGCCTGGCTGCCAATGTTAAATTCCCTGAAAGGAGAATCTCCTTTAAGTTCAGGGAAAAAGACATGTATATAGATGCTAAGGAAATGGGTAACACTATCCCCATTGTACATACACCAACTTTCAACAAGTCAATAAAGAGCTCTATTTCCGTGTACATGATTTTTGTTAAAGATTCTCAAAATGAACCTAATGCTTTAGCAAAAGAAAATAAAAGCAACCAAAAGGAATTAGAGTTATCCAAGAATTTCATTTTCATATTGCTCACATTGCTGGCAAGCATAATCAAGTAGCTGATGCACTCTCAAGACGGCCAAGAGTGAATGCGATTTCCATAGCAACTCACAATGATCTACAAGCTGAGACCTACAAGAATCTTTTCAAAAGATTAAGGATGCTATCTCTATCTCACAACAAAGGCAAAAGTCCGCTGCTGACAAGCATAGAAGATCCCAAGCCTTTAGAGAAAATGATTGGGTCTTATTAAAATTCCCCAAGGCTCGACTAAGGCACACGACGGGCAAGAATCCTGTGGGACATCAAAAGTACTATGCTAAACTAGCAAAAAGGTACTATGCTCCCTTCCAGATTCTTAGGCCAATCAATGAGATGGACTATCAACTCAAGTTGCCCAATCATTGGCTCATACACAATGCTTTCCATGTGATCCTATTAAAGCCTTACAAAGGAGATCCACCTCAAGAACCAACTACTGAAGACCCACCGAAGATCGAGGACCAAGAGGAGGTGCTGCAGCCCGAGTCCATTCTCCGACATGAAGACAAGGTACTAAGAGGAAGTAAGACTATCCGACGATATCTTATTAAGTTTAAGAATTATCCTTTTGAAGATGCTAGATGGATGCAAGGCATACAATTAAAGGATAACCTAAACCTTGTCAATGCTTACAATGCTTCCCAAGAGTAAGCAAATGTATAAAATGTTAAAAATGAACAAAGTTTTTGTCTTATAAGACTCTTTTTCTTTATTGTGCACAAAAATGAAGTAGTATGCATGCTTAGATCAAGTTTGCGGAGATGACGTCTCCCAAACACCAAGTAGAGCTTGTCACTCTACTATGGAAGATTGATAGGACTAATGTGCAGACATGCTTACGGTAGCCTCAGGCTCCAAGCACCAAATGGACTAGTCATCCATTGTGGAATGATGTCGTAGGGTAACATAGAGATCCTCTACCCGCTAAGAAAAGGACTCATGAATATGCTTTATCTTCTCTACACCATAGTCGAGGACGACTATGATTTCAAGAGAGAGGTAATGTCATAATAATCAATATCTAATTCTCCTAAATGATTTTCTCATGTTAAACTGATCATTTAATATGGGGAAGTGCCAGTGGAGAAAAAGCTAGAATATTGGTTAAGCTAGCAGACCGCCACAGTTTGGATCCAAAGGAGGGAAAATAGGGATCCAAAGGGGGGGGGCATCTACAAAAGATCCATGTGCAACAATGGGCTAAAAAGACCCTAAGGTTCAGCCCATTAAGAATTCCAAAATGCTAAGGTTCCAAAATTCAAAGGTTGTGTCCAAAGGTCAACCATGGGGGAATTGGATGCTTTGTGTGTGTCAAAAAAGTCTTTACAAATCCCTACTTAGGAGGGGGCGATCCTTGCTTGTAGGGGATGAGAGAGAAAGTCACACACACACACACACACACACACACACACACACACACACACACAAGCTCCCTTTACACAAAGGGAATGAGGGACACATGTCAGCTCCCTAGCCTAGATGCCCACAAGGTGTACCCAATTCCTATTGGATGGCCTTGGGGGTGGACCAATGAGAATTAGGCTAGAGTAATCTATTTTAATTAAATTAAAAACACTTAATAAAAGAACCAATGAGAATTAATCCCTCTAGAAGACTATTGGACAATCTCCTAAGGGGTCCAATGAGCATTCAGCAGCCCAATGGCTTGCCTGATTCCTATTGGCCAGGAGGCAAAGGGGTCCAATGAGAGTTTAATTGAATTATTAAATTACCTAAAGCTCTCACAAAAGGGGAAATGGGGACACATGTCAGAAGGCTATCACTTATGCTGCTTAATTGTCATTGGCTAGCCCTAGGGAGGTCCAATGAGAGGGTAGCATGAGAAAATAGCAAGAGGGGTCGACCAAGAGAGAGAGGGGGCTGATTTTTGCAAGGCATTATCACACACACACTCACACAATCTCATGTGTGAAGTAAAGAAGAGTCGCTCTCCTTCTCAAGCTTTAATGAAAAGCTTACCACCTACTCCAAGCTTGTGAGAAGGGAAGCCTACACCAACAACTCTTGGCTTTGTGATGCAAATCCAACCAAGAGCCAAGCTTCAATGCATGCTTATCTCCTCTACCATGCTAATTACTAAGCTAAGCCATGCTAATACGAGTGATTATGTGAGGAGATGTACATATTTCTCGTAAGACTACTCCTTCTTCCTCTCAATCTACTCTCATACCCTGCTAGCTCTCACCATCTTCCAAGGTGTGTGAGGTCTTGGGTCTAAGACCGGGGAGAATTGATGTTGTGTTTGATAAGTGTTTTGCTTAGTGCATGAAGCTTTCATCTTCATTGCACTAGCTAGTCTTGAAGGAACACAAAGAATTGTATTGTACAATGTCTCTCTTGATGAGAGAAACCATAATACAAAGCCTTTTGGAGGGGGGACCGGCTCCATGTAAATCCGGTCCTCAACTGTTGTCAATAGCTTAATTTCTCTCTCTTTTGAAAGTATTGTTCATGCTATCTAACTAGGTGTTATGCTTTTTGTTGCTCTCTCCACCCAAGCACTCTTGTAATTCTCATTAGGAATCTATTCTAATGAACTGCCCACTATGTTCATGCTAATTTCCGCTACACACAAGTTTTTAGGCCATTAAATGTTACATTATGTACCATATTATCACTACCATCCAATAGTGCATGTCGCTCTTAAAAAGATCAAACATGTGAATTTGGATCTTGATCAAAAACATTTGCAAATTTATTGCACTTGAGAACATGATGTTTATCGCATGGTCCTGTCATGCCAGAAACTATAAAAATATTGTCGGTTCAGGTAGAACAAAAATAATTGTAGCCTTCAAAAATTCGAGATGAGAATCTTGGACCATGATGTTTACCGCATGCTCCTGTCATGCCAAAAACTTTAGATATTGTCGGTTCAGCCAGAACAAAAATGATTGTAACCGTCAAAGTCCCAGATGAGAATCTTATAGCCACACTTGGTCCTTTGATCAGTGCAAGGGGATTTAAAATGGTGGAGCCACCCACACCAAGATCTTGATTTGCAACAACTGCTGGTACAGTGTCCAAAATTGTGATCATAATCCCTCCAAGGTTCAATCCTAATAACGTCGACAAAAGGGGTTCAAAAGGACCAACACCATCTTATTTATAAGCCTGATCGAAAGAAGGAGGAGCTGTTTGAAGAAATTTTGGAGTGGACTTGGATCCGTGTCGTTGATTCGCAAATCGACCTACTTGTCTAGGTCTATTTAGGCAAATGTGTATGTAACTTTAATAGTATTTGCTTCAAACACCCTTTTCTCCCATGGGTCTTCTAGTTCTGCCAGAGTGGCATCTCAAGTTATACAGGATTGTCTCAGTCCACGTGTCTATCAAGGTGAAAGAAGTATTTGAAAAGGTGGACCGTGAGACCGCGTCCGTCGCAACATGGTATTTTCCATGCCTTAGTGGTGAGTGCCATGAACCCTGACTCCATAAGTACCGCCAATTCGTGATCACTAGTATTACCCTCAGACAATGTAATGAACAGAATAGGAAAATAAATAATTCATTGTCAAAAGGTAAGGTTCAAGAGACAAAAGAACACAAGAATAATAGTAATATTCATCATCATCAGATACACATAACAGAAAGAATGATGCATCATCATCTCCATCACTCAATACATACTTGTGTCCTCTCTACATACATACATACATAGACAGTGTGCAGTGCATGTCTAATTTATAGACCGATTTCCAACGCATTGGTACATATAATTGCACTATTTCCAATTGGTATGCCTATCATTTCATACTACTACTAAGGTTTTCTCTGGCCTAACAAGGGATGTCCGACAAAATTTTATATATAAAAAACTCAATGAATGTTTAAATTTAACTTTTTTTAAAATAAAAAATTGATGATTTTATATATTAATATTAACCATCTTTTAACTTTTAAATAGACCAATGTATCATATTTACATCGCTAACACACTACATTAATTAGAAAACTAACAACTTTGATAAGATATCATCAAATATTTCTGAAAATTTGTCTTACATACAATCAAAAGTAACAATAAAACTACTTATAATCAAGTAGATTTGAAATCCTTGTCAAACCTCATGCTTTAAAATGACTATATCTAAGTTTTCAAATTAAGAAAATTAGGGTTGTGCGTGCACTGAAGATGATTACTCTGTGTTTCCAATGGTGCTACGATTAGGGTTATGGGGGAGTTGTGGGAATATGGTTGGTGGTTTTTCCTAGAGCAAAGTGGGCTTGTTGTGCCTCATCTCACTAAATCTCGGAGCTCGATCGCCTATAATAGACTTCAGGGTGTCAGCTTCGGAGGTGTTGGCATTTTCATTGCATTTAGCATCTTCAATGTGAGTAGCTTAGCTGGCGGGCTTTACCTCATCCCGATGAACCTGAAGCTCAGTCCTGTTTTGCAGACGATCAAGGTTCCATCTTTGGCAACCTGGTAACATCTTTTTTGAAAGAGAGTCTACATCTTGATGATTATTCCCTAGTTTATTGGTGTACACTCCCTACAAATGTTATCTTATAGAGAACAGAGGTCTATTGTTTTTACTAGGAAACTATTTATGAGTGACTCCTATTATTCTCTTTTGTGGAGAGATGAGAAATGCATGTCACAAATTCTATGTAATTTGAAAGAGTAGTCATAGTATTTGATGTAATGTCCCAATGTTTTACTTTGTGTCAACTTATAAAAATTGCTATTTTTAAGTTGCATGAAGCTAGTTTCAGGTAAAGAGTGTAAGGATAGTAATTTTGAAATATATTGTATGTTTCACTTTCATGTCAAATATATGGAGCCTAATGACACAAGAAGCCTACATAGGGACTAATGTAATTATAAAAGTGCAAGCATAGCTCTCTTGTGTACGATCTTGTTAGTAGGAGGACATATTACGAGCACCTTCATCATGGTCACAAAAGGGAACTTCATCCAAGCATGAGGATTGGATATTTTTTATTTGCATTAAGCTAATTTTGAGTAAAGAATATAAGGATAGTAATTTTGAAATATATTGTATGTTCCACTTTTGTGTCAAATAGATAGAGCCTAAAGACACAAGACTACGTAGGTGCCAATGTAATTATAAGTGCAATCATAGCTCTCTTGTGTACAAGCTCGTTAGTAGGAGGACATATTATGAGCACTTTCATCATGGTCACAAAAGGGATCTTCATCCAAGCATGAAGATTGGAGATTTTGGACATCCCACCTCCAACTCTCAACCTACTACGGTGGTTGAGATTGCTCCAACATCATCACATCAAGCACCTAGCAAACAATGGTGTTCATTTAAAGCATATTGCTATGGTGGAAGGTTGGTAGCCCCATTGACATATAAAGACACCAGGATGCCGATGCTAGATATTGAGAAATAAACTTGGTATTTGGCATGCAAAGTATATATGCTTCAGCACTTTCTCGATGCCAAGAAAGCAATGTACCTACAAGCACAAAGCTTGATCAATTGGATTTGAAATGTCAAATCCTTGGATAGAATATTTTTGAAGCCACCACAAATGAAAATCAAGATCAAGGCTTTGAGGAGAATGAGCCTAATGTCTTCCATGCCTATGAAGCTTCTACAATTTCTGAAGCAGATCAAATCCTAAAGAGCATGACAATGCAAGTATTTTGGCAATAAAGATCTAATTAAAAACAAGCATGAGAAACAACAAGAGGAAGATGTGGCCAATATAGATGATAATATTCTCCAAAGAATAGTTCAAATGCAAGTCTTATGGGATGAACATCAGGTCTCTATTAATTCTCAAGATCGGATGCTAAAACTTTTGTTTGGTATATAGAAGCATAGAGAATTGTGTAGATATTTTGAGTTCTCTCCTAGTAAAGCATCTAAACAGTCCCTTGGTAGAATAAATGCACCATCATATTGGCCAAAGCTAAATACAATGTACGTACACAAGTTTTGGTATGGCTGACAATGAGAGATACCTCATTTGTATGGATCTAAAGGGTAATACTCATAATCTTGTTTTGTACAACCCAATAAATGAGGATTAGTATGTGGAAAATGTTGTGTTGTGCTTATGCCAACAAGATGAAGGACACAAGGGTAGGGAATTGACAAGAGATTGTCTTCATTGCTATGAAAGATGCACGAAGTGTGCTTTCCCATTAAAAAATGATATTTCATTTGTGAAAGATTGATGAATTGGCACCTTTGAAGTTTGGATTTGGCAAGGTAGCCTATCAATCGGAGGAGACACACAATTATCAATTTTTGCTAACCTATGAATAATTCCAACAAAAATATGATAAGAATAAGACTACAAATGATGTGAGAGTGTATATATTTTGTAAGAAAAAGGATATTTGGCTTCACACACGTCTTATGTAAGAAAATGAAGATGCTACAAAAAATGAAGATGGTGATATTGTTGCTTTGAAAAATTCAATCATAGATACGATACTTATATTTTAACTTTTCTTTCTTTTGGTGCATTGCTATCAAGTGGAAATATAAAATGAGTCAAAGCCATGCATGAGTAGAGGTATGGAGAGAGCTTTTTGAGGGAGCTTTTTTAGGGAGATTTTTTTAATTTTTACTTGCACTAGGAAAAATTTACAAAAAGCTCTCTCTCTCTCTCTCTCTCTCTCTCTCTCTCTCTCTCTTTGTCCAGGCTCTTTCCCTTCCATCTCTTTATCTATATCTTTCTCTCTCTCTTTGTACCTCCCTCCTCTCCATCTCTCTCTCTCTCTCTCTCTCTCTCTCTCTCTCTCTCACACACACACACACACACACAACATTCATGCTCAAGCTCATGCTAGCACTCATTTGAGCATGAGATTGAGCATGAGAAAGAGAGAGAGAGAGAGCAATAACATATATATATTAATATATATATATGTGTGTGTGTGTGTGTATGTGTGTGTGTGTGTGTGTGTGTGTATATATAAACCCCTTAAAGGGGGTTGTAGCGGAACGGTGTGCAAAGGAAATTCCACAAGACGTTACAGTGTCCCTGTGCATCGTAGAGCTACAACACCCTTAAGGGGGGTTTATATATATATATATATCCTCTCTCTCTCTCTCTCGCATAAGATTGAGAGAGAGAGAGAGAATATGTATGTGTATACATATATATGTATCTATATGTTTAGTATATATATATAAACCCCTTAAAGGGGTTTGTAGCCGAATGATGCACATAGCACATTCCACAAGAAGTTTGCAGTTCCTCTACATGTCGTTCGGCTACAACCCCCTTTAAGGGATATGTGTGTGTGTGTGTGTGTGTGTGTGTGTGTGTGTGTGTGTGTGTGTGTGTGTGTGTGTGTGTGTGTGTGTGTAGCTATTTAAATCTTAACTAATAAGACATAATTGAATTTTTACATTCAAAAGACAGTTGGCCAAGGAATAATGAACTGATATGTACAAAAAGAACTCAGTATTAGAATTATTTAGGTACAATGATTGTAGGAAAAAGATCCTCTTTCAGTAAGACTAGTAGTAAAAGAACTTCCCCGTTCCTCAGTATTTCATTACAGAAAGGTTGCTTGCCAAAGAAAAGAAATCCATCCAAGATAAGATAGAGTCCTTACCTGCATCCATCCAAACAAGACAACAATTCAGTTAGCCTTGGATGTGTATTACAGGTATCAATCGACCATATCACTTGTTATCCATGTCCATGTTATAGGATTTAATTACTTTAGACAAGCTAGGTTATTTAGTAGTCTTTTTTTTTTTAATGATATATTTCACTTTTTAATGTGAGTGGTGAAGTCCATCAAGATTCCAAAACATTTCAAGATCCATAGCTCGGTAGCTATGCTTATGCCCAAAAATAGCAACCATATACTTACCTTCAGACTTAGTAATCCCATGGCATCATTGGTATCCCTTTATTCAAAGATAGGTCATGTCCAACTTTTTCTAGCACATGGAATCCCAATTTTTTTGAATCATAGCTTGGAAGCTATGCCAAAGCTGAAAACACCAGCCATATACTTACCTTTATAATTTCAATGATATCCACAAGTCATTATCCATTTTACAAGAACGACAGTGTTCGGCCCTTGACTGAGTGAGATACCTTTCTTGTTTATCAACCAGAGGTACTAGATACAGTGAATGACACCCCAACCATTTGTTTTTATATGAAATTACAAGTGCCAAGCTGTACTTTAGCCCAGCAATTTATCACGCCAAGTTAACACAAGTAGTTTTTAACATATACCTTCCAATTCTGCACGTCATGCAATATGTCAAAAAAATGTAATTTAACACCCTGCAGTGGTTAAGAACAGAGCCCCACTCAATCAGTATGCGTACAAACGTCACCTATTATAACCAGTAGCGCACCACTTGCAGAGCCAACAATAACCAAAAGCTACAAACCAGCGACTGCTCGAGAAGGAGCCAGTACAACACCCGGTAGCAAGAAACAGTCCGAGCATGTGATTGACAGTAACTTAGCCCCATTCTATGCAAATGAGGCCTTTAGGCATATGTTAATCATGCCCCGGTCCAGTAGTAATTTAACAAAAACCAGTTAACCGTATTTATAACAACGGTCTCCCAATTGAAGCCAATCGTGCCACAAATCCATAACCAGGTACCTTACACAGTGATAAAGAGTATCAAGCGCCTCAGTTGCTACAAGGGCTAAGAGTACCCCTATTTTTTTGAAAAGAACCATTTATGCCAAGACTAGGAAATGTGAAAACGTACAGTAATAAAAAATTTACACAGTGCCTCAGTTATTATAAAGGCCAAGAATAACCCCATTTTTCTGAGGAAAACCAGTTATGCCAAGATTTAGGTAAAGCATGCAGATGGCAATTCTCTGCAATGATTTTCTTAGAGAAACCCATTTACAAGATCATATCGCAGTCTAAAGCCTTATTGCACATAGTTCCTTTCCAAAACAACAGCAAAAAAAGACACCTATCTCCCGATGTATACCAAATAATTCCAGCTAATCATTGCCTAAGAGGTGCCAACCACATACATTATGCAGAGCCGACAGATCCCGACAGTTTACCAAGGAACCGGCATAACCAGTCCAAGGTCAGGAGCCCCTCCCATTTATATTACCATGATGTTATCTCATACTATGTCAGCCCATAGCAAACGGGGGTGTATCATGCCCATAGTTACCATACCAAGCTAACACCATTCCTTCAAGTGTACAGCCAATAAGATAGGCTAGAAAAAACAGATGTTTTGTATGCACAAGCAGTCCGAAGGTTCAAAAAAATGTCCAAGTACAGTAGTCAAGATTATGCAGCGGCTACTTTTTGAGCCGATACCTAAATTATATGCAGGTAAAAAGAGTCCATTATTTTGCTCAAATGCTAGGCAAAACAATTTGTCTTTCTAAAAATACACATTGTAAAGCTCAGACGGCATCATTCTTCTCTTACCATGCAAGGTATTGCAACACCACTTAAACAAAATCCTAAGCTTAGTAAGGTACTTGTGTTACTTGAGCTGCAAGCTCCATGTTGGCAAGATCAGACAGCAGCGAAAAAAACAAAAAGAAAGACCTACTCCAGGGCTAAGTGAGGGCCAGAGTGTGCCCTCACCTCAGTATAAATAGGAAATCATGCACGCTCCCAGAGTCATCAGTTTGAATGCAATCGGCCGCCCTCAACTGCTCAAGCTTGTAGGCGCCATAGCCTGGGGAAGGTGATCGAGAGTGGACAGGGGCCGCCTACCCCATGAAATGATTTCATTTTCATGCTTTGATCTAAGCGGGGGCCAAGTCCCCAGTTATCATTATTATGCAACCAAGGGGGGGGGTTCTTTTGGAAAGTTTTTCTTACAAAAAAACCATTTATGACCAGTATATTAGTGTGTGTGTGTGTGTGTGTGTGTGTGCGCGCGCGCGTCCACCCTAACCCAGGCACCACACACGATGGGTCGGTAGTAGGCCCATTGTGTATGGGCCTACTACCTTATAAGAGAGATGAGACTCTCTTTCTGAAACAATAGTCCAGGCTAGTTATGACGAATGAGAGCTTGTATGATGGTGTTCCGGATCTGGTTATGGTTAAATCCGTTCTGGCAGTATTTTTTAATTAGTACAGATAACTCTTCCCAGGCCAAAGAGGGGGCAGATGAAGAGTAGCAAATTAAGTAAAGAAGGCCAATACAAGAGAAAATAGAGGCTTTGTATGGCCTATTGCTATTTATTTTAATGATTTCTATGTGAGGAAGCTTAAGAAGATCCTTTCTCCAGATGAATCTAAGGTCATATCCACCTCTTGTTGGGGAGTGTAGGGATATTGAAATGTTAAGAAATTGGGTTGATTTGCATAAGTCCCCAAAAACAGTCAAATTATCTGGGAGGGAGGTAGGTTCAATTTTTAGGCAATGGGGGTAGATTAGATCAATTTCTTTAGAGAATATTCTGTTGTTAACACTAAGCAAGTCATCCATATATCTAAAAGTATGATTGAATAATGGAAGTATTTTATGGTTAGTTTCCATGTTCTTAAGACACCATTTTTATTCGAAAAAATCCAGGTAAATGTTACACATAAGTGGTGAGCAAGAGAAACCCATAGGAATGCCAAGGCATTGGTTAAAGTAGCAGCCGCCTGCAATAATAGTGCAGTTATTCAATAGCCAAAAAATGTAGGATCAGAGTTTTGTTTCATTGAAGTGTAGAGGGTTTATGGAGTGAGATGTTTGAATCCATCTGGGTTTCTTGGATAGGGAGATAAAATGATACTTTCTCTTTTTAGCATTGGTGAAGGCTAAATTAATAACCTTAGCTAAAACGGTTTCAAGGCCGAGATATCCACTCAGTGGAATGTTTTCGCAGCATTGTGTAATATCAGCTATAAAGATGTGGAAGATATGTTGAGGAAGGTTAAGTGTGACTTCTGTAGCGTTTTTTTGTTAACCAGAAGGGATTATATTGGATTTTTAGAAAATCCTTGCAGATTTTTTGCTTCTCTGCGCAAATGAGCTCAAATTCTGTGCGAATAATATCAAGGCAGAGAGTAATATCTTTGGTGATATCTGTGAAGATACAGTTAGAGGCATCAGATATCCATCTGAATTTGTGTTTGTGGAATTTATATGTAGGAAATAGTACTGGTAACTTGGTGTTACTAATTCAGTAACCAAGCTGTCCTAAATGTTTAGAGATTATATTAGAGATATCTTGCGGTGTATTGCTAATATGACAGAATTTTTTACCTAATACTCGATCCCGAGCTGCTTTCCAAGCAAGGTATTTGCACATAATAGTAGGATAGTTGGAGATTTTGTCGAGCCCAACCACAAGCCATTTATCTGAGATTAGCTGAAAATCAATAGCTAGTTGAGGTGTAAGCCAAGAGCAATCAGAAGAAAGCCACTTCCTAGGAAGTAGAGAAGTTTTATGAAGGAAGCCTTCCTTCACTAATTCCTTTAAGTCCGGTAGGACTATCATCTCCAGTCGGAGAGCACTGGCAAGGTCAGTGAGGCAGCTAAGTAAAGCTGATAGGGCAAGGTAAGGGTGCCTTGAGGGGGCTAGGGTTCCATCAGAGACTTGTACCTAGCAAACCTATCAGATGAGTAGCTCCTATCCTCTTGGGTGTTATAAACTGCTCAAATTATGCATCCACCCTTCATCTTTGTCTGCAACCCCTCTTTTTGCTCATACCATTTGAATGAGCTCAATGCTTAATCGCACTATATCATCAATGAGAGCTACCTCTAGATTGCCCTCAAAGACTCAAAGGTTCTTGGACATCCATACTTGGCTCAAGTAGCAGAATTTGATCATTTGAGTGCATATCATACCGGCTTGGCTTTGGATACCACGCCCTCCCAAGATCACATCATCCGTAAAAAAGGTGATCTTCCAAGTCCTTCTTACCCACTTGCACATTCTAGCGGCTAGACCCGGGAAGTAGGGCACTTGAAAAATAGATGGAGGGGGTCTTCCAAGGTTGACTTGCAGCCTAAGCAAGTGCTTGAGCCAAAACCTCTAGCTTACACCTTAATCTCAATGCGCAAAGCTCCCCAAAGCACCTTCCAATTGAATACCTTTATGTAGTACGGCCCTTTAGTCTCCCAGATGGTATCAACCCTCTTTTGCCAGTGTTTTTCTACCCAATTTTTATTCCAAATATTGTTGACTAGGGCAAACCAATGAGCTTGGTGCACTAGCACATTATATGTACTCTGGGTCTTGGCAAGAGAGAACACTTTGTCTTTCGTCCAATGCAAGGCTCTCCAATTAATTTATGATCTGCATACAAGAGGACATGCGGATGCCATCACTTCCAATAGTCTAGGAATGAGAAGCCTTTTGTGAATCCTCAATTTATGTTCCATCACCATGAGCTCCCCATCCTTCCAACAACAACTTTTGTCATCCCAAAGGTGCAAAAGCTTGTAGATTCCATTATTGCTCACTTGCCATGCAACTTCCCTCCAAAAAGGGTCCAAGGAGCCCCTTCCAAGTTTGGAGAGCCTGGGGACCAATTGCGGGAGGAATCCTTGAAGTACCTGAAATTCTCTCCCCATTCTAAACTTGAGGCTGCTTTGGGTACACTTCCATGCTAGTTCCCCTATGCAGCCACCAAGCTTGAGGGATGTCCAACAAGGTGCAAGAATATTGTATGGCACCATGGCCATCTTCCATATGCCCCCTCTTGAGGCAAGCTTTGCTATGATGACAATTGCGTACAACATCATTGCTAAAGTGATTGTAATGAGGCTAGGACCAACCTTCCATAGAATCATCACACCCCACCAGCATGGATTCATAAAGGTAGGTCAATCTTTGAAAACATCTTGGCTACCATGGTTGGTATTGAGTACGCTTATTTCACCAAGAAAGAATGTATCCTTCTCCAGTTTGATCTGGATAAGGCTTATGATAGAATCTCATGGTCTTACATTGAGGCAGTCATGAAGGCTATGGGCTTTGGACCTAGAATGTGTGCGATTTATTCAAACATTGGGGGAAGGAAGTTACTATGAGCTCCTCTTCAACAACAAGATAGTGGAGGGGTTGAGGTTAAGTGCTCAATCAAGCAAGGTTGCCCCCTGGCCTTGCTACTTTTTGCTATATGTTAGCACTTGCAATCAGCATGTCATCAACATACAACATTAGGATGATGAACTTCCCATCTCCAAAATTCTTCGTGTAGACGCAATGATTTGAGTTGCACCTTCTGAATCTATGATCTAACATCCATCAATCAAACTTAAAGTACCATTGTCTTGATGCTTGCTTTAATCCATACAAGCTTTTCTTTAATCTGCCAACCATTTTCTCCTTACCTTTTAATTCATACCCCTTTGGTTGCAGCATGTAAATTTATTCCTCTAAGTCACCGTGAGGGAATGCCGTATTTACATCCATTTGCTCAAGATTTAGATCATGAGCAGCCACAAGGCTAAATACAAGCCTAATTGAGTTCATTTTTACAATAGGAGAAAATATTTAATTGAGTCAATACCTTCCTTCTGAGAAAACCCTTTACCACAAGCCTAGACTTGTACCTTTTCTTCCCACCATATTCTTCCTTCAACTTGTACACCCATTTGTTTTGAAGTGCCCGTTTACCTTTAGGCAACTCAACCAACTACCATGTTTGGTTGTGATGTAGTGAGTCCATCTCACTTGCATGCTTTTCATCCATTCTTCTTTGGATTCGTGTTGCATAGATTCTTCGTATGATTCCGGCTCCCCGGAATCTGAGATCAAGAGATGGTTGAAGGAAGGAACAAACCTTTCTGGAGGTCTACTTGCTCTTGTAGATCTTCGGGGAATAGGTTGAGGCTCTTCATTTGGTTGACGTTGCTGCACATTGTCGCCATTTACAGTCCTTGAGTCTTCATCGTCCTCAAGCTCCATGTACTCATCACCTGTTTCTTTTGTTTGTTTTCTTTCCAAATAATCTTTGTACATATTTTGTTCATTAAACATTACATCCCTACTCCTTAAGATTTTACCATCTTCAAAGATTCCATAGGCGATACCCAAAGTCACCTTCTCCATAGCCAATGAAGAAACACTTTTTGGGCTTTGCATCTAGCTTTGATCTTAGGCTTCTATCTATGTGCATGAAAGCCTCACACCCAAACACTTTGATAAATGCATTATTCATCGATTTACCTGCCCATGCCTCTTTTGGAACTCCCCCATCCAATGTTGTTGAGGGTGACCAGTTGATTAAGTACACAGACGTACTTACAGCTTCCGCCCAAAGCTCAAGCGGTAGGCTTGCATGTAGCCGCATGTTTCGTACTCGCTCCATGATTAACCTGTTCATCCTTTCCAAAATCCCATTTTGTTGAGGTGTCCTTGGGGTTGTCCTTTGCCTCCGAATGCGATTGCTAGCACAAAATATTTTAAAAGCTTGGATGCAATATTCGCCTCCATTGTCAGATCTAAGGCATTTAACCTTGGTACCTGTTTCATTCTCCACAAAGGCTTTCCACCTTTGAAATATGGAAAATACATCGGACTTATTCGTCATGACATAAACCCATGTTTTTCTGGTCGCATCGTTTATGAATGTTACATAGTACAATGAGCCACCAAGTGATGGTGTACTTGCAAGACCCCAAACATCAGAATGAACCAGCTCAAGTTTTTTATTTTTTCTTTCATTTCTTGATTTTTTAAAATTTTACCCTCTTTTGTTTACCATAAACACAATCTTCACAGAACTCTAAGTCCACTTCTTTCAAACCTGGTAGAAGCTTCTTTGTTTGAAAGATTTGCATTCCTTTGGCACTCATATGCCCAAGCTGGTAGTGCCACACCACACTGTCAACTTTGTAGTTGTTGCACAAGCTGAAGGTTGCATGCTAACAGTACACAAGTAAAGTGTACCGACCTTTTCTCCCTTGGCAACCACCAAAGATCCCTTTGAGATCTTCCACCGTTTGTTTCCTAATGCAATGTTGTAACCTTCATCGTCCAATTGTCCTGTAGAGATCAAATTTTTGCAAAGAGAAGGAACATGCCTAACATCTTTAAGCTTCCATTCATTTCCGTTAGCAGTTTTGACAGAAACTGTACCTTTGCCGTGTAAAGAATGAGGATGCAAGAGAGCTACACAAGACAAGCACAAAGCACACAGAGATGGAAAGCTTCTTCTTCTTCACAGAAAAGAGAGTACAAAATGACTAAGTGCTAAAGCTGAAAAGTAGCACATATGTACATGCGATCACTAAGTGTAAACTCACTAGAAGCGTACTAGGCTGGCACTATAAGTATAGTCCAGCTGTAGAATCACTGGCAGAGATCCTCCGTGTCAGTCACCTAACGTGCCAGTGAGTAAATGTCGTAAGCGGCCAAGACCCGTAGTGGATGCCAGCTCAAGGTGTAGAGCTCGACATCTCAACATGCCGACAATCTCACAAGATTCATCATCTCCCAAGTATACATACATACCCAAAATTACCTTTGGTGTAATCTTGGAAATGTTGCTTGTGTGGTGTCGCATGGAATGAAGCCGTGGAATCTACTATCCAGGAATTAGACACATTGTCTAATGAGAGAATTAGAGAATCTTGCTCTACTTTACCTGCCACATTGGCCTCCGATGTTGGCTTGTTTTCTTGAGACTCTATCTCCTTCTTCTTCTTGGACCAGCAATCCTTCTTGACGTGGCCCTTCTTGCCACAGTTCCAACATTCAAGAACTGCCTTTGTACGTGACTTGCTCCATCTTGAGCGATCACGACCCTTTTGGTTTTTGAACCTCTCCTTAGGCCTTCCTCTTGTTTCCAATGACAGTGCAACACTTGATGATTCTCTTGTGCTTCTCCTTCGTATTTCCTCGCTTAGGAGAACACCCACAACATCATCAAACTTAAGAGTATTTGTGCCAGAAATAGAATTACTTACATCCATCACAAGGCTGTCCCAACTATCCGGTAGAGATGATAGTATAAGGAGAGCTCGCACTTCGTCGTCAAAATTGATTTTCACCGATCGAAGTTGACTTATGTTTGTGTTAAAGTCATTTAGGTGTTCTGCCAACTGAACCATTCTCTGTTATCTTTATATTGAACAAGCACTTCATAAGAAATACCTTATTGGATGCCGATGGTTTCTCATAGAAGTCGTCAAGTGACTTCATCAAGTCCTCTGTGGTATTCATCTCTGAAACATTGAAGGCCACCGCTGAAGCTAAGCTTAACCAGATTGTTCCCAGTGCATTTCGATCAAGGACAATCCATGCTTCATCTGCCATTGTTGCGGGCTTATTCGCAAGACCACCTAGTGGCAAATAGAGGTCCTTCTGGTAAAGATAGTCTTCAATCTGCATCTTCCAATGTTGGTAGTTTTTGCCGTTGAACTTCTCAATCTTCCTCCGCCATAACTCCCACTCAATTCAAGGAATCCTTTCCTTGAGATAATTTAGCTACGAGCTAACCTTGCTCTGATACCAGTTGTTAGGAAATAAGATGTAGCTAAATAGATATTTGAGTAGATTACTTAATGGAGAGAGATAGATTTCACACACAAGAGTTATAGAGTAGAGTTAGAGAGAGAGAGTACACACAAGAGTTATAGAGTAGAGTTAGAGAGAGAGAGTGGTTCACCCAATGTGGGCTACTTCCACAGGAAAGCAGCCACTCAATGGCTTTAGTACTTCAACACAAGACGTAGTTTGCAAAGGGATTACACCCTTAATAGAGCTCCCACCTTGTTTCACTCTCACCACCTCACACTCACCTTGTTGCATCAAATTCACATTATGAAATGTGTGTAGAAATGGCCTCCTTTTATAGGCCAAAAGGGTTGCCCTCTCTCATGAGAGGCAACCATGTGTAGCCGCCCTTGTGTAGATAAGTCCAAATCGGACCCTCCAATCCACCCATGTGTGGCCGCCCTTGAGAAGACAAGTCCGCTTTTGAATTCGGCCACCGGCCCACCGGCCATTGACTTCCAACCACCGGCCACCGACCATTGACTACCGGCCACTGGTCAACTGGCTAACCGACCGGTTGTTTTTCGACCACTTTCCGACCGTTGTCTGGCCATAATATTCCAACGAAAAGGAATATTCCAGCACCGTGCTTTGCTCGAGATTGGTCGTGAAAATTTTGGTTTCCGGTGAATGATTTTATTTTCGGGCGAGTTATTTTTCTTCATGCACGATGGCTTCTCCTCATAATGGGGGCCTTACAAATGTGCATTTTTACCACAGAAAATTACAAGGGGTAAATCAGGCTCCATACTTAACATGTGATTGGGTGATTGGTACATGTGCCGATGTTTGTGAAGCACGACCCAAGTCCAAAGCTTTAGCATGTATCTCGTTTACATGCATTTCCACTTGGGAAACTTAGATCCACTTTGCCTTTGGCTAGTTTCTCTTGTAACTCCTTGATCTAATGCTCTTTTTTTGCATTTTTTGTAAGCATTCCCGCCATCAAAAAGTTGCATTTACAACTTTTCTTGCTCTAATTCCACCTTGAGTGCCTTTATTGCATCTAAGCTTGTTGTTGAGTGTTGAGAGGTAGAGACAAGTGGTGCAACATCTTGAATTTCAAGGAGTGTTGAGAAGGTTTGTTTCACCACATCACAAGAGTCATAGAGTCTGGAATACTACTTCATTTCCCTCTATAAAGCCTCTTCATGTGCTTGCCGCTCCACTTGTATCTCAATGTTTGCTTCAATCTTCTTTTCTAGATCTTGGTAAATGCTTTTTGCATCCTTTTTGGTCTTTCCTAGATGTGTTTGCAGCTTCTCTTTGTCCCTTTGTAGATTTTCCACTTGCTTTTTGAGATCTACTATCGCTTGGTTTGCTTGTGCCGTGGCCTTCTTTCGCTTCTTGATTCCGAATGGTGGTCACCATCTTGTGACTCTTGAATTGAAGCAAAATTATATCTAGGGTTTCTTTGAGATCAAATTTTTCTATAATCTACATAGTTTCATCTTCTCCTCTGCTGGTTGTAGTGAGGGGACATCTCTTGTTGTTATTTCTTTATTTTTTTGTTATGCATCCTCATGCATTTCAGTTTGTGGGGGAGAACTTTGAGTGTGGGTAGCTTCTTCTTGTATCTAGTGCTAGATGTAGTTGCTCTATCTCAAGGATGTCTTGAGCTTCCTGATCACCTTAGGATTCTTGATTCAATTGTTCAGAAGGGACTTCAGTCTGAGAAAGAGGCAATGTGGATCCTTGTCCTTCTTCACGCACATTGGTAGGAGGTAGAGAAGGTGGCTTTTCAAAGGTTGCTTCCCCCATTTCATCTACTACCTTGGTCGTCGCTGTCATTTTAGGCATTGTCTTCTCATGTTGTGTCTGTTAACTACAAGGAGAATCCAATATTGAATCTAATTTTTTTAATCTGCATGTTTTGGATTCCTCCTCTGCTTTCTCTTCTAGTTTTTTCTTGAGCTTGTTATGAATTCTCTATCTAATATTGTCCGCTAACTTGAGGCCAATTAGCCAACTACTTTCTTTCTTGTTTGGGCTTCTCTAATCTTGCATCTAACTCTACATCATCAGACTCTGAGGAAGAGGGGACTTGTTGGGCCTCTGTGGATTTCTTCTATTCCCCAAATTTCTTTGACAACCACTCTTCTCTTAGCCGTTGAGCTTCTTCCATAGATCTCTATGCTTGTGTTTTGGGAATATTTTCCTCTTGTTGTAGCCTTTCTTGATCAGAGTTATCTCCACATCCTCTTCTTCCACTATTGACTGGTACTTTGATGGAATGTCTTCTTTTCTCTTAATTTCTCCATGTAGCTCAATTTTGATTCGGTTGCTTCACAGTCAGTTGTCCATACTCTTGACCCCGATCCACGTCTCTTTCTCTTGGTCCGCATTGTTGAGGCACTTCCAACATCTTTGATTGTATGCTTTGACTTGTGGAGGAGATATAATTGCGAGTCAACCTTTGGTAGGTCTTCGATCATGCCCAAAGCTTGGTAGGCCATGTGTGTAAGCATCATTCCAGCATTCATGTAGCACATATTCTCTTCATTGATCTTTAAATTGGCTTCAACAATATCCTCTAGGATGTATCCATTAAGGTCGCATTTGATGACTCGATACCATCACACAAGCCTTTTTCGATGACCACCACAAAATGTAGTAAAGGTTCTGTGTATCTTGGCGCTTTCTGCACTTTAAGATGTTGCAAGATCAATCTAAGGGGCAGCTCCATTTCTGAGTAGATTAGATTCATGTTGGTCAATTTGTGGATAAAGGCCTTTTCATTGTCAATGGCCTTGGTTTTTAAGAGCAGGTTGTGACTATCAGCTGGTAGGTGGAGCACTTGACATATAATGTCATCATGGTTATCTTTATACATGGGACGTTGTGGCTCCACCTTTATCGTTGAGTGTTGCTTTGCCATTGTCCTGAATGTGTGTGTGTGTGTGTGTGTGTGTGTGTGTGTGTGCGTGTGCGTGTGTGCGTGCGTGCGTGCACGTGCGTGTGTGTGTGTGCTTGTAAGGGCTAAAGCTTTCTTCCCCCCTTTTGTCTTCAGATGTTTGTGTATAGGTGTGTGTGCATATAAACAAACATGTATTTTTTGGGTGATAAAATCAATATATGGAGAATATACCAATCAATTTACTTGTTTGTCAATTTATATCTCATCGCTATCTATTTATATATACATGTCTAATTACTTGTTTGTCAATTAATATCTCATTGCTATCTATTTATACCTTTTTTTAATTTTTATTCAAAATTCTATAGACCTTTATATTAGTCTATTCTTCACTCAAGTATTCTTCCATAACCATTTATTAGTTTGATAATTTGGATGTTCATCTTTCTATTGATGCTTCCATGCATCCATTTAGGTATATGCCCCATATACCATTCAATATTTATTAGATACTCTATTTATTTTCTTGTTTGATTTTGATTCGTGTGCTTTGACTTGTGTTTTTTGTGTTGTGTCTCTCACTTAAATTTATTGAGAGAGGTAAGTGGATCATACCTATTGAATCTAGTGCAAAATTGTAGCCCTGAGTGCTTGTAGCAAGCAAAAGATCGTCTCGTGTTCTAGGTTTCCAAAAAGCTAACCGCTCTCTCTCTCTCTCTCTCTCTCTCTCTCTCTCTCTCTCTCTCTCTCTCTCTCTCTCTCACATAAAATGCAAATGAGACCTGTTTTTCCATACCTGGATATATGTATCCGACTTACCCAAAATCCTAAGTGCAATCTTACCTCATGTGCCTTGATTACTTATGGCATATCACCTATGACTCAAATAGCTCGTTATTTGGACCATTAATCGTTAATTGCCCTCGATTCTGCAAATTGTCCGTAAGTTGGCCAGAAATTTGATATGCACCAATTTTTGAAACTTGACATGCTCGAAGCTCCTGCTTTGCTATTTTGGCACTTGTTTCACAACTTAATTTTGGCTCTCTTGGGTAATTTTCTTTTTTTTTATTCTTATCAGCTAAAAATTAACAAAAATTATTGAAACTTATTATTATTTGGCCCAAAATTAGCCAAAATTATTTTTCACACTCATATACATATACTCTCACTCTCGGCATCATAATTGTCAAAATTTTGTCAATATGGCTCATTATTATGCTTGATAAGAGGTCAAACCATATAGAAAGCAAATAAAAAGCAAAAACTAAGCAGAAAATCACACCTTATACACTATACACATGAATCATCATCATCTTGCAATAGGCTGCTAGTTCTCCCTTCCCATTTTGAGTCATCTTGGATGAAAGGTTGTGCAATGTACATGGGCAATGGCCCTATTATGCTAATGGAAGAAATTCATGGAGTAACACTTGTTGGAGATTTTAAAATCTCAAGTGAACTGCCCAATGTGATCCCATTGTTTAGTTTCTCTTTTATGTATTTATTTTACTTATTGATCAAGGCCTGGGTAGGGCAATTTACTGAGGTTGCTATATAAGCAATCCTCAGACCCCATTGTATACACATCAATTATTCATTGCCAAGGTTAGTTGGTTCAGAAGAGACTCTCTCTCTCTCTCTCTCTCTCTCTCTCTCTCTCTCTCTCTCTCTCTCTCTCTCTCTCTCTCTCTCTCTCTCTCTCTCAGCCGTTTTTTGACCTAGTAGACAGCAGTTCACTCTTTTGACCATAACTTGCTCATCCGAACTTTGATTTAGGTGATCTATAGCCTCAATCGAAGAGCACAAAGCCCTCTACGCATTGATGTAAAGACAGAATTTTTCTATGTAATGGAAGGCTTTTCTGTAACAGCATCTCAGAACTGAAAAAACTGTCAAAACTTTGCGTTTTTGTTGCCGACTTGAAGGCAATGTCAGACAAAACTCGCAAGGGTGGAAAAGCCACACTCGCCATGGAGAATGATGCAAAATCTCCAAGGAATTTGGATGCTAATCCAACCACATCATCTACGACAACGGAAGCAATGATCATGGCTTACTTGATCTCATTACAAGAAACCGTCAACAAACAAAGTGAAGAGTTGTGCGCACTTGCAATGGAGAATGGTACTTTAAGAGTTCTCGTTGTGGAGAATGAGCACCTTAAGAAGGTTCTTGAAATGCAAACAACACGCTTGATGCATCTTGAGAATGAAGTTCAAGAATGTAAACGCTCTCTTGTTGACATGAATGTATTGAAAGAGCGCTTGAGCAAAGTTGAGAGTGATCATGTATTGAAAGAGGAAACAATAGATGCAATACGACATGTTGTATGTGAGATGAGAAATGCATCCAAATCATGGGTTGATATATGTAAGGATAATGTGGTTTCTACATCTCCTATCACGCAAGCCGTTGTCCAAGCAAAGAATGTAGAGAATGTGGACACTCAAGAATTGCACGAATGACAAAAACGCTCAAAGAACATCGTCATTCGTGGAATCAAGGAGGAAAGCATGGAAACACCCCAATCTCTTGCAGTTGCTATTGAAGAGTTTTTTGCTACACACTTTGGCATGTCAGGAATCATGGCTTATGGTGCACATCGAGTTGGAAAATAAGGAGTCCCTCGCTCGGGAGAAAGACCTATTGTATGTACCATGGCTGATGAGGTAAAGAGAAAGATCATCCTTGACAATGGTTGGATCTACCTCAAAGGAACAGGTTGTAATGTATATGAGGATCGCACTATTATGCAACAAAATGTACGTCGCAAAGCATATGAGGAAAGAAGCAAGAAGGTTAAGGTATCACCTAAAGAAGAAAAGCCACTTAAGGAGGATGCAAGTCCACCCAACAAATAGAGACACATGATCTATGAGACCAACTC
This sequence comes from Adiantum capillus-veneris, assembly GCF_014529385.1. Classification (NCBI taxonomy): domain Eukaryota; kingdom Viridiplantae; phylum Streptophyta; class Polypodiopsida; order Polypodiales; family Pteridaceae; genus Adiantum; species Adiantum capillus-veneris. The sequence goes on from NC_140952.1 coordinate 102,330,066, forward strand.
ACGCTTGCGAATAAGCTTTTGGAATTGTAACGGGTATCCATGAAATGCGGGAATTGGCATTGATGAGCTTACCAATGACTCCGATGTGATACTTCTTGTCGAAACATGGGAGCATGATGCGCAACGAATTCTTGGATTTGAAAAATACGATGTGCATTCTTTGATGTGGGCCAAAAATGCAAAGCAATGAAGAGGCCAAGGAGGCGTAGCATGTATGACCAAAAAGGGTTTGAAAGATGTTTCCATTGTCAAAGAAGATAAGTATAAACGCTACTTATGGCTGAAAATCAGTCCACCAAATGGTCAAGTCATGTTTGTGGCCGGTTGCTACATTCCTCACTATGACTCCAACTTTTATGCTTGCTTGAATATGGATAGAGATCAGTCCTTTGTTGAACTAGAGGAAGACATTGCTCATTACAAGGATCAAGGTGAAGTCATTGTTTTTAGAGACATGAATGCTCGCACAAATATGTTATAACACGACACACAACAAGTAGGCATGCCGCATGTCTCAAGAAGAATGGATGACTCATACATGTATAATCGAAGTTCTAATGATGCAAAAGAAGTGGATCACTATGGAAAGTCACTTCTACATATGTGCAATAGTACCGGAATGCTCATTGCAAATGGTGTATCTCTATGGCAAGGCACCAATGACTTTACATGTAGAAAGCACAACGGTGCTAGCGTGATCGACTATATGTTGTTCTCGGAAGCCACTCTAGAATGCATACAAAGCTTTACACTTGGTGAATGGAATCCGGAATCGGATCATAGGATGTTATGTATTGACCTCAAGTGTGGTGAACGGCCCGAGCATGTAGCCTCCAATCATGATGTGAATCATTTGTACCTACGTCTAGACTTCAAACAAGCACTTATATATGCTGATATGGTGGACCAAATGTTAAGCATGATAGAGCATCAAGAGAGCCCAACATTAGAATGCAAGTGGAAAGTTTTCAAAGAAGTAATTTTCTCTTGTGCGAAGGAATGCTTTTCGGTGAAACACATGTCTTGCAAAAGGTCTAAGAAGGGTAGCACCAAGAAGAAATGGTTTGACATGGAATGTAGTCAAGCCCGAAAACACTTGCTAAGATTGGATGCAATCAAAGACAAGGAAGTTTACTTGAAATGTCCACACACATACAAAGCACTTGTTCAAAAGAAGAGGAGAAGGTGGGAAGTCGAAAAACAACTTCTTTTAGCACAAGAGAAAGCACATGCATGTGGCAAGTTTTGGCAAAATCTAAAAGGCAAGCGTGTTGAGAGCTTTGGTGACTTGACTCTTGAGGATATGTATATGCATTGTAAGAATCTCTATGAGCAACCCAATGTTGATAAGATGGAGTGTTGTATCTCCCTTCCGTTTATGTCTCCTTTCTTTACCATTGAAGATGTATGCCGCACGCTTGAGAAACTTGCTACTCGCAAGGCAGGTGACCTTCAAGGTGTCAAGGCTGAAATGATTAAATGGACAAGCAAGAAAACACGATATTGGATATGCGATATGTTTAACCTTGCACTTCAGTATGGCATGCCTCATGATTGGAGTGCAAATTGGATCAAACCTTTGCACAAAGGAGGAGATGTAAACAATGTGAACAACTATCGCACTATAATGGTTGGTTCTTTAATGGCAAAGTTATTTGGATGTATCATGGAGATGAAGATAAGTTAATGGGCTGAAAAGAATGGCAAACGTGCACTTGGCCAAGCAGGTTTTCGAAAGCATCATAGCACTATTTATCACCTTGTCACTCTTCGAGTTCTTATGGAAGCGTCTCGATTGAAAGGAAAAAAGTTGTATTGTTGCTTTGTGGATTTCAAGAAATCTTTTGACATGGTACCGCGAGGAAATCTTTGGAGATGTATGCAAAGCCTTTAAGTGCCGAGAGAATTTATGCATGCAGTCTTTCGCATCTACCAAAAAGTGATATGTTGATTACGTATGGGAGATGGAATTTCAGAATTTTTTGCAAGCACTATTGGTGTCAAACAAGGATGCCCACTTTCCCCAACCCTCTTTGGGCTACTCATTGATGAATTTGAATGCATGGTTCTTGACTTTATGCAACAAGAAGTCATAGAAGAGGTTAAGATTGGAAATGCGGTGATCATGCTTTTTCTTTATGCCGATGATGTAGTGCTCTTGGCACATACCTTAGAAGATGCACAAAAGCTTATGAGTGTCTTAGAACGCTTTTGCCTACATAGCGGGCTGATCGTGAATGGATCCAAAACCAAGGTTATGCTTGTAAAGACCCTCAATGATGAAAATCCATGCATTGTATATAACAATGAGAAACTTGAAGTGGTAGATCACTTCAAGTACCTTGGTCTTGAGGTTCCATCCAATCATAAATGGAAGGATTGTGCAATGCGTCGCTTGGAAGCCGGAAAGAGGGCCTAGTATGCATTTGAGAACATGTGCAATGCAAGAGAGATCAAGTGTTGGGCTCTCAAAAAGTACCTCTTTGACACATTGGTGACACCGGTGCTTCTTTATGGAGTGGAGGTGTGGGATGGAAGCATCGGGAAGTCTACTTGGAAAGAGTTTGAGAATGTCCAAAAGCGTTTTCTCACCAACTTTCTCCAAGTCAAGACACAAACACCCTACATGATCTTACTTCTTGAGTCCGGATTGCTTCCCGTTGAGGTCTTGGGCATGCAAAGAGTTGTGGAGTACATGCGTAAGACACAACGTAGCCCTTTGCATCGACTTCCTAGAATCGCATATGAAGCAAGTCAAATGGTTCAAAAGACATGCAAGAGCAAAATACTAAGTTCGGGGTGGATTCTTGATATCAAGAAATGGTTTGGAAGATGGGATGCATGTCACTTGGTCAAGAATGCGTCGATCGACTCCCAAGTTAATGAGGCCTTCTTACAACGCCAATGTATCACGGCTTGGGAGAAATCCGGAGGTTCTCGCTTCAGCCATTACACCACACACGTTGCCCCAAACTACAAATCTCTCTTCTTCTCGGAACGAGGTAACCGAACCCATTCCTACATCCTTGAGCCCATCCCGTTGAGTGCGATCCGCGCCATTGCCTCCATTCGTCTTAGCTCCCATTCTCTACGCTGCGAGACAGGACGTTGGGGCACTGGCGAGGAGTGTCATCGACTTTGCACCTTATGCCCTCGTCAAGTTCGAGAGAGTGAGTACCACACACTACTTGAGTGCTCAGCTTTTGACCACATTAGGTCCTCTTTTCCCCATATATTCAGCCATGATCTCTCCCTACATACCTTCCTCTCCCAACCACGATGTGGACTCTCTATTGCGACGCTCATTTCAGCCATTTTTGAGCATCGAGAGTCACTTATGAACTCCACTCACACCACGTGACATGTTCATTTGGTCCCATAGGTCATATTTGACCTCCCAGGACGATAATAGAACTATCTATCTATCTCTCTCTCTCTCTCTCTCTCTCTCTCTCTCTCTCTCTCTCTCTCTCTCTCTCTCTCTCTCTCTCTCTCTCTCGTGCTTTCTCCCCTTGGTCTCTACGCTTTCGCATCATCAACTTTGACATGGTATCAAAGTATACATGATCCATGACCTTGGGGGAGCAAGGCGGCCTTGAGAAGATAACCCGTGAAGAAGCCACTAGCGCCTATCCCTTTCTTCTAGGCAACATCTCAAAATGCTGGCATTTTTGTTTATGACAACGGTTCCAGCAAATTCACAAAAAAGTTTCTCTATATTTGGAAAATCTATATTGTTCAAAGGTTGGAACCATGTTAAGGTTCTTCCTTCCAATGTCAGTCCAAATCCATTGTACTGAGTGTGGAAATCCACGACTTGCTCAACTCTCAAAACTTATTTGAAGAGTGAGACATGTGCATATGGATCTCTTGATCCATTGTACTTCTTGGCAACACACTTAGCTATCTGAGATGGTCACATTTGTCATGTTCTTGTAAGCATTCTCACAACTCCTAGCACTCCTTCTCGAATATGTGTAGCCTCATAAACCACACTAGGAACTCTACTTGGAGTTCTCTCTATTGCTCTCTTCTTAGGATGCACATCTCTTGCCTCTACCAAGGTTTTTGGAACTCTCATTGTATATGCTATGCTAGGAGATTCACTATCCATATAAGTAGTCATTGGAACCCTCAAACCCAAGGATCCGATCGGTCTAGAAAAAGAAAACTACAGTTGGCTCAATGAGTCAGCAATTCTTGTTCTTTTCAAACTCAATCTTTCGGTTTCTAGTCTGGTATGTGATACAATGGGTCTAATGGTACTAGGAGTGACATAATACTGATAGAGTGGGCCTCCAAAGTATGTGTACCTCTCAAATTCTCTCCTTTCTAGTGTCAAATATCCTCGTCCATACTTGTCAAGCATGATTATATGGGTATGTTTGCCTTCAATGTATGTAAAGCATACAATCGCTTGTACTATGACAACTCTCCTAGGTAGGTCTTGTCACACTTGTAATAGCGAATTTTCTCACCATTACTGTACATGTACAACCCCACATGGGTGTTGTCCGTGGTGACTTGTGTCATTTTGTTTATTCGCTTGATTTTGCATTTGGAATTTCCAACTTAGGCGGCTTATCTTCCGGTTCTACATCAACTTTGTCTTTTGCCTGTCATTCCCCATTTTTCCACATTATAGGGATTCTTTTCAATAAGATACATTATTCCCTTATCATTGTAGTATCGATCACCATTGTAGTCTGTAGGCACTAGGTCCATGAACTCACTAGGTATCTCCTCTAATTTATACATGCCATCTTTGTAAATCTTCACACTTTGTTCATTTTCAAATTGATATTTCAAGTGCAATAGTTTCATTGAGGGTTCCAGTTGGGATAGTCCCACTTTCATGTTTGTTCCCTCTTTAAAACTCACACTTTTAAATGCTTTCACCATGTAGGTATATGATCTCTCTGACCATGTTTTAGACAGACCTTCCTCTATGATAGGATCTAAGGGAGGAAATGGTCCCTGATTCACACTTTCTTCAGTGGAAATGTTGCTCACTTGGTCTCCTATGGTAGGGTTTCTAATTGGGTAAAACTAACTATATTGAATAAATTAGGAAATAATCACTCTTACAATACCCTGACCTGTTACCTCTTTGGTCACTTCCATTTCTTCAGCTCAGATCCACTTCAAGTTGCAACACTCTAGCCTTTGCAATTTGTACAACAAACACTCAATGGCTAGGAGCTTACAACCGCTCCATTAGTCAAAACTTTCTAAATTTTTAAAACAATCTTCCTTTTGACACAAAATCTCTTTTAGCTTGCAAACACCTCAAATGATATCCATATTCTATTTTGAAAAGATCTATATGCTCCTTATGACTGGATCGAGCTAGCTGTGGTATAATCTTGGTCTTAATCTAGTAAACCCTAACAAAAAGGTCTATGCTCCCTTGGGAATATGAAGACAAGGGCCTTCCCTTTCACAATTGAACATCACAAACCCACAATTTCAACATCAACTACACAATTCATAGATACATGTCCTCCCAATCTGACTGCACATAATTTGACATTAGGTTGCCATAGCCATAACCCTGCAAAGAACTACTCGTAACTTGAAGAGCACAACTCCAATCTAGGAATTTTAAAGCTTGAGAGAAAGCTTTAAAAATGACTCGCAAGAAATCTAAGATGACAAAATTTGAATCTACACGTTGCTACATGCAAAATTACTCGAACAGAGAACTGTCCCGACACGACTACACATAGAGTAGGCAAGGCGAGAGCAAAAACTGCAACAAAAACCATCAAGGAGGAAAAACAAGCTCAAATCTGAAATTTGATAAATTTTGGCTGAACGTTTTTAAGTTTGTACATGAGTTTTAGTTCTATACAAGTCTCACTTCAAAAAACTCACTCATGGGCACTTTACAATAGCCCAACAGCAGTTGGTGCTATACTAGTGACTTGCCCTGCATGTACATGTGCTTATAAAGCAAGCAAAAAACCCACAAAAAGAAATCCACACACACTTTTGACATCGGACATCATGTTTGTATGTACAAATTTACAAAAAACGGGGTGTCAAAAATGTACCCAACGTAGTTTGCCATACCCTAGCCTGCTCGATCATTCATGATCACAGCAGCACAAAAGAGATCTTGTAAACCACACATCCTAGCCTTCTCGATCATTCATGATCATAGCAGCACAAAAGAGATCTTGTAAACCACATGAGGGAGTCTTTACTTCATCTTCATCCTTAACCACATGATCAAAAAATTATTTAAAAGAAGGCGCATCTTCAATTACAATTATCAACCTAGCAATATACTTCTTCAACTTTTAGCCATTCACACGTGCTTTATGTGGGGTAGCGTCCAAGTCAGCAAGCTAATACGTGCCATTTGTAAACTTGTTTAAGACCAAGAAAGGACCTTGCCATTTGATTTGAAACTTCTTTTGAAAAGTGCTATCAAGCTTGCTATTGTAATGAAGCACCATGTCACCCTTCTTGATGCTTTGTCCTTCACCTTCTCATTTGTCTTTGCTTGATTGTTCTTCAAGACCTACTCATAATGCTCAAAAGCCAACCACCTATCCAATTGTACACATTGCAAATATAGAAGCCTATACTTGAATGCATCATTAGGATCTTCTAAATCTTTAGCATTAGCTTCAAAGCTGGTACCTCCACCTCAATAGGAAGTAAAGCCTCTTTGCCAAAAAAGAGATGGAAGGGAGGGAAACCAGTACTTGATTTGATGGCAGTCCTGTAAGCCCATAGAGCACAAGGTAGCTCTATATCCCAAGTCTTCACATTGTTTGTTCTCATCTTTGTAAGCATCCTTATGAGCTCTCCATTAAACCTTTCATTCATTCCATTGCATTGAGGATAGTATGAGTAGTAAACCTACGATGCACATGAAGCTTCTCACATAGATAAGCCACTAGCTCTCCCTTGAAACCTGGACCCTTGTCAAAAAGTAACTCCAATGGCATGCAAGACTTTATGCAAAGTGATCTTTGAAGCAAAGTGACCACCACAAGAACCCTCATGATTCTCCTCTAAAATTTTGTAAATTTCATCTTTCCAAGGCACTTTTCTCATCACAAGATCATCCCCCTTCATATATAAGGCATCACCAAGTAGCACATACCTTTTGGCATGGTGTAGGAAGGCGTACTTTTTTTACTTCTCCAACTCTGATGGAAGCATACTTGTTTGTAGAAACTCTTCCTCCCTCTCTAAAGCTTCCCTTCCCAAATAAAGAGGAGAATCAGCCCTTATCACATACAATTGTCCAATTGAAGCTTGCACGCTGCACCATGTGCTTTTTCATTTTGAGACCTGTCCGCATGCCTTAAACTACAAGCTTCAAAATGCTAAAGCAGATTCTTCACTTGAAAACACATATTTTTTAGCCTTGCATTCTTACTTTGCCACACCCTAAGTACTTGCTTAACCACCAAAAGAGCATCACCTCTTACCCTCACACAATGGATGCCAAGCTCAAGGCAAAGGTTGAGCCCTTTCTCCAAAGTAGCATACTCGGCTTCATTGTTGCTTTGTGATGTAAGCTTCAAACTACTTTTAGTTACCAAAGCACCTTGAGGATCATAAATTACAACACCTCCTGAAGCTTCAACATGCGCTTTCCTGTAAGAGCCAACAAAAAACAATAGATAGGCATTGTCTATGTCAGGAGCTTCCATGTGTTGCTTCTTCACTGCATCCTCCTTAATAAGAAGAGGGTTTTCCTTATAAGTAAACAAACCAACCAATGTAGCCCTTGTATTCTCCTCAACAAGAAAAGAGATTTGGAATTCCTGTAACTCCACAATCCACTTCATGAGCCTCTTTAACAAAGTAGGGCTATTCACCAATTGAGGTGGAAAATCCCACAACTTTGGGACTGATTCCAATGCCTATGGATTCCTATTTTCCATTTGATTTTGGAAAATTCATTTATTTTGGGAATGTTATAGATAAGTTTTTTTGTTGAGGACTTGTGTTACATTAGACAAAGAGATAGATTATCAAGAAAATGGTGGTACTGAGAAACACCTTTTTTGTCCCATCCAAAATTTTATTTTCATGTTGGTGTTAATAGATACTTTATGAAACATACATAGACACGGATAACAACAAAAACAACATAAGAAAATGAAATGCTATTCAATTTCTCCTATTAAGCTATCTTGTGATTTCTCCACAACATTGGATGGGATTTTAATTGCTTTTGCAAGTCTTCCACCCCTTGGAGTCCATGACCACACAACTGCATCAACGCACTCCGAATGCTTTGGTTGTGCAAGATTGCAGCACCAATTGTTTTTCCAACAATCCTCACATTGTTCTTGGATTGTGGGAAATTTTTTTCGATGTTTTGGTGCCTAGTATTGAATGAAAACTTTCTTGTAGTTAGGAGATGAGTTGTCTACATCAACATTTGACTCTGCAACTCCTAGCCATATTGGATATTCTGGATCTGTGTGTCTCACAATAACAAAATCCCCTTTCCTTACATCAATTTGAGGCCTAAAAGCTTCCTGTGGCCTTGCACTTTGAGGACCAACATAGTGATCATTCACTTCTTCATATCCTTGAAACTCATCTGTGTCTTCCTTTATCTGTTGCATTCGGTGACTCCCTGTACTCTTTGGCCAAAATGATGTATATTTACCAGTTTGTTTATTGGTTGGTTGTTCAAGCTCACTAATATTTTTTGCCAATAAATAATAATTGGCTCCATGTAATTTGTAGAATCGTGCTCCTTTCCCTTTAGTAGAGTCCATCTTTTCCAGAATTCAAGATATTTCTTAATCCCTTGAATAACAAGCGGACTATCCCTCACATAGTCTGCACATCTGGACAGCCTACTGGCAATTTTGGTTTCCCTTGGTCATCTTTTTTCCACAACTCAATTCCTGACTCCCTCGGCATCCAATCATGTGATTTGGGGTGAATTTTGTACTGCATTACAAGGATTTCACCTTGCACAAAGAAACTGAAGTGGCTTAGAGTGTCCAATAACAGCATCTTGTCCATCACACATGTACCCTTTAACAAAGAATTTGAAGTCAAGAACTTGCGTCATCAAAAATGGTGCTAGAGCTAAGCTTTCACATTTTCGAAAATGTTCCATCAAATGTTGAAAAGTGTATGTCATTCTTGGTCGCAATCTCTCTGAGAACCTGCTAAACATTGCATCTATGTCCTCATGTGTATGACCCACCATTAAGAATCCCAAATGCACGGTTTTGAAAACACCTTATGCTCCTAGCAAGGATAAGTATGCACATAAAAATTGATTCTTATTCTCTCCTACACAATTATCGCTATAGCAAAATATTCTCAAGCAATTTTTGAAACACGGGAGTGGACATGGTATCCACAACACATTGAGAGGAGGCTGATTGCAAGTTAGCAATCTCTTCATTACATCCTTCAATAGCCAACGGTGGTGTTACTGTTGCTGATGTATTCCTCTCATGCTCTTTCATCATTCTGTTTTGGTGGTCTAGAGTTGTCCTTGAATTCAATACATTGAACAATGTTATATTTTTGCGTGGCATACCATCATGGCATAAATCTCCTAGCCCATAGTTTTCTGTTCTTTCCAAATTCTGTAAGCATAATGCAAGGGAACCAGTTTAGCATTCAGACCTGAAAGCCATAGACCATTCAACGAGAAATGACCATACATTCCATGACCATGCCCATGTGTTATCATACCTGTTAATGATACTTACAACTGATATGGATTTGCATAGTCTTTTGAGTTCACTCGCAATCTCGGTATTGTTGTTTTTTTTTGGTCCATTTTATCACGTATAATGCATAAACACTTATCCTTTTGCATTTGCAAGAATTTACGCCAGGTGTAGTACACATTTCTACAGCTTTGTTGTTGCATCATGTGAATTCTACGTTCATCCTTCAAATGTGAAATCAGCTCATCATCCTTTGTTGACTCTAGTTGAGACTTTATACGACTACACAAAACACATTTGGAGTACTCGCTTGTTTTTTACAAGGTCACATTAGCAAAATCTGTATTCCAAATCCTATTGAATGTAGTGCTAGACATTGTCTTGAGACTCATACTCTCGAGTGTTTTATTGACATCACGTAAGATGTCTATTTGCTTGTACGTGTTTGGTATTGCAAGCAAGGTTTCCCTGGTACCATCTTCCATAGTTCTACTCTTATGTGGAATTTTCTCTAAGTTTCCATCTACAAAAGAGTGCAGATGCCTCAAACCCCATTTTCAAATTGTTCATGATAATGATAAAACATAGTTTTTAGAATGCCACAAATTTAGTACCAAGCTCTACTATAGACCTCATTGCCATTAAAAGAAAATACATAGCAAGTCTTTGTAGTTGCTTTGCTCTCACACCAAGTAGTCAACATTGTATCATACACATAGTTGGTTCTATTTTGCAAACTTTGTCCCCAAAATTCATGTGCATAGCCATGACCTTATCTCTATTGGCATATTCACAACACTTCATAGAACAACAATCTATGGTTGAAACAAGCTGGACAAATGATATGGATGCTTGATTGGATCTCTTAGAAGGTTTCATGGACATTTTTGAATTCCTATTTATAAAGCAATATTTTCATTTTTTTGAAATAGGCTCTACCAAACGAGCTGATCAATGCATGTATCTTGTAATGCGTCACTAGCATGTAAATCCTCATATCGTAACAACTTTTTTCCATCCATAGTTGTCCCTCTCTTGATAGGCCGACAAACCAAATTGATGCTGCATACATCAGATTGTGCAGAAATAGTAGCCTCACAAGCATAGGATGTTTCAATAACAATACCGATGTTATCTTCACCTAGCTCACCAAAGTTTATGGAATCAAATTGACACACATACATGACAACCCCTTCGGCTACTACATGTGTTTTGCTTTCATCCCAAAGTTGAACCCTTTTGTCCTTCCAAACCTCCCTATAGCTCCTTTCATCAGATTGTGCCTCCAATGCTCCCATTCCTTTGTGAGTCTCAGACATAGAACCCCTTTGTATTGTATCTTATTCATATGTTGTAGCAACCCAATACTCCATTTCACAATACTGTGAAAATAATCTCCCACTGTCAATGCATCCATTGTTGGGAATGGAATGAGTGCTTTCTTCAAAAAACACAAATCAACTGACATCGATAGCACCCTGTGGCCTTAGGGTCATAGATTTTCTAGCTAACAAAAAGAGCATCATGTGGCCTTAGGGCCATAGGGTTTCTAGCTAACAAATAGACCACCGTGTGGCCTTAATCCATAGTGTTTGTATCTAACAAAAAGAGCACCATGTGGCCCATAGGGTTTCTAGCTTACACAAAGAGATCCCTTTAGGGCCATAGGGTTACTAGCCATCACAAAGATCATCATGTGGGCTTAGGTCCATAGGGTTTCTAGAAGTCACAAAGAGCACCCTATGGCCTTAGGGCCATAGGGTTCTCTTTGTGATGGCTAGAAAACTTATGGCTCTAAGGCCACAAGAGCACAAAGAGGTTACTAACCACCACAAAGAGCATCCTATGGCCTTAGGACATCCTTTGATGTTAAGGCCATAGGGTGCTATTTGTGGTGGTTAGTAACCTCTTTGTGCTCTTGTGGACTTAGGGACATAGGGTTACTAGCTATCACAAAGAGCACCCTATGGCCTTAGGGCCATAGGGTTTCTAGGGCCATATGGTGTTCTTTGTGATCGCTAGAAATCCTATGGGTTTAAGGCCACACGATGCTCTTTGTGATGGCTAGGGTTTCTAGCCATCACAAAGAGGACCCTATGGCCTTAGAACCATAGGGTCTCTAGCCATCCCAAAGAGCACCCTAGGGTTTCTAGCTTACACAAAGAGCACCATGTGGCCTTAGGACCAGAGGGTTTTTATCTATTAAAAAATCACCCTGTGGTGTTAAGACCATAGGGTTTCTAGCTAACACAAAGAGCACCTTGTGCCCTTATGGCCATAGTGTTTCTAGCTAACAAAAGAGCACCTTGTGGCCTTAGGGCCATAGGGTTTCTAGCCATCACAAAGTGCACCATGTGGCCTTTGGGACATAGGATTTCTAACTTACACAAAGAGAACCCTATGGCCTTAAGGTCATAGATTTTCTAGCTAACAGAAAGAGCACCATGTGGCCTTAGGGCCATAGGGTTTCTAGCTAACAAGTAGACCACCATGTGGCCTTAATCCATAGTGTTTGTATCTAGAAAAAAGAGAACCATGTGGCCCATAGGGTTTTTATCTTACACAAAGAGATCCCTATGGGCTTAAGGCCATAGGGTTTCTAGCTTACACAAAGATCTCCCTATGGTCGTAGGGCCATTGGGTTACTAGCCATCACAAAGAGAATCATGTGGCCTAAGGGCCATAGGGTTTCTAGAAGTCACAAAGAGCACCCTATGGCCCTAAGGCCATAGGGTTCTCTTTGCGATGGCTAGAAAACCTATGGCTCTAAGGCCACAATAGCACAAAGAGGTTACTAACGACCACAAAGAGCACCCTATGACCTTAGGGCATCCTTTGGCATTAAGGCCATAGGATGCTCTTTGTGGTGGTTAGTAATCTCTTTGTGCTCTTGTGGACTTAGGTACATAGGGTTATTAGCTATCACAAAGAGAACCCTATGGCCCTAAGGCCATAGGGTTTCTAGGGCCATATGGTGTTCTTTGTGATTTCTAGAAATCCTACGGATCTAAGACCACAGATTGCTCTTTGTGATGGCTAGGGTTTCTAACCATCAAAGAGGACCCTGTGGCCTTAGGGCCATTGGGTCTCTAGCCATCACAAAGAGCACCCTATGGCGTTAGGGCCATAGGTTTTCTAGCTTACACAAAGAGCATCCTGTGTCCTTAGGACCAGAGGGTTTTTAGCTATTAAAAAATCACCCTATTGTGTTAGGACCATAGGGTTTCTAGATAGCACAAAGAGCATCTTGTGGCATTATGGCCATAGTGTTTCTAGCGAACGAAAATACAACCATGTGACCTTAGGTCCATAGGGTTTCTAGCCATCACAAAGTGCACCATGTGGCCTTTGGGACATAGGGTTTCTAACTTACACAAAGAGAACCTTGTGGCCTTAGGGCCATAGAGTTTCTAACCATCACAAAAAGCACCATGTGGAATTAGGGCCATAGGGCTTCTAGCTTAAACAAAGAGCTCTATGTGGCCTTAGGGCCATAGGGCTACTAGCCATCACAAAGAGCACCCTATGGCTTTAGGACACAATGATTTCTAACCATAAAAAAGAGCACCCTATGACCCTAAGGTCATAGGGTTTCTAGCTAACAAAAAGAGAACACTATGGACTTAGGACCATAGGGATTCTAGCTAACAAAAAGACCACCGTGTGGCCATAGTGTTTCTATCTAGCAAAAATAGCACCCCGTGGCCTTAGGGCCATAGGGTTTCTAGCCATCACAAAGAGAACCCTGTGGCCTTAGGGCTATGTAAATATCTTTGTGATGGTTAGAGACCCTATGGCCCTAAGTTCACGGATGCTCTTTGTGATAGTTAGGGATTTTAGCCATCACAAAGAGCATCCTATGGCCTTAGGGTTTCTTGCTAACACAAAGAGCATCCTGTGCCCTTAAGGCCATAGGGTTATTAGCCATCAAAAAGAGCACCATGTGGCCTTAGGAACTCTAATCAGATTAGAGGGCATCCTATGGACTTAGGACCCAATGACCATAGATTAGTATGTATAGGCTTAGTATGTATAGATTAAAATGTATAGGCTTACGAAAGAGGACACATCTTAGAAAGAAACCCGAAGGCAAAGGGGTTTTTCCCACTGCATGCATTGTCATGTACACATGGGGGTGCACTTATGTGACACCCATGAATATAGTCACTAACCAATAAAGACGAGATTATAACCCGACGGTCCTGACCTCCGTGCACCTCTAGACCGAGGTGTGTGGGGGTCGGGCATGGCTAGAGAATGTGAGGTATTTTACAATGTGATAATGTAGAAGCTCTAAGGGGACATTTATGCCACTCAACGACACCTACATGGGAACCATGTACACAAGAACTCTCATTAGATTAGAGTGCACCATGTGTCCCTGGGTCCATAGGATGCCAATGTGGAATCTCTAAAGGGTATTTAGTCCCCTCAAGAGAATCCAAGTGAGCACCATGAACATATGAACTTTGATTTGATTAGAGGGAACTCTATGGACCTAGGACCCAAATACTATAGATTAAGTAGTCCAAGCTTACAAAAGAGGTCACAGCTTAGAAATAAACCAGAAGGCAAAGGAGTTTTGCCCACTAGCTTGAGTAATAACACATACCTATGGACCTCCATCAATATAAGCCTCTCCAATGCACTTCCTCTTATGCCATGCATCCATAGTAGGTCATATATCAGGTAGCTCATTTAAAGACATGACTCTCACTGACCCCCTTGCAGGCTCCTTCTTCATGGGGTTGACTACATGATTCCATTGCCTCTTTAACTTAGAATACATCTCCATGAGTTGCCCAAAGGTAACATCAGTCTTTCTACCCACCAAATCATCCGTTAAACTATAATTTGGTTTTCCTTCTCCCAAAGAAAATTCGGATGCATTGTAATGTTGATTGGGTTTTCTCTTCTTCTTCTCTTTACATGTACCTATTTCAACCTGTTTCCCTCTTTTATGGTTGGGACTTGCATCACTTGTGTCATTACCTCTTGTAACCCTCTTACCTACAAGCATGACCATAGCTCCCAGATCATCCTCTTTCTTCTCCAAATAGATTATGCTTACCACCTTTGTTTTTCCCTTCTCTATAGCTGTCAAACCACTTGGCCCTACTTCCCCTTTAATCTCAAAATCATAATCTTGAGCTTGAGAAGGAATTTGTGAAGGAAGAGGAAACATGTCACCACCCATTCTCTTTGGCTTGTCACATTGAGGGCTTTTATGACCCCATTCACCACCATTGTAACATTGAAACATATCCCCTCTTCCAACCATGCCTCTTCCTCTACTACCTGATTGCTTTCATATCCACATCCATATCCATAGCTTTGACATCTTCCACCTCCCATCATATGCACACTAAGATTCTTTATAAGACCTACAACCTCTTCCATCTTCTTGCGAAAACCATTCACATCATGAGAAGCTTGTTGATCATAACCCGGCTCCCTGATGAGGACCCTTGGTTGCTCTACAACTTTCACTTCAACCTTTGGCTCGACATTGATTCCAAGTTGATGAAGACGCTCTACTTTCCACTCTTTATTCTTTGCAATTTCAACTGCCTCCTCAAAGGTCCTTGGCTTAAGCTCTACCTTCAAGCGTAGACTACTCCTCAAACTTGCAAGAAACCTATCCTTCTTCAACATGGTTGGAGGAGTTTTAGTTCCCAAATATGTACACCGCTTTGTACATAACGCATTGAATGCCTTCACAAAGTCTTCTATGGTCTGGCCTTCACCCTGTACCGATCCTTGAATAAACACCATACCTTTTATAGATCTTCCAACTATTGGAATTGTGTAAGAAAATCATGCCTTACAGTTTCATAAGTCATAACTTGAGGAGGTTGGGCTGATTATAGCTCCTTTTCGTAGCCTTCAAACCGTTCCCTAGCATCTCCCTTTAAACAGAAGTAGAAGATTCATAGCACCAACGTTGGGTCTTGCTTGTCAGCAAGAAGGTAAGCAAACTCCATTCTCTCAATGATACCTTTGGCACTTTTATTTGATTTCCCACCAAACTCCAGAAAACTAAATGCCATGTCTTCCAAAACCTGTGAACTAAAGGTAACTTGAAGCGATTCCTCAGTGGCGGGCACCAAAACACTGTTGGGCAAAAGAAAAAGTGGGGCACCTCTATAGCTATATGGACCAAGAGTGATCGATCTTTAACCTTAGCACCACCAAAAAGTATACCAAACCCGCTCTTAGTAAACCCCAACAAAAAGTCCTATGCTCCCTTGGGAATTTACCAGCACACACCCACCCAAAGGACTATAGCACATAGGAGAAAAACCCTATCAAAGCACGGATTTCTAGCACACACCGACCAATGCATATGAAGATAAGGGCCTTCCCTTTTACAATTTAACATCACAAACCCACAATTTCAACATCAAATCCACAATTCATAGATACATGGCCTCCCAATCTGACTGCACACAATTTGCCACTAGGCTACCATAGCCATAACCCTGCAGAGAACTAGTCATAACTTGAAGAGCACAACCCCAATTGGGGCACTTTAGAGCTTGAGAGAAAGCTTG
Organism: Adiantum capillus-veneris; assembly: GCF_014529385.1. Classification (NCBI taxonomy): domain Eukaryota; kingdom Viridiplantae; phylum Streptophyta; class Polypodiopsida; order Polypodiales; family Pteridaceae; genus Adiantum; species Adiantum capillus-veneris. The sequence goes on from NC_140952.1 coordinate 102,346,297, forward strand.
AAAAATGCCTAACAAGAAAGCTTCAGATGAACAAAATTGAATCTACACGTCAGTACATGGAAAATTGACGCGAACAGAGAGCTGTCCCGACACGACTACACATAGAGTAGGCAAGGCGAGGGCAAAAACTGCAACAGAAACCATCAAGGAGACACAGTGAGCTCAAACCTGAAATTTTCTAGAGTTTGGTTGAACGGTTTTAAGTTTTTACATGAGTTTTAGTTATATAGAAGTCTCACTTCAAAAAACTCGCTCAAGAGCACTTACAGTAGCCTGACACCTGGCACTATACTAGTGACTTTCCTTGCATGTACTTGTGCTTGCTAAAGCAAGCTAAAAACCCCACAAAAATAAATCCCACACACATTTTTGGCATCGAGCATCATGTCCGTATGTACAATTTTACAAAAAACGGGGTGTCAAAAATGCGCCAAACAATGTGTAGTCGTGAACCACAATAGAACTTGAAATTCTTATACTAAAATGAAAGAGGAAGAGACAAAGAACACAATGTAGTTCTTGAAGTTGAATTTGGATCGGAATATTTGCCTATGTGCTATCTCACCACTCTAGATCATCACGCCATTTCAATGACTAAACGGACTCGGATCATCACAAAACTTTAAGGGAAGCTATATTAGGTCTACAGAGACAGGTCTACAGAGCCCGGTGGCCATCTAACAAGGTACTAAATCATCATCCATCATGTACCAAGTCACAAAACTACAATAGGACTACATAAACACGTCATCCTAAGGTTTAATAACATCCTACTACGATCAAAATGTTAAAAAAAGTGATTTAAGCACTCAAAGCTAAAAATAAGACTCACGAGCCTGTGGTCGTGAACCATAATAGAACTTGAAATTCTTATACTAAAATGAAAGAGCAGGAGACAAGGAACACAATGTAGTTGCTGAAGTTGAATTTGGATCACCAATCAATCAATACTCCTAGGAGTGGCTAGACCAAACCACACTACTTCCCATGGTCATATTTGATCTTTTGGCAAGTAATGAATTAAGTCACATATTCTTGTATGTCCTTTTTCATTGTAGGCCAAAAGAAATATGTCTCAATTCCATTTATTGTTGCTTGATTCCCTTTATGCCCAGCATATGGTGGAGCATGTGATTCATTATGACCTTATCTCTTAAAATTTTAGTAACAAGATAGCCATCTTGGACCACGTGTGGTTCTTGCATCTTCCCAAGTGTTGTGGTAGACATAACATCTCAAAAATCTAGTTCAGTAGCATACTCATCAAAAATAGAGATTAGATCATTGTGATAGGCTATTGGCATAGCATTACATCAAGGTCTATGTGAGAGTGCATTGGCTACTTGATTGTGCTTGCCAAGAATGTGAGCAATATGAAAATGAAACTGCAAAAGAAATTTTGCCCAACTTATTTGTTTGTCAGAAATCTTGGTTTGTGTCATGAAGTACTTGAGACTCGGTGATCCTTTTGGATGATGAAGGGTGTCCCAAGTAAGTAATGCTTCCACATATCCAAGGCATGTAAGATAGCTAGAAGCTCTTTTTCATAGATGCTAAGAATCATCTCATCTATGGCATGCCCTTCTTGAAGTAGTATCACCCCAAGACAATCACCACTAGCATCACAATGGACCTCTCAAATGGCTTTGAGAGGTCTTCTGGCACTAAGACAACTTGCGATGTGAGTCTATGTATAATCTTAGTGAAGGCTTTTTTCTCCTTTTCAGTTCATACATACTTGACGTTCTTCTTGATCAAATCATGTAATGGTCCTGCCATGGTCGAGAATTTTGCAATGAATCTTCTATAGTATGAGCACATTCCAAGAAAATTTCATAGCTCATGTAGATTCCTTGGTTCATGCCATTCATTTATTATCTTAAGCTTTTGTGGATCCATACGGATACCATCCTTTGAGATAATATGACCTAAATATTGAATCTTTTCTAAGAAGAAGTTACTCTTTTGTGATTAATGAACAACTTATTCTCTTGCAATGCTTGAAACATTGCTTTGAGATGATCTTTGTGTTCTTCTATGGACTTAGAGTAGACTGTGATATCATCAAAGAATACTCCCAGTGTAAGCCCTATGTACACAAAAAAATATTCCCATCATTTGATTGAATGTGGATGGAGCCTTTTTCAGCTCAAAAGGCATGACAAGATATTCATACAAGCCAAAGGTGGTCCTAAATATTGTCTTGTGAGAATATCTTCTAGTACATTTCTATTTGAGATAGCCACTTTTAAGGTCTATTCTATTAAAGTAGGTAGATCTTTGTAGCTTATCAAACAAATCCTCAATCCTTGGGATAGCTATTCTTTACTTTCATCTTGTTTATTGCACAATATTCTACACACATTTTGTATGTACCATTCTTTTTGTGCACTAATAAGATATGAGAACAAAATGGCCAAAGAGCTAGGTGTTACCGTTCCTTTTTGCACAAGTTTATTTACTTGTGACATAATCATATTTTTTGGAGCTATGGAGACTTGCTAAAAAGGTTTGTTAGGAGGAAATCTTCTTGGTATGATCTCAACCTATGATCGTCATCCCCACTTCTAAGAGGTAACTCTCCCGGGGGATGTCATCGATAAAAATATCAACATGTTTATTTAGAAACAAATAGAAATCACTTTATACTTTGAATGAACCATTAGAAGAGACAGCGTTATTTTTAGGAACATTCTTGATAAATGTCATTAAGAAAAAATAAAGCTCTTTACTGATTTGTCAAAGGAGTCATGAGATACAAAGGGGATGGCATGCCCCTTCTCATTGACCTGATGAGTGATGTCTCTACCCTTGTACTGAAATGCTACCAACCTCTCTGGAAACTTGATGAAATCAGCCATACGATTAAACCATGGTGCTCCAAGCAACACATCCTCATTCTTGAATGTGAAGCCTTATCAAAGGTGTGATTGGGGTCTCTTGGCCTTCAAAGTGTCCTTCAGTAGCATATGTTGATCCCATCTCATGAGCATGTATCCCTAGCTTTACTTCTAATCCCTGTGTGTGGAACTAGAATCAAATAGGATGAGTGCATCATGTTCTCTCACTTTTGCCCATGTATAACATAAGGGGCTTCCAAGTGGAAGACCACCCCTCTTCCTTGTAGTTCTAAGGGGTTCCTTCTTTGCATTCTTTTGAGGGCATGTGCGGTAAGAATGACCTTGTTCACTGCATTTAAAACATCTACTATCCTTACGATAATGCTCTATATCTTCAAAAGATAGTTGATTCTTACCTTGGTAGCCAGACTTTTCTTTAAGGTTCCTAGTTTTGGTAGAAACATTTTGATCTAAATTTCTTCCTTTCTCTTGTGGCTTGTCTCTCCCATTCTTTGGCTTTGAATCCTTGTCCTAGCTTCCTAGTTTTGGTAGAAACGTTTTGATTTGAATTTATTCCTTTCTCTTATGGCTTGTCTCTCCAATTCTTTGGCTTTGAACCCTTGTCCAAATCTTGGAATTTGATGTTTGAGGCAACCATTGAGTGGTGGATAACCTCCAAAATAATCCTTTGTGTATTTATATAGTTTCTCCAATCCTTAGGGAGCCCTAGCATGGAATTGTTGGTTTTTCTCCAAGAAGTTGATGTGCTTGTATACCGTAGGTTTGAGATGTGGATCTCAAAACTTCTCCACATAATTTTGCATGTTTCTCCATCATCAAGCTTTAGGCTTTGCCATGCTGTAAGCACTTGATTAGAAGCCCCACTGGATAAGAATTGCTTCATGATAGAAACTCAGCATGTTTTCTAAGTTCTCTAAGCTTCTCCCTTGGAGTAGAGGCTTGCCTATCATTGACGAGCTGATTTTTGCAGAGGCATAGCAACATGTCAAAGTTTGGATGACTCCACAAAGATTACATCCCCAAAGACCGCATTAAATTGTTGGACAAAGCTTAGAACTTTGTCCACATTGTTGAACGTCCCATCAAAGGAGAGGAAGGTTGTTATGCTTTACCTCCATCCTTAAACTTTCTTAGGCAAAATTCTCTCTTCCAGCTAGCATGAGAGCATCGACGGCATCTCCTCTTGCGTGCTTTGAGAGAATTGCTATCTGAGTAGGAGAGACTCTCGGATCTAAATGAGCTTGACGATGATGGAGAGCTAGATGGTTTTTTCTTTCTTCGTTTCTTTTCAAATTTCTTCTCACTCTCTCGTAAATGACAAGAAGAATGACAGCTTGAAGATCTTCTTCTCCCAAAGGGAGGCAATGATGAGGGAATTCTTCACATCTCACATCTGTATTAGATGAACAAGACTATCTTCTGCATTCACAAAAAATTATCTCTTGTATCTTTATATTTCTTCTTTCCCTTTGCCTCACATTGAGGGCTTCTTCCTCTTCTTGTAGCAGATGAGTGCTTCTTTCCCTTTGCGTTCTTCCAATCCCTCTGCCTCACATTGAGGGCTTCTTCCTCTTCTTGTAGTAGATGAGTGCTTTTTGTGCTTGATAGAATTTCCACTTTTCGAAGTCTCTTTACAAGACTTCACAGGAGAATTCTCTTTGGGACCAGGGACAATAAGATTCCTTGTTTGCATTTGTGTTTGAACCATAGCCTACAAAGCAAGATTTTCCATAGCTTCTTGTAACTTGCGAGCAAGAAATTCAATTTCCCAAATTCCATCAGCAGTTGTAGCATCATTGTGAAAATCCAAAGAGGTGAAGTCGACCACTCTCTCCTCTCCTTGATTGTGTTCAAACATGGTGATGGTGCTTTGTGAATCAGAAGTTCCTTGTGAGATATAACTATTTCGTGGGAACAATCACAATTATTCCCCTTTGTGAATCAAGAGAAATCTCTTCAGATCTCACACCTTTATTTGAAATCTTTTGATTAATCAAGGTAGAAAGCAAGGTCAGAACATTGCACGTCTTGAAGCTCACAAAATCCTTTTGAGATTTCTGTATGCGCAATCGTGATAAAACCAAAGGTAACCCCCGTAAGGGTCCAGTATTAATATGAAAGCTCCCATGGTGTTTAAGTTGCAAAATGCACAAGTTAATAGATCCCAATACTCACTGCAATGGTTGATTAAAAGGTTCAACCCTTCACGCTCAATCTTAGAACCGCCCTTTTTCCAAAACAAAAGAGATAACCCATATATGCTTTGTTACCAATGTCAAAGAACTAGGGTTAAAGTGCAACACAAATTATTGATTATCTAGGTTAAGCAATCAAATGTCTAACATTGAGGATATTTGAGCATGACAATTACAAAGCAAGTAACAAAGATTCAATCACACATCACACACATGTACCAAAACTGCGAGAGAGAGAGAGAGAGAGAGAGAGAGAGAGAGAGAATTCAACACCAGTTGAGGGCCAAACTTTCTAGAGCCGATCCCCCCCCCCTCTAAAAGGACTTTGTATTAATTAATTCTTCTTCAAAAGAGCTTCCGATCAATACAACTGGCTAATCACACTTTTAAATGCACACATTGAAGAGATGAAAGCTCTAAAATTTGGCAGAGGTCCTCATGCAACATCTCTACCGATTTGTACTTTTCATTACCATTTATAGGAAGTGTTTGGACAACATGGATTTGCCTATCTTTATGACTCTTGTCAGGACCCTTATCCTTTTCATCATCATTTTTCCTTTTGTTCTTTGGGAAATTCCATTGAGAATGTTCGGGTGACAAACAAGTGAAGCATAAGTTTTCCTTTTTAGCCTTTGCAAAGTCCTCTTGGTTAAGTCTAGGTCCTGGTGCAACCCTCTTTTTAAACAGTGACATACCCTCCTTATTAAATGGAAATTTCTTTTTTCCCTTTTGAAAAGGTCATGACACCCCCGTGTCCATAGGCTTAAGTTCAATCTGAGTGGGGTAAGAAGTTGTCAAGCGAGTATTATCTTCATAAATTTGTGCAAATTTAATTACTTTTCACAAAAAAAAAAAGAAACCTCATTGAACTCAATCCCATGGCCCTAAACACCTCACGGGAGATAGAATCTATGGGGATTAAGCAAGAATTAGATAGGAAAGAAGATATATGAGCATTAAAACTTAGTAACATGTATAGTTAATTATGTAAAAGCTTGAGGAGCCATAGCTATGGAGACATGTGGGGGAGAGAGAGGAAATGATGAGACTTGAGAAGAGCATGGAGAGCTTCCCTTTGGTTGAAGATTACACAGAGCATCAAGTTCCAGGAAGACAGAAGTTTCCCTTCTCTCTCCAGCGCAGCCCTACAGAAAAACGAAGAAATCTCTCTCTTGAGGTCCTCAAATGAAAAAACTATGAATTACAAAGTTGTTCATCTCGCCGTTTTCAAGGCTCGTGACCTTTTTCAAGACGGAAGCGCCTTCTTTTTTGAGTTATTCCAAGAATACTCAACAAAGGTCCTGTAAAAGCAGTTTTCTATTTTTAGAACTACTCCTCTTACCTTATCTCCAGATAGCTTTAGGTTGGCATGTGAAGATAATAACACCTTGAATCTCATTCCCGCCTTTTGATTAACCTTCTCACTTTTGAAGACTTTTGGAATCCGTTCTTGACTCTTTTGGACTCACAAATATCCCATCTTCATCCCATAAAATCCCGATTGAATCCTTATCGAATTTTTTTCTCACTTTGAAAAATGCATTTAAATTTTGGAACCCTCTAGTTGAGGGACACACTCCTTGCCCATTGTACATAATTGGCTCTTCTACTATTTCTATTTTCTCTCTCACTAGAATGACCAATTATAGAGAGAGAAAATTCATTTAAGTAGACCAAAAGAGAAATTTGGTGATGCACAGAGCTTTAATTGATTACAGGTATCTTTGTGTAGCTACTTTGAACCAAGGCAACCTTAGGCTTGCCTCGAAGCCTATGCACACGCAAAGCAGCAAGAGGAAGCCATCATATTTGTGATACCACTTGTGAGAGCGTAGTGTGATGCATGCAAAGTGCAAGTGCGGGTGAGGAAGGAGATGATTGACCACAGTGTTGGTGGAGCTAAGCATGAGGATTAATGCCTCACTACTCCTTATTGATCTATATTTCCAAAGAATAGACACAAGATAGGGTAGAGAGAAATTAAGCAAAAGAACTAGAGAGAGGAAGAGAACTCCGCACCCTTGGTTTTGATTTGAGATTTGGTACCTACAGAAACCAATTCTCTAGGTACGGGGAAAAGTCAAAGGACCCTAAACCTGGAGAAATCCTACCTAGGTACAAACCTTTTTAGGTAGAAAATACGTGGAAACTCCTTGTGTCTTGGGCTCAATCATGCTGCTTCCCACTTAGTATTGCACCCATTGCATTCATTTTCACAATCATAGCATACTCGAGCTTAACTTTGTACTTCGTACTTTGGAGGCCACTCTGAGACCCCTTGTGTCTCTCGAGGTTTCCTAGACGTTCTTGTCTTGTCTCGAGAATATTTCTAGCGGCAAGACAACAAGCTCACACCCCAAGTAGACATGGAAGCTTCTAAGAAATACATCGAACTTCTTAGTAACATTTTGCAAGGCCTTGGGAAGACAACTCGTGTTCAGTTTGCTACCTATGGCGACCTTCTTGCTAGTAGTCTCTATCTTGTTGAGTCTCTTTTGACTCTTTTGAAGTCCTTAATTATTGTATCCAAGGCTGCTAAGAATCATTGCAATATTCCAATACTTAATTATCATAAAGTGTTTTCGATACACCAATTTCAAAAGAACTTCTTGATCATGTTACCGTCTCTAAATGAAGAAAACATACAATAGTAAATTTTTGTAACTCAAGGTTTAAAATGCATCCTGTATGTTTCAATGTTCTCAACAACAATCTTGTTAGGAGCAAATCGCACACATCCCGTGCGAATCGATACAAACGTCCTTATGAGTGCACAGAGTCGCTTGGCCGCCTTTGAACCCATGACCCAGGTCACGGAAGAACACCAACCAAGCTAGCTCATTTGGAGGTTCTCAACAAAAATCTTAATGCATACTCAAAATTCAAGTCTTCTTTCCAACGGTCTCTCAATACATGGACAAAAACCATCCAAAATTTGCAACAAGAGATTTGGGAATGCACATCTTTCCATAGCCTATGCTCTCTCTCTCTCTCTCTCTCTCTCTCTCTCTCTCTCTCTCTCTCTCTCTCTCTCTCTCTCTCTCTCTCTCTCTCGTGTGTGGGTGGGTGGGTGTGTGTGTGTGTGCTAATAAAAAGAGGAAAATGGCATAGCCTTTCTATCACCCAAGTGTGGTAGATTGGTTATGCCATTTCCCTCTTGAATAACAAGTCTTGAGTTCAACTCCTCGTCGGCTAGATCTTTAAGGTCTCTTGGGATAGTTTCCTACAACGTTAAAACTCTTTTCATCTTCTTCTTCTTCTTCTTCTTCTTCTTCTTCTCTCTCTCTCTCTCTCTCTCTCTCTCTCTCTCTCTCTCTCTCTCTCTCTCTCTCTCTCTCACACACACACACACACACACACACACACACACAAAAGCAAAAGAGAGACATCACCTTGATGTATGCTCTAATTCTCCACTCACAAGCAAAGATACCATCCGTTGTGATACCAATGTGAGATGCAATTGTGTCACGGCTATCACAAACTCGTGCACTCCATTTGCCTAAAGAGGAAATGAGAGAAGATGAAAATAGAGCTAAATGTGTGTAACTCTCCACCCAACCATTGCTTATGTAGAAAAAAGTCTTGCCATTTTTAGGATATCCAATGTGAACTGACCCTTGAGGCTCCCATTGCCACTTGGCATCGCATTAGCCCTCTATTCCACGCTTGCCACTGTTCATGCTTATAAGCACCCCCAAGCGTAGGTCGGATTTCTAGAGCTCCGCTTGTCGCAATCCATGGCTAATCTTGGCACCTTTGTCCTTGTGCTCTATAGTGCACACTTAACATGCCCAACCATTCAACCTATTAACACAATTGAACTTGGCCTATCATTAGGACCTAAGCCTTGTCCAAAGATCCTAACCATTCTGGGAACTCATAGATTCACTGACTTTTTAGTGCTTGTCACCTTGTAACTACACCCTGGTTTATTGGATCTCTCTCTCTCTCTCTCTCTCTCTCTCTCTCTCTCTCTCTCTCTCTCTCTCTCTCTCTCTCACACACACACACACACACACACACACACACACACAGACTTGGGGGCGTGCCTTTTAGGACGTCATTTCAATGTAATTTGAAGACAAGGCATACAGGGAGAAATAGCAAAATCTCTATGTGTCGACAATTTCATTGTCCCATATCTTATCATACCTATTCTTGAATTGTATAAATGGCCTTCCCTAGGCTTAAATCTTTTATGCTTCAAACTCTTAAGACAACCATGTACATTCTATAAGCATTCGTGATATTGCATTACCACCTTCAAAGATTATATAAGCTCTAGTGAGTATTTCCAGAATAGTGCTAGCTAAGCATGCATCTTCTTGTATATGTGTGCATTCACACACACTCATTAGTCTTTAAATCAATGTAAATGTATACATCATGGATATGTATGCATTTAATTGAGTGCACATGAAGCATGTATGTTTGTATACACTTCTGCATGCTAGATTTGTGATATATACTCTTGGTTATGAGTGAATACGTGTCTATGTATGTAGGTATGGGCATGTTTTAAAATGAATCTAGTATGCATACATATGTATGTGTGTGTGCTTCTCCATCCTGAGGGATCATGTAGAAATAGAGGGTACGTGCATGTTTTAAAATGAATCTAGCATGCATGCATATGTATGTGTGTGTGCTTCTCCATCGTGAGGGGTCATCTAGAAATAGAGAGGTTTGCTCCATGTGCCGATGCCCATCAAGTCACCTCTCATAAGTTGTAAGCCTCAATTGGCATGTGACTATTTCTTCGCGATACTCTCATGTTGATTTGTGAGTGAAGGCATACCACTATTGATTGTTTAGGTTTGGAGAGTGTTGCAATCAAAGAAAAGAAACGTGCATTTTTATTATTTTTAGTCACAGTCTCAAGACTACAAGTCAAGTATGCCTTTTATACAGGAGAGAGAGAGAGAGAGAGAGAGAGAGAGAGAGAGAGAGAGACCTTGATGCCCATCAATGGAAACCTGTCAAGTAGATGCATAACTATTATGCTTGGTTGGCATCGTTGTAGAAAAGATATGTTTTTAAGATATGATACGATACTATTGGTGAATTGATTGAATTTTTTTTCTAACCAAAGAATTAGGTCTCCCCAATCTCACAAAAATAGAAATTCTTTCAGAACATATTAAGTGCATGAGTGAATGGTGAGTTTAAGAAAAGAAAAGACAAATGAAGGTGGAAAGTCAAAAGACATGTGAAGGTGGAAAGTCAAAAATCTTATGTGTCCATATAAAGAGGTGTTTCTCTTCTCTTTTATTTTCCCTTTAGCGTTTTCTTCTCTTTAAAGTTTCATTGCTCTCGCTCTCTCGCTCTCTCTCTCTCTCTCTCTCAATGTTGTATCCATCATGCCCAGCTAATACTGTTGCAAATCTATGTGCTTCATCATTGTTCGTTGCTACGTGATATAGATTAGTGCATCATTTTTGTTGTTGCTAAGGGAATCTTTGAATTAAGAATACCTTTTAATTTTTTTGAAGCCATTAGGAATACCTTTTAATTAGGAATTAGGATTATGATGATAGATTGTAATTGTCATCTTAAAATGCAATGCTCATTTTTGTATATAGCATGATTTAGTCGTAGCACTGACCTTATGAGTAATGTCTTCACTTAACAAGTTTGCAATAAAAAATCTCACCTTTGAGGAGCTAAACACAAAAGCAAAACATCAATTAAAATTTTCATATTACAAATGATAGTGTATGAACCATTCAAGTGCCATAAAGATGTATGGCAAAGAGTTGGCACAGTGTCTCTCCAAAATATTATAAGAAATGGAAGCCATGTGTACCCCATAGTCCAATGCCTATGACTTGAGCATAGTATTTGAGAACAAGGTAATGGTCCTGAATTATCATTGGTAATTTGATCTTGGCACTGCATTTTGTTCACATTTACTACAATTCAATATGACAAAATATGTGTAAATTTTCAAGTCAATTCACAAGACCTGAACAAGATGTTGCCTTAACAAGACCTGAAGTCTTCGCTGTGTCAACCAACTCCACCTTGGTATTTGCCACCTATTTGGGGAAAAAAAAAAATTTTGAGAGCACAATGAGCTTGAAAGCTTGTATGAAATCATTTTGTCTCCGTTCTATAGAGAGGACATTGACCTCATGAGGAAGTTGTTTTGCTAGAATATGTTAAATCAGTCGAGATATTTGACCTTTAAGCAACTATGAATAAAAGTTAAATACATTTTCCATACTATGAAATTCAGGCAAACTCTTGAAAGAACAATTTAGTGCACAAACTATTTGTGTGTCTTACGTAAGTATGGTGGAGAGTTGGCACAATGTCTCTCTAAATTTTACAAGAATGAAGGTCTTGCCCTCCACTGTAGTCAAGTGAGTAGTAGATCCTACTAGATAGGTATGGGAATTTAAAAACGAGATATCAACTTGACATTGAGATAATTTAGTAATTGGGCAGTAGAATTTGGTCACTTCATTGCCAATCTTGTAATGTCACTGCAATTCAACATGTCACCCAATATGTAAACTGAAGACGTATCTCATGCTTTTTTTCTATGAATGCACAAGGAACCGGATGCAAGCTAGATGAGCACACCTCCGTTTAGATTGTGGGTTACGATTGGTAGTATTGCCATGACTATGCTTCTTGCGAAAAGGAAAGAATCAATGAGACCACCTCATCCACAGAGGCTAAAACACCTCAAATATGAAGAGTTAAAGAGTTCTTATGATGCTTCCCTTTTAATGAAGAAGATCAAATTCATCCATGACTTTGCAAGTTCCTCACGATAGGATTTGCATAGCGAAGTGTTTCAAGAAGAGTCAACGGTGAGGTCGAGGTTAACCCTATTTTTTATCCAAGGTAAAATGTTCTTCATAAATTGACAACAATGCCAAACAACAATCAAACTCATTGCATGAGGTCAAGCTGCATCCCATGTAGAGCCCGCACAATCGATTCGAGCAACGTTGCAATGTTGACTAGCTTATGTCCACAAATGGTTTGCATAAGGCAGTTGTCATGAGTCTCAGAGAATAGAAGGGCTTGTTTAAAAATTGCCCTTCTCTAAGAAGGGGGAATAGAGTAGGGTACCTCCCAATAGAAGGGAAGTGCATTAAGATGTCTGGGAAGTACATAAAAGATGTCCATCTAACCTATAAAACATGGAGATACTCTAGCTTAAAAAGGGAAAAGTATTATGTAAAGCAGGAGTCTTCTAAAATTCATGTGTTTCAAAAAATTTCTTCCACTGCAGAATTTTCTAGTTTTGAGCTTTCTGTGCAAATAAATGGCGCAATTCCATATTCACGCATTGACATTTCTGTAAGCAGCTTCCATGCTCTTGCTTCACTTTAGTTTTAGAGAGAAATTTGAGACTTAGATTGGCCAAACACCATAGGCAATGATGTTATCCTGCTGGGCATCTCGATATATTACCGCTAAACATCAGTGTCGCCTGACCTGCCTGGCAATTTGTGCACATCTTCCATAGTTTGCAGCCCCCCATACTACATAGTGGCAAGATAGTCACCAGGAGATGTCTCACGCATCCTCCATGACATAGCCTCCAAGGCCCCGCTTTCGTTGCTTCCATGCAGTCTTCAAATTAGAATGCTCGAACACTCTTTCAAAAAGGTTCTACCCTTCTAAAGCAACAACTTTACACTTCTCACATGCCTTTCGGAAGCGGTTGAATGGTATATTGGCCAAGAACTATCCGACTTCAGGAATTGTCGAAAGTATCCTCATAGAGATTGGCATTCTCTAGATTTGTCCAATCGGTCCCGGTATCTATCAAGAACAAGTGGTAGCTATTTCGTGGTTGAGCCTGGATAGAGTGAGATAGTCATTTTCTCATCATTGGCCTCGTTTAGCCCAGCATCGGGTTTCTCTATTGTTGTTCGGCCTCTTGCAGGCCTTGTGCAAGCCCCAGCCTTTTATCTTCCCATAGCCCTAGAGGCCCCTGTTGCACACTTCTCATATTTGCCTCCTTTTTTCCATGTCATGGGACTGGATATAAGTGGATGGATACCACAGCTTCTATACAGGGCTATTATGTCAGCAATGGAATATTTACCACCTGAAGGGTAACCTCCAGCAGCAGTCACCTTGCATTAAATCTCTCAAGGCAGACTACAAATTCGATCCACGCAGAGGCAGGGCCAATCATCCCATAGGTGGTGGTGGGGGCCTAGGAGGGCAGAGATCCTCAGTCCTCCAGAAAGCAGCCACACATGGGCGGCATTGAGGCAGGAGTCTCCCTCTCTAGATCTCTCTTGGTGCGAGGAGAAGATGCACCAGAAATTCTCTCTTAGAGCTTGCTAGGGTTGTTGCCCACGTTGAGGCCGAGTCGAAGGTATCACAGATAATAATAACAATAGCAATTATCTGTGCCAGGCATCTATCCGCCGAGGGCATGTCTCATGTATGCTGGGTTGGGCACATATTTGCAACATGTTATCAGCATGGAGAGCCTCTCTCTCTATGGCATTCCAGCATAAACCATCATCAAATGATGCAGCTTTTTCAGCCACCTTTGATGTTTCGAATCTGCTAAGGAAGAGAATGAGCAATGCATTCAGTAATAATGGACCGAATGTGTAAACCGTGTCTCTCTCACGTGCTCAAGAAAGTCCATGCACTGCTGAATGGGAAAGAGGCTAGTGCTTGTGCAAAAACCAAATACTCTGTATCTAACCGCCACAGCTTTTGATCTACACCAACAGTCATTCGCTCTAAAAAAGCATGCAGAATGTTAACTTATTTGGAAGAAACACACAGACTAAAACTCATGTAACAACACCCTCAATGCCTCATGTACAAATAAAACTAATGTAAAAACACCATTATGCAAAAATCCCAATCACAAATGATATTACAATTTCCACATAGCTATGCTGGTACAAAGTTTCAATTTCAGTAATGCCTGTTGTCATACAGAAAGATGTATCTTACAGTATTTACAAGGTCGAATACTCGCACATGGAAGAAAATTTACATTTGCCGTTACACCACGCACTGTCTAGAAAAGAGTTACTCTGAATAACCATGAAGCAATCAAGACCAGTAGCACACAGACTACCAACGTGTTGCAAAGCGGCTGATTCTGCCAGCACCTCTCAGCACGACTCGAGCCTTGATGGGATGCTTCCATATCATTCCACAGAACTCCATTTCTGTTTCCCAGGATGTTTTGAGCTGTTGAGCCACATATTTCACAGGTCCTGTTGAAAGATACAAATCTCTTCAGCCTTTCTTAGTCAGTGCTCAAAAAAAAAAACTAATAAAACTAAATTAAAGAGGTGAACAATCTGTGCCGGTAATTGGAGTAAAATCTTACAAATTTAGCTAAGTCTAGCTACCCCGTAACATTCTCCACATGAAGTTTTGGAAAAATACTTTCGCCTAGCATATTTGGATACGAAGTCACCAATGTAGGAAAGTGCAATTTATGGACCTTCAGTAGTTATTCTCAAGACATATAACGAGCTCCATCACACACAAACTAACCAAAATTTGTCACGGAGCATGTATGCAGGACCTGCATCAACAAGTCCAGGCACTTTAGAGTAGTTGCATACCCTCTGATTGCACATGAGCATACCCAGTGTCTACGTGTAGGCATTGGGAAGTGTTCCTATGCACTTGCATTAGTACCCAACTAGGTATTTACTTACATGTGAAGCACCTCTTATAAGTGAGTTTATTATGACATTCCTTGAAATCGTGGGATTTTTATTGGCATTGCCCGACCCAGCTTTAATCCCATATATAAGTGACCCTAGGGGTCACTTCTCAAGCATAAGTCAGTGCCCTTATTACCAACACCAAGTACCCGTAGTACCTCAGCATCTCTTGCGTTTTTGCACCAGATCAGCCCATCAACACCGACGTTTTTAATCTACAGTAGCAGATTTGCATCGCCGTCAATTTTCAGCCCTCGCGATTTCAGAAGTTGCAGATTTCAGCCATAGTCCCGGCGTTTCCAGATTCAGCCCATAGATCAACCATTGTTTTCAGTTTTCAGCCCATCCCCGACGTCGGCCAAAGAAAATCAGCCCATAGCCTTGTCAAGCTTGTAGATCCCATGCGTTTTGCATTTTCAGCCCTTAGCCTCGCAGATCCAGGCATCCACAGCAAGATCCCAATAGCATCTCAACATCTAGGACCATTGTATCAGCATTTGTTCAATCTAAAGCAAATACCTCTCTGGCGATAGAGAGGGGGGCACTTGAAGGGGCGTTTGAGACCCACCTGATGTTCGAATCCTCTCTCTCTCTCTCTTTCACTCAAAGGACCTTCACTCACAGTATCATTCTCTCTAGTCATTGTGCATCTCTCATGAAGTAAAAGGAATCTTGAGTACGCATTGAGCACTCATCCTGAGCATTCACCATCAGTCACTTCCGCCGCACATTAGCAACACACCTTAGGATATGTATCCTTTCTTGTATGTCTGTGTTAGCGTATACTCAATACCCACCTCTCAACATGCACCTCACTTTGTTGTATGTTGCACATGTGTCACGCCCCCATTATGAGGAGAAGGCATTAGTGTATGCATCTTTGGTGGGATTCCAACTTAAAAGCCGAAGTGGTCGTTGTTGTGATCGTGATGGTAACTGAGCTAATTCAGGTGCCCTAAGATGCTATATCAATGACCTATTTCTTGTCTCCCTTCTACTACAGTTACCCTTTAATGCACACTAGTTCCACAAGTCGCTAACAATCAATCAAAGAGACAATGGCTGTTGCACAGTCCATTTGTAAACTGTCAGCTCATCTCGTAATGTTAAAACTGCAGTTTCCTTTGGAACAAATGTTTTCCCATACATGCCTCGCGAAAATGGAGTAATCATAGGACTTGACCCTCTTAATTCAATCATCTAAGCAATGCAATTGCATGTTACACAGGGACCAAATGTCCTTGCTTCCTAATCAGCCAATGCAAATGGGCAATAATCTGCAAATTAAGGCTGGGTCTTACCGATTGCCTTTGATTGTAAACCAAGTCTCCGCGCAACGCTGGTGTGCAAGAGCCAAATCATCCTTGCACGCACAGCCCAACTTGATGACATGGCCAGCACTGGGGCTTTTATCAACAGTGAGATGACAAACACGGCAGCATTCTCCTGGGACCTCCTCATCGACATCCATTTTCTTGGCATTGCTAGAGCCCCATCCCTTTTCGACATCCGAATCAAAAGCTGAAGGCTCTCCACCAGGCTGATCCGAGTAGTTCACATCGACAATACCATGAGGGCTCTCACTGAGGCCTTGGTCATGGTGTACGGGGCTCCTTACCATAGCCTGTTGATCAAGACCTGCACCACCATTTGCATGCTTGTCACCCTGCGTCTCTGGAGAAGATGTTGAGCAGCGCCCTTCCTCAAGATAAGCTTCTGCATCATGGATGTGAGGGCCTGCATGCGCACTTACTGGAGAAGAAGAGCTTGGGTTATGAATAGGATTCACAGGACTTTCAACAGCTGATGGCGCATTTGAGATGTCCATCTCAGAGCTGCTGAGACTCATCGAAGAATGAATACTACCTAGCTGTGCAATTTTTGCAATGGAGGAAAGCTAAGACAGAATCCATGGCTTGAATATGTTCGTCCTGGTCTGTTGCAAACCATGGCGGAAGCCCCATATGGGAAAGAGAAACCCAGATAGGTACACACACCAAAACAAATTGGAGTCCGGGAGAATGTCTGAATCCAGCCGAAATGACCGAGGAAAGTTCCTGTATCATGTGAGTGAACACTGAAAACCCTAGCTAGCTACCGACGATGACTGCAGGCTGCAGACAATTATATGGGGAGTTTTAAACAGGGTCGAGATTCCAGTGACTAGAGTCTAGACTTCCACTCTAGAGTCTAGTCACCGGCCAAAATTTCTGGAGTTGAGGCTCCTCAGGCCCCGGTCACATTTGGACGGGCAAGAGAGGTGGCAAGCAGCTATTGGCTCTGCGAAAAGGGAAACTTGGGCCGGAGGCCATGTCAAGTGGCCTCGGCCAAGTTCTCACACTCCATGGCCATCTGCAAAAGGCGACGGGGGAGTGCAGCTGACAGGCACGAAGCTCTCGTCGTCAGCGTGAAGAGTGAGCGTTTCAACATTTAGCGAGCATTGGTTTGTTGCTGCAGACGGTCCCCTGCTTCTTTGAAATCGTGTGTGACATGAGAGGGACTGGCCACCAACAAAATTGAGAAGGGTGGGTGCGGCCATGGGAGCATGGGATCTACGGTGAGAGCATCAAACGTCGTAGATCTTATCGGCACCAAAAAAAGTAATCTCGGGTATAAAAAGTAATCTTGGTAAAAAGTAATTTCGGGTACAGTACTCGAGGTTACTTTTTGTACCCGAAATTACTTTTCGAAACGCAGACTCGCATTTAGTATAAGAGTAATCTCGGTCCCATACCATCAACAAAAACACGCGAGTGCGCTCGTGGATATAAGGCATGGGAGTCTCAAAGGTGAGGGGTTCGAGACACGGGTGCGAAGTACCCGAAATTATTTTTTGTAATCCCGGGTACTTGCCACGATCTACGACTCTCCTTCATCCCACCATAGATCCCACCCCCTAAATGCTTGTGTCACTTAGTCCCGTGGGTTGAGGCTGGGTTCAGACGAACTGACATCAGAGAAGGGGAAAGGAGCGTGCGTCTGTGGTGGCGCACGCTGATTGGAACAAATAGTGTGGCAGGCTTCCGGACCCACCTCAGAACCAACGAGCCCCGCCCCCCCCCCCCCCCCACTTGCACCTTTTTAGCGATCCCACCTCCATCGACAGTGGCAATGGCAGAACCCATTCGTTGCAGTGTTTCCGCCTCCGCCTCTTGTGAACAAGCCTTTTAGAGGCAGTTCAAGAGCCAACGATTGTCGGTCGACTCGTCTGAACTTAGCTTGAGTCATTTCCCAATTAAATTACAAAATTTTCGCTAGGTTCTGAAGTTGCCTTGAAGAAAACCGGTAACATTTTACAAAGTTTAATGTAAATACGGCAAATGCTTTTTAAGTGTGTTCCTTTTTTTTTTGCATTACAATTGCGAGTGGTAGAGTTAAATTATCAATACGAAAAATGTACATTACGTCTCAAGCACAATTTGTGCCTTTAGGAGCCAAGAGATACAAAAGGGTGCTTAAATATTTTCTGAGCCAATTCTACAGAGTCTATTTAAACTACTAGTATGTGACCCGCGCGTTGCCGCGGCTACATGTGCGTCAATTGAAGCAACCATTGTTCTCCTTCCCTTCACATGCAGAGAAAATGCGGGCAAATGCCTATGATTCTCATGTAAGCTTTTATAGCTCTTTAATACACTTGTGGATCAACCACCACTTTAACTCCTTTCTAGACGACAATGCATGACAACACACAAGGTTTAAGTGCCTTCCACATTCACATCAACCAAGCACAAATCTATCTTTTGGATCAACACTATGTCTACCTTTTCGAGTGTAAGATTGAACAACTAATGAAGTGTAGTTACTCTCCACATTCTTGTGGATTGACCAAGGACAAATCTCCTTCTAGTTGGTCATGCGAAGCTCCAACATACTCCTCCTAATCATGGCAAGTTTAACCCTCCCCCCCACCCGCACCCCCCCCTCCCTCCCCCTTCTGTGTGTGTCTGTGTGTGTGTGTGTGTTGAGTTCAAGGATTATCAGGTCAATTTGAGATCTCTTGAGAATGAATTAAGTAATGGGCTCCCTTCGCATGATGTCTTGTCTTAACATCCTATGTTCCTCTCTAAGGAGGCAGCAAATTTGTGATTAGGCTAGAGACACCCCCCTCACACAATTAATATGGGACCCTAGTGAGTGGTAGTGGCCCTTAAATAGACTAATAAAGAGCTGGTATCCTTCTTTAGATATAGTTTTTGCATTGAAGGACGAATTCTTTAGATGCATTAGCATCCCCTCTCACCATCCTTACCAATCAAGGCATTGGTCATGATAGCAACTCTTCCCTGCTTCTCTTGTGTAGTTTTGGTCTTGCATTTGGGGCATCACAGTCGACTTAGTCATCAACTGCTATTTGTTGGCACTCAGGATGCATGTACTAGCCATGACCCAACATGCCAACATTACACCATATAATAGCAGTGTGTCGTTTGCTTCTCAAAGGTAGTATTCATGATGGGTGTGTGACCTGGGGGTGATTGCATGGCTATAGCAACTTTGTCACTAAATGTGGATAAATTTCAAAATTTACAGGTTGGATTGCACTCAATCTAGCTAGCATGTACACTTGCATCTACCAAGACTCGTCACATGGATGTTAAGGTCTCTTGCAATTGACCATAAGCAGGTTAGTAATATAAGGCGCATATTGTTTGTTTGTGTACATTTGGGCATCATTGGCACCTTAAATTGTGAGGGCAATGAAATCAGAAAAGTTCACTCAATCGTTTCTCTTTGCAAGGGTTTTGGGCATCATGCTAAAAGAAAGACCGTGCTGCAAAATACACACACACACACACATTGTTCCTCTTTGAGACAGAAGACTGTATTCAACCATTCATATGCTTGCCCTTAGCCATTTGGCTTAGTTCCCAATCCCTTAAATGTGAGACAAAGCATTGAGGCACTACATGGAGAAGAGTCTCTTTTTGTACACGAATTATACCCCTTAACAATTTGAGAGTGCGACCATCAGACCCTACATGAGTGCTCAGCTTTTGATCATATCAAACTTGCTTTGCCCACATTTTAGCCCATACCATGGCCTACATACCTTTCTCTCCTAGCCACCTCATGGATTCAACTTGTCAGTGGCCACCCTTATATCCATAGTCTTCAAGCATGTTACATGTTGTACTTGGTCCCATAGGTCAATCTGACCTTTAAGGATGATCTCTCTCTCTCTCTCTCTCTCTCTCTCTCTCTCTCTCTCTCTCTCTCTCTCTCTCTCTCTGCTCCTGTTAACCTTTGAGGCCACTGTGATTGTTTCTATGATATTAAAAGTTATGTCCCCCTCTCCTTGTATAAGTATGTGCGCATGCAAGCCCTTGAGTTCAAGAATCAACGTTCATCGGCTAAAATTTTTAGGACTCTTGTGATCTTCATATTCTTCTCTCTCACTCTCTCTCTCTCTCTCTCTCTCTCTCTCTCTCTCTCTCTCTTCTAACTTGCTATGCAACATGACGACTTGTTGCCAACAATGTTTGGATTGGAATAGGTTTGCCTAAACCTAATAGCTGAGAGTCAAGATTAGTCGGTCTCAAGATTAACGGGTTTCAAACCACGTCAGTAGGAAGAAAAACATCTCTCTCTCTCTCTCTCTCTCTCTCTCTCTCTCTCTCTCTCTCTCTCTCTCTCTCTCTCTCTCTGTGCATGTCTAGTTTGTAGTATTAAAATGTAGCATGTGAGAGGCTAAGAACCTAGTCGTGTGTACCAGCGAGTCTGCTTTTTTCTCGATCACACGAGCCGGCTCTTCTCCCTCTACCTATCTAATCGTGGTAGTTAAGAGCCTCGAAACGGACATAGCGTTTCACATGGTTGACTTTTGAGGCCCTTTCATGATTAGCAGGCACCTGCTCAAGATTTGTCTCATCACTCAGTCATATCAAGCATTTATCTTTCAAGCCACCGATTTTTTTGACTTGCAAACAAAGATGGAAGGCTATCTAGTCGTTCCAAAGTGACCAGGCTCTAAATGTAAGCAAAATGACATGGGAGGTAGCCCTGCAATGGAGGCACATACATGGACACATCCCTACTATAAGAGACCAAGTCATCATTTCTAGGGGGAGGCAAAGGGCCCGCATTAGGTATGCAACACCAAGGACGATCCAAATGAGCAAAGGATTGCTAACTCCAAGACCAAGGCCAATACCTTCGACTGGCAATGATCATCCTCCAATGCAATCACATCAGTGTTCTGGAAAAATTATTTTTCAGACATACAAAATTGCTTTCCTTTAATTTTGTAAGAGAAAATTTAGAAAAATTAGGTTTATTTTGCAGGTTTTTACACTATTTTTCTCTATTTTGGGACGATTTCTCCTTTTCCTCTTGCCCTCAACCAACATTTTTGAAATTGAAAACGGCATGGTATTAAGTTGAGACACATCTTTCCCAAACAATCAATTGAAGACCTGCCTTGCACGATCGTTGTAGTGAGAACTGTAGCAGTAGGAAATGCCACCTGTTTCCTTGCAGAACCTCCTTTTTCCTTGCCTATGTAAGGAGTTCGAGATGTGAAAAATTGGGAAAGCTAAAATCTTGGATGGTCACGTTGGAGCTCTCAACATTGTAGCATCCGCTGACAGGCCGAAAAAGTCGAAGAAAGTGTGGAGACGGATGTGGGACTCTCTCTCTCTCTCTCTCTCTCTCTCTCTCTCTCTCTCTCTCTCTTTTGGTGTGGAGGGCCGTAGCTAGGCAAAAATGGAGCTTGTCGGGATGAGGCGGACATGCAGCGGTAGAGGAGTAGGTGGCTTAGCAAGCACTTGTGGCAAGTGGGACATGTATTGGATCTAAAGTCTTGACATCCTGGCCAACAGAGGATTGAGGTTGTATAAGGGTGTGGGGCTCGTAGAAGATCAACTATGTTTGTAGCCAGGGGTGTTGATAGAGGAGACTACATGAGGCCTCTTGCGACAGCATTTGAGAAGTTGTACATGAAGTAAGTAGTGGGTTGTGTTCATGATCGAGTTTAGGTGGCGGTGGTGGTGGTGGGGGGGGGGGGCACAATTCTCTGCCAAGTGCCAAGGCCAATCAATGATACTCTCTCTCTCTCTTTCGAACAGAAATAGACACACTCCTTAGTAGGAATGAATGGGATTGGCTCTCTCTCTCTCTCTCTCTCTCTCTCTCTCTCTCTCTCTCTCTCTCTCTCTCACACACACACACACACACACACACGCATAGAGCTGCAACAAATAACGATGACATCTCTCTCTCTCTCTCTCTCTCTCTCTCTCTCTCTCTCTAACCTACCACACACAATGATGGTGCCGTAGAAAATGAGACCCGATCTCTCTCTCTCTCTCTCTCTCTCTCTCTCTCTCTCTCTCTCACACACACACACACACACACACACACATTCGAGGCGGACCAACTTATCGATGCATGGCATATCTCGTTGCTCGTTATTTTTCCAAGCTTCAAAGTAGAGCCACCCTTTACAAAAACAAAAGTAATCACTCTTCAAAATTGAAGGCTAAAGTGAAATTCCATGGCCTACTAAAGAGTTTAAATAATATAAATATATATATAGTACTAAGTATTGTGACCTTTTGACAAAACTGAAAAGTCAAAACTAAGTCTTTTCATTTTTTACCATCACGGGACTTGCTACTTTACTTCACTTTTATATTTCAAACCAAATGAAGTAAGTGGTGGGTTATGTTCATGATCGAGTTAAGGCGGCGACGGTGATTTGGGGGGGGGGGGGGGGGGGGGGGGGGGGGGGGCAACACAATTCTCTATCAAGTGCCAAGGCCAATCAATGACACACACTCTCTCTCTCTTTGGGTTGTGTTCATGATCGAGTTTAGGCGGCGATGATGGAGGGGGGGCATAATTCTCTGTCAAGTGCCAAGGCCAATCAATGGCACTCTCTCTCTCTCTTTCAAACAGAAATAGACACACTCCTTAGCGGAAATGAATGGGATTGGCTCTCTCTCTCTCTCTCTCTCTCTCTCTCTGAGACCTGCGACACACACGATAATGGTGCCGTAGAAAATGAAACCCGATCTCTCTCTCTCAAACCTGCGATGTGCCACATCTCTCTCTCTCTCTCTCTCTCTCTCTCTCTCTCTCTCTCTCTCACACACACACACACACACACACGCACGCGTGCACGCACGTATGAGGCGGACCAACTTATCCACGTGTGGCACATCTCGTTGCTCGTTATTTTTTCAAGCTTCGAAGTAAAGCCACCCTTTACAAAAACAAAAGTAATCACTCTTCAAAATTTAAGGCTATAGTAAAATTCCATGGCCTACTAAAGAGTTTAAATAATATAAATATATATATAGGACTAAGTATTGTGATTTTTTGACAAAATTGAGAAGTCAAAACCAAGTCTTTTCATTTTTTACCATCAGAGTACTAGCTACTTACCCTTCACTTTTATATTTCAAACCAAATGACTTCTCACTTACTCTTCACTTTTACATTTCAAACCAAATGTTTTTTGAAACTAAGGAGAGAGTGACACGTGGATGCCCTCTCCTTCCTTAAAACTTTTAAGCTCAATTATATATAGTATAGATAGATGTTACAACCTTGCTACTTACCCTTCACTTTTATATTTCAAACCAAATGACTTCTCACTTACTCTTCACTTTTACATTTCAAACCAAATGTTTTTTGAAACTAAGGAGAGAGTGACACATGGATGCCCTCTCCTTCCTTAAAACTTTTAAGCTCAATTATATATAGTATAGATAGATCTTACAACCGGTGGCCATAAGTGCAAAGTAAACACTTACTCTAACACAAAGTATGTGCACATTAAACACTTCCTCTAACATAAAGTATATGCAAAGTGGAAGCAAGGGTGCCCTTTTTCCTTTAGCTAAGGCTAATGTTGTTACAAAATAGCCTTAGCTAATGTTAATCACTTACACCTAGTCATAGCAGAGAACTATTGTTCCAAGAGGTTTGCACGCATGTCTCATTGAGAGAATTTCACAAGATACCTCACTTTGGGGGAAAAAGAAAAAGAACAAGTTTGGATCATAATCAAAGATCTTTCCACGTGCAGGGAGGCAAGCAATGCCATCTAGAAATTTCTCTCTCTTGGTAGCAAACAAAATACCCTTTGTGTAAATTTTATAACCTTTTTTCCTTTTTGACAATTGAGATCCGCGCTTAGCATGTAATTCGTCTAAATATAATGAAGCAATTTATCTCCTAAGCCTGCATAACCAACTCAATTTCTAGATTTAGCATCTTGTATTGATAGGCAGTGAGTCGTGTTATGGAGAGCTAGAAAAAAAATTTATCTATGGAGAACTTGAATCTGAGAACAAGGGTGTTCTGGGAATTTTGGAAATTTTGAAGGATATTTTGGGAATTTTTGCTTGGATTCTGAGACTGGGAAGGGATGAGGAGACGAAGAGATATTTTTTGAAGCGGGTATGTGGAGCAGAGAGAGAGAGAGAGAGAGAGAGAGAGAGAGAGAGAGAGAGAGAGAGAGAGAGAGAGAGTGTGAGTGGCAAACACGCAGGGCGAGGTGATGTGCGTGTATGTACGTGTGTGAAGCAAAGGGAGCTAAAGTACTCGAGCAAGGCCAGAAAATGATCGTGAGCTATGCTCGGTATAGGGGGGGTAGGTGGAGGCGCTCTTGGTGTGCTTTCGAAAGCTTGCCAGGGCTAGGCTAGTTGAAGAGGACGAGCTCAATTCATAGAAGATGGCGCGAGTTGGACTAGACTCGACTGCGTTGGGTGTAGCTAGTCTGCAATTATAGGAGCATGTCTGCACCCAAGCCCTCTCGCATCCTGCCCCTTTGTCCCTACCTCGAGCTCACATCTGCCAACGAAGCTTTTTTCTGCGTGTGCAATGCAGGTCTGGGAGGGCGTCAACCGAAGGATTGCTTGCAAGGGAATGGTGACAGGACGAAGGGCGACGCACACGGAGGGCGGGGGAACAGGGGAGTGCTAGTTTGATTTTTTGTTTCGAACACATAGCGATAGACATCCGATCTCTGTAGATTCCATGTAAAAAGTGAAGAGCCATTAGGTCCTTAGAGAGAGCATGCATGGCAGCGATTGAGCAAAGCCAATAGTTAGGGCATGGTTATGAGGTAGGGCACTAGGAGGATGGGGAGGGAAAGGTAGCTGAGGAGGAGTACAATATATGCACAGGTGTCGCAGCGAAGACGGAGACGCAGGAGGTACAGAGCGGACGCATGCGAGGATGAAGGTTGTGGAGCGCACAAGACATGACGCTTATGGGAGGGGAAAAGCAAGGAGCGATCGCATCTTTTGAGATTCGCGTTAATAAACAGCGACCCAAAATACCCTATGGATGGCATCGTGGCAGATGTATTTTCTTGGGATAATTACCAAAATATCCCTCTTAATTTGTGAAAATTCCCAAAATATCCCTTTTATTTGTGGAAGATGTCATGCGTCGCGATTCAAGAAGAAAGACAGATTTTTTCGGATCTAGATCGAAGAAGGGGTGGGGAGGCCAGGAGCAAAGATATCTTGCTTCTCCGAGTTCTCTCTCTCTCTCTCTCTCTCTCTCTCTCTCTCTCTCTCTCTCACACACACACACACACACACACACACACCGTACACACACACACACACACACACACACACAATTGAGTGCATGGAAACAAGCCTCTCTGTGTGTGCGCAGGCTGGACGCATGCAGGAGTAGGGAGGGATGGTGTACATGAAGACGGCAACAAGAGAGGAAGGGAGAGAGGGGACTCTGCATAGAGGGAGGCGGTAATGCACATGCACGTGAGTGCAAAATAGGACAGAGGCCGCGAGAAGACAGAGGAGGCTCTCGACTCTACCATCGAATATCTAGAGGCTTTCTCTCTGTTAATGGCATGCGTCACCGAAATGTAATTAGGGGAGATGGTGGAACACAAAGAGAGAGCGCAGTCCGAGAGAGAGAGAGAGAGAGAGAGAGAGAGAGAGAGAGAGAGAGAGAGAGAGAGAAATACACAACAAGAGGGAGCGTGCAGAGGACAATGGGATGCCGTTTTCTTTGCAAAACTAACAAACGATGAAAGAATCTATTTAAATTTCAGCTATTTAAAGAGTGTCGAACGAGTATTAAATTGTAAACATTGTATTGAATGTTCATCACTTATAGATATTGTACACAATAAGTAATTGTATTGCAGTTCTAGTTATCTTGTGCTTTGTCTTATTGTTGTCTATTCTTTCTAGGGTGTTATTGTTGTCTATTTGTAACAACTTTAGCCTTAGCTAATGTTAATCATGTATACTAGTCATAGTCATAGATGAGAACTATTGTTCCACTAGGTACTGTACAATAAGTAATTGTTTTCGAGTTCTAGTTATCTCATGCTCTATAACACCCTAGAAAGAATAGAGCATGAGATAACTAGAACTCGAAAACAATTACTTATTGTACAGTACCTAGTGGAACAATAGTTCTCATCTATGACTATGACTAGTATACATGATTAACATTAGCTAAGGCTAATGTTGTTACAAATAGCCTTAGCTAATGTTAATAGCTTGCACTAGGCATAGCTAAGAACTATTGTTCCACTGGGTATTGTTCAATAAGTAATTGTATTCGAGTTCTTTCTAGGGTGTTATTGTTGTCTATTTGTAACAACACTAGACGGCCCCAATTTTGGCAAGCAGCTATAATACATAGAATTTGTGGAGATGCTATCTGGATTAATCCATGCAGAGCTACATGTCATCCAGGATTTCGTCACACGAGACGTGTTGCAGCTAGGCTCCAGAGAGGTAGGGGTGTATTTTTTCGAAGTGTGTTTCAACGCGTACTCGGATTGTGCGTCAGAGCTTCTCCTCGCTGCACTTCTCTCCGACTGGTCGTGAGACATACAGGTACTATGGTCAGTTCTCTTGTCTTCTTCAGCTGGTCTCGACAACAGCTGTGGGTTCTTTGGCTCTGTGTTTAGCTGCTGCGCGTTATGCATTGTTTAGCTACTGCATAGGCCATGCATTGTTTTCTGCATTTGGTGGCACAGGTGAGTCGTTAGGCTATGTCTTTTGGGTGCTGCACGTGATGAGGTAAACATGCATTGTTTAGCTACTGCATAGGGCATGCATTGTTTGCTGCATTTGGTGGCACAGGTGAGTCGTTAGGCTATGTCTTTGGGTGCTGCACGTGATGAGGGAAATTGTGAGGCTATTGGGCTGTGTCTTTACGGAATCCATAGAGTGACTAGTATTTGTTTAAGCTATCGGGCTCTGTATTTAGGTACTTCGTACAGTGTGCAGTATTTGTTTAGGTTGTGCATTTGATGGGGGGCCTTGGTGAAGTCACTCCATGTTTGACAGCGTGTTTCTTTTGTGCTTGTTGGTGCCCTCACAGTAGATGGCTTGAGAATGGCCAAGCTAAAGTCCGAGGCACGGGGGAAAGGGAAGCAACCTGTGACGAACACTGAAGGCTGTAATGTTGGCTTGTCAAAACTGAAGAAACCGGAGGCGAGAGTAATAGAAGTGAGTGTCACCATATCTGTTGGTGGTGGTGATGTAGACGTAGGGCTGTTGGGGTGCATGCGCTTGTTTCTTGAAAGAGAAACATTAGAAGGACTATGTGCATTGGAGAGAGGAGGAGCGCTACTGCACCTTCAACTACAGATGGTTATCCGTATTTGGGCAACCTCGCTGATTGCAGTCAATAGGAAGATAAAAGAATACTTAGGTTGGGCTAAGTCGGCACCTGCAGGCGCAATGGTTTTGTGTCGTGGCCTAAAGCAACACAAGATGCATACGTTTGAGGGCATGGTAGGGTATTGTTTAAAAGACCAAGATGAACCACACTTTCAAAAGGTTGTCCACAATATAACTAGTGACGATGTGAATGCCGGTGTAGAACTGTATAGCTTATATGGTGCTGATGAATTGAAGAATAGGGTTTGCCTAACACCGACAAACATCTTCGATAGAGCGCTAATGTATTGGAAATTTAAGCTTCGACATCCAACAGGCAACGACTTTCTATCTACACTACATATAATGGTGAAGAGTGGGAATTACTACCCATCGTCATGCTCGATAACTCCTTATCAAGGCCGTGGAATGCATCTTCCGAAAATCAGAGCGTTGTGGAGGTGTATGATATACCCATCCACAGCAACGTATGAAGACATTTTGAATACTTTTGTCAGTGATGATGCCTATGCGAACACACAATCTCGTGCTGAGTGGTTCAACTCCCATTGGCAAGAGACACAAAGGTATGCTTATGATAGTTCAAGTAGGATTGTATGTGTTGTCAACTTTTTGACCATGGCCTGCGTCTTTTGTAGTCCACCAAGAACTGTTGTCAATGATTTTGATGTTAAACCTGCCATAAGAGATCCAAAAATAGGGGATGATTTCATTCCGCTTGTACATCGTGTCGACGTAACGACAGTTGCATAGTCTGGTCTGTTTGCTAGCAATAAGATTGTTACTTTTCAATCTAACCAAAAAATATAAATTGATGACGATTTATTTTTGTTGCAGTGTTCAGATGGATGAAGAAGACGAAACCCGGATGGTTCAGCTGAGCGAAACACAACCTGATGAGTCTTTTGCTATGGTAGAAGATGCACGTATTGATAGGATAGAGGATGCTCTTGCTGCAATTTTGAAAGAATTAGTTGGAGACCAAACCAGAAACACCCGTCCACTGCGGTCAGAACTTATTGAAGCGATACATAATTTGAGGGACACCATCGAGGAATATGCAATCAACGTTGCAGACGTACAAGTAACAAAGCTGGAAGAGCAGATTTTGTCATTGGGCAAAGAACTAATGGCTCTGAAAGCACAAGTCAACCGCCTTAATGCGATACTATGTAGGTTTTCAAATATGCTGAATCGCAGCCAGAATGCATGATAAATTTTGGACATGCAATTCGAAGTCGTGCTGCTTTCTAATAATGTAAATAGAGCAAGTTCTGCACATGTTTTGAGCTTTTTGTCTATAGAAAATCTGTAGCTGCTTCTGTTATGCAATGTACACAGTGTTTAACACATCTTCCTCTCTCTGTCATCTCTGTGATGAGTAACTACAGTCTATGTATACTGCTCATGTTTTGAGCTTTTTGTCTATAGAAAATCTGTAGCTACTTCTGTTATGCAATGTACAGAGTGTTTAACACATCTTCCTCTATTTGTCATCTCTGTGATGAGTACCAACAGACTCCTGATACACTGGCTGCTTGGTCTATGGATATGTGTCTGTGAGTGTTTTGCACACTGTCATCAATGCCTCTGCCATCGTTTCAACACCGTCAGAAGTCTGTTTGCGATGCAGTCGATGTCAAAGACTGCGGTTCTGTACGCCAAGCAGGACGCATCAAGAAATTTTTTTTTTTTTGTCACGTGCGCAAAAAAAAAATCCAAGTCAGCAGCATCCCCGTTGATTCGCGTTAATGCGCGCCTAGCTAATGTTATTACAAATATCTTTAACTAATGTTAATCACTTATACTAGTCATAGCTGAGAACTATTGTTCCATTAGGTATTGTACAATAAGTAATTGTAGTTGAATTCTAATTATCTTATGCTTTGTGTCTCATTCTTTATAAATTATCATTTAGACTAATATCGATTGTGTGCTCCCAATCCCTATTGTTTGATTCATTTCTTTGGTTTTTTATCTTTTGATCATTTAGTCAGTATACTAAGGATCTTAGTTTAACAGCTCACCCTCCATTCGAAAATAGAATCTCCAATTTTTCATTTTGGTGATCGTAACGATGAGCTAAAGAGCTCATGAGTAGTTCAATAATAATATTATGGTTAAACGTTAGCCAAGACATCATTCCTACCATACTCACGTGCATAAGGGACATAGAGTCAAGAAGGCTTGAACACAAAAGACATCCCAACAATGCAAGCAAAACATAGTGACCTAGATCCAAGCAATGTTATGGTCACTATGTTTTGGATCATGGTTTAACGGCTAGGCATGTGGAATGAGGATAGTTGAACTTGTAAAGTACTTTTACTTTATTGATGTTCCATGTTAGTGGTTTAGGTAGTTGCGAGACTGATGTGTGCAGAAAGGATGGAGGCTTGCGGTGCAAACAAGTTTTGATGTTCATTTTCATTTATACGTTAATGGCTTTGCAATTTATTATTTGTAAATACCATTGTTTAGGCAATAGACTAAGCGTAGAGAGATACAAGTGTGAACCACCTCTTGGAATGTGTGGTATATGGATTGACATGCAATGCTTTTGTAACACAGGAGACAAACTTTTACACCTCCTTGGAGCAGGATAGCGAAGATACAAACACACCCATAGCACAAAACTTAGTATAAGTAAGGGAAAATGAATAATTTTGAGAATCTCACACAAGAATGGACTGAAATCATAGCCCCCAAGGTCCACCGTCCCTCCGGTATTTAATGGTTTATTTTTATAATTACTTGTGCCAAAATTTAAGCCTCTCTTTTCCAAAAGCATTGCATGTCAATCCACAACCACACACTCCATGAGATGGGTCACACTTGTATCCCTTTACTGGGGCCAAATCTATTGCTTAGACAAGGTATTTACAAACAAATAATTGCAAAGCCATTAAGGCATAAATGGAAGTCAACATCAAAACTCATTTGCATTAGAAGTCTCCATCCTTTCGTCGCACATCACTGTCATAGTTGTCATAGTCAGTTAAACCACTAACATGAAACATCATTCAACTAAAATTACTTTTCAAGTCCAACTATTACATAGTCAGTTAAACCAGTAACATGGAACATCACTTAACTACAATTCCTTTACAAATCCAACTATTATGTTTTAATATGTCGGTACTTAAACCACAATCCAATATATTGGCCATCCAAGCATGAACTAAGGTCATGGAGGACGAACAAATTCTTAGCATTCCTCCTATGCTAGATACTAGTGATTGTTTGCGCATAGCGTATCTAATGTCCAATAAATGATAAAGAGTGGATCAAACATGAGTGCATCTCGGGCATTTATTGTGCATTATGTATAAAAGGATACAAGAAAACTCCATGAAAATTGACATTTAAAATGATGTCCCAAATTGAGGATAAGCAAAAGATTAGTACCATATAGCTGATATTATAAGTAATATCAAGATAAACCACAAATGACAAGTAATCATCCGTAAATGATAACACAAAAAAAATGTTACCATGAATGCAATAAAAGAATTATAGTTGGCTACACTTGACTAGTAAACCCATGTGGAGCGGAAACATGCCAGAATACCATAAAAATAATGGTGTAAAATGTCAAGGAATTTTGTTCTAAAGTGATAGAAGTGAGAAGACTTACTGGACTCCCTAGGGCATTAAGTAAGGGTGGCCGTATGGTATCACATGAGTGTACCATAGGGAGGTCATAATAAATCATAAGCGATAGATTTTACAAAGGAGGGTCCACGCAAGTGATGTCTCCCTAGTTCCACTGGCGAATCTCGCAAGCCAGATCAAACAATCATATGAACAGACACACACTCGACATGCCATATAAAAAGTCTCTCCCCAATTTGGTGGCTTAGGTATTAGATAACTTCCAAAGATGTAGGGAGACAAATGGCACGACTTCCAAATGAATGCTAAATATATAAAGGGACAAAAGAGTCTAAAAAGTGTAAATATGCGACACCACACATACAAATTTATGAGTGGAGAATTTTATGAAATCATAAGTTGCAAAATAGGTCTGTACCCATGTCTCTTTAATAGGAATCTAGAAAGATCCCTTAGGTTGAGAGATAGAGTAAAGAAAAGGGAAACTTTTCCTTGAACAAGAGGGGGGCAATCTCGCGGGGTGGGTGCAAGACAAGGCTTGCACATCGACGAGTGCAGGGGTGGGTAACTAGAGCCCCGGTTTTTTTTTTGGGGGGCCCTAAAATTTCAAAAATTTCTTAAAATACCCATATATCTATTTTGATTGGATTGTTTCAGATTTTCTAATCTTTATTCCTTTTTGACAATTGTGATTTGTTTCCGAGTGTTTAGAGCCAGGTCGCACGGGGGTTACAATATAATTTCTCTCTCTTTGATCTTACGGTAGCTAGAGCCAATGACAACGAAGCATCTTTACTAGATTTTTTGTACCCTAGTTTTTTTTTGCGCTGCTGTGATGCTGGGTGCAACTCGGGAGTCGGAGCATCCCACTCCCCCCACTGGCACGGATGAAATCCAGCTCTTAGGAGGTTATTTGTCAAAACTTACTTCGCAAAAAAACGATTATGTCTAAAAAATGATGAAGCAATCCATTTCCAGAGCCTGCATAACCAATGTCTTGTATTGATAGACGATCATTCTTCGTATGAAAAGCTACAATCTTTGGAGATATTTTACTCATCGAGTCTCTCTCTCTCTCTCTCTCTCTCTCTCTCTCTCTCTCTCTCTCTCTCTCTTTTCAGCGTGGAGTCTGGACGCATCCCTCTCTTCCGCGTGCAGGTCTCTTTCTCTCGAGATCTTTGCCTGGTAATGGCGAGGTCGGGTGCAGGAGATCGAGGCAGTCTCTCTCTCTCTCTCTCTCTCTCTCTCTCACACACACACACACACACACACACACAGTCTCTTTCTCGTTGTTCTTTATACGCAGGGAATGAATCTCTCTCTCTCTCTCTCTCTCTCTCTCTCTCTCTCTCTCTCTCTCTCTCT
The DNA here is from genome assembly GCF_014529385.1 of Adiantum capillus-veneris. NCBI lineage: Eukaryota > Viridiplantae > Streptophyta > Polypodiopsida > Polypodiales > Pteridaceae > Adiantum > Adiantum capillus-veneris. The sequence continues at coordinate 102,378,651 of NC_140952.1, forward strand.
CTCTCTCTCTCTCTCTCTCTCTCTCTCTCTCTCTCTCTCTCAGGCGAAACCTGGAAAGAAGAATGGTGCGCATTTGGGTGGAGAGGAGGGGTACGGAATCACTATGTGGAAGGGGAGAGGAGGAAACGTGACTTCTCGGTGCAGAGGCGAAGAATTAGCCCACCAGCGCAAGAACCAACTGCAATTGCACACGGTGCAGACAAGCAGGGCAGCGGATGCGGCAAGGGGATTAATCTGCAGGCACATGAGTGCGTTGAGTTGCCAGTCCTGAGACCAAGACGGGTGGGCGATGATGCGCACGGGATAGTATCTCTCTCTCTCTCTCTCTCTCTCTCTCTCTCTCTTCATGTCCTCCTGTGAGGCTTGAGGCCAGCAGAGGTCGGCGACTGCCTTGAGGCCATAGGTACACAGAGAGCACCGCCCTGGGGGAAAGGGCATCTGCTGAGATTCCACTTAATAAAGCCGGACCGATTAGTAGGAAGTTGCCTAAGTTTTACATCAAAACTAGAAATATGATAACCCTAAATTTCAAAGCATGCTTGTTAGAGGTTTTGGAAAATTTTCAAAGTGAAAATTGTCACTTATTGACAATTGAAGGTAGCCTTGTGCTCAAATGATTCTCGGCTTGGCACTTATCGCCACAATTGAGCCATGGATTTTCTTGCTTCATTAAAAACCCGATAACATGATAAATCACCTCGACATACTCAACATGCAAGGAAAATGCGTCCCATTGATTATAATCGTCATCATTGTCTCCATCTTCTTTGCCATTGGTGGCCTTTTTTCATTTTGTACTAGATGGTTCAGCTTCATGGTTATCCGCACTCCGTCGTTTTTTTTGGCTAGGGGTGGGACTTTTTCTAGATGCTGTAATAAGTGCGTTTACTAACCACTATACTTGATGGCCTCTTCTGTTGAAAACTCTCCATCTAGGTAATATGACCACCATGGACAACTCATCCACAAAGTTTTATTTCGAAACTTTTCGATTCAATCCTCTGGGTAGAGTCTGATCTCCTCTCTCCCGCACTCATTTTTTTAAATCAATATTTTGACATAGACATAAATTCAAAATTATGATTTAAGGAATGCCTAAGGTCAAGTATACTTAACAATTTGATGAGCTTCGGCTTTATGTGTCTTACTAACTAGTGAGATCACTTGCCGTCTATTGTTTTGATGGTAAATGTTTCCTATCCGAAGCTCTTATGAAACATAAATAAAATTCTCATAACCAATTTTGATTTTCCCAATTCAATTCGATGGGAATTTTTCTATGTTCCTTGATACATGTAATCAGTATTCAAGGCTTGAATCACGAAGATGATTATCATAAATACCTCTTTTGATTTTGAAGCTTTACCAAGATAGATTTCCTTGATCTTTGCTCCAATTCTACAATACTTTGATCTTTGTTAGCAAAAAATTTCATGCGCAATTTTTAATTTACCTTGGCCTTCTTTATGCTCACAATTGGTTGTCGACCATGGTTGCATGTTTGCATGGATACTTCTTGTTAATCAAAACGTACACTCTGATGCCATTATTAGTACCAGATATGGGCTTCCACCCATTGAATCAACCTTGCCACGCTAGAGAAGGGAAAAGGAAGGGTATAATGGGGAAGATGTTACACACACACACACACACACACACTCTCTGGTTATTGACTAAATATGATAATAGCTCCTTCTGCCACTTATAACTTTGGAATCTGAGCCTGGGACTTTTAAAAAAATATATAAACACCACACACACACACACACACACACACACACACACACACATTGTGTTCAAACAAAAAAAAAATACCCATCTTTGATAGGAAGTGTATGAGTTTGGGAGAGAACGCACACACTCACACACGGAGTTCATTACCAAAACTTAAGTGATAACCTCTGTCACTATTATTTACTGTGGACTCGGAGTTAAAAAAGGTTTTCTTCTCTTTTAGGTCACACTTTACCCAGTCCTTAATTCGTCTCAACCTTTTTTAGGGGTCTCTCTCTCTCTCTCTCTCTCTCTCTCTCTCTCTCTCTCTCTCACACACACACACACACACACACACACAGTGCATTAAACAAAACCAGAGTGATTAACCCTATCACTATATATATATATATATATATTTGCTATAATCTCGGAGCAGAAAAAAGTTTTTCTAGGACACACTTTACAAGGCCCTAAAGTTGTCTTGAACTATTTTTCCTAACTATTCTCGATGAATACGATTAGACAATAAAAATCCCAATGGAAATGCACCCTATCAGTAGGAGTTTTTTCTTTTCCAACTACATTATAAAAACAAAACTGACACCCCGTTTTGGCCCTTCTGCAACTTGCAAAGACGGAATTCTGTACCGAAAACAAAAAATGAAATGGATTTCATCCTTTACTACTACTACACACACACACACACACCTTAAATGAATCTACCGTTTTGAGGTTACTGCATATCACACTGTATTTTGCACTCTCATTGCTTCATCATACCGGCAGTAAACAAGTTGTTTTCAACACACTTTACAACCCCCCCCCCCCCCCCCCCCCCCCCCCCCCCCCCCCCCCAACACACACACACACACACACCCCACCTTCCATACTGTAGCTAGTTATACTGACAACCGTGCTGCCTAGCAAAAATTGAATTCAACGTCTTGCTGGATACACATAGTATAGGCCTCGCTATTCTTAACACTCACTCCCCATGCTATTTAAAGAGCGTCTTGCAAGGACTCAATCCGCATATTGCTACATTCGATTCTCCATACCATATACTTGCAACGATGAAGAATTCTCTTCGGCATAATAGCCCATCCATTTATACTGAAGAACACTTTTCTTCAATATAAGCCCATCCTTCTATATGTAAGTTCTCGCCTCAGCGAAATTACACACTAAAGCTTAAGCAAGCACAGGGCCATAGTACATCCATCGTTGCCACCATTCATAAAAAGGAGAATTAGGTGGTGATACCTTGCAAATTTGGTAAGGAATACACAATCTCAAAGTTATCTATCGACAAATTCTTCAAAGTGGCCACTCTTATGGCGGGAATACAAGCAAATATTGGAACCGTTGATTCATCCTCCTCCTCATAGGTGGATTGTCTCCTTTACATAATTTGGGTTTTGTTTATCTTCCTAATGATTTGATTATCACAAAATCTGGGCTTATTTACTTTTTTAGACAGAAGAAAGAATGTTTTCATTGCAGTCTTCAGACATTCATAATAATAGCAGTTAAGAAATGTCTAATATACAATTTGCCATATGACTAATCATATATTGCTCACATACTACATAACTGTTTACCTATGCCGTTAAAAGGGTTTTTTTGATAATGGTGTACGGATAGGGCATATGACACCGAAAACCTATTTATTAGTGGGTTCTCAAGTATAACATAATTTCTCCAAAACCACGAGTAGTAGTGTTCTTCAACACAATGCTAAAAAACTTTGCTTGGGAGGTAGCTATCATTGCCTACACTCTAATGCCATTTTTAGTACCAGATACGGGCTTCTACCCATTGAATCAACCTTGCCACGTTGGAGAAGGGAAAAGGAAGGATAGAATGGGGAAAATGTTCTCACTCTCTCTCTCTCTCTCTCTCTCTCTCTCTCTCTCTCTCTCTCACACACACACACACACACACACAGAGAGAGAGAGAGAGAGAGAGAGAGAGAGAGAGAGAGAGAGGCAGAGATGTTCCCACACACATGCACACATAATAGTAAAGAAGATAAAAAGAGAGAAACTTGTACACCCTCTTACAACATGATAGGGAAGATAGAGACACACCAAGAGATATTTCATGGCCCAAGACTTAGTGTAAGAGAGGATAAAGGGAAAATTACTAGAATCTCACACAAAAATGGCCTAAGATCATATAGACCAAGGTCCAGTGCACACTTGTGTCCCTTAAGTGTGTCTCTCATGCTAGATAAGATGAGCATAAGAGTCATAAGTCCATTAATATTAAGAGCGTGGAGTGGAGTCCTACACCTTCTTTGTGAAGAATGCAACAAAAATCTCTCTTGTGGTGTATATTGTTCTTCATGCATTTACTTTGAGTGCATATAAAATTTATCATGATTGGAGAGTCTTTTATGCTTCCCACACATGCACCTATAGTTGACTACAATAGGCAAACACAATTTCCATCTTGTTATGCTGAGTTTAACGCCATCTCATGTTATAGTGATATATATTACTTTGGCAAGCAAATTATGATATATGTGTACCTTCTCAATGGTTCCCATGATTACTATTACTACATACATGTGCGTACAAAGAAGGATTTTTTTTCTTGGAACTAAGTTTTTTCCCTTTGGTCGTCAAGGTTAGTAAGAACCCAACGTAGCATTGCCTCTTTATGTTTACTATTGTATATAACACATAACAAATAATGTATCGTATTATGCAAATGCTACTACCATGGACATATCCTTCCAAACCACCTTGTAGTAGTCTCTTATCTTTTGGAAAAATGTTATTGGTGTAAAAAAAACCATTTTCGGATCTAAACCGGAAAAGATAGGTAAAGTATCCCAGTACGTGTCTAGAACAAAATAGTTACATTAGTATTTTCACAGGTCATTAGTATCCTACGAAAAGCTATGATCACATCATAAACATTTTAGCTTTTGGAGGTCAATACTTCCATGCAGAAAGAAGAGAGGAAGCACAAGAAGATGTCAATCTTCAAAGGCAGGAGCTTTTGTAGCTACATCTAATAAAAGTAACCAGGCTTGTTCCAAATGTTAAAAAAAAGGACATCTAAGGTTGTTACTCATTGTTTGCAAGAGGAAGGATCACCCTCCTTTCAAATTCTTTCAAAAGGACAAGGTTAGTAGCATCAACAACAAATCCACAGCATCAGTTGGTGTAGCAAAAAGTAGAAGTTGACAACAACCATGTATAGTGACTACTATGAGAGTGATAAAATTCTCTATAATTATTTACCTTTGCTCTCTTGTAGAGGAGTCAAGTTGGACATTAGTTGGATTAGTTTGGCCTCGGTCTTGTCTACATTGTTCAAAGGTGAGAGGTCCTAGGGTGTGGAAATCAATACTCCACATAGCCATCTTGCCCTCTACTTATATGGCAACCCATGTGTCAATTTTCCACTTAGCCCTTGGCCTCACATTACTCCCCATCATCAATTGGTGTAGAAAAAAGGAGAAGTTGACAACAACCATGTATAGTGACTATGAGAGTGAAAATTATCTATAATTATTTACCTTTGTGCTCTTGTAGAGGAGTCAAGTTGGACATTAGTTGGATTAGCTTGGCCTCGGTCTTGTCTACATTGTTCAAAGGAAGGTAAGAGGTCCTTGGGTGCGGAAATCAATACTCCGCCTAGCCATCTTCCCCTCTACTTATACGGAAACCCTTGTACGAGCCTCTCTCTCTCTCTCTCTCTCTCTCTCTCTCTCTCTCTTGTGAATAGATCTTTAGGTCCCTTTGGATAGTTTTCTATGACGTTGAAACAATGTTCTTCTTCTTCTTCTTCTCTCTCTCTCTCTCTCTCAAATCTTTGGGTGTGTGTGTGTCTCTCTGCTTCAAGCGCTGTGCCAAGAGCCCTAGGCAGTGCTTTTGGCAAGACCATGCAACTCTCTCATTCCATATGGGATTACCTTCACATATGGCCTACACAAGACGTCGGTGTTGTAGTAAGACATAGGGGCAAGAAGAACAAGTAAGAGGGGCCACGGCCGGGCAGCGGGGGGGGGGGATTTTTAGGTTTTTAAATATTGAATGAGTGTGTGGCTAGTATTTAAATGAGTTGGATTAAATTTAATCATTCATTAAAAAAATTAGTTTAAGTGAAGAAAAGTCTATGTGTTTTATTAGCCAATTGAAATTATATGTCTTATACACGTAAAATTTAAATACTAAAACCATTATGGCATTTAATTATGTAGTCCTACAATTGGTTGTGGTTCCCAAAGATGGGTAAGGGCTTACTTTAGTCATAATCTTTATGCATTGATCAAATCACTTCAATGTCTATCACCAAGGATTTTGATGATTCTGATAATCATGTTGATGAGAGTGAGAGTCTAGACATTGGCTTGGATTCAGTGGTTGAAGATCCAAACAAATGACCACGCTGCATCTTCAGCATCTCCTCACCTTACGAAAAAACATATCCCTGCCCCCATTGCACTAATGGTCAACCTGCTCGCGACTAGCCCCTCCCCACCCCCCCCCCCGATTTATGCAAACAAATTCTATAGGCCATTTGCGTTTGCTTCTGATAGGGCATCACCTCAGATTCTCATTAATACTGATTTTTTAGAAATCATTGGCACATACACGCTCGTTTTTCCATTGCTCGAAAAAACTCGCTCACCATCTTGCAAGACTCATTTTGTCGACTTCTGCTGCGCTTTCTATTTTTGAAAGAAATCTCGTAGAAACTTTAACTCTCCTAAGCCAGACGCTTGTGGCCGACCTTGATGCTCAATCACCACATTGTAAACCCTCGTTGCCAGTTGCTTTAAAGGCTGCTCATAGGGATTTTGCGTGAGAACGAACTCCTGTTATCTTTAAAATAATCAAGTATGTATCTTAATAAGCCTCAAAACTCGTCCTCCTGCACATTTCCTAGTCGCCTCAACTCAATACCCTCTGTTCGGCATGTCAACGGCTTTTTATTCCCCTCGCTGCCCAGTTGCAACTAGCCTAAACCATGGCGCTCCTCAACTCTGTTGCAAAATCACCAGTGCTCGTAGTGCCCTAATTCTACTTGTCCGCACCGGTACCTGGTTTGCAGAAGCCACCTCTTCCTATTTGTTGCCAAGCTCCTCCTCGCTGGCGCTTTTTCACTCCTGGTCGTCGGCGTCTCCTCTTTCCCTTTCTGCTAGCAACTCCCTGCAATTCCCGCCTCCCTTTCTTCTTGTCGTGTGCTACTCTCGGCCCTCCTGCTGCAATTTACGGCGCGCTCCATTCTCTCGCTCTACCACGGTGCTTTTTTCTCTGCTCGACGACTCTCTATCCTATTCTCTGCCTGCGCTATCTATAGTTGACGCCGACGATGATCCCCGCTTTTTTCTCCTCTCATACATATTCAGAGCTTCACAAAAAGTCTCTATTAATAAACAAAACTTGCTTTGTCTTTTTGGAATGGCGGCCGTTTAGACCCTTAATGAGCAACATTGCCCATTGATCCAAACTCCCCACCATCGAATTGCGGCTTAGGCTTTTAGAGAAGCCGATTTCCCTAATGGTAATGATGTCTCGCAATCCATATGGAATGCAAAGTTGCCTCATTATGATGTCGATTATGCCTCGAGTGCTTCGCTCGCTCTTCCTTATCGTTCATGAGTGCTTCAACCGCTCTTCTATCGGCATGAGTGATACTGTCAGCCAAGGTCAAAGCCCATAGCATAATCTTTACTCCAGAAATTTTTGACATTAACATTAGTTTGGTACCAAAACAAGACACTTTAAGTGTCCCTTGTTAACAAATTTAAATAAAATGCTACTTGCATTAGATGGTTTATTTAAGAAAACTCTTTTGATATGCTTAAATATGTTAGCTAGAGGGTCTTTTAAAAATATAATCTTGCATTTTAGAATCTATTATGATCAAGAACTATACTCATCAAGTTGACCCTCGTAAAACGACTCTTTGAAGAAATCGCCTTTATAAACTCAAGAAAAAAATGAAACGACCTTGTAAAAAATTTTAGGTGACTCTTCCACAATTTTGTTATAGATAATTGAAAGTTTCATGTGCAAAAAAATTACTTTGGAGTATATAAAATAATGAAAAGTTCCATGTGTTTGATATGGTCATTTCAAGCATATCGTTGTATACAAAGAAAAACATGTTTTTGATATATTTATGAGTTTTAGAAAGCGATACATTGCTTGCCCTTTCCATTGAGCACTCGAGATGGCAAGTAGAAGGGCTTTGGTATGCAACAAGTATTGGATCATTTTAAATATTCAAAACTGCATAAGAGAAAACTTTCATATTTTTATTCTTGAGACATAAGCATTCAAAACCTCAAATAATATCAAACTTTTCATGTAGATCAACTAAATGTGTCAAAGTACGCGGTACATACACAATTGGGGTGCGTAAAACCTTGGTTTCAATGTTATTATGAAGAACTCAAGATTCTTAAGAGTTTTTGCACGATAAAAAATTCAAGATAGAGTTCAAGCAACGACATTTACTTGAGTTAGGGAACCCAAAAAATACATAGTTCCTTGGTTTAAACATAGAAAGTCATTTGTAGTTGTCAAATTGCACTAGAATAGCACCAATTTTATCAGGGGACCTTTTGGAAACCAAAATTATGCTCTTATTCAGCACGTGCTCAAGTATGAAATTATGTCTATAGCTTACATATGACTTGAAAACTTATCTTTGAAGTGCATTCCATTGTTTTGTAACACTAAATGCTAGCATTGGCTTTTATAAACATAAAAAAAGGCCATCTCTGCAAAAAGATATAATAATTTTATGATTTTTTTGACAAAACAACTTAAAATTTTACTAAAATTTATGTCTTAGAACTTACGAGAATTCTCTCCATCCAGATTGTATTTTGATATGGAGAAAAATCCAGTGTCTTTCCCTCATAACCAATCTATGGTAGAAGCAAGGTGTGAAAAACTTCTTTTTAGCTTGACAAATAAATTGCCAAAACATGGTAGAAAAACAGGACACTTTAGTGTTTCAGGACACTTAAGTGTTCAATTACAGAACTAGTGTTAACAACTTCAAATTCCAAGTTATTGATATAAAAATCCATTCCCACGCCACATAACGGCCATTGCAAGGTTGCCTTCATGCGAAAATGCTATGGTCCCAACCATAATCCGAGCACTCATAAAAAACACTAAATATGTGACTCCTGCATAAAATTCTCCATACAAATGTACGATAGTACAACATCGTTGCTCGTTGTGGGAATGTGGTGAGAGAAAAGAAACAGCACAAGATAATTTAGTACAAACGATACCTTGGAACCTTAAGTTGTCATACTAAATGAACTTAAAATCTGGATACAAAAGAAACTTCACAGTAATAGGCATTAAGTGCTCTAAACTCTATCGAGATACTGAGCAAACGTGCAAAAGCCAAAGCTTTATGGCCTCAATACACTTCCCTTGCTCTTCTCGACCCCTTCCATGAGACAAACTTTTCCTTTCTTAGTTTCTACTTCGACTCTTCCCTGCTACAACGATACGTAGCCCTTTGATTTGTTACTTGTCCTCCTTATCTCTTGCTCAACGACTCGTTCCTCCTTGTCAACGGCTCCTCATCCCCTTAAAGTTCTCGTCGACAAGGAGAGTTGAACTCAAGACCTGTTGTGAGATATGTGTGTGTGTGTGTGTGTGTGTATATATATATATATACACTAAGCAAGTGCAGCATTGCAGTGTTGTGATTCGGCCAGGTAGCTGGAGGACAATAGAGGGAGTTCAATTGGCAAGCCGAATTTTTAATGCTCTTTCTCTCCGAATGCTGCACTTGCTTAGTAGCACCTCAATTTCCTCTCTCTAATGCCGCTTGTCTCATTGATCCCCTCTTTTTTGCTGCAGCTTGTCATTTCTTTATTTAATGCTACTAATGAGTTATTTGCCTGTCTCCCAACTCGTCCTCGTTCTTGGCCCTCACCAACTCGTCTAACTGCTTTCGGCCGCCATGCTCCCCTCAACGCCTCCTGCTTGCTCGCCAGCTCGTTGCCTTACCTACATCTCGTCTCGATCGCACCACAGACCCCTCTCCTCTTGGTCGACCTCGTCCAAAAACTTGGTCGACGATTACAATCTCCCTGTCGCCGCCTTGCAAATTGGCCCCCGTTCAGCAGCCCTTCTTGTTCTTCTTTTTCTCCTCTACAGATACCCTTGTCCTCTCATACCAGCCCTTGATTTCACGCTCCATATCCTTGTCACCAAGCGCTGCTTGGCGGCCTCCAAAGTTGATGGTCGATCTCCCTCTCTGTAGATGACTTGTGATGCCTTCTTCTACTCGTCGACGTAGCTGGTCTGATTGTTCTCGGCTCTATCGGCCCTCCCTAATCTGCACTTCGACAGCGGCTATGTACGACTCTTCAATTCCTGCAACCAGCGCTCGTCTCCAATTCCTCCCTCTCCTGCTGGCTTTGTCACAAGCAACCTCCGTCAGCTCGTCCTCCAGTTGCTCGACGACTCCTTTCGTATTCAGTCGCTCCGGGCTCTACTAAGCCATGCTGCCAAACTGATCCCGATGGGCAACAAGCTCCTCAAACACATTTTAAGCTTCTTTGAAGTACACCACATTGGAATACTTGAGAACATAAACATCACATAGCACTTCTATGGTTTACATATCAATCAAAGCATCTTCGATCACATATCAATTGAAGTATCCTTGCCACCGCTATGCTAGCCGCACTTAGTGCTCTCTAAAGTACACTGCAATAGACTTATGTATCAACCATGGATTTGCGGAGCACAACCCCACAAGAAATATACTCTAAGGAATGGCAATTAGTAATCCGTCTGGGCGATAATAATGCCTAAAATCTTGTGTTCTGTAAGAGCTTCACATTATGGACGTAGAGCGTCATAACATTCACCCCCTCTGAATCTGCACATTCTCTGGCATGTGCCAACCATCCTCAAAATTTGTAAGTATAAAACCAGTTGGCATGCAAGCAGTGGTCCATTGTAAGCATGCTACCAATAACCTTAAAAATTTTGACTTCAGGTAATCATAAGCCACCAGGATCGAAGGAAAAACTCAACAATTTTTTGTCAATAGAGTTGATCCATCGAGTAACCCATAAAAGTGCTACAGGGTAAAGCATATAGATAGCCTGCCATAACCTACAAGCATGATGATCACCACGGGGATCATACGATGTATGGGTCAACTTCCATAGAGTAAAACGTACCTAACGTTGTCCTCCTGGATCAAATGGCAACCGATGACATTGTGCATCCAAAAGAACCCAACCATATTCAACCTGCTTCGTAAGGACCTCAAAATCTCTTAGATAGCATTGCAAGCACATAGCATCTATGAGCCTCACAATAAAGTAAAACTTTCCTTGAATCATTATGCAACGCCCAAATCTCATAAAAACTTGACAGCTTTTTCTCAGCAAGCATATAGGAACATTGCATTGCTTTTATCGGCAACCATAATAGCACAGACATAAGCATTAGTAGAAAGAGTATACATAGCCAATAGCTCGCTTTAAAAATTGAAGAAGCATGTGCATCCCTTGCTTTATCCATAGTGATTTAGCATCATCACCCCCTCTGACTTCATAGTTATCACGAACCTCTGAATATCCTGGATCAGTATTAGAGACATCATTACTTGAAACTCCAGCCTGACCATGAAAAAGAGCTCTAACTTGTAAATTTTAATCTACCTTTAGATCAGTAGAGCATTGACTACCCTCATCATCTGTTAAAGAATTGTGGGTTGCTTCCTCTTGCAACTCATGAGAAATAACACAGGGAGAAACTTTGTGGGTATCATGTACTTCAGTCATGTCATAAATGTAGGCACATAAAGAACATCATCTAAGCACTCTTCATAAATCTCTTCATCACGCTCTGCTTCACACACTTCTATGGTACCCAAAGATTAATCAATACCCTGTGAAGATTCTTCATGCACCCCCTCTGAATAGGTACTAACAACAGAGAAGTCATCCATAATATGTTGCTTATAAGTACCATATTTAGATAAGAAAACATCAATAACGGCATCTTCTTCTCTTAACCCTGGCAAAGAAGCATCATTCTTAGCATCTTTCTCTCGCTCGGTGATATCAGCACCTGTAAACATATGGTCAATAGCAAGTGTAGACTCGTGTATACGCTCATGCACATCCTCTATTGACTCCATGATTTCTTGCACTTCATTGTTACAGTATAAATGATTTTATCTTTGCAATCGTCTTCAAGAAACATGATGTTCTACTTGGCCTCACATACTTCCATTGTGCTGAGAGGACCATCAACACTTTGTAAAGGATCATCTGAACTTCTTGAGAACAATCCATGCTGCAAAGATTACTAGTATGTGGAACACTCATAATAGAATTTTCACCTTCGTCTAATTCTTCACAAGAATCAATGATAGAGACAGCTACCATGTGAGCAAGCTCTGAAAAATTTTCATCAATGGCTTTAGTCTGAAATTCATTGTTTACCTGTGTTAGAATGCTTAAAGCATGACTCTCTAGGACAAAATCTTGTACTTACAAAGCTGCATCTGCTTTAGCTTTACTTCTTGCATAAATCTGCTCCCAAAATTCATCATAGCTGATTGTCTGTATATGATCTCCATCACCTTTACTGAAAGTAACCTGCTTTTGTTGATTCATCTGCTCTATTTCCACGGCTATGTGTTGGTCACCCAACTGTGCAACTGCTTCTTCAAATTTTACTCAGTTATCTGCGTACATACCGATCAGCTCATGTATTTGTTCACGTAATTCCGGATCTACTAATTGTTCGAACAGCTTGATCATGCGTTGAGTTGAAATACCCGGAAGCTCCATCTCTGACTTATAGCATGTAAGGTATCCATCACTATCGTAGCCATCAAACTTACCTCTTTCAACATAGACTTTATCCAAAGCTTCGTCCACCACTTCATCCGCTTTTGCTTGCTTTATCAACTTCATCCGGACGAGAAAATCCTCGCGATAAATCTGCTTTGCCCAAACCAAATTGCTCATAAGTAACTTGCGGTTGTTGCTGCTGCAAGAAGGCATTAAATAGTTGCATCACATCTGCTGCATCATTTCTACTTGAGATGTCGTTGTCATCCTCTTTGCCAAAATCTCCCACCCCAGCTCGCTTCGCGTCGGGTTCACCAAAGATGTCCAAGAAAAATAAGTGCCGTTGGTGAGCCGGGATCAACACTGGGTTGCTCGCTGTGGGAATGTGGTGAGAGAAAAGACACCACAAGATAATTTGGTACAAATGACACTTTGGAACTTTAAGTTCTTATACTAAATGAACTTAAAATCTGGATACAAAAGAAACTTCATTGTAATAGGCATTAAGTGCTCTAAACTCTGTTGAGATTTTGAGTAGAAGGGCAAAAGCCAAAGCTTTATGGCCTCAATACACTTCCCTTGCTCTTCTCGACCCCTTCCATGAGCACAAACATTGCCTTTCTTAGTTTCTACTTCGGCTCTTCTCTGTTGCAACGATATGTAGCCCTTTGATTTGTTACTTGGCCTCCTTATCTCTTGCTCGGCGACTAGTTCCTCCTTGTCGGTGGCTCCTTATCCCCTTAAAGTTCTAGCCGACAAGGAGAGTTAAACGAGAGAGAGAGAGAGAGAGAGAGAGATTTGCAAATGGGGCTCTTCCTCTCCTAATTCTTCTTGCCAATTGAACTCCCTCTATTGTCCTCCAGCTACCCGGCCTCTCAATCACAACATTGCAACGCTGCACTTGCTCAGTAGCACGTCCATTTCCTCTCCCTAAAGCTGCTTGTCTCATGATCAGTGCCCACATTTTTCGTGCAGCTTGTCATGTCTTTATTTAATGCTACTAATGAGTTATTTGTCTGCCTCCCAACTTGCGTGTGATCCTGTCCCTTTACATGCATAACAATACGGCCGTCCTTGTTCTCGGCCCTCAGCAACTCGTCTAACTACTTTCTACCGCCCTGCTCTTCTAAGTGCCTTCTGCTTGCTTGACGGCCCTCCCTTTGGATTGTAGCTTGCCATCTTGTTGCCTTAAATACATCTCGTCTGGGCCACACCACAGACCCCTCTCCTCCTGGTCGACCTCGTCCAAAAGCTTGGTCGACGACGTCAATCTCCCTACCTCCGCCTTGCAAACTGGCCCTCATTCGGCAGCCCTTCTTGTTCTTCTTTTTCTCCTCTACAGATACCCTTGTCCTCTCATATCAACCCTTGATTGCACGCTCGCTGTGGGAATGTGGTGAGAGAAAAGACACAACACAAGATAATTTGGTACAAACGACACCTTGGAACCTTAAGTTGTTATACTAAACGAACTTAAAATTTGGATACAAAAGAAACTTCATTGTAATAGGCATTAAGTGCTCCAAACTCTATCAAGACCTGCAAATACCCTTCTCCTCTCATTTCAGCCCTTGATTGCACGCTCCATATCCTTATCACCAGGTGCTGCTTGGCAGCCTCCAAAGTTGCTGGTCGATCTCCCTCTCTGTAGATGACTTCTAATGCCTTCTTCTACTTGTCGACGTAGCTGGTCTGCTTGTTCTCGGCTCTATCAGCCCTCCCTAATCTGCATTTCAACGGCGGCTACATACGACTCTAGCTTCAATTCCTGCAACCAGCGCTCGGCTCCAACTCCTCCCTCTCTTGCTGGCGTCACCAGAAGCAACCTCCGTCAGCTTGTCCTCCTGCTGCTCGACGACTCTTTTGCTGGTCCTCGTTATTTCCTGCCCTGCACTCGACGGCGACCTTTCTTTTCTTTATAAAGTGCTCGTCATATCTATTTTTACCTTATGAAAAATTATCTTAACAAACATCTTTCTTCTTATTACTTTGAGAGTCGTTCACACTGTTCATGAACATTCGTTAAAATATTGTCGATCTCCACATTCAAGACACACGTGTAGGTGAATGCTTTGAAGAGAAGCGGTCCCTTCGTATCTAGTAGCTCCAAGCTTTCCTAAGCCTTGCCGCCAAATTGATCCCGATGGGCAACAAGCTCCTCAAACACATATTAAGCTTCTTTGAAGTACACCACACTGGAATACTTGAGAACTTAAGCATCACATAGCACTTTTTTGGTTTACATATCAATCAAAGCATCTTCGATCACATTTCGACTGAAGTATCCTTGCCATCGCTATGCTAGCCGCACTTAGTGCTCTCTGAAGTACATTGCAATAGACATATGTATCAACCATGGATTTGCGGAGCACAACCCCACAAGAAATATACTCTAAGGGATGGCAATCAGTATTCGTCTGGGCGATAATAATGCCTAAAATCATGTGTTCTGTCAGAGCTTCACATTGTGGACGTAGAGCGTCACGACAACGTTGTTTAAACACCTCCTTGCGAAGCCTTTTCTAAATTTGTTCAGTGATGGTTGATGAACAACCAAAACTAGATGTCAATTAGCCATGCCAAATCAAAGCGTCAAAACCAAGATAACTTGTCACAACTGATCCGATACGATTATGAACGTCACAAATTTTCTGAAAGCAATAACCCTTAGAAGCAATATTTCAATTTTTCGAAGTCAGTTGACAAACTTGGCCGAGAGTTGCTCTAGCAAAGAATCACTTGTCTTAATAACAACCGAATCAAGTTATGATGGCTTGAATATTCGGTGTATATTTGTGTGTCAAAATAAAATTCTAAGATGTAGCCTTGAAGGCTACTACCTTGTTTAAAGTAGTGCTTCGCTTGATGGCAATTGCCTTTGCCGACTCCAAAATAGTCTCTCCAAGCTTTAACTTCCTTCGAGCTTTGCTTGATGTAATTTTTTCTTTTTGTAAGTTATTATGATTTTGAAAGGCAAAGACTTGGCAAACAATTCCTTGTCAACGCTCACGGTGATAAGGCTCAAGAAAGAACTACGGGGAACTGAGCTCTTGATTAAATTAAGAGACCAAAAAATTAAGGTTGTTGTGGTCCTTGAGTATGAACTCAAGACCGCCCCAACTCATCCATGGTGAGCTATGTAAGGTCTCTGACCTCGACCAAAAAGAGCACCCTTGTACCATGAAATGAACATAATGAAAAAAAGTTATTATTTTTAGCAATTTTTCAAATTCTATTAGTGCCATGATGTTTAGAATGTTTTAAAGCTTCAAAATGTGAGTTAAAATAATCTTTTGTAAAAAAAATCCAAAAATAGTAAGCTTTTGGTCACCCGACCCATCTAGTTTTGACGGTCTCGAAAAACTGCACCCGTACCTCGAATTTGAAAAAAATACATTTTCGGAGCCCGGGGGCTGCTAAATATGACAGGTACTCGGACCACTATGCCTTAGTTAGAGCTTAGTATAGCAATTTACGGCATTAAATTCCGACTCGTATGGGCCGTTTTAGCCTAAAACCAATTTTTCTTAAAGTTGTACGGAGAGGCACCGGGGCTTGAGGCTGTGTGGGAGCAGGTTCCAAGCCACTCTGAGCCAGCTTAAGTAGCTATGGGACGCCCATTGTCTTGTGGGAGTTGTGGGAGAGTTTCCAAGCTTGAGAGTGAGTGTGAGAGCCAGTTAGCTAGTCTAACTGTACACTTGGTAGGCAAGAAACTAGACTTGCCAATGCATGAAGTGAGTGCCTACTCATATGCTTATAGCAGCTAAGTTCAATTTTCAGCTTAAAGGAGCCTATTTAAGAGTGTGCTCACTCTCTCTCACACACACACACACATGCTCACACACACCCAATACACACATACACCTACACACATGCTCACACGCACAACCAATACACACACACACACACACCTTGGGGAGGTGCTGCCGGTACACACAATTTTTGAAGGAGAAGCAAAAGAGGAAAGTGCTGCCGGATTCTCGTCTTAAGAACTCATTTGGATCAGAAAATCGAGAGGATTTCAACCCCTAATCACGGTAATCATGATTTAATTTATGCTCGTCTGTAAACCTCTTCATCATTCTCTCAATTCTTCATCTACTATGTTTAATTCTAGCTATAATTCTCAATAGCAGCTCTCTAATTTCACCATATCAATATTCTATTACATAATCATCATCCAATAGCTAATTATGCAGCCATTCATCACTCTTAATCAATGATTAATACATGATTAAAAGAGAATTCTCTCCCTAGACAACATAGTAATTAATTGATTAGCCGATAATGATGTATATTTGATGAAATTCATTCTTTTACCACACAATATAGATGTAACTAAGTTAGATTCAATTTTCTCATACATTAAGATGTGATTAAGATAAAATTAATACATCATTAAACCACTAAGAAGAGAATTTTCTCTCATCTATGCATGCGGTAATTCTGCATCTTTCTAATTGCATTAGGAGAGTGATTGAGTTTGCTTAATTCATCTCTCTTGTAACTTAATTAGTAAAATTCTGAAATTCTTAATCATCTAAACCTAGTGATTAACTTTAGAGCCGGTTCCCATAGGACAAGTAAAGTATTATCCATAAAATTACTATGTCTCGAAGGAAAAATTTAACCCTCTTGTATAAGGAGGATTGTTCAATGATTCTAATCTATCATTTGGATTGTTATGATGCTCTCAGACTTTAGCACTTTTCTCCAAGTTTATCGTTTAAAGTAGTGAGTATAAAATGGCCCTGGTTAAGAGAACTCGCTTCGGTGGTGCCCACGACCGCGAGGCGGGAACGAGCAATGTGAATGAAAAAGGAAAAGCTCCCATGAACGAATAAGCACCGGCCATCTCACGAGCCATTGACGAGGAAATGGAAGAGATAGGTCACAATTTTATTCAAGTTGTTTAATTTAACATTGCACACGTTTAGCTACGAAAGAACATATTCCCAAACATGTTGGAGAAATCCGACGGAAACCTCGGCATTCGAATTTATCTGTATATTAAAGTATAACGTAGAAAAGAATGATTGACGGATATACTGTTTGCAATAGAAAAGAATGTCTGCTAGGGAAAATTTAGCTCGACATGTTCATTCTATTTCCAATGTTGAACTAGGTCTGATCCCTCTACTGATCACAAGGGACAAAGTTCCTGGTTAAGGGCTCTTGAATCCACGACTTGCTTTCTATGCGATGGATACCCACGACTTGCTTTCTATGCAGTGGTAACCCACGTCTTGCTTTCTATGCGGTGGACATACCTAGTTGTATGGCCAGCTAGGCCACAACGAGAGGAGTAAACTCTCACTGGAGGGAGAATGTTGTACCTCTAGAACATTGGAATATTAATAAATAAATTTAAGTAGAATTTTTACTAAAACTCTGTCTTGGTACCGTTTTACAATACTAGTTGAAGGGCTGTCTTAACGAACATTGTGAATCGGTATTTAATCAAAGAACTTTTATGTTGAACAACTTTTGTGGTAGTAATTAGGACACACAAGGAAGTGTGAGTATGGGGATCAAAAGTGGGGGCTTGGCTCAGGTTGCCAATGCCTATGAGAAGGGTGGTCCCGATTGGTCGAGAACTCTCTGTCCCCATAGTGTTTCAATCGACACTAGTAATACTCATTGCCCCTAGAGCGACGAAGTCTCAAGTGTACGTGCCTCTGAAACATGGGAAAAAAGGCACTCGAGATTTCTCTCATCTTGGAAGGTGGGTCTTACTATCACTAGATAGGTTAAATTACGCTTCCCCTGTGAGGTGGAGCGAGATCTCACTACTAGTAGGCTCGAACTCGGCTCACTTTGTGATGAGAGATCGTCCACTAGATGAACCCTGAACCACTTTGTTTGCTTCCGCTATAGATCTAGTGGCCACCAGGTTTACCATCAGATCCGCCGTTGATCCGACGGGGTGAAGACCTCGCTAGCTACACCCTAGCACGAGAGAGAAGACAACACACCGCCTTGTAAGGATGTCCTCGTGCCACGTGCCACAAGCAAAAAAGGAGACTCGAGTCATCGCACACCCACCAAGTGCAGTTGTGAGCAATATGATGCAGATCTTCAAAACCCTAAGTTTATGTTAAGAGTCCTTGCACACGACCGTCGCTCATCTCTATCACCACGGTTGCATGCTCCACGTAAATACATGCATCCATTTTCTCGCAAAATAGAATTGCTAACTCAAGCTCTGATACCACTACGAGGCCCTAGGATGTGGAAAACAATACTCAACCCAACTATCCTGCTCTCTAGTTATACAGCAACCCAGTTTTCCACTTAGCCCTCGAGCTCACAGAAGGTAAATTCATCTCTCTTTGATAACAAATGCTTTGTTTCGCAAATTGGGGGTAGTCTCCTTGATTAGCGATATTACTTTATTTGCTTCTAGATACTTTATTACTTTTTTGTTTCCCCAATTGGTGATGGTTTCCTTGATTAGAGATATTACTCTATTTGCTCCTAGATTGGTGTGTGTGTTGTTGTTTTTAAACTTATACTAATACACAAAATAACATAACATTTTAAAAGACAACTAACTTCAAACAAAGGACAATGATTAACACAAAAACAACTCAATCTTTGATTCATTTTTATACATCATAGTGAGAATAAGGTATCATTTTAGTGTTTTGTATATAAGATAGTCAAGAAAAACTTATTTTGAAATAAAAGAGATCAGATTCGACAGCGATGGATAGCAGCCAAGCAAAAAAGATCTTAAGTAAAGATAAAAGTCCTCACTTGCATCCATATAAACAAGACAACACATTCGTTAGCTTCGATTTCGTATTACAGATGTCAACGAACCTATCAATTGTTATCCATGTCCTACTTAAAACCTTTTTAACTTATGCTTACCATCCATGTAGCATTCAATATCAACAAGTATTCATTCTTAAAACATAGGCCAAAGATGAAAGTGACACGTGTATGTGTGTGTGTTATAACCATCCTTACTTTGTTAAGATCTACATAAATTTTTCATGAGTAAGAGTTCATTAACATATTGGAGGGAGAATCACACACTATCAAGTAATTTATCATGCACTTAATAAATAATTCTAACGATTGGAAAATATAACTGTAGACCAAGACAACCAAAAGGCTTATTGCCGAAGGGGGTTAACAAGTAGCCTAATATCCATCAAGGCTAAGTATGCTTAATCATCTAGTGATCTTGGAAGCTTAAACCATCTCAACTTTCTCGAGAGGCTAACAGGTAACTGCGGGGGTAACTATTTTGAGTCGGTAATTTAATATTGCACACCCATGTACTTGAAAAATCAAGATGATCCGAACAAAGGTGAAGGAGTAGGGTGTACAAGTACACCAATCTATCAAGTCGTTTAAATCACTTTTAGTTAATCTTTGCCAATTCCATTAGGCCAATTATTCTCTACAAGCCTTCAAAATGGAAAGGAGCTCTACATTGTATCAACACTCTTAGATAAAGGTTATAGAAGGTTCTTTGGCACGTCAATTGTACCCTAGGAGTATCAAACACATAGGGATCTACGTCAATATAACTTGGATTCTCACTCCCGAGTGACCTTTAGTCCTTATTTTCGCAATGTGCCCTTAACCCCTTCAAACTTCACCAGTTAAATGTCTTGTACAACAACAAATATGCTTACGCGCACGCACGCACACCCTCGGTTCATTCGCAATGGAGAGAGAGAGAGAGAGAGCAATGTTCTGCTATTATTAACAACATCCACGACTTACAATGACGGCAAGGGTATCCTTAAACACTCACAATGAACTTGCGTGATATAAATAGGTGAACTAAAGGGCTATATGACTAATCCGATGGAAGAGCCCTATAAGAGATGCTAAGTTAAAATAGTAATTTTGGGGGCAATTTTGTAAATCTAGTCATTTTTGTTAGGAGAATAAGAAAATGATTGACTACATTAAACACAAGATTGTAATATGGATTTTGTCTAGTTTCGGAATTTCATGGATGGCATATTTTGCTTGTGACATTCTTGGTAGTAACTACAATATCTGTTGGCTTCGCAAGGTAGCCATGACAATTGAGAAATTGAATTAAGATAGCTACCAAGGGATTGGAACAAAATCTCATATGAGGAATGGACTGCCGAGCTAAGGCCTTGTTGGGACACTTGATGGACAATGAGATTCATCCCTCCACCATGACTTACCGAGCAAGGATGACGTACGTCCCATGCAAGAGAAGCTTAAGGCGCAATATAGACGTAATCATGATTAGGACTCCCTCTCTCTTCTTCTTCTTCTTCTTCTTCTCTCTCTCTCTCTCTCTCTCTCTCTCTCTCTCTCTCTCTCTCTCTCTCTCTCCCCCCCCCCCCCCCCCACACACACACACACACACAACAAAAAGAACCCATTTGGCATCATTACAAACATGATGAAGAAGACCTTGTGAAGAACGCAGCCCAGAAATTTCACAATTATAATATAAAAATTCATTCAAAGTATCCAACAAACATGGCTCCTGGGCGTCGTCGGTTTTAATTGACACAAGGTCTCAACCATGGATCAACGGTCTCACGCAAAAGATGCCCCTTTGCTTAATCTCGATCGTTGATTACTGTGAAAAGTACTCATTACTTTCTTCAATTTATATCTTGACATGCTCACATCTATTTGAAGCAAACACAAGGTTAAGGTGTAGGGGGTCGAAAGATTAGGTGTAACCTCCCAAAATTAGTTTTTCTCCTACTAATCTTGGCATCTCCAGCTAGCTTTATCGATAGCTTGAATACGAATCTATAGTATCAAACATGTTAATATATCATTCAATCATGTTTGATACTATAGATTCGTATTCAAGCTATCGATAAAGCTAGCTCGAGATGCCAAGATTAGTAGGAGAAAAACTAACTTTGGGAGGCTACACCTAATCTTGCGACTCCCTACACCTTAACCTTGTGTTTGCTTCAAATAGATGTGAACATGTCAAGATATAAATTGAAAAAAGTAATGAGTACTTTTCGAAGTAATCAACGATCGAGATTAAGCAAAGGGGCATCTTTTGCATGAGACCGTTGATCCATGGTTGAGACCTTGTGTCAATTAAAACTGACGACCCCCAGAAATGAAACCACCCCACCTTCCCAAATATGGAAACTTGAATATGAATTTGGGTCAAGTGTAAGGAAATATTTTGTCGCATGGTTACTAAACAAACTCACCATGATGATACTTCAGCATAAACAAAAGCCTTCACAATTCTTCACTTAATCCGAGTACGGTGGTGTGCAATGTGGAGCACCTTGATCGTTCAACACGGTTGACTCTCATTTCTGGATATGGAACTTGAATATAAATTTTGAAAACTTGTACAGAACAAGTATATCCATTATGCCTTCTTCTGTGCCAAAGACCTTTAGGGGAATTCCACATCTTCATTTAAAACTTCTTAGGGCTCAATTCAAAGTTCTACTCAGCCTCATAGTCAACATATTTATACAAATTATACAAGGGCTGGTTGGAGGACTACTCAGCCTCATAGTCAACATATTTATACAAATTATATACAAGGGCTGGTTGGAGGACTACTCAGCTTAATGTTTATCTATATGTTTTGCGGAGAACATCAAGCATGAACCTATATCCTAGTCAATTCAATCCTGTCGTTAAAAAACAAAAATAACTGCACCAATGCAGTTTCAACAAACCCTCTCAAGGGTTGCTACTCCGTTGCTAGATTGGTATTTGCTTCTTATTTGACAAAGAAGATGTGCCTTCCATGAGGCTACTATACTCAGCTTATTCTCCTTATGTCTTCAGCTTGTATGAAACCACTAACCCTACCCCTTCTCATATACACTACCAGTGGCTTAGAGCTTCATATGTCCGTGATTATCGCTAGATAGATTGTCGATGCCAAGATCGTAAGAGCAGCCTTCATGGAATCTGGTGAAGAGGCTTAAATTGTTGATCAACCTTCTTAAATACTCCAAAACTGACAATTTTACAATGAGAGCAGGGGTATACCTCGCAAACGAATTTGCTTGACATAGATAGGTGAGGTAAAGGGCTTACCCGACTAGCCCTAAATTCCATACTACCCATAGCATGGTGGAATATGACGAAATAACATAAAAAATAAGCCCAGGACTGGGCACCCTTAAAAACATGCTAAAAGTGGCTTAAGGCCGAGAGCTGCTTTAGTGGTTGTTCTTGACCTAATGTGGTAGCTTCTCTAATTCTTGGTCATTAGTGCCATCTTTGTCACAAATGCTGACCTGTCAAAACCCTAAAGAATGGAGCCAACTTGCAGATGCTGGCCGAGGGGCCTAAACCCTAAGAGAACAAGTAACAGAAGAAGAAGTCCTACCAACTTATGGGGACCCCGTCCGATGGGGCCCCAAGTGACATAAAGGATTAAAATAGTAGGACCTGCACACACGCAAAAACAGATGACGTGGCAGATTTCCGAAAATTACGCTGGCATGATGACGTGGTAGGCTGTACGGATTTTCGCGTTTTGCGCAGGTCGATGACGTGGCAGCTGTACGGATTTCCGTGATATACGCTGGCAGCTTTTTGGCTTTGCTTTTGGACCAGATGCTTTTGAGTTTGAAGGCTTTTCACTGTAATTGCTTTTTAGGCTGAGGGTCTTTATATATGAGGTTAGGGCTCATTCTCTGGCATGCTTCCTGGAGAAGGTGCAGAGTCTGGAGTACCGGCTTGTACTGGGTTGATGCAATATAGAGAAATACCGGAAGGGGCGTCAAGGTTTGGGGCCAATACTCTCTGGGGTGGAATTCCGCCACTCCATGTCGCGTGTCGTCTCTCTCTATTTCAGTTGAGTTGTTATTGAAGTGCTAAAAGTCTGTCAAGTCTGTTCTTTTCTACTGGCACGTGGTGCCCGTCTTGTGACAATCTTCCCGCGGCCTGTATTGCTGGTTGTGCCCATTTACGAGGTGGACTATCAGCTCTGCTTCGAGAGATGACAAACTCTTTAACACCCTCTCTCAACTCCTGGGATGGAGGACACAACAACGGAGCTGCCAGGTGACAGCTGAAGAAGAAGCTATCTAGTCCATCCTGCTTCGACGTCCAGAAGAAGACAAGGCATGGTATCCCACACACTATTGTCTGACTCTGCTAGGTTGTAATTGGCGTATGTGAGCACATAACCAGTCTCGCACATCTCGGATCCTGGGAGCCGCGATGCTCAAATGTTGCCAAAGTGTGTTTTTGATGACTGGGAGTCGGGATGCTCAGTTGTTGCGAAAGTGCATGTTTATGGGCTGATTATGTAGTGCTCAAAGTGCTCTCCATGCATGTCTTTACGTCTCCTTCATCGGAGTCCGGACAGGAAAGTTATTAGCATTTTAAGATTTTCCAAGGATCGGGTCTGCATTTTTTAAACCGGCTCTGGAATGTGTGCCCGGGTGACCAATTTTAGTTTGCTAGGGTTTGGGTTGATAGCCTCTAACACAAGCTACGAGATGTGCTCTACGGTGCTTAAATGAGATTCCATCTAATCAAGTTATGTTCAAAACAGTTACAACTGAATAGCTTAGCCGTTTTTAGGCTTCACTAGACAAGGAAAATACAATGCGAGGGTGGAAAATTGAATTTGCTACCAAAGTTGATGTTTGAATTTCCTTTGATGAGTTTTAGATGTGTTCAGGCATTACTCCACCCGATTCGGGTTCCAAATAAGGTCTTATGGTTAATATACGACTTTATTCATCGATTTTTATGAGGGTTTTGGGCTTCCAATGCACAAGATTTTTCAAGTTACGGGCCAAACTCTAGGGTTTGGATGATGGCCGAGAGTTCGGAAGTTTGCTAAGCTTTTTGGTTCACTTGAGCTGCAAATAAGCTTGTTGTGGCCAAAATGTCATTTATGGGGCACTTTTATGGAGGTTTTTTAAGTCTCAAAGTGGAGTTCACCCTGGGCTGCCACGTGGCAGTCGCTTACTCTCACATGGGGTTTTTTTACTAAGATGTTTAAACTATATATAAAGCAAAGGGGACCTTGGCATCCAAGTTGAGGGGTGCTCCTCTCCCACGTGCTCGTGGAGCTCCAATCTTGTCAGCTATGGCCTGCCACAGGCCCTGCAGGGGCGGCCAACAATGGCTCGGATGGCGTCCCAATGGGGTTGTTCACATGGGGGCTTTGCCCGCTGCCAAAAATGGGGCCAAACCTTTTCAAAAGACATATAAGGGGAAAGACACCCCCCACCCCCCCAAGCCTTGGAGATCAAACAAAGTCCTAAAAATAGGAAAATATTGCATGAGCACAAGCAAGAAAAGCGGAGAAGATCTTAGAGAACTCACTCATGTTTTTTCCCTGGGGTGTTAGAAGAAGGGGAAGGAAAAGGAGTTGTGTATGGTGGGAAGAAGGAAGCAGAGCGACATCTATCTCTCGCTCTCAATCTCAGTATTGGCGAAGGAGAAGGAGAAGAGCATAGTGTGTGGTGACAAAGAAAAGAGGAAGACAAGCTAAAGGGAGGGACATCAAGCAACTCTCGATCTCTTGGCTTCCACTCTCGCTCGAAGTGGATGACGAGGGAAAAGGAGGGAAAGAAGCTCGTAGAGAAGAAAAAGGGTAAGTAAAAAACTAGGGCTCGCTCACGCTTTCTAATCTTTTTGGGTATGCATGTATCCTTGACGTATCTCTAGGGAGCAAGGGAAGAGGAAGAAGAAATGCAAGTGCCTAGAGCGAGGGGAAGAAGCAAGATACGAGAAGAGGAAGATGACATGTATGTATCCTTTTTGGGTATGCATGTATCCTTGACGTATCTTTAGGGAGCAAGGGAAGAGGAAGAAGAAATGCAAGTGCCTAGAGCGAGGGGAAGAAGCAAAAGATACAAGAAGAGGAAGATGACACCCTCTCTCTCTCTCTCTCTCTCTCTCTCTCTCTCTCTCTCTCTCACACACAATAAAAGAAAAAATTTAGTTTATTGGGTAACAGATTTGTGCAGCACAGAGGGGTTCAATCATTTCTCTCTCTCGAGATTGATTGCTAAGACATAGACCAATAATTTCTTGTGAACATTTTATCATATTAAAATAGAACAAGTGTTCATAGAACCTTGCATGCTATGAAGCTGAGATCAAGAGTCGAGGTGTTCTAGAAGATCATTGTAGCTTTTGAAGAAGTGAGTTTTAAGTTCAAAGAACAAGCCCGGGAGCTAGCAAGGATTTATCCCAAACAATAAGACCATTTTGCAAATGGTGTAATCCATGAAAGCTTAGAAATGATGGACTTAGCAATGACACAGGTTACTGAGTAGAAGTGGATTACTAACAGTAAAGGTGATGAGGATCAATTGCAAGCACTAAGCTGTGATGAATTTTGGAAATAAGTTTGTACGAGACTTAAAGCAAAGGAAGATACGGCATTGGAAGTAGCAGACCTTATCCTAGAAGATCATGTTTTGGGCAACTTGATAAAGGTGGATAATGAATATGAAGTTAGAACTGAAGTTGATGGCAATTTTTTAGAGTGCACTTGCCTCCATCAGTGACTCCAATGAGGATATAGATGAAGATAAAAGTCGTGTTGTAGTTTATTTGCAGGTTAGTGCCATTTGTATGGAGAATATATATACCTAGATGAATCCAGGATAAGCCCAGATTCACCCATAAAGGAAAGTGCAAGGTATTGACCCATGGTAGTCACCCACAAGACAATATAACCATCAGCTCCATCATGCATAGTATTGACTATACCACGACATCCCCTGTCTACTCAAGAGGATGCCTTTGATTGTGGTTTCAATGATTGGTAATCTATTTTGGAGGATGAGCATGATTTTGGAAGTGTTTATTGTGAGGGGGTCCAAGAAAAGACTGTATAGTGTATCAATGGATCTCTGGGTGCCATGGAAGCATGTGAAGCTAAAAAGAACGACAAGTTCACTAAAGAGAATTGCATAGATTAAACCATTTGTACGTCTTTTACATATGCAGAGACCGATGAAGTGCAGGGCATCTCGGAGATAGCACATGATATGCATGAATCTATGTTTGATGCTGATGACACACTTGCAGGTGTAGATGTCACAGGGCAAGACAAATATGTTATTATTGATGCTTCTTTATCGGAATTGGAGAAAAGGACATCGTTATTGATGTTTCCTTAGCAGATTGTGATGCATATAAACAGAACAATATCGATGGCTTTTCTGATGTACCTATGCAAAGGGGGTGCAGGAAGAGCCTTCACAAGGTATTAATGGATCTTTTGGTACCATAGAAGCAAGCGAAGCAAAAGAGAATGAGGAAACATATGAAAATTCCATGGGCGAAGTTTTTTGTGTCTCACATTCTTGAAATGGCTGACGTGCAAGATATCGAGGGAATTTCTCCTTGCATGCTTCCTCATGAGTTGCAAGAAGAAGCAACTTACATCTCTTTGACAGATAATGAGGGTTTTCAAGGCTCTACTAGTGCAAAGAATAATCTGCCATATTCACGTTTTTACGAGGGTGTTACAAGTTAAAACTATTTTTCATGATCAAGTTGGAATCCCAAGTGAAGATGTCTCTGATACAGACACAGATTGCTCAAAGGTTCATGATGGCTATGAAGTTAGAGGTGGTGATGATGCTAAATCACCATGGGTATTGGAAGAAAAGATGTTAGTCCTTCACGAAATCCATCCTGCACACATGACATGACACAAGCCATACGCATAAACGAGTGTTAGGTGCAGCGGAATGATTGTTTGCGCTTTGCTCAAGATGAGTGCTCCGAACTGTGCTCAAGGTTCCTTTTGTTCTTATGGAAGGTAGAGCCTTCCGTTCTTAATGAGAGAGTGCTATGATCACAAACAAAGTGAGTGCACACTATGTGTGCAAGTGTATAAGACTAAGAGATAGAGAGAGAAGAAAAATACGACACCAGAGACGTTGTAAAACCCTCCTCCGAAGGCCCCACTCTCGTCGGCGAGAGTGGTCTACTTATGATTGCACAAACTGGTACAAACTGAATGCATGTGACTGATGCAAGTCTAGGCTATGTTGACGACGACGACGGGGATGACGAGGCCGACACTAGGGCAGAAATCTGCAATCTTTCTACTGCTATCGAAAACGCTATGGGCTCAAATCTACGACTAGTCCAAAAACGCTGATTTTGGGGGTTGTTTCTATGGGTCTTTGTCGCTTAAAATCTGCAGGTTTAGGGCTGAAAACTGATGGTCTTTCCAGGCTGAATTTGCTACTTTCTTAGGGCTGAACTTGCTGGTGCTTCAATGCTGAAAACGCCCTGCTGAAACTGCCAAAAACGCTAGGTCTATGAAGCTTCTCAAAAACGCTAGGCATAGGGAAAAACGCCAGGTATGAGAGTTGCAGAAAAACGCTAGGTCTGAGTGTGTGGATGGCGATGATGCTGATGCAAAACGCTAGGCTTGGCTGGTCTTTGCTTCTGGCGATGATCTCCTTGATGAGAAAACGCTAGGGCTGATTCTTCTTGCTTGTAGGAAATCCACCAAGGGTTCTTGTTGGAGAAGTTGCCTGTTGAGCTTGGCTCCTGTTGCCTCTTCTGCCAAATAGTGCTAGCTCTAGTTTGCTTATATACAAACTTAGCAAAATTGCCCTACCTACTTTCCAACAAAAGTCACTTAAAAATAATAAGTGAAAAATATCAAAAATAGGTAAAATAGGCTAAATGCATTGGAAAATTCCCCTGATGGAATCTGATGGATTCTGATGGGAATATTGATGATCATGCTGTGTGTAACCGGAGGATATGCATCTACACTGAGTGACTGGGCATGCACGGTCTACGAATAGACTCACAAAAGTGCCAGATCACTTCTAATCTAGACTGATTGGACTGACTGAACCCTGATCATGCTGTAGCTTGTCCACGGACACATAGGGTTGGATGTGTCACGTGACATCCCCTCCTTTTCAAAGTGAGGTACTGGTACCGAACTGTATGGCGTCGAGGGAGATCGCCAATAGCATCCGGAATCCTGGAAGGGACTCTTCGGCGGCCCACTCTGATGTGTGGGTCGTGCGGTACTTGAACTTCATAAAGGTCTGCAACGCTTACTTCTTTGGGCCGCGCCAAAAGCGACGCAAAGTCTTTTGTGGCTCCTTCAATGCTTCAACTTCATCGAGAGTCATGCTTCTTTCTTCTTCAAGAATCTCCATGGCTGAAAATTCATGAACCCATTTCCAACACAAAACCATGAACATACCTATTCCATGTAAAGTGAGTGGAAAAAATCTTGTCTTCCTCAAAGACTATGTATGCAATGTAGATGAACAAAGAGACGGAGTGGCAAGCCGTTCACCACACACGCAAACAATGAGGTCAAACCTTTCTCTTATGATCTAAAGCATTCAACTGTGGCAATTCACAACGGAAATGCCCATGCTTGGTGCTCATACTTTCATGTGCTCGTTCTACGAATGTTTCATGCCAAGGAAGAGACATGGAATGTGACGTCCTTGAATGCATACTTTTCAGCTTTTCATGAACAATCCGCATACATTCGTGCTCATTCATGAGTGAAACGTGCTCAACGTACAATATGTCATGCCTAGGAAAAGGGATCACATAGAGACACTGACTAAAATACAAAAAACGATCACGAATGAAACACTCGTACAATGCGTGCGTATCAATCATGCGAATAAGACTTCCTTGGACCTAGGCTCGAGAGCCAAGATCGCTTCTTCCTGAATGATCGAATCGTCCTGTGGAGGTCCTTTGGACCTCGCTCGAAAGCCAAGATCGGTTCTTCATGATTGATCGAATCTACAACGAGGTTAGCTTCACTAGAAAAAGCATCCACTAACGCATCATCCTTGTGAACAATCACATCATCTTCATGCAAATCATCATGCTTGTGAGAAATCACCACATCTGGATCATCATGCAAATCATCATGCTTGTGAGAAATCATATCTTGATCATGCAAATCATCATGCTCATCATCATCATTCAAATCATTGGCATTCAAATCATCATGAGGCTTCTCATAATCATGCAAATCCTGTCTGTCATGCTTTGGAGAAGAAGAGACTGAGAGAGTCTCCGTTTCTTGAATCTCTTACATCTGTGCCTGAACTTGAGAAAAGAGTCGCAACATCTCTTGCATTCTTGCTCTGTTCTCACGATCAAATCTTGATTGACTTTCTGCTTCTCTTTCTTGGTCCAACTCCTCCATAGGAGTTAGCGCAATCCTTAACGTAGATGGGGAAGTGGGAGGGTCGGAAAAACCTCCTGGTGGGGAAAATTCTTCTTCGCCTCTCTCATGCTCATCACTTCCAAGCGAAGTATCCATTCCGCTTCGAGTGATGACCATCCACTGAAGTCGTGGGTTCTTGTGGGTTCTTGTGGTCTTGGGTTCTTAAGTTCACGAGGAACTTGGGTTCTTGGGGGTCTTGGTTCTTGGGTTCTTGAGTTCTTGAGGTTCTTGCGGCTCTTGAGGTTCTTAAGGTTCTTCTTTCACTTGCAATCTGTGTTTGAGAAGGATCTTCTCTTCACCAGAGTTCTACTCCTTTCTACGGACGCACCCCTTGGCGGCCTTGCGCTCACACCAAGGTTGCTTTTTCCCACCTCACGTCGATTGACCGGCCGCTAAGTGCACGGTTTGCTCTCAATGAGTGAAAAGAGACACAAGGGGAGGCTGGACAAGCCCTTCTTTCTTTGGATTCCTGTCACTCTTCAAAAACACGATTAGGAATCGACACGCCCAAGCGAACTTGGGTTCGTGCGACCTCAACAAGCAAAAAAAAAATTATGTGGTTCTTGTGGTTCTTTCCTTGAGTGATACAGAACACTGCTAAAGCTCTGATACCAATGTTAGGTGCAACGGAATGATTGTTTGCGCTTTGCTCAAGATGAGTGCTCCGAACTGTGCTCAAGGTTCCTTTTGTTCTTATGGAAGGTAGAGCCTTCCGTTCTTAATGAGAGAGTGCTATGATCACAAACAAAGTGAGTGCACACTATGCGTGCAAGTATATGAGACTGAGAGATAGAGAGAGAAGAGAAACACGACACCAGAGACGTTGTAAAACCCTCCTCCAAAGGCCCCACTCTCTATCGACGAGAGTGGTCTACTTATGATTGCACAAACTGGTACAAATTGAATGCATGTGATTGATGCAGGTCTAGGCTATGTTGACGATGACGACGGGGATGACGAGGCCGACACTAGGGCTGAAATCTGCAATCTTTCTACTACTGTCCAAAACGCTAGAGGCTGAAATCTACGACTAGTCCAAAAACGCTGATTTTGGGGGGTGTTTTTGTGGGTCTTTGTCACTGAAAATCTGCAGGTTTAGGGTTAAAAACTGAGGTTTCTTTAGGCTGAAAACTGATGGTCTTTCCGGGCTGAATCTGCTACTTTCTTAGGGCTGAATCTGCTACTCTTTAGGGCTGAACTTGTTGGTGCTTCAATGCTGAAAACGCCCTGCTGAAACTGCGAAAAACGCTAGGTCTATGAAGCTTCTCAAAAACGCTAGCCATAGGGAAAAACGCCAGGCATGAGAGTTGCAGAAAAACGCTAGGTCTGAGTGTGTGGATGGCGATGATGCTGATGCAGGCTTGGCTGGTCTTTGCTTCTGGCAATGATCTCCTTGATGAGAAAACGCTAGGGCTGATTCTTCTTGCTTGGAGGAAATCCACCAAGGGTTCTTGTTGGAGAAATTGCCTGTTGAGCTTGGCTCCTGTTGCCTCTTCCGCCAAATAGTGCTAGCTCTAGTTTGCTTATATACAAACTTAGCAAAATTGCCCTACCTACTTTCCAACAAAAGTCACTTAAAAATAATAAGTGAAAAATGTCAAAAATAGGTAAAATAGGCTAAATGCACTGGAAAATTCCCCTGATGGATTCTGATGGGAATATTGATGATCATGCTGTGTGCAACTGAAGGATATGCATCTACACTAAGTGACTGGGCATGCACGGTCTATGAATAGACTCACAAAAGTGCCAGATCACTTCTAATCTAGACTGACTGAACCCTGATCATGTTGTAGCTTGTCCACGGACACATAGGGTTGGATGTGTCATGTGACAACGAGTAAAAAGTGCAGACATCAGACTCACCTCCCAACCATAGAGCCAATACGAGCTCACTCTCGAGCCTAGGAGCCTGCAACCGACGGGCTAGCCTCTACCAGAAGGGCCGGTGCCCCATACCACCGAGCCCACACCAAACGGGTGTGCTGGTAGAGTTGCCAAGGGTCTAGAGTCCAAGTGTGGTAATCACACATCACACAAGATGTAAAGGGACAGCACGTGTCACAGATTCATTGTCGCAAAGTGATGACGTGGCGGACAGCAGAAACCCTAGTTTCTACCAAAAACCCTAAAATTCTTGCAAACCCTAATTTTTGCCAAAAACCCTAATTTCCGGAAATCGCGGAGGCTATTTATAAAAGTATTTTTATAAAAAATGGAAAATGATGAGCGACGCAAATTTTGCTTTTTTTTTTATAAAAAAAGAGAAAAGACTCTCTAAGAGAGAGAGAGAGAGAACTAATGCTTTTTTATTTTAAAAGCTTTTGGGGCTCTGCTTTTGGGCATCCCTTGTAACCTTTAAATTAGTGGTGAGGGCTTCACTTCTCAGAGCATCTGGACGCAAAGTCTGAGAGTGAAACCCTAGCCACTCTCTTGTACTTTGATTTGATTAATATAAAGAGAAATACCGAAAAGGGCACCAGTCTTTGGGGCCAATATCTCTAGGTACGGAACTCCGCCGGGCCACAGTACATCTATTGTGATCTGTGACTTGTTTTGAAGTGGTTATTTGGTGCTGTCGCGGTTGATTCTTGACTTGGAGTGTCCAAGTCTGTTACAGTGGTATCAGAGCACGGCCGATTTCTCTTCTACGAGAAATCCGATCCCCGAATTTTTTTTCCGCGGCACCTATGGCTTCAGGCAATGATCAATTGACTCCCTCTGCATCTGGAGATGCGGACAGGGATCACAACGAAGATTCCGGCAGAGAGTATGGCCCGCCTAGGCCTACTCAGACGGAGCAGCAAGAGATGGAGCATCGTCAATTGATTGGCGATGCAACAAAGATGATGCTCAATTTTGTCGAGGACCCGAAGATGGCAAAATATATGAACCAAATCTCTTTGGAAGAGGTACTGACGGAGTGGCAGAGAACCACAACACCACTCCCGAAACCCGCTCTCAAGAAACCTTTTGCCTCCAAGAAATATACGGAGAAGGAACTGGAGAACGTGGTTGATGCACGGATTGCACAGCTTTTCGACCTGCAAAAGAAAGACAAAAAGCACGGCAAAAAGCAGAAGAAAGGCACTGACTTCCCAGGATATTTGGGTCGTCGGTCGACATTCGACAAGGCAAAGAAACAGAAGAAGCGTGTTCGATTTGAAGGAGTACCCAGTTCTTCTTCTTCTTCTTCCTCTTCTTCTTCTTCTTCTTCTTCTTCTTACACTTCTTCTAACTCCTCGGATTCGAGCGAAGAAGACAGAAAAGGTAAAAAGCGAAGCAAGAAACAAAGCTTCGAAAAGGGCAAGAAAAAGGCAAAGAAGGCTACATCTCGCCCAGAGACTGACAGTTCTACTAAGGACTTGTCTACAGACAGCTCAAATTCTGATGACGGAAACATTTATGTGAACAAGAAAAAAAAAAATTACAAAGCTAACCAGTATGACTTTCTCGAAGATAAAAGCAAGAAAGTCCGAGAGTTTAAGGAAGGTGGCCACTCGATCAAGTTTGATACTTTTTCAGGATACTCAGATGCTTCGAAGGCTTTGTCTTCTATACAGCAGTTTGACATTGCTTTCGCGGGAGGACGCTATTCAGAGCACTCCAAGATTCGGAGAGCTACCTCTTACTCTAAGGGGAATGCTCGTACTTGGTGGTCCACTCTTCTTTTAAACAAGACTGTGCCAGTTGAATGGCTGAAATTTAAGAGGCTTTTTATTTCTTCTTGGTTGACTCAAGAGTTTGAGCGAGATATACGAGCTGCTTGGAACCATCTCCGGATGACCAAGAGCGATACAGTGAATTCTTACTGTGAAAGATTCTACAGCTCTTTTCTACCCGCCTCTTCATTCAAGAAGATCTCGTTCAGAGAACAGATTATTGAAAGTAGACGATCCAAACACTTAGATCAAACTCTCACAAAGCTATTCAAACCTGGCGATGACTGAAAACGCAGGTTTCCAACCTGATTTCGGCAGCATAATGGCGCCAGAACCACTGTAGATCAAAAGTACTTGTCTAGGACGGATTCCCTCGTAATTTTGAAGCTTTCTGGTGAGCCGTAACAGAAATTTCAGCGTGCTGTAATTCCCTGTTTTGCCATTGCCATGTGGCCAAAGCCCTGTCTAAGCATGTCAAGGCCTTCCTGAGGCTCCCCTGGTGTTCCCTTGCTGTTTAGGTGCGAAACCCTAAACGTGCAGAAAAACACAGCTGGCTGTAATTCTCTGTTTTGGATCATTTTAAGCGGAGCGAACACATCTACGTATGTCCCAAGGGCTCCCGCACACCATGGGACAGTTCCTCTGTAATTTGGACAGGTTCTCACGCGAGAAAACTCTCCAAGCTCGCAATTTTTCACAATGGAACTATGCGTACGTGTGGGGGATTAACAATTAGCTAATCCGGTATCTGTTCAGAAGGTTCTTGCCTTGGCTTATGTGCATAAAATCCTCATAAACATAATCATCTGAGAAGCCTAACTATGGGACATTATGATATGTGCAAAGGGGAGAGGTGAGAGCAAATCATCGCGCTACATGAGACAAAGGAGAGGCAAGCTTTCCATTAAAGCTGTGAACCTGCACCCACTACTCACACACACTCTGTAGATCACAATGATAAAAATCAGACTCCACTCTCAGTTTTGGGTGCCCCCTCTTGGGATGAGAGCCTAGAGTGTGTGTGTTGACTTGTAGGTTGCTTTCCTACTGCCACGTGTCCAATTTGCTCCTTTTGGTTTAAACTGTAATTCTCTAGTTCCCACCAACTTATAAAGTTGTAAGTGACTTGCCGAGTGGTCCAAATTCCATCTGGCGCACACAGGCTTCCATACTCATGAGAATTCAGTGCTAACTGGCTCGACCAGTCCCAGACTGACCGAGCTAGTCTCCTAATGTGAGAAACCCGTTTGGCCACAGCCGTTTCACATTGGCCATGCAATGTCCACTTACACCTTTTCAAGGGTTCCAGGGAAAACAAGTAATTTGGTATGACTGAGTGCAAACTTATCTCAACCCCTATGAATCTCAGTCAGAAGTTGTCATAGTATAATTTCCGAGATGTAATAGATGCTACAAAGTATCGGAAACTAGTTGGTTCTCTCTTCTCAACACCCGTTTGATGTCAGTTTCCCGGTGGGACTTCTCAATTCTTTCATGCTGAAACCTACCAAGTGACATTTGGAGCAGGCTCTTCGGACGCTATGGTGTTTAAAGGCGACCGAGTCATTAGGCATTCACTTAGCGCTATGTGGCTGGAGGTACTCGCCCTCTCGGTGTGTCATTGCTTGAAGTGCGTTCCCGTGGTTGTACATTGGCCGGTTTGTGCTAGAAGCTAGAGTACGAGGAGATCCGTTGCGATAGATCCGAGATTTATTGGCTGCTTGATCCGGAGAGGAGGTTTGCTCACGGTTGCAGACAAGTTCATCACCTAATTCACCCTTTTCTACTGCACCTTTGGCATGTTCAGTATGTTCTTTTCCATTGGCATGCGGTGCCCTCCCGTTGGATGCGGTCTGGGGGTGGTCTTAATGTAGGAGGGCCATGTTGTAGCTTATGAGAGTAGAATGTCCTTGTGACCAGAGCTGGTTGCACTGCCGAGATGTGCCCTTGCTCCCCGTAACCAAAACACTTCCCCTCTTTGAGATAGTCGGCTCACTGTTCTGCAGTCAAACGGGTTCGTGCATCCTTCTTTTTCTGGGAGTTCTTCTTCTTTCTATTGTCGTTTGTTGAAGTCTGTATGGTCCTCTGAGTCAAAACTTCATCAGTGGGGTAGGTCAAGTTACCCAAATGTATCGAGGATTTGTGCTTAGCATGTCCCATCTTGTTGTATGGACTCGGACTTTTGCTCAAGGCAGTAGTCTCGGATCTCTGTAGGGAGCCCACAACAAAACCGCTCAATCTATTCTTTGAAAGTGACCTTCTTAAACGAAGAGGTCGATAGAAAAGAATCCCAAAACCTTTCACAATATGCATCCAAAGTGTCACCCTTGGTCATCCGAAGATGGTTCCAAGCGGTTCTCACATCTCATTCGTATTCCTGGGTCAACCAGGAAGAAATAAAGAGCCGTTTGAACTTCAACCACTTGGTCGGGGCTTCTTTCCTCAAAAGAAGAGTGGACCACCATGTTTGTGCATTTCCCTTCAAAAATGATGCTGCCCTCTTGATCTTGGAGTGCTTTGAGTAGTGTCCTTTAGAGAAGGCTATATCAAACTGTTGAATGAAAGCCTAAGCCTTCGGAGCATCTCAGAATCCAGAAAAAGATTTAAATTTCATTGACTGTCCACCCTCCTTAAATTTTATTTTCTTTTTGTTCTTGTCTTCGAGGAAATCATGTTGGTTGGCTCTGTAAAAGTGTCTCTTTTTTGCATGATCGTTGGAGTCGAACTGTCAGAAGATGAATCCCCCGTAGAACTGTCAGAAACTGGTCAAAATCTGACCTTCTTTGCCTTTTTCTTGTTCTTTCCGTTTCTTGCTTCGCTTTTCGCTTTTCGCTTTTCGCTTTTTGCCCTTTCTGTCCTCCTTGCTCAAGTCGGAAGAGGAAGAGCTAGAAGAACTGTCGGAAGAAGAGGAAGAAGAACTCGGTAGTTCTTCGAAATGCAAACGCTTCTTCTGTTTTCGTGTAGTTGCAAAAGAAGATTGACGGCCCAAGTAACCGGGGTAGTCAGTCCGTTTGTTGTGCTTCTTCACTTGCTTCTTTGTGTCTAGAAGCTGATCGATTCTGGTCTCGACAACATCATGGAGTCTCAGTGAACATCCTCGGAGTAGGAGGTTTCTTGATTGCCGGTTTGATTGGTGTCTCAATGGCTTTCTGTCAATGAGTATGCACTTCACTTATGGGGTGCCGGGTCAAAAATTTTGCATACTGGGGATCCTTGGCAAACGGAAACATTTGTTTTGCGCACTCGTCAACTTGCTGTTGACGTTGCATCTCCATGAGTTCATACTACGAGGGCCGAGGTGACCCGTACTCATTCTGCTCTAATCCGCTTGAATCTCCGTACTTCCTCCCGCTTCAGTGGTGGAAGATGGAGTTGTCTGATTCTTTTCGGAATCCATAGGTGCTGTGAGAGGAAGGATCGGATTTCTCGGTAGAAGAGAAATTGGTTGTGCTTTGATACCATTGAAACAAACTTGGACACCCCAAGTCTAATTTTTGTCCCGACATGAGAGAGATTCACTTATCACACTTATCACACTTCCTAAGGGCCCTTCTATTCTTACAAGGCAAAAGCAGAGCCCAAAAGCAGTTAAACTCAAAAGCACTATTTCCAAAAGCAAATTGGTCCAAACAATGCCAAAAAGCAGTCATCGCAATTTACGAAAATCCCGTACAGTTGTCTACGCAAATCAGGAGGGTCCGTTTGTTCTACCACGTCATCATCGGTCCGCGTTTGTCTGGGTAGGACTGCCACGTCATCAATGTAACAGACTTGGACACTCCAAGTCAAGAATCAACCGCGACAACACTAAATAACCACTTCAAAACAAGTCACAGATCACAATAGATGTACATTGGCCCGACGAAGTTTCGTGCCTAGAGATATTGGCCCCAAAGACTGACGCCCCTTTCGGTATTTCTTTTTATATTAATCAAATCAAAGTACAAGAGAGTGGCTAGGGTTTAACTCTCAGACTCTGCGTCTAGATGCTCTGAGAAGAAGCCCTCACCACTAATTTAAAGGTTACAAGGGATGCCCAAAAGCAGAGCCCCAAAAGCTTTTAAAATAAAAAAGCATCAGTTCTCTCTCTCTCTCTCTCTTAGAGAGTCTTTTCTCTTTTTTTATGAAAAAAAAGCAAAATTCACGTCGCTCATCATTTTCCCCTTTTTTTTTTCAGCGTCCACGATTTTCGGAAATTAGGGTTTTTGGCAGAAATTAGGGTGTGCAAGAATTTTAGGGTTTTTGGGAGAAATTAGGGTTTTTGCTATCCGCCACGTCATCACTTTGTGACATACCCCCCTCTTGAAAGCATTGTAATCGACCGCGATTACGTCTGCAAAACCGACAAAAGCCATAAACCGTCTTAGCAGACACTGACTGGTAGTACCTACGTACTGGGAACACACATCTAGCACATGTACAAAATCGACAGTCACATCACACGACATCACAGGACATCACATGACATTCAACATTCATTCGGATCTTAGACCATGATTTATCGGGATTCGGCAATGTAGCTAGCAATCACATCTAGGTCCAATTGGGACCTCATCGATGTCCGATTGACTAACCCCTATTGCAACCATGTCTATTCGAGATCAATCAGACCAAAATGCTGCAGTCATTTCGGTTATCATTTCTTGCACTCACAAGAAGTCAAGAACAAATCAGTATCATTATCAGGAATTCCATTTCATAAAGTCAACCAGCAGAATACTGTTAGCTCTCAGTATCCCTGAAGCTCAAACAGACATCAGTGACTTTAGTATCAAAATCAAGGCATCTGTTGACAAAGGAGTGGAGTAACTCCCCTCTTGTGCATCCCACTGCACTAGATCTCCGGCCAAGCTGAATTCTGGGTTCCGTTTGGAGTAGACTATGCTAAACCAAAACATCGATGTAAAGTTTCACAATCCGAGGAGTATCTGCTAGGTCATCCTCCTCTATCCACTTCGCATCAAATGCAGGAAAGTTCTTGAACTTAACCAAGAACCGCCTTCGGACTTTACCTTTCTTCGTATCATTATGTGCCAAAATCTGTTTAGGAACAAGGATCTCCTCGTTTTCTTCCACTTCGGGTTGCTCATCAGGCTCCCCATCATCAGGCACATCACCCTTAACAGGTTTCAAGAGACTCACATGCAATGCATTGTGAATCCTCCAAGTATCTGGCAGTTTCAATCGGAAGGAGACATCATTTATCTTGTCAGTGATCTGGAAAGGTCCGTAGTATCGCATACTAAGCTTTGGAAAAAGCCTTTCCTTTCCCTTTTTCTTTCGTAGGCGTGCCTTCTCAAAAGTAAGAGCATCCAATCATCCTCCTTCAATTTCAAGTCGCGACGATGGCGATCCGCTGCCTTTTTCTGTCGTTCTTGAGACTCCTGCAAAGTCTCGCGAACCTTGGCAAAAGCCGTATCCAAATCTCGCGAATATTCATCCGCTTCAAATTTCTAATCTTTCGTGCTCAGGAAGGATGGAACCTTCGCAGCAGTTTCAACAATCTCTCATGGCGTCTTCCCCGTCGAAGAGTGTATCGTGTTATTGTAGGCAAATTCCACCAAAGGTAAGTTCTTTTCCCATTGAGTCTTCTGATGCGAGATACAAGACTTCAATAAATCTAAAATCAATAATTTGGCAATCTCAAATTGCCCGTCAGTCTGCAAGTGGAACAATGACCAGAACTGCAACTGCGTGCCAATGTTCTCCCAAATTGCCTTCCAAAACAAACTCATAAATCTGGGGTCTCTGTCTGAGACAATCATCTCAGACGTGCCATGTATCGGAAAATCATCGTGATCGTTCTGTGTTCTCGGGAGATCAAAAATGATATCCATTTCAATACTTTTCCAGGGGCGGGTGGTATGGGTAAAGGCTTTAACAATCCCTGTGCCTTATGCCTGTCAAAATTGACCTTCTGGCATACTGTGCACAACTCTTCCATGTCCTTTTTGAGTCACGGCCAAAAGAAGTATCTCTCTACCCCTTTCATGGTGGTAGCAATGCCGCGATGACCCGTAAAAGGTGGACAATGGCATTCAATCATAACCTTTTCCCTCAACTGCTGTGTAAAGCACAACATAGTCTTTTTCATCAAGTAGCCTTCCCGAAGGGAGTATCCAGCTACTGTCTCCCCATCTCGTATCCGTGTGAAAAATATTTGCAAAATCTGTATCTGTGGCATACCGATCGACTATATCCTCGAAGCTCCTATGATGTATCGCGGAAATAGCCAGAACCAACGGTTTCCGAGACAAAGCATCTGCCACCACATTCTTCTGTCCCTGCACATGGACAATCTGGAAGTGGAACTGTGACAAGATGTTCGCCCACCGCATTTGCTTTTCCGAAAGCTGCTTCTGTGACAAGAAGTAGCGCAAACTCTGATGGTCTGTAAAGACAGTAAAATCCGCTTCGAGTAGGTAATGCCGCCATTGAGTAAGAGCATGGATAACCGCCAAAAGCTCTTTCTCATAGATCTGTGCTGTCATCTACGGCCTAGAGAACAAATGGCTCTCGTAAGCTATGACATGGCCTTCTTGCATCAAGACCGCACCCAGACTACGACCACAAGCATCACAATATACTTCAAATGACTTCTGCAAGTCCGGCAAAGTCAAAATAGGTCCCGTAGTCAATTTCTCTTTCAATGTCCGAAAGGCAGTCACCTTTGTGGGTCCCCACGAAAAAGGTAGTCTTTTCTGTGTCAAGGTATGCAAAGGGGAAGCAACCTCTGCAAACTTTTGTATGAACCGCCTATAGTACGAACACAGTCCCAAGAAGCTTCTTACTTCATGGACATTCCTCAAATCGGGCCAATCACGGATAGTCTCTATCTTGGCCGGGTTTATTTGCACTCTTGCTGCTGCTGACACAATGTGTCCCAAAAAGTGTATCTCTGGTAGGAAAAATTCACTTTTCTTTGCATTAATCACTAACGTGTGATCTCGTAATGCCTGAAAGACTTGAAGCAGATGATCTCTGTGTTCTGCCTCATTCTTGGAGAAAACAATGATGTCGTCAAAGAAAGTGCCAACAAATAGCCTGTACTCTTGAAAAATCCTGTCCATCATCCGGTTAAATGTCGCAGGAGTATTGGTTAAGCCAAAAGGCATCACCAAAAACTCAAATAACCCAAAAGTAGTCCGAAAAGCAGTGTTGTAGACATCTCCTGGCGCTATCCTGATTTGATGATATCCACTCTTCAAGTCAATCCTGCTAAAGCACGAGGATCCCTGTAACTTGTCGAGTATATCATCAATCCTAGGAATCGGAAATCTGTTCTTGATGGTGATTTCGTTGAGAGTGCTATAATTGATGCACATTCTCCAAGATCCGTCTTTCTTCAAAATTAACAACACTGGAGAGCAATACGGTGAAGTACTAGGCTGGACACGACCCTTTTCCAAGAGGTCTTTCACTGGGTTCATAATCTTTTCATTCTGTACTCGGCTCACACGATAAGGTGGCCGATTCGATGGCGTGCTTCCAGGTATCAGATCAATGGTTTGATCTTCAGGCCCTCTGAAAAGCAATCGGCATGAGTGTGGAGAAAAATCTTGGCGTTCTTTTGATCAGGTCAAAACATATTCAACCTTTATCCAGTGTTCAGTTCTCTCCCAAAAGAATGAGTAAGAAATTGAAGTTCATCAAGTACAATCTCTAAGCCCTTCATTTATCAAAGTCGCTTTCTCGGCCCGGTAGTCAACGACGGCGTAGTTCTTGTGGTACCAAGGGATCCTGAGCAGAACGTCACTCGCATGCCCTAAACACCCCTGTCATTGCAAACAAAGTTTGCCAATGCTCGGTGTAATGGCAACATCCCATCCGGGTGCCAGTCAAACTACCTCCGCCTGTGGCGTCAGTCTGTCGGGTGTAATTCCAAATCGAGCCGCCAATTCCAAGTGAAAAGAAGTTGGCCTTGGCTCCTTCAAAAGAGCTTCTTGATCCTTCACTTTGCCCCAAAAGCGGTAAAGTTTGTACTTTCATTAATTAGATTCGGTGCAGGTCCCACGCCATGTGGTACCAGTTCTGCTTTTCTATCTGCCTTTTCTGCCACATTCCTCAGCTGCTCTCGAACTCTCAGACCTGTCGTCGTCTTTATCATTCTATTCTTTCTGTGCCTTATTAGGGCACTTCGCGGAGATATGTCCCTGTTCCCCGCATCCAAAGCACTTCCCCTCTCTGATGAATCGAACTCTCTCCTCAGGAGTAAGCTTGGGTCGTGCATCATTTTTCGCTGGGTTGCTCTTTTTCTTTCTACTTTCATTCCCAGAAGGTTGTTCGGATCGTTGTGTCAAGGCCTCATCTGTGGGGTAGGTCAGACTGCCAGAGTGAATGGCAAAGCCACGCTTCGCATGACTCATCAACTCTTGAATAGATGCTGACTTCTGTTCCAAGCAGTGATCTCGGATCTCTGTAGGTAGACCCACCAGGAAGGCCAGATGTAGCAATCTGCGTCGTAAACTTCCTCTGAAACAAGGAAAGCCAAACTAAACAGTCTACACTGCAGAAGCTGCCGTAAGCTGCAACAATCACCGATAGACTACACGGACCACCACCGGATGGTATCCTTTCAGTAGGTAGGGTAATCCAAGATGAGGGGAAAGACTCAACAGTCTGCGTTGTGAAGGGCCTCTGAGAAGAGGCGTGGTCAGACCAAGTTGTATGCACTGTAATCATCCTGTAGAAGTAGTCTGCGCTGTGAATAATGTCACAAACTGCTCACATGTCAAGTGTCACCAGGAGGTGTATTTTCCATTTGCCTTCTTTCAATATGTACTACATATTTTTATTTATTTTTACTTTTATCTGTTTTCCCCGGAACCCTTGAAAAGGTGCAAGTGGACATTGCATGGCCAGTGTGAAACGACTGCGGCCGAACAAGTTTCTCACATCGGGAGTCTAGGTCGGTCAGTCTAAGATTGGTCGGGCCAGTTAGCACTGGATTCTGATGAGTATAGAAGCCTGTGTGCACCAAATGAAATCTCGGCTACTTGGAAAGTCACAACTTTATAAGTGAGTGGAAACTAGGAAATTGACTCAAAGGGGCAAACTGGACACTTCGCAAAGGAGAGCAACCTGTAGGACACCTCAGCAAGAGGAGGTGCCCAAATGAGGCTCGGGGCTGATTTGACCTACACAAGTGACCTACAGTAGTGGGTGCAGGTCTACAGCTTTAATGGAAAGCTTGCCTTATCCTCTATCTCATGTAGCGCACTGATTTACTCTCGTGCATCTCTCTCTTCCCTTTGGCACATATGGTTATGCCCCACTAGTTGGGCTACTCACGTGAATATGTACAGTTCTGGGGGTTTATGCGTGTTTGCCAAGGCAAGAGCCTTCTGAACAGGAACCGGATTAGCTCATTTATGATCCCACGCGTATGCACAGTTCCATCGCGAAAGATTCCAAGTTTGGAGAGTTTTCTCGCATGAAAACTCGTCCAATTCACAGGGGAACTGTCCCATTGCGTGCGGGAGCCCTTGGGATGCACGTAGGCTTGTTCGCTTTAGAGAATTACCGCCTACTGTGTTTTTCTGCAGGTTTAGGGTTTCGCATCTAAACTACAAGGGAACACCAGGGGAGCTCCGTGAGAGCCTTGGGATGCGTGTACAAGGTTTTGGGCACCCGACAGCAGAAAAACAGAGAATTACAACAGGTTGAGATTCTGTTACAGCTCACCAAAAAGCTTCTAAATTGCGGGGGAATCCGTCCTGGACAGGTGTTTCTGACCTACGGGCATTCTGGCGCCGTTATGCTGCCAAAATCAGGTCAGAAACCTGCACTTTCAGCCCTCGCCAGGTTTGGACAGCTTTGTGAAAGTATGGACTAAGTGTTCGGATCGTCTACTTTTGATTGAATAAAGAAATACCGAAAGGGGCGCCGGTCTACAGGATGTCGGTCTCGAGTGCACGGTGACATTCTAGTCGCTGGACGCAATCGTGTTCTCTTTTCGTCTCAATGCTCTGTGTAAAGTTAACAGGTATTTGAAATAGTACCGCCCTCTACTGTGTACGAGCCGGTTATATGGTTCCATTGCCTCAAGTCACTAGAGAATAGAGCCAACCTTCAGATCACGGCCAAGGGGCCTAAACCCTAAGTGAAGAACTAGTAGCAGCATGAGAAGTTTTACCAACTTGCAAAGTCTTGCCGAGTGGCCTATTTTTAAAGAAGAGTTCCCACCAACTTATGGGACCCCGTTCAATGGGGCCCAAGTGACCTAAAGATGTTAAAATAAAACAGGACCAGCGCGCGCGCACACACACACAAGCTTACTCGCGTGGAGCTTGATGACGTGGCAAGCCAGTACGAAATTACGGATTTTAAACTGACTTGTTGATGTGGCAGCATGTACGGATTGTTGGGTTAAAGGCCTAAATAACCCCTTTTTGTACATTTTTATACTTTGTCCAGGTTCATATTGAACCTCGACAAATATGAACCTGGACACATTTTTTAAAGGTCACTTATAATAAAAGTGGGAAAACCCAAAACTCACTTATTGAGTTTTCCCCAAAAACGTGAGCTCTCTCTCTCTCCCTCTTCTTCTGCTAGTGCTTCCTCTCCTGCTGCTCTTCGCCTCCCCTCTCTGCACACACACTGCACTTCCTCGCGTGCTCTTTCACTTGCACACACCGCCGCGCGCTCATCAACTGGTATCAGAGCCGGATTAGGGTTTGCCCCCAAACCTGCAAACGCTGAATTTCAGCCAAGAAGGTCAAC
The DNA here is from genome assembly GCF_014529385.1 of Adiantum capillus-veneris. Taxonomy (NCBI): domain Eukaryota; kingdom Viridiplantae; phylum Streptophyta; class Polypodiopsida; order Polypodiales; family Pteridaceae; genus Adiantum; species Adiantum capillus-veneris. The sequence continues at coordinate 102,422,749 of NC_140952.1, forward strand.
TTTATCGCGAGATTTTGCAATTTCGTCGCCAAAGGACTCGTCCTCAAACACTAGAGAGCTCCCGGCAACCCAAATTGACCTAAAACAAGCTAAAATTAGGTCAAAAACAAAAAATTACAGGTTATGACAGCGAAAATACAGGTTTTGCAAATGATGTATCAAAGTGTTGGAATACTTTTGCTAAGTCCCTGCTACCCGAAAACCCTGAAATTGCCGAAAAACAAGCCCTAAAACAGGTATTTTAAGCAAATTTCAGATTTACGCAGGTTTTACAAGTGTTTTTATAGTGTGATTACATTTGGGAAAGTGCAAATTGATGCAATCTACGCACATTTGACAAATTTTGTCGATGTATTACCATTTGTGGCTCAATTTCATGCAATTTTGATGCTACAAATTGGGGCTTTTGCACTTACATGCTTCTAAAGGCTGTGTATTAGCCTCATGTGTGTCTTCTGAGGCTAAAAACAACTAAATTCGTTGTTTTCGAGCACAAATTCGATCGCTAAAATTTCCTGCGCATAAATTTCAGAAATTGAATTTTGTGCCCAAAACGTCCTATTTTGCCCCAAATTGCTCCTGTGACCATTTGGAGTTATAGTGCACATCTCTGTGAGGCTATACTCCAATTTTTGTGCATTTTGCCCAAAAATTCAGCGTATTATCCCTCTTATTTCGTGCAACTATGGCCTCATCTTCTTCGGATGTGAAGAATCTCTTTGAGATTAGGAGGTTTGATGGTACAGGTTTTGATCTTTGGAAAGACAGGATTCAGGGAATCCTATTTCTTAAGGATTGCGAAGGGGCACTTGAACAGGTGAAGCCACAAAATATGACAGATGAAGCATGGGTTAGCATGAACAGGAAAGCCGTTACATACATTAAAATGGCCATGACAGATGAGACCGTCATTGATGTGAAAGGTCTCACGACTGCTTTTGATGTGTGGGAGAAGTTAAAGGGAATGTATGAAAATACAACGCCTGTCAACCAGGTGCACTTGATGCGAAAACTTGTTGGCATGCAACTAGATGAGTCCAAGAGCGCGGCAAAGCACTTGTCATTGTTCGCAGGTACTTTGTCGCAGTTACAGGATTCTGTCTTGCCCCCTTTTGATGATAAGCTGAAAGCTATCTTCTTGCTTATGACCTTACCTGAGTCATGGGAAACTTTGGTGGTTTCGTTGTCCAATAACCCCAATTTGACCTTTGATGGTGTTAGGGGTTCTATCTTGAATGAAGAAATCAGGAGGAAAGCAAGTGGAGAGGGAGGCAGCTCTGCCAACATGGTTAGAGGCAAGACAGAAAAGAAGAATGCTTATGCACAAAGGAGTAAGAGTAAGAGTAAAGAAAGGGGAAATGCAAACAAAGGCAAGGGTGATGTGACTTGCTATCAATGTGGCAGGAAAGGTCACAAGAAACCCGATTGCAGGTACTATAAAGCTGAGTTAGAAAGAAAAAAGAATGGCGGAGACAAAAAGAAAGAGAAGAAGGAAGTCCAGGCAGATACACAGGATAGCTCAAAGGACAAAGAGAAGGCCAATGTGGCTTCTAGTGTCGTGATTGAGGAGCTGTCAGATGTAGAGGACATCTTGTGTGTCACTTTGTCAGATGATGATGCTTATGACTTTGATGCCTCTCTAAATGTTCATTCACAAGACATGCAGATCACCAAGAGTGATCTTATTGATGCTTTATTGACTGTCAATGATGCATTGTCCCAGACTTGGATTGTTGATTCCCGTGCTTTATTTCATGTGACTCCTATCAAGGAGTGTTTCTCTACTTTCGATACGGGGAAGCGTGGCCATGTATACCTTGGAAACAATCATGCATGTTCCATTGAGGGTATTGGCACTGTGCATCTCTCCATAGATGGCACAAATGAGCTTGTCTTGCATGATGTTCGATATGTGCCGGGAATCAAGAAGAGTCTGCTTTCTGTTGGTCAGATGGATATGCATGGTTACAGCATCTTGTTTGAGAGAGGGTCATGGAAAATGACTAAAGACTCAAGGCTGATTGTAAAGGGCACAAAGAAAGGGACACTTTACTGCATACATGGAAAGGCCGTGTTGGGCAAGTTTATTGCATTGGCTGAAATTAACTCTCACATGGAGTTATGGCACAAGAGGCTTGGCCATATGAGCCAAAAGGGTCTTTCTAAGCTTTGTACTTTGAACAAGCTTGATGCTAAAGGCACAAAGCTTGACTTTTGTAATGAATGTCAATATGGCAAGCAAGTAAAGCGTTCTTATTAGTCCGGTGTCTCTCGTAAATCTTGTGTGCTTGATCTTGTACATTCCGATGTATGTAGCATGCCTACTAAGTCTATGGGTAGTGCATGTTATTTTGTCTCCTTTGTTGATGATCATTCTAGAAAAATTTGGGTTTATTTGCTTAAGTCTAAGGATGAAGCCTTTGCTGCGTTTAAGAGATTTCATGCATTTGTGACCACCCAAACTGGTAGAAAGCTAAAATGCTTGCGTACAGACAATGGGGGGGAGTACACAAGTGCTGAATTTAACAAGTTTTGTGAAAATTTGGGCATTAAGAGGGAGCTTACTGTGCCATACAACCCCTCTTCTAATGGTGTGGCTGAAAGATTCAATAGGACACTTTGTGAGAGGGTGAGATGCATGCTGTCCACAGCTAATCTCTCTCATGGACTTTGGGGAGAAGCTTTGAAAACTGCAGTGCATATATGCAATCGATCCCCTCACATGTCTTTGAAAGGTGACATCCCTGAAGAGGTTTGGTCTGGCAAGCCTGCTTCATACGATCACTTACGCATTTTCGGTTGCGAAGCTTTTGTGCATGTTAGACCTGAGTTGAGGAGTAAACTAGATGCGAAGTCCATTAAAGGCCTCTTCATGGGATATGGTGAAGACGGCGAAATGGGTTACAGGATTTAGTTACCTCAGCTCAAAAGGGTTGTACGCAGCCGGGATGTTTTTAATGAGGCAAGGCTGCTTCAAAACAATTGTGCCTCAAAGCATGACCATAAAAGGGTGAAATTTCAACATGACCAGCCACCTGTTATACCTATTTTTGACCCTCAGGATGCACCACAAATGGCTGAAAATGTAGATGATCCAGTGGTGTTTGAGCCAGATGATGTTGGACAGCAAATTGAGGCTCTTGAAGGGCATTTGCAGCCAAGAAACAATGCTGAAAATGGTGCTGAAAATGATGTACAGCAGCCCATTGTTGATGATTTTGTAGTGCCACCTGATGTAAACCCATTGCCGGATAATGTGGATCATTGGGTGAGGCGGTCTACTCGTCAAAGACGGCCTGTGAGTCGATATGACCCCTCTTTGCATTACATTATGTTGACAGATGAGGGAGAGCCTCTTACGTATAAACAGGCAAAGACATGTGAGCACAGCGACAAGTGGGAGCTTGCTATGCAGGAAGAGATTAAAGCTTTGCATGCTAATCATACTTGGGATTTGGTTGAATTGCCCAAAGGAAGGAAGGCTATTCCTAACAAATGGGTGTATAAAATCAAGACTGTTGATACAAAACCCGAGTATAAGGCAAGGCTTGTGGCAAAGGGAGTGTTCTCTCCTGTTGTGAAGATGACCACTTTGCGTGTATTGTTTGCCATTGTGGCTGCTCTTGATTTGGAAATGGACCAAATGGATGTACATACCGCTTTTTTGTATGGTGATGTGGAAGAAGAGCTTTACATGAAGCAACCCGAGGGTTTTGTTATCCTTGGCAAGGAACATTTGGTATGTATGCTCAATAGAAGCTTGTATGGGCTGAAACAATCGTGTAGACAGTGGTACAAGAAGTTTCATCACTTCATGCTTAAACATGGTTACAAAAGAAGCCATGCAGACCATTGTTTGTATACCAAACGTGATGAGGATGGCAACCCTATCATTCTTGTGATCTATGTAGACGATATGTTGATAGCTGCAAAGAAAAGAAGCACTGTTGATGCTCTTAAAAAGAAGCTGAAATCTGCGTTTTCAATGAAAGACTTTGGGGCAGCTAAACATATACTTGGAGTGCGTGTTACACGGCAAAGAGACAAGCGCCTATTGTATTTGTCGCAAGAAAAGTACATTGAAAAGGTGCTGGACAGATTTAACATGGCTGAAGCAAAGCCTCTTGGTGTGCCATTACAGCCATATGTTAAAATCTCCAAGGATGATTGTCCCAAGTCAAAGGAAGAAGCCAATGACATGCAAAGTGTGCCTTATGCTTCAGCTTGCGGTTCACTTATGTATGCTATGGTTGCTACAAGGCCTGACATAGCCCATGGAGTGGGAGTTGTGAGCCGGTTTATGGCTAATCCAGGCAGGTTGCATTGGGATGCAGTGAAGTCCATTATGAGGTACTTGAAAGGGACTAAAAACAAATGCCTCTGCTATGGTAAAGGACCAATGGAGTTGAAGGGATTTTGTGACTCTGACATGGCTGGTGATGTGGATACACGGAAATCCACAAGTGGTTATGTATTTACTCTTGCGGGAGGTGCTGTTTCATGGTGTTCTAGATTGCAAAAGATTGTTGCATTGTCTACGACACAGGCTGAATATATTTCAGCCACTGAGGCTTCCAAAGAAGCTATTTGGTTAGCACGCCTATGCAGTGAGTTTGGTTTGCCTGCCAAGGCACCTATGCTTGGTTGTGATAGCCACAGTGCCATATGTCTGGCAAAGAACGCCATGTTTCATGCACGCACAAAGCATATTGATGTGCGGTATCACTTCATACCAGAAGTGCTTGAGAATGGCCTTATTACATTGGTTAAGGTCCATACATCACAAAATCCAGCCGATGCTCTCACTAAGTGCTTACCCAAAGCACAACATCATCTATGCATAGAGATGGTGGGAGTCACGTAGCTTAAAGGCGCCATTTATGCCTTTAAGTGGGAGGTTGTTGGGTTAAAGGCCTAAATAACCCCTTTTTGTACATTTTTATACTTTGTCCAGGTTCATATTGAACCTCGACAAATATGAACCTGGACACATTTTTTAAAGGTCACTTATAATAAAAGTGGGAAAACCCAAAACTCACTTATTGAGTTTTCCTCAAAAACGTGAGCTCTCTCTCTCTCCCTCTTCTTCTGCTAGTGCCTCCTCTCCTGCTGCTCTTCACCTCCCCTCTCTGCACACACACTGCACTTCCTCACGTGCTCTTTCACTTGCACACACCGCTACGCGCTCATCACGGATTTCCGTGATTTACGCTGGCTGATTTTCAGCGCCAGCTTATGGGCCACTTGCTTTTGGGTTTCAAGTTTTTCATGTAAACTGCTTTCAAGGCCATGGGCCTTTAAATAAGTGCAAAGGGCTCGATCTCTGGCACGCTTCAGTGTGAAGGTGCAGGGATTGGAGTATCGGCATTGTACTCGGTTGAAGTAATATAAAGAAATACCGAAAGGGGCGCCAAGATTTGGGGCCAATACTCTCTGGGGTGGAACTTGGCCACTTCTCGTGTTCTCTCTCTCTCTTTTAGTTCAGTTGTTATTGAAGTGCTAAAAGTCTGTTCAGTCTGTTCTTTTCTATTGGCACGTGGTGCCCGTCTCGTGACAAATAATCTCTTAGAAGAGGAAAGGCTAAACCAATTTGCTGCGCCGTCTTGCTTGTATCTCCTGCCTCCGATCCTCCGGTGTCCACCAAAAACAAAATCCACACCAATAACGCCACCAAACCGCAACTTGGTGTGGCTCTCAATGTGAATGAGCCGTAAGTGGCCTACTGCCCAAGTCGGGGGATAAGTCTGCTGTAAGGTTACCGGGGTGAGTGTAAGCAACTCTGAAGGTAGCAATCCAAATGATCAGTAGTGTAGAACAGCACCTGCACTACCATCTAAGCTCCGGGTGACTTCGGATGTAGTCGCAGGATGCATGATCTCTCGCATCTCGCGGGTAAACTCTCCAAGAGAGTCCAAAGCACTGAAGTCCCACTCCAGTCTATCGATCCAAGCGATGAACCTGTCCAAGATGAGATCCAAGATCCTCTCCCTAAGTCCATGTAGATGCTCCTGTGTAAGCAAGTGATATGGCGTGTCGAGGTCAAGTGGTGTCTGTCCGCCCAAGATGCTGGTGTCTTTCTTTGGGAATGTCGGAATCCCATATGCCATGAGCATGGCCATATCTCATGTGAACTCCTCTGATGAGTGCATAGGTGTGTCCATAGCAAACCACAAGTCACCACCCCCTCTGAAGTGCGCAACCGCCGAATGATGGTTGGAATGAATGGATCTCCCAAGGATCGTGCGCCTGTAGATAATCAAGCCGATGTCGAAGATATCGTGTATTGCAGCAGTCACTGAGAGACCGCATGAACCACCATCGAATGGTGTCCTTGCAGGAGGTCTCATCCTCTGTAAAAATCACAAGCCAAGAGGCTTCTGTCCACCAAAAACACAACTGCGAGGTGATGAAAACACTGCTGTCCAACAATTTTCAGCGTGCTCGTACGCTTCCGGTGTCATAAAGTGATGATGAGGCTACGGACAGCAGACACCCTAATTTCTACCAAAAACCCTAAAATTCCTGCAAACCCTAATTTTTGCCAAAACCCTAATTTCCGAAAATCACAGAGGCGTTAACACAAAAGAAAAAATAATAATAATAATGATGATGATGATGAGCGACGCAAATCTTGCTTTTTCTCTACGCAATGAGAAAGAGAGAGAGAATGCTTTTGCTTTCAAGTTTTGACTCTCTGTGAGAGAGAGAGAGAGAGCAATTGCTTTTGATTTGAAGCTTTTGGCGCTCTGCTTTTGGGCATCCCTTGTACCTTTAAATTAGTGGTGAGGGCCTCACTTCTCAGAGCATCTGGACGTAGAATCTGAGAGTGAATCCCGAGCCACTCTCTTGTACTTTGAACTGATTAATACAAAAAGAAATACCGAAAGGGGCGCCAATCTTTGGGGCGAATATCTCTAGGCACGGAACTCCGCCGGGCCAGTGCAAATCTATTGTGATCTGTGAATTGTTTTGAAGTGGTTATTTGGTGTTGTCGCGATTGATTCTTGACTTGGAGTGTCCAAGTCTGTTACAGTGATATCAGAGCACGGCCGATTTCTCTTCTACGGGAAATCCGATCCCCAATTTTTTTTCCGCGGCACCTATGGCTTCACGCAAGGATCAATCGACTCCCTCTGCATCTGGAGATGCAGGTAGGGATCACAACGAAGATTCAGACAGAGAGTATGACCCGCCTTGGCCCACTCAGGCGGAGCAAAGAGAGATGAAGCGTCATCAATTGATTGGCGATGCAACAAAGATGATGCTCAATTTTGCGAAGGATCCGAAATTGGCAAAATATACGAGCGAGACTTCTTTTCAGGAAGTGCATGCACAGTGGCAGAAAACCACTACACCACCCCTGAAACCCGCTCTCAAGAAACCTTCTGCTCACAAGAAATATTCAGAAAAGGAATTAGAAGAGGTGGTTGATGCACGGATTCCTCAGCTTTTTCACGCGCAAAAGAAAGCCAAAAAGCACGGCAAAAAGCAAAAGAAAAGCATTGACTTCTCGGGATATTTGGGTCGTCAGTCAACATTCGACAAGGCAAAGAAGCAAAAGAAGCGTGTTCGATTTGAAGGAGTTCTTCTTCTTCTTCTGACAGTTCTTCTAGCTCTTCAGATTCGAGCGAAGAAGACAGAAAAGGTAAAAAGCGAAGCAAGAAACAAAGCTTTGGAAAGGGCAAGAAAAAGGGAAAGAAGGCTAAATCTCCCCAGAGACTGACAGTTCTACTGAGGACTCGTCTACAGACAGCTTAGATTATGATGATGGAAACTTCTATGCCAACAAGAAGAATTTTTACAAAGCCAACCAATATGAATTTATCGAAGATGAAAGCAAGAAAGTCCGAGAGTTTAAGGAAGGTGGCCACTCGATCAAGTTTGATACTTTTTCACGATACTCAGATGCTTTGAAGGCTTTGTCTTTTATACAGCAGTTTAACATTGCTTTCGCGGGAGGACGCTATTCAGAGCACTCCAAGATTCGGAGAGCTGCCTCTTACTTTAAGGGGAATGCTCGTACTTGGTGGTCCACGCTTCTTTTAAACAAGTCTGTGCCAATTAAATAGCTGAAATTTAAAAAGCTTTTTATTTCTTCTTGGTTGACGCAAGAATACGAACGAGATATATGAGCTACTTGGAACCATCTTCGGATGACCAAGAAAGATACAATCAATGCTTATTGTGAAAGATTCTGGAGCTCTTTTCTACCCACCTCTTCATTCAAGAATATGTCTACCTACAGAAATCCGAGATCACTGCTTGAAACAGAAGTAAGCTTCTATTCAGGAGTTAATGAGTCATTCGAAGCGGCGCTTTGCCATTCACTCTGGCAGTCTGACCTACCCCACAGATGAGGCCATGACACAACGAGCCGAACAGACTTCTGGGAATGAAAGTAGAGAAAAAAAGAGCAACCCAGAGAAAAAGGATGCACGACCCAAGCTTACTCCTGAGGAGAGAGCTTACTTCATCAGAGAGGGGAAGTGCTTTGGATGCGGGGAACAGGGACATATCTCCGCAAAGTGCCCTAAAAAGGCACATAAAGAACAGAATGATAAAGACAACGACACGCCTGAGAGTTCGAGAGCAGCTGAGGAACGTGGCAGAAAAGGCAGATAGGAAAACAGAACTGGTATCAAATGGCGTGGGACCTGCACCGAAGCTAATGAATGAAAGTACAAACTTTGCCGCTTTTGGGGCAAAGTGAAGGATCAGGAAGCTCTTTTAAAGGAGCCAAGGCCAACTTCTTTTCACTTGGAATTAACGGCTCGATTTGGAAATTACGCCCGACAGACTAACGCCACAGGCGGAGGTAGTTCGACTGGCACCCAGATGGGATGTTGCCATTACACCGAGCATTGACAAACTTCGTTTGCAATGACAGGGGTGTTCAAGGCACGCAAGTGACGTTCTACTCAAGATCCCTTGGTACCACAAGAACTACGCAGTGGGTGACTACCGAGCCGAGAAAGCGACTTTGATAAATGAAGGGCTTTGAGATTGTACTTGATAGACTTCATTTTCTTACTCATTCTCTTGGGAGAGAACTGAACGATGGATAAAGGTTGAATATGTTTTGACCTAATCAAAAGAACGCCAAGATTTTTCTCCACACTCATGCCGATTGCTTTTCAGAGGGCCTGAAGATCAAACCATTGATCTGATACCTGGAAGCACGCCACCGAACCGGCCACCTTACTGTGTGAGCCGAGTACAGAATGAAAAGATTATGAACCCAGTGAAAGACCTCTTGGAAAAAGGGTCTTGTCCAGCATAGTACTTCAGCGTATTGCTCTCCACTGTTGTTGGATTTGAAGAAAGACGGATCTTGGAGAATGTGCATCGATTATAGCGCTCTCAACAAAATCACCATCAAGAACAGATTTCCGATTCCTAGGATCGATGATATACTCGACAGGTTACAGGGATCCTAGTGCTTTAGCAGGATTGACTTGAAGAGTGGATATCATCAGATCAGAAAACGCGGGGAGACATCTACAAGACAGCCTTTCGGACGACTTTTGGGTTATTTGAGTTTTTGATGATGCCTTTTGGCTTAACCAATGCTCTTGCGACATTTAACCGGATGATGGATAGGATTTTTCAAGAGTACTAGCTATTTGTTAGCAAATATCATTGTTTTCTCCAAGAATGAAGCAGAACACAGAGATCATATGCTTCAAAGATACATTTTTTTTTTTTGGGACACTTTTGTCTCAACAACAAGAGTGCAAATGGACCCGGCCAAGATAGAGACTATCCATGATTGGCCCGATTTGAAGAATGTCTGTGCAGGGACAGAAGAATGTGGTGGCAGATGCTCTGTCTCGGAAGCCGTGGGTTCTGGCTATTTTCGCGATACATCATAGGAGCTTCGAGGATATGGACGATCAGTATGCCACAGATACAGATTTTGCAGATATTTTCACACGGATACGGGATGGGGAGACAGTAGCTGGATACTCCCTCCAGGAAGGCTACTTGATAAGAAAGACTATGTTGTGCGTTACACAGCGTTGCGGGAAAAGGTTATGACCGAATGCCACTGTCCACCTTTTACGGGTCACCGCGGCATTTCTACCACCATGAAGGGGTAGAGAGATATACCTTCATAAGTTCAGAATAGTCTGAACTCACGAATTATAAGAGGAAATAAAGCACTCATAAAACTATAAAAGCAAGGGACACAAGAAAAGAAAAGAAAAACGAAAACTAACTAACTAACTAACTAAATCACTTTGTTTGCTACGAAACAAAACTAAATAAAACAAAACATTATTAACTTAAAAATGTTTTTAGAAAAAGCATGTGTAAAATAAGTTGACGCAACGTATTTTGCTTAAAACAAGTACTCAACTTTAAGCAAAATATAAAAAAAGGATAAGACATCTTAAAAACTTAATCCTAGAAATCAAACATCACACAACAATTTCTAACAAAACACATTTTTAAGTCCTCAGGTAAGCTAAATACAAAATCGAAAAATGAATACTATTACAAACCTATGAAGAGCAAAGAACCAAACTTGACAATATGTGATCTCAACTTCGCTGCTTGTCCAAACAAGAAGAATAAGATTATCACCTTTATCATGCATAGCTTCGACAACAGCTATGACATCCCTACTCACGTCGTCAGTGCCCAAGAGTAGGTGAAGGTTTATATAGAGGTCATTCATGCTTTGAACATACTCTACAAAACCAACGAGCTGAGTTTCTATCACCCTCCGGAGGTGATGGGCATACTCAGCCATGACAAAGGCTAGCATTTGTCAAGCTATATTAAAAATACTAGAAGCGCTAAAGATCAAAACAACAACATAAGGTGTTATTAAGTCAAACAATAAGTGGGCTTTTTAGCTCCCCACTTCTGTTGAATTTACTACTACTTCTATTGAATTTACTACTGATTATCTTGAACATTCCAAAGGAAGAAACATTAAAAATAAACTTACCACGATGCAAAAATGAATGAATGTTTTTCATGATTCTTTTGAATGAGTATCCTTTTTCAACTAGTAAAGAAATAAGATGGCAAGATTGAGCAACAAAAGTAGATTTACTAGAACAAAGACGAGAAATCTAAATAGTTGAGAGCAAATGACACTGTACTTAGCTAAAAGAGAAATGTTCAAAGAAATGTGAGGCATACGGATGATTTTTAGATTGGCATATTCTAGTTCAAGGCGCTTATCATAGATATCTACTTCTAATCCCAAGGGAGTCTAAAAAATCTTAAGGTCTAAAAAGGCACAACAATCACTATTTGTGGTACAGTTAAGTTGACAAAACTCCTTGGGATAAATTCCTCCGCCTAAAGAACTCGAATTCAAGTACATAAAATCTTGAAAAGAAGGAACGTTAGGGACAAAAAGATCATCTACAAAGCGTCTTACATTGCATAACTTGTGCAAAAATATTGGGCAAGTGTTAGCAAGGACAAGACGCTCCATAAAATCAAACTCATAAGTAAAAAGATAGAAATTAGCAAGAAAAACAGCACAATTGGTACCCATAGGGATGCCAATTGTTTGCTTGAAAAGAGAGTCGCCGATGGTTATATATAAATTGTCCAAAAGAAAATCTAACCAAGATATGATGTCAATGTCATCTACAATCCTGGTGAATTCTTTCTTCCTTTGTCTACATCTACATTCTTATTTTTCATCCATAAGAAGTCAAAGTTCAAGGCTGATATTTCTACTAGCAATGACTTGTACCTATCCTTCTCAAGCTTGTACGCAAAAACTTTTGAAATAAGAGACTTGAATCTAAATTTAAGTCCTCCAAATTTAGCTTTGTGTATAGCGTTGTAAAATCAAAAGTTTGGAGACGTAAAGATTTCTCCTTGAGGCTTCTTGAAGAGTTCAAAAACTTTAAAACAGGAATCACACCTACTGAATCATTTAAAATCCAACTTGAATCGGTAGGTACGTCTGCTTCCTTTAGCATATTTTTCCACAATTCATTTACGCTAGGTAAAATGTCTTTGAAACAATAACTAAGCCATTTGGAAACCTCGGTCAAAGAGGTGTTACAAGAAGCAGCTATAAATCTAGGCTTTATAGGGTTCTTGTGGAACTTCCAAACGGTATATAAAAAAAGGTAATTTAGGCTGGCACTTGAAACCAAAAGACTTGCAAAAGTCTTGATGTTTCAAGATAACCTCTTGCATTGAAAGATCACAATCATTGTAAGTCTGAGAGTTTACTTCACCTAACAAACATTCTAAATAGAACTTTTTGCATGTAACAACAAAGTTATTAGAGCACTTATCTACATAAGAGATTACAAAATCGCGATGAAATTTCCTAAGAGCGTCACGATCAGAAGAAGATAAGCTATTCCTTCCTGAAGAAACGTTCCGAGAGCAAGATGCTAATTTCAAAGAAGCTTTCTTGAGGATTACATGCTTCCAATGGGTAAAAACACCTTGAACTCCTAAAGACTCCTCAAACTTTACTACGAAACTAGAAATTCATTTTTCTATGGCTTTGAGAAGGCAAGAGTCGTTTGAGGAAGGGAGCCTATATTTAGTACCTCTTGAGAAAAGGTCTTTCAAGGAATCCGAAGATAGGATAGAACAATCGGCAGTAACTACATGACCCAAAGCTCCATTTACGTAAGAAGAAAAGGCAGTTTTACTACAAGGGCGATCAATACTTGAGATTGCTAGCCTCTCTTGCTTTTTAAGATTACGTCCTATGTCACTATAGTTGAAAGCTTTTTGTCCTAAAGTTTTCACATATTTGAAAGCTACGACAGGATGGTTCCATACCTTTCTCACACAAGGAGGGAGAGCATCCAAAGCTTCTTGAGATCTCAAAATAGAGCTTAATCCAATCTTGTCTAAGTCAGGGGAGGTAAAGATAGTTATCAACAAATCTTTCTTTCCAACCAATGGATTTTTCAGACTAGGACATTTGGACTTCAGAAATTTGCCTAACAGTACTCGAAGTTGAGTACTATGAGACTCTCTTAGCTCCAAATCTTCATAAGAGTAGTTCTCAAGGGTATACAAGAGCTTAAATAGGATCCTTATATTATACCTTTCAAATAATTTATAAGAAAAATAACCAAATTCCATGGCTCTAGATAGGTAAATCAATCTCCGTTTGAAATCTCTATAAGCAAAAATTATATGGTTAGAAGGGTCGTCACTCTCAATTCTAGAGATTGAAGCCCTAGGGAGACCTTGTACTCTACTAGAAATAGTGTTGTGCAAGACAACTGGATTGATTTCAAGGATAGAAGGCGGATCTGAACAAGAACCTTTAGGAATCCAAGTTCTTTTAAACTGACTTGAAGGGAGAACTAGCTCGGGTTTGGGATGCCTTCGCCAAAGCATAGGTTTCTTATGGTAAATTGTCTTATTTTTACGTAAAGAAGACTTTCCTTCCAAGTTAAACCTTTAGGGAAAAAAGTATGCAAAGTTCTCATCCAAAACAACTCTCGAGGCCACGCTGATTTATAGAACTCTTTAGAGTTTCTAAAATTACCTTCTATGTGTTCAATGGGAAAACAACGGAAAGACTCAAACCCATGTTTTGCTATTGCCGCATACAAGGGTTTCACACTTTCACGTACGGTGCTCTTACTTTGAACTTTTCTCGCTTCTCTTACATGTTCTTGAAAACGGACAAAAGTTGTTCGAAAGGTTTGGTCAACATACATCATAGAACTATCGTCAATATTATAAATAACATAAATAACTTGAGAGGTATGAACCGGACTTAGAGGACGATCTACCGCAAGATGTTTTTTTCTTAAACGCCTCAAACGATTGAGGGATTTTATGGAAGAACTTGTGTAATGAGTACTAACTAAGACATTCTTAAAAGAAGCCCAACGAATAGAACCATCACCACAAACATGCAAATTCTTCAAATTAGACTTAGCTAAAAACTTAAATCTTTCTTGATACATATTATGACTACTTCTAGCTACTGAAAAGAAAGAAGGGTCGAAAAGAAGTACCTGAGAGTCATTAACATTGCTGGTTGAAGCTGAAGAAGAAGTAAAAGTGTTTTTCATTTTTGTAGTAAGGTAAGTGTTTCAGATCAACGCCCGCCTCAAGGCTAAAGATCCTAAGGCTAGATTGGTGCTAGCCACACCCCTCATTTGTATAGCAGGGCTGCTGCCAAGCAGTGAGGTCCTTAAATAAGGCTGCTTGCTACACTCAAAAGATCATCGACAATAGCGTGCAATCGAGTGCCCGTGATCCCTTGCTAGAATCACTACTCAACCTCTCCTCTCACAAGAGATATTTCATGAAACCACATAAGAAACCCTTGATCCAAGGGACCAAAAATTAAGATGTTATTTTTATTTTTTAAGATACTTCTTTTGGCCGAGGCTCAAAAAGGATGTGGAAGAGTTTGTGCGTAGTATGCCAGAAGGTCAAGTTTGACAGGCATAAGGCACAGGAATTGTTACAGCCTTTACCCATACCCACCCGCACCTGGGAAGATATTGAAATGGATTTCATTTTTTATCTCCCGAGAACACAGAATGATCATGATGATTTTTCGATTACATGGCACGTCTGAGACGATTGTCTCCGACAGAGACCCCAGATTCATGATTTTGTTTTGGAAAGCAATTTGGGAGAACATTGGCACGCGGTTGCAGTTCTCACCATCGTTCCACTTGCAGACAGACGGGCAATCTGAGATTGCCAATTCAATGGTTTTAGATTTATTGAACTCTTGCATCTCGGATCAGAAGACTCAATGGGAAAAGAACTTACCTTTGGTGGAATTTGCCTACAATAACACGATACACTCTTCGACGGGGAAGACACCGTTTGAGATTGTTGAAAGTGCTGCGAAGGTCCCATCCTTCCTGAGCACGAAAGATTAGATATTTGAAGCGGATGAATATTCGCGAGATTTGGATACGGCTTTTGCCAAGGTTCGCGAGACTTTGCAGAAGTCTCAAGAACGACAGAAAAAGGCAGCGGATCGCTATCGTCACAACTTGAAATTGAAGGAGGATGATTGGGTGCTCTTACATTTTGAGAAGGCATGCCTAAGAAAGAAAAAGGGAAAGGAAAGGCTTTTTCCAAAGCTTAGTATGCGATACTACGGACCTTTCCAAATTACTGAAAAGATAAATGATGTCTCCTTCCGATTGAAACTGCCAGATACTTGGAGAATTCACAATGCATTGCATGTGAGTCTCTTGAAACCTGTTAAGGGTGATGTGCCTAATGATGGGGAGCCTGATGAGCAACCTGTAATGGAAGAAAACGAGGAGACCCTTGTTCCTGAACAGATTTTGGCACATACGGATACGAAGAAAGGTAAAGTCCAAAGGCGATTCTTGGTTAAGTTCGAGAACTTTCCTGCATTTGATGCGAAGTGGATGGAGGAGGATGACCTAGCAGATACTCCTCGGATTGTGAAACTTTACATCGATGTTTTGGTTTAGCATAGTCTACTCCAAACGAAACCCAGAAATTCAGCTTGGCCGAAGATCTGATGCAGTGGGATGCACAAGAGGGGAGTTACTCCACTCCTTTGTCAACAGATGCCTTGATTTTGATACTAAAGTCATTGATGTCTCTTTGAGCTTCAGGGATACTGAGAGCTGACAGTATTCTGCTGGATGACTTTATGAAATGGAATTCCTGATAATGATACTGATTTGTTCTTGACTTCTTTTGAGTGCAGGAACTGATAGACGAAATGACTGCACCATTTTGGTCTGATTGATCTCGTCTAGACATGGTTGCAATAGGGGTTAGTCAATCGGACATCGACGAGGTCTCGATTGGACCTAGATGTGATTGCTAGCTACATTGCCGATAAATCATGGTCTAAGATCCGAATGAATGTTGAATGTCATGTGATGTCCTGTGATATCTGGTGATGTCCTGTGATGTCATGTGATGTGACTGTCGATTTTGTACATGTGCCAAAAGTGTGTTCCTAGTACGTAGATACTAACAGTCAGTGTCTGCTAAGACGGTTTATGGCTTTTGTCGGTTTTGCAAGCGTAATCGCGGTCGATTACAATGCTTTCAAGAGGGGGGTATGTCACAAAGTGATGACGTGGCTACGGACAGCAAAAACCCTAATTTCTGCCAAAAACCGTAAAATTTGTGCAAACCCTAATTTTTCCCAAAAACCCTAATTTCTGAAAATCGCGGAGGCTTTTTTTTTAATGATGAGCGACGCAAATCTTGCTTTTTCTCTACGTAATGAGAAAGAGAGAGAGAGAGAGAGAGAGAGAGAGAGAGAGAGAGAGAATGCTTTTGCTTTCAAGTTTTGACTCTCTGTGTGAGAGAGAGAGAGAGAGCAGTTGCTTTTGGTTTGAAGTTTTTGGGGCTCTGCTTTTGGGCATCCCTTGTAACCTTTAAATTAGTGGTGAGGGCCTCACTTCTCAGAGCATCTGGAGGCAGAGTCTGAGAGTGAATCCCGAGCCATTCTCTTGTACTTTGAACTGATTAATACAAAAAAGATATACCGAAAGGGGCGCCAGTCTTTGGGGCCAATATCTCTAGGCACGGATCTCCGCCCGGCCAGTGCAAATCTATTGTGATCTGTGAATTGTTTTGAAGTGGTTATTTGGTGTTGTCGCGATTGATTCTTGACTTGGAGTGTCCAAGTCTGTTACACTCGGAACGGACCGGATCGGTGCAGAGGGTCCAAAAAGAGTTTATCTCTGTGTGCACAGTCGTCAAAGGGTTGAAAACAGAGAAAAAACAGCACCATAATTCCTGCAAAACAGTGCCAAAGGAGAGAAATCTGGGCCGGTCCAAGCACCGGATGCCTAACCGGGTAGAGAATGGAAAGATTTGAAGCCCCACTGTGCTGCGCAGCCCACCCCAAGCCAAAACGTAGGGGATCCTCCTAAAAACGTAGGTCAGCCCCAAAAAAGCAGGAGGCTGAAAAAAACGAAGGTGTATAGGATGTACTTTTGGCAACAAATCTGTCCCAAAGGAGGGCCGCCCATGGAGGAAGGGAAGATCTTAGATGTGCAGCCAAAACGCAGGGGAAGAGGCAATCCATCACGATGAAAGCCCCCTACGGGTTGGCACCACCCCTCCATGTTGAAAACGCTGGAGAGATCTTTACCCTGGGAGAAAACCTGAAGCGGAGGTGATGCGCTGGGTCTCAACACCAGTAAGAGTTGAAGCTCTTATACCATATGAGAGTGCGTGTCACCAGAAGGTGTATTTTTCCTGTTGCCTTCCGTAAATAAGTACTAGGTATTTTTATTTATTTTTATTTTTACTTGTTTACCCCGGAACCCTTGAAAAGGTGCAAGTGGACATTGCATGGCCAGTGTGAAACGGCTGCGGCCGAATAGGTTTCTCACAGCGGGAGTCTGGGTCGGTCAGTCTGGGACTGGTCGAGCCAATTAGCACTGAATTCTGATGAGTATGGAAACCTGTGCGCGCCAAATGAAGTCTGGGCCACTCGGAAAGTCACTTATAACTTTATAAGTCAATGGGAACTAGAGAATTAACTCAAAAGGGGCAAACTGGACACATGGCGGCTCCTGGTGAAGTTTTCCACTTCCATCAGCAAGAGGGGGCGCCCAATTTGAGAGAGGAGGCTGATTTGACTCATAAGTGAGCTACAGTGTGTGTGTGAGTAGTGGGTGCAGGTCTACAGCTCTAATGGAAAGCTTGCCTTCTCCTCTGTCTCATGTAGCGCCATGATTTGCTCTCGTGCATCTCTCTCTCCCCTTTGGAACATATGGTAATGCCCCACTAGTTGGGCTACTCAGATGAACATGTACAGTTCTGCGGGTTTATGCGCGTTTGCCAAGGCAAGAGCCTTCTGAACAGGAACTGGATTAGCTAATTGCTAATCCCCCACAGGTACGCAGAGTTCCATCGCGAAAGATTGCGAGTTTGGAGAGTTTTCTCGCGTGAAAACTCGTCCAATTCACAGGGGAACTGTCCCATTGTGTGCGGGAGCCCTTGGGACACGCATAGGCGTGTTCGCCCCGCTAAAAACGATCCAAAACAGCGAATTACAGCCTGCTGTGTTTTTCTGCAGGTTTAGGGTTTCGCACCTAAACTGCAAGGGAACACCGGGGGAGCCTCGTGAGAGCCTTGGGATGCGTGTACAAGCTTTTGGGCACCTGGCAGTGAAAAACAGGGAATTACAGCCCGCTGAATTTCTGTGACAGCTCACCAGAAAGCTTCCAAATAGCAAGGGAATCCGTCCTAGACAAGTGCTTTTGACCTACAGGGGTTTTTGCGCCGTTATGCTGCCAAAATCAGGTCGAAAACCTGCGTTTTCAGCCCTCGCCAGGTTTGGACAGGTTTGTGAAAGCTTGTGCGAAGTGGTCGGATCGTCTACCTTAATTTGAATAAAGAAATACCGAAAGGGGCGCCAGTCTTTGGGGCCTACAGTTGTCGGTCTCGTGTGCGAAGTGACATTCTAGACGTTGGACGCAACTGTGTTCTCTTTCCTTCTCAGTGCTCTGTGTAAAGTTAACAGGTAATTGAAATAGTACCGCCCTCTACGTTGTACAGGCCGGTCATATGGTTCCTGTAACAAACTGCTGACGTGTCAAAGCCTAAAGAATGGAGGCAACTTACAGATGATGTGGCTGCCCGAGAGCAAAAACCCTAACCTTAATTTCTGCCAGAAACCCTAACTGTTGAAACCCTAATTCTAGAAACCCTAACCATAAACCTGCAAACCCTAATTTTGGAAACCCTAACCCTAAAACCTGCAAACCCTAATTCTAGAAACCCTAAGAAGAACAAGCAACACGAGAAGAAGTCCTACCAACTTATGGGGACCCCGTCCGATGGGGCCCCAAGTGGCATAAAGGCATTAAAAATAAAGCAGAACACACTCAAAAGACTTTGCAAATCAAAATATGATGATGTGGCACCTGTACGGACGTCCCGAAATTCACGGCGGATTTTTAGGGAAATCCCGAAATTTTAGGAAAGTGAATTTTTGGGGTCAGCTTTTCATATTTGATGCTTTTAGGCTTTGGGCCTTTAAATATGAGCCTTGGGGGCCCTCTCTGGCACTCTTCAGCGCGTAGATTGCAGAGGAGGTGCTCCCCGGCTGTTGTACTTCGCGAATCAGCAGTAATATAAAGAAATACCGAAAGGGGCGCCAAGGTTTGGGGCCAATACTCTCTGGGGTGGAATTTCGCCACTCCGTGTCGCGTGTCGTCTCTCTCTCTCTCTCTCTCTCTCTCTCTCTCTCTCTCTCTCTCTCTCTCTCAGTTCAGTTGTTATTGAACAGTTGTTATTGAAGTGCTAAAAGTCTGTTTAGTCTGTTCTTTTCTATTGGCACGTGGTGCCTGCCTTGTGATAGTGGTATCAGAGCATCAGGCGTGTGCTTTTTTGAAAGCATACCGGTCCTACAAAAGAGCAGACAGAGCTATTGGAATTGAATTATATTTGAGGTATCAGCCACTCCCACCCTTACTTCATCGCGCATCGGGCGCGCTCCCGTCTTCACCGCTCATGTCCTACATGGCATAAGCCATGCAAGAGAAGGATCCAGATTTGTTTCAAGTCACTGTTTTTCTCAGAAGCAGTGCCATGCAGATGTTGATGTCTATAGCTACCAAGCAACATACTCCAAGTACTTGGCAAGCTTTCAAGAAAATTTTTGCCCGAAGTTATATGGTTTCTGACATCTTCCTTCGGAGTGCAACTTCTGGCAGAGTGGGGTATCCTGAAATGCTTGCCATGGAAACCCTAGCAGATCATAACTTGAAATTTCTCGACATCTCTCGGTAGATGTCTCTTCACAAGCAGATGACCTTGGAGATTCGGTGCGATTGCTATCTTGGGACTACCATCGCCGCCAAAGAAACACTGTCTGTCCAAGAGCTGATGGACCATGCTGTGCTCGGCTACGACCTTACGGAATGAACCTAACCCTAATTTTTGGTGCAGGTTTCAAGATGGAAAGTCAGTCAAATTTTCGAGCTCGACTAATGTCGAGATTGCTTTTTAAGTTTGAGTTTTGTTTGATCTTGTTTGGTGATCCTGTTTGGAATTTGTTTGAAATGGATGGTATCTATTTTGAACCTGTTTTGGTGCCGATTTGAATTGTTTGACTCTGGTTTTAATACTGGTTTCAATGATTGGTGATTTTACTCCCGAGTGGAGTAGTGAGAAATTATGTATGAGAATGCTTGTTCATACTCATGGCCCGGACCCTTGTGGTTATTTGCGGGGGGAGTATTGAATGATTGAAAAGTGTTGTTACTCATGGCCCGGACCTGGATGGTTATGCGGGAGGAGCATTAAGAAGTCTGAGCAGTGGTTACTCTCAGCACCTCCAAACGACGCAGGCTGCGGTCTGGGGGGCGTTTGGTTGTAAAAGGCCTCTATATCTCATGGCCCGGATCTTTTTAGGTTATTTGCGGGAGGAGTGATGAGGGAGTCGTTGAACAGCTCATGGCCCGGACCTGGATGGTTATTTGCGAGGGGAGTGTTCATCGGCGGCTTTATGTTTCTATGTCTTGTAACATGCATATGTGAGCATTTGTGTTGCATTGTGATGTGCCAACCACTGAATATTCCTAATTGGATGAGATTGCCTGGGTATGTAATTTTAGTGCATCAAGACACCCGTGGAAGATCAGTACGGTCTGGGTGTGATGGCTAATTTTACTACGCCGGAATATCAAGAGTTCCGATCTAGACGAAAGGAGAAGCTAACTCCTTGATCAAAACAGCCGATAGGAGCAGCTAACTCCTTGATCAAAAGAGCAGAAAGGAGAAGCTAACTCCTTGATCAAAAGAGCAGAAAGGAGAAGCTAACTCCTTAATAATAAGAGCAAACTGATTGTCCCTCGAAATGTCCCTCGGAAATTTTTGAGCTAACTTGAGTTGTTTTGCAGATATGCTGTAATCGCGGATGATTACTCTCTTTCAAGAAGGGGAGATGTAACAAACTGCTGACATGTCAAAGCCTAAAGAATGGAGGCAACTTACAGATGATGTGGCTGCCCAAGAGTAGAAACCCTAACCTTAATTTCTGCCAGAAACCCTAACTGTTGAAACCCTAATTCTAGAAACCCTAACCATAAACCTGCAAACCCTAATTTTGAAAACCCTAACCCTAAAACCTGCAAACCCTAATTCTAGAAACCCTAAGAAGAACAAGCAACACGAGAATAAGTCCTACCAACTTATGGGGACCCCGTCCGATGGGGCCCCAAGTGGCATAAAGGCATTAAAAATAAAGCAGAACACACTCAAAAGACTTTGCACATCAAAATATGATGATGTGGCACCTGTACGGACGTCCCGAAATTCACGGCGGATTTTTAGGAAAATCCCGAAATTTTAGGAAAGTGAATTTTTGGGGTCAGCTTTTCATATTTGATGCTTTTAGGCTTTGGGCCTTTAAATATGAGCCTTGGGGGCCCTCTCTGGCACTCTTCAGCGCGTAGATTGCAGAGGAGGTGCTCCCCGGCTGTTGTACTTCGCGAATCAGCAGTAATATAAAGAAATACCGAAAGGGGCGCCAAGGTTTGGGGCCAATACTCTCTGGGGTGGAATTTCGCCACTCCGTGTCACGTGTCGTCTCTCTCTCTCTCTCTCTCTCTCTCTCTCTCTCTCTCTCTCTCTCTCTCTCTCTCTCTCTCTCTCTCTCTCTCTCTATCATGGAGATGAAGATAAGTGAATGGGCTGAAAAGAATGGCAAACGTGCGCTTGGCCAAGCAGGTTTTCGAAAGCATCATAGCACTATTGATCACCTTATCACTCTTCGAGTTCTTATGGAAGCGTCTCAATTGAAAGGAAAAAAGTTGTATTGTTGCTTTGTGGATTTCAAGAAAGCTTTTGACATGGTACCGCGAGGAAATCTTTGGAGACGTATGCAAAGCCTTCAAGTGCCGAGAGAATTTATGCATGCAGTATTTCGCATCTACCAAAAAGTGATATGTCGATTACGTATGGGAGATGGAATTTCACAATTTTTTGCAAGCACTATTGGTGTCAAACAAGGATGCCCACTTTCCCCAACCCTCTTTGGGCTACTCATTGATGAATTGGAATACATGGTTCTTGATTTTATGCAGCAAGAAGGCATAGAAGAGGTTAAGATTGGAAATGCGGTGATCATGCTTTTGCTTTATGCCGATGATGTAGTGCTCTTGGCACATACCTTAGAAGATGCACAAAAGCTTATGAGTGTCTTGGAACGCTTTTGCCTACATAGCGGGCTGATCGTGAATGGATCCAAAACCAAGATTATGCTTGTAAAGACCCTCAATGACGAAAATCCATGCATTGTATACAACAATGAGAAACTTGAAGTGGTAGATCACTTCAAGTACCTTGGCCTTGAGGTTCCATCCAATCATAAATGGAAGGATTGTGCAATGCGTCGCTTGGAAGCCGGAAAGAGGGCTTATTATGCATTTGAGAACATGTACAATGCAGGAGAGATCAAGTGTTGGGCTCTCAAAAAGTACCTCTTTGACACATTGGTGACACCGGTGCTTCTTTATGGAGTGGAGGTGTGGGGTGGAAGCATCGGGAAGTCTACTTGGAAAGAGTTTGAGAATGTCCAAAAGCGTTTTCTCACCAACTTTCTCCAAGTCAAGACACAAACACCCTACATGCTCTTACTTCTTGAGTCCGGATCGCTTCCCATTGAGGTCTTGGGCTTGGAAAGGGTTGTGGAGTACATGCGTAAGACACAACGTAGCCCTTTGCATCGACTTCCTAGAATCGCATATGAAGCAAGTCAAAAGGTTCAAAAGACATCCAAGAGCAAAATACTAAGTTCGGGGTGGATGCTTGATATCAAGAAATGGTTTGGAAGATGGGATGCATGTCACTTGGTCAAGGATGCGTCGATCGACTCCCAAGTTAATGAGGCCTTCTTACAACGCCAATGTATCATGGCTTGGGAGAAATCCAGAGGTTCTCGCTTCAGCCATTACACCACACACGTTTCCCCAAACTACAAATCTCTCTTCTTCTCGGAACGAGGTAACCGAACCCATTCCTATATCCTTGAGCCCATCCCGTTGAGTGCGATCCGCACCATTGCCTCCATTCGTCTTAGCTCCCATTCTCTACGCTGCGAGACAGGACGTTGGGGCACTGGCGAGGAGTGTCATCGACTTTGCACCTTATGCCCTCGTCAAGTGCGAGAGAGTGAGTACCACACACTACTTGAGTGCTCAGCTTTTGACCACATTAGGTCCTCTTTTCCCCATATATTCAGCCATGAGCTCTCCCTACATACCTTCCTCTCCCAACCACGATGTGGACTCTTTATTGCGACGCTCATTTCAGCCATTTTTGAGCATCGAGAGTCACTTATGAACTCCACTCACACCACGTGACATGTTCATTTGGTCCCATAGGTCATATTTGACCTCCCAGGACGATAATAGAACTATCTATCTATATCTCTCTCTCTCTCTCTCTCTCTCTCTCTCTCTCTCTCTCTCTCTCTCTCTCTCTCTCTCTCTCTCTCTCTCAGTTCAGTTGTTATTGAAGTGCTAAAAGTCTGTTCAGTCTGTTTTTTCTATTGGCACGTGGTGCCTGCCTTGTGACAGTTCCATCGACGGGATAGTCACTTTTTCTTCAAAAAGTGCAGTGTGGATTGTTGTGGGTGAAAGCAACACAGAGCTTGTCGATATGGCAGAGAAGAGAGACCAAGTACCTGAAGAGGGATCTTCCTCACATGGCACAGAGAGTTCCTTCAACTCTTCAAGAAGAGGACAGGTTGTTTAGAACTCAACTGCGCTGCTGCATGGACATGTTTCAGCAGTTGGCTAACAACCCAAGGATGCAGGAGTTCTTACAGGCTCCGACACAAGGTTTTCAGCCTCCTACACAGGGCACGACTGAGCCGTTGCAGGAAAAGGAGATTTCCAATGCGCAGAGGACTCATGATGCTCGAGGGAAAGCCCATGTGGTTGAGCAACTAGCGGTGTCCAATGATCCAAAGCAACTTGCTTTAGTTGGACAGGAACCGTTTGTGAATGGTCAAGGGAGTAATAAACACGCTATGCGTCAAACACTTCCATTACCTAATACTTATCCTCGTTATTTTGGAGGTGGTTCAGTGTTTCAAGCTATGGCTGGACCTTCCACAGGTTATATGCCAGGGAATGTATTCGGGACAATGCAAACAGGCATGGTAACCGTATGTATGCGAACATGGGTGTCCAACCAGGTTTTCAGGGTGCATATGGCCAGTTTCGAGTGCCTGGAACACAATTTGGTATGGCTGGTTTTTCGCAGCCATACGTACCAAATGCAGATACCACAGGTAAAACAGTTGATGCGAGTGCCGGAATGAACAATCATGGAGCACCACTGTTACAGGCACCTGTTTATGATAATGTGGCTCCTTTGAGTCAGCTTAAGGATTACAAGGAAGGTGGGCAGGGAGTGAAGTTTGAAACTTTCAGAGGAACTGAGGATCAATTGAAGGCTTTGACCTTCATACAACAGTTCGATGCAGCTTTTGCTGGAGGAAACTTCACGGAATCTTCAAAGATACGCAAGGCTGCCACTTTCTTGAAAGGGAATGCGCTTCAATGGTGGACCGCATTGGTGAACCAGGGTCAAGCCCCAACAACGTGGGTCCAATTCAAACAACTTTTTGCGCCTGCATGGTTGACAAACACTTTTGAAGTGGATGTGATGACAAAATGGCACGAGTTGAATGCTAAACAATGTGCAAATCTGGAAGAGTACAATAAATAGTTTTGGGCCGCGCTGTTGCCAATCACCTCTTACAGGTTTGTGCCATTGTCAGAACAAATTGAGAAGTATTGTTGCGGATTGCCCAAGAAAATCAAGGACTACTGCACAAAGACTACTGTCATGAATATGTTTCACTTGATAGAGAATGCAAGAGTGGCCAGCAATCTGTCGAAGGAAGATTCCGATGGATTTAATAGCCACAAGAAAGGGTCCCAGGGCAAACAGTTTTCAGCCGAGGGCAATGTTGCAGCAAAGCCTTCTGAGCCTCCCACAAAGAACCCCTCCACTGATTAAGGTGATACGTCCAAGAAGCAGTCTAAGTCTTCTTCGGGACGAGGACAAGGACAAAAGAGACATTTTTCTGGCAAAACTTTTGAAGAACGGAAAGCTCTTAGGGAGGCCAAGAAATGCTACATTTGTGAACAGGAAGGACATTTTGCAAATGAATGCCCACAGAAGAAGTCACAGGATAAGGATGACAAGTCACACCATAAAGGGAACAAGCCAAAGCCAAGTGCAGGACTTGTTCCAGATTTGGTTGGAGACCAGCCAAACACAGATGCCACAGAGCTGTGCAGAGCTTGGGGCAAAGTTAGAGACCAGACAGTGCTGGTTTTCTTTGATCCAGGAGCCCGTGCAAATTTCATATCACCAGAATTGGCATCAAAGTTGGGCATTCGTGCAGAGGAGATGGGTACGACAGGGGAAGCAGGTTTGGCATGCCCAGGTCATTCAGAGCCCGTTACTCCCATTTTGGGGAAGCTTCGTCTACACATTCAGAGCTATGTGGATGCGGAAGAATTTCATATTATGCCACTTGAGGGCTGTGATGTGTTACTGGGTATCCCATGGTGTTACAGGTTGCATGCTATGGTGGATACTTACAACAAAAAGATTACCCTTGTACATAGAGGAAAGACTCATGTCCTTGATGTAAACCTTAAAGGCGAGTCTGTTCCAGTTGTTTCTGCTTCTGCTATTTCATCTGTAATAAAGAATCATCTTTCTGCGTACTTGATCTTTGCAAAAGAAGTACCTCAAGTTGTATCTAATTTGTCTACCTTAGATAAACACAGGTCAACTTTTTTGAGTGGTTTCAGTGATTGTTTTTCGGACTCTTTGCCAGGGGAGTTACCTCTTGAGAGACATGAGGATCGTACTATAGATCTTGTGCCAGGTTCTAGTCCACCGAATAGACCACCATACAGGGTTAGTGCAGCCCAGCAGAAAGAGATTATGAGTCAGGTCAACGAGCTTTTAGAGAAGGGGATGATTCAGCCCAGTTCATCCCCTTTTTGTTCGCTTGTACTCTTAGTCCAGAGGAAGGATGGTTCATGGCGTATGTGCATTGACTATCGCGCCTTGAATAAGAATACTATCAAGAACAGGTTCCGCATACAGAGGATAGATGACATTCTTGATCGGCTGTCATTGTTTACAAGAATAGACCTAAAGAGTGGGTACCATCCGATACGCATTAGGCCAGAAGATGTCCATAAGACTGCGTTCAGGACAACATTTGGTCTCTATGAGTTTCTTGTCGTGCCATTTAGTCTCACAAATGCTCCTGCCACGTTTGATAGAATGATGGACAGAATTTTTAGACCACATAGAAACTTCGTGGGTACCTTCTTTGATGACATGATTGTCTATTCGAAGTCTGAAGAGGAGCATAGGGATCACTTGACTGCAGTTTTCAATGAGTTACGTAAGAACAGGCTACTCATTAATGCGAAGAAAAGTGAATTCTTTTTGCAAGAAATTCACTTCCTTGGGCACATTGTTTCAAAGGATGGGGTACACATGGATCCCGCTAAAGTGGAAGCAATTAGGTCATGGCCAGACTTGAAGTCCGTACATGACATTCGAAGCTTTCTAGGCTTATGTTCCTACTACAGGAGGTTCATCCGAAATTTTGCTGAGATTGCTTCTCCACTCCATGCACTACAAGGAAAAGGAGTTACTTTCAAGTGGACAGCCAAGGAAATTTTAGCGTTCAAACACTTAAAAGAGAAGCTGACTTCAGATCCGGTAATCATTTTGCCAGATCTTTCAAAACCTTTTGTGGTTCAGTGTGATGAGTGTGGCCATAGTCTTGGTGCAGTTCTAATGCAGAATGGCCGAGTAGTCGCATATGAGAGCAGAATTCTTTTGAAGACTGAAAGGAACTTGCAAGTCTATGAGAAAGAATTGCTGGCAGTAATTCATGCTCTCACTAGTTGGAAACACATTCTGCTAGGGGCTGATTTTGTTGTCCAAACGGATCATCAAACCTTGCGATATTTTCTCACACAGACGAAGTTGTCTGAGAAGCACATGCGATGGGCAAACATCTTGTCAATGTTCCATTTTCAGATTGTGCATGTGCAAGGGAAAAAGAACGTAGTGGCTGATGCGTTGTCACGAAAGCCCCAAATTTCAGCAGTGTCAATTCCGTACCATTGTGAACTAGACGAAATGAAGACACAATATGCTGAAGATTCAGATTTTGCACGGATCTATGACTAGCTTGTTGATAGGCAACATCATGAGCACTATATGCTTAAGAATGACTTTCTCATGATGCATGGAAAGTTATGCGTTACTAAACAGTTACGGCCAAAGATTTTGATGGAAAGTCACGCTCCACCTTATGATGGGCATCGTGGAATTGATGCGACAGTGAAAGGGGTTGAGGCATTCTTCTATTGGCCAGCTTTGCATCAAGATGTTGACACATTTGTAAGATCATGCTTAGTATGCCAAAAAGTCAAATTTGACAGACAAAAGCAACCGGGATTGTTGCAGCCATTGCCGATCCCTGATAGGCCATGCGAAAGCATAGCAATGGACTTTATCTTTGATCTTCCAAGGACGCAAACAAGCAATGATGGGATTTGGACTATCATTTGTAGGTCCAGTAAGCAGGCCCATTTCATTCCTGTGAGGAAGAAGATAAAGCCAGAACACATGGTCAAGATATTTATGAGCAATATCTTTAAATATCACGGGATGCCTCAGTCAATTGTCAGTGACAGGGATCCACGTATGACGAGTCTTTTCTGGAAGGCATTGTTTGAGAACATGGGCACTACGCTAAAGTTCTCTTCTTCGTTTCATCCGCAAACTGATGGACAGTCAGAAGAGGCAAATTCTATTGTTCTGGACCTGCTCAAATGTTATGTATCAGAGCACAAGGCAACTTGGGAACACCATCTTCCATTGGTTGAATATGCTTACAATAACACTGTGCATACGTCAACAAGTAGGCACCATTTGAGATAGTGAAAGGAGGGAAGAAAGTCCCGCCCATTTTGCAGACTAAGGACAAGATTTTTGAGGCAGACAAGTATGTGCAAGATATGGATGAAACATACAGGAAGATAAAGATTGCTCTTGAGAAGACTCGGGCTAAACAAAAGAAAGCTGCTTATCGTCACCGTCGTGAACTTGTATTTTCACTTGGCGATTGGGTGCTTTTGCGCTTTGAAAAGGCCATGTTAAGGAAAAGGAAAGGCAAGGAACGCTTGTTTCCTAAGCTCAGTATGCGATATTATGGTCCTTTTCAGATTTCAGAAAAGATCAGCGATGTAGCTTACAGGTTAAAGCTACCAGAAGGCTAGAAAATACATAATGCTTTTCATGTCAGCCTTCTAAGACCCTTTGTTGGCGATGTGCCAGAGAATATGCTTGATAAGGAACAACCCGAAGTGGAAGAATTGGATGAAATCCTTGTTCCTGAACAGATATTGGCACATAAAGAAAGAAAGGTTAGAGGAAAGGTTGCAAGACGCTATTGGGTGAAGTTCAAGAACTATCCATCGTTGGATGCCAAATGGATGGAAGAGTCTGAATTGGTTGATTCACCTCAGCTATTGCAATTGTATCTTGAAGCCTTTCAGATGGAACCCACAGTGACTTGATGTAGCCTTTTCTGGAGCAAGGCAAGAGCATGGTTCATGATGCTCAAGAGAGTAGTTAAGCAATTGTATCTACTCTTTCCATACAGAATTTAGCTAGAGAAGTTTGTGCTTGAGAGTACACTAGAAGACTTCTATGCTTGATATATGTGTCGTAGCCAAGTTGGTGGGATTGTTTAATCGTCCAACCCTACATTTCCGGAAGCATGTATATCTTGAATTTCCATCATAGAATATGTGTGATATCAAGAGATACCGCATGTATTATTGGCATGAAAGCGAGGTCGCTTGCAGTATTTCAAGGGTGGGGTGTGTCACCAGGAGGTGTATTTTTCTTGTTGCCTTCCGTAAATAAGTACTAGGTATTTTTATTTATTTTTATTTTTACTTGTTTTCCCCGGAACCCTTGAAAAGGTGCAAGTGGACATTGCATGGCCAGTGTGAAACGACTGCGGCCGAATAGGTTTCTCACAGCGGGAGTCTCGGTCGGTCAGTCTGGGACTGGTCGAGCCAGTTAGCACTGAATTCTGATCAGTATGGAAGCTTGTGCGCGCCAAATGAAGTCTGGGCCACTCGGAAAGTCACTTATAACTTTATAAGTCAGTGGGAACTAGAGAATTAACTCAAAAGGGGTAAACTGGACACATGGCGGCTCCTGGTGAAGTTTTCCACTTCCATCAGCAAGAGGGGGCACCCAATTTGAGAGAGGAGGCTGATTTGACTCATAAGTGAGCCGCAATGTGTGTGTGAGTAGTGGGTGCAGGTCTACAGCTTTAATGGAAAGCTTGCCTTCTCCTTTGTCTCATGTAGCGCGATGATTTGCTCTCGTGCATATCTCTCTCCCCTTTGGCACATATGGTAATGCCCCACTAGTTGGGCTACTCAGATGAACATGTACAGTTCTGCGGGTTTATGCGTGTTTGCCAAGGCAAGAGCCTTCTGAACAGAAACCGGATTAGCTAATTGCTAATCCCCCACAGGTACGCACAGTTCCATCTCGAAAGATTGCGAGTTTGGAGAGTTTTCTCGCGTGAAAACTCGTCCAATTCACAGGGGAACTGTCCCATTGTGTGCGGGAGCCCTTGGGACACGCGTAGGCGTGTTCGCTCCGCTAAAAACGATCCAAAACAGCGAATTACAGCCTGCTGTGTTTTTCTGCAGGTTTAGGGTTTCGCACCTAAACTGCAAGGGAACACCGGGGGAGCCTCATGAGAGCCTTGGGATGCGTGTACAAGCTTTTGGGCACCCGGCAGTGAAAAACAGGGAATTACAGCCTGCTGAATTTATGTGACAGCTCACCAGAAAGCTTCCAAATAGCGAGGGAATCCGTCCTAGACAGGTGCTTTTGACCTATAGGGGTTTTTGCGCCGTTATGCTGCCAAAATCAGGTCGAAAACCTACGTTTTCAACCCTCGCCAGGTTTGGACAGCTTTGTGAAAGCTTGTGCGAAGTGGTCGGATCGTCTACCTTAATTTGAATAAAGAAATACTGAAAGGGGCGCCAGTCTTTGGGGCCTACAGGGTGTCGGTCTCGTGTGCGCAGTGACATTCTAGTCGCTGGACGCAACTGTGTTCTCTTTCCTTCTCAGTGCTCTAAGTAAAGTTAACAGGTAATTGAAATAGTACCACCCTCTACATTGTACAGGACGGTTATAGTGCGCGTGTGAGGTAGCATGAGAGAGGAGAGACAGAGAGTCAGAGACAAAGACAGAGACACAAACGCGGATATGGGGAAAACGGGGCGATCAGCCCCCCTAACTACTAGAGCATAAGACCATACAATGCTAGATGCTATATATGTGTACCCCCTGGCCCCATATATATGAGTGCCCAAGGTGGGCATCCAACTCAAGTGGGGGGCCGGCCCTAAACTTGGGCGGCCAGACAAGGTACAACCTAGACTATATGGGTGGCCAGCCCGGAGACACTAGCCGTACAAGGAGGTGCCCTAGACCTGTGTGAAGCAGCAGAGTGGTGTAAATCTAACAACTACCTCATCACTCCCCCAGCAAATAACCTAAAAAGGTCCGCGCCGTAAGCTCAGAGGTCTGGTATAACCAAACGCTCCCCAAACCGCAGCCTACGTTGCTTGGAGGTTCAAGCATACAACCAAACGCTCCCCAAACATCCCATCTGTCGGTTGGAGGTATTCTATTACGAGGCTGTGGCAACCACTAACCTTAGTTGTTGGTTTCTTTCCATTGAGTTTTCTTTAATTTTTGGGACCCTCTTTTTGAAGTCACAAATGGCCAGACATTGTGTGGCCAGTATGAAACGGCCGATGGCCAAGAGTTTCACTCGCAATCGGGAAGGGCAAGTCGCCACAAGATGGTCCAGCCAGTCGGCACTAAAATCCGAGCGGTAATAGGGTGTCTAGGCTCAGTTTCGTCATGTGCGTACTTCACTTGCGCCAGGCACCTTTGTGAGCCTTTAGCAGGACATGCATGCCCAGGCCGATCATAATTGCATACCCTCTCTTGCACAGAACAGTTATCCCATCATGAGCATTCCAGAGCACACAACCCTTTTTTCCAAAGTACACATTTTTCACTTATTTATTAATAAGTGACTTTTGTTGGAAAAGTAAGTAGGGCAGTTTGCTAAAGAATTATAAAAGAAAACCATTGGGCACTCAATAGAAGCAAAAGAAGAAGGGCAGCAGAAGCAGGACACAGAAGACCAGGCACCCGCAGCAGAGCAGGCAGGCACCCACAGGTCCCAGCGTTTTCTCAAGCTCAGCCTAGCGTTTTCAGCCACTACCACCAGTGTTTTCAGTTTCCAGCCCTTAGCCTCGCGAGAATCGGCATCCTCTGGTTGCAAATCTTCACCAGATTCCCCATCTAGTACCAGATCAGCCTAGAGTTTTCAGAATTCAACAGATCAACCAGCATTTTCAGATTTCATCCAGGTCAGCCAGCATTTTTGCATTTCAACCCAAGTCCAGCGAAGCAGTTGCAGTTTCAGGCAGCAATACTGCCACAGTAGCAGATCCCCAGCAAAGCATCTGGCGCTTTCAGTTTTCCGCATTGACACCGTCATCGTCAACACCATCGTCATCGTCGACATCATCATCGCAAATCCTTATCTTGACGACAAAACCTTCGTCATCGTCATCGCAGATCCCTATCTTGACGACGACACCTTCGTCATCGTCATCGTCATCGCAGATCCCGGACTTGACGATGACATCATCGTCACAGTCGTCATCGTCATCATCGACATAGTCATCATCAAGTACCACAGCATCAGCACCCCTTAGCATCAGCATCTCAGCATTTAGTCATTGTATCAGCATTGTGCAAGAATAAAGAAAGTACTTGCTCTAGCAACGGAGCAAGGGGGCCCTTGAAGATTGGGACCCGACATCCCTATGTCGTCTCTTTTCTCTCTCTTGTCCCTCTCTTTCTTTCAATTCAATTCAGTCTTTCAAGTGAAGCAAAGTATGCAAAGTACTAGATCCGAGCAAATCCTTATTCTCTTCCGCTGCACCTGAAAAGTTCAAAGTCATCTAGGCTCCTCGCTATACTAATAAGTCGGTGGGTACTAGGAATTAACTCAAAAGAGGCTAAGTGGACACTTGGCGGCTCCAGATGCATTTGCTAGAATCATCAGCAAGAGGGGGCGCCCAAACTGAGAGAAGGGGCAGATTTTGATCATAAGTGAACCACTGTGTGTGTGAGTAGTAGGTGTTGGTGATCACAGCTTTAATGGAAAGCTTGCCTTCTCCCTTGCTCTATGTAGCGCGATGATTCCGCTCTCGTGCACCTCTCTCCCCCTTTGAATACAGAATCGTAATGCCCAGCTTAAGGGCTTTCGATCTGTATGTTCAGTTGTGTCGGTTCATGCGCGTACGCTGAGGCAAGAGCCTCTTGTCCAGGTACTGGATTAGCTAATTGCTAATGCCCCGCAGAGATTTCACACAAAAAATCTCGTCTAATTCAAAGGACAAGTAGCCCTACAAGTGCGGGAGTACAAGAGCTAGCTACGGATGCGGCTGGCACGCGAAAAAGGAGCCCAAAACAGTAAAATACAGCCTCCTGTGTTTTTGCAGGTTTAGAGTTTTGACCCTAATTGATCCCTAATAACCCCAGGAGCTTCGGGGAAGCGATGCGATCGCTATGCGGGTGATCTGGTGCATTTACGGGGCAAAAAACAGAGTATTCAACGTGCTGCATGTAACAGACTTGGACACTCCAAGTCAAGAATCAATCACGACAGCACCAAATAACCACTTCAAAACAATTCGCAGATCACAATAGACTTGCACTGGCCTGGCGGAGTTCCGTGCCTAGCGATATTGGCCCCAACGACTGGCGCCCCTTTCGGTATTTCTTTATGTATTCACTCTCAGACTCTGCGTCCAGATGCTCTGGAGAGTGTGAGCCCTCACCGCTTATTTAAAGTTTACAAGGATTGCCAAAAGCAGAGCCCCAAAAGCTTCAAAGTAAAGCAATATACCTAGATGAATCCAGGATAAACCCAGATTCACCCTTGAAGGAAAGTGCAAGGTATAGACCCATGGTAATCACCCACAAGACAATATAACCATCAGCTCCATCATGCATAATATTGACTAAATACCACAACATCCCCACTAACGTCATCAGTGCCCAATAGTGGGTGTAGAACTAGGTACTAACATATGCTCCCCAACACAACACACACCACACGCGCACACATATGCACATACATCAACACAAAGTTCAACGTACTGAGTTTCTGTCATGACTCCGGAGATCAAGGGCAGACTCGGCCATAATGAAGCCTAGCACTAAAAGAAGCATGAAATCGAAAAAATTAGCACAAATGAGGTAGTTGATAGGGCATACGCACCACAAAAGATAGAAAGAATTAGCACAATATCAACTTCGTAACTCGGACGAAAACTTCACAATGTGAAGTCTGCATGTCCGCTATACGACTAAAAAATATACCTAAATGAATCCAGGATAAGCCCAGATTCACCCTTGAAGGAAAGTGCAAGGTATAGACCCATGGTAGTCACCCACAAGATGATATAACCATCGGCTCCATCATGCATAGTATTGACTAAATACCACGACATCCCTACTAACGTCGTCAGTGCCCAATAGTGGGTGTAGAACTAGGTACTAACATATGCTCCCCAACACAACACACACCACACGCACACACATATGAGCATACATCAACACAAAGTTCAACGTACTGAGTTTCTGTCATGACTCCGGAGATCAAGGGCAGACTCAGCCATAATGAAGCCTAGCACTA
Organism: Adiantum capillus-veneris; assembly: GCF_014529385.1. NCBI lineage: Eukaryota > Viridiplantae > Streptophyta > Polypodiopsida > Polypodiales > Pteridaceae > Adiantum > Adiantum capillus-veneris. The sequence goes on from NC_140952.1 coordinate 102,456,581, forward strand.
AAAGAAGCATGAATCGAAAAAATTAGCAACTCTGTTTCTCTCACAAGCCCTCTCCAAGGCTTTAATAAAAATAAAGCAGTGCAATTTTCTCTCTCATGCTAAAATTGTGTCACTCAAAAGCTGGCCCTCTGTAATTTCCGCCGCAAAAAGCGGGCAGGGCCGTACAGTGCCACATCATCTTGCTCAGCGCATTTCACAAAAATTGCTCCTACTGCTAGGGTTAGGGTTTCTGGCAGATTTTAGGGTTTGCAGGTTTTAGGGTTAGGGTTTGCAGAATTAGGGTTCTCAACAGCAGTCAGGGCTAGGGTTTCCCGCGTGCTCTCAGGCAGGCACGTCATCACTTTGTGACATACCCCCCTCTTGAAAGCATTGTAATCGCCCTCGATTACGCTTGCAAAACAGACAGAAGCCATAAACCATCTTAGCAGACACTGACTGTTAGTAACACAGATCTAGCACATGTACCAATCGACAGTCACATCACACGACATCACAGGACATCATTAGACATCAGAGGACATTACATGACATTCAACATTCATTCGGATCTTAGACCATGATTTATTGGCAACGTAGCTAGCAATCGCATCTAGATCCAATCGAGACCTCATCGATGTCCGATTGACTAACCCCTATTGCAACAATGTCTATTCAAGATCAATCAGACCAAAATGCTGCAGTCATTTCGTCTATCAATTCCTGCACTTAAAAGAAGTCAAGAACAAATAAGTATCATAATCAGGAATTCCATTTCATAAAGTCATACAGCAGAATACTGTCAGCTTTCAGTATCCCTGAAGCTCAAAGAGACATCAGTGACTCTAGTATCTAAATCAAGGCATCTGTTGACAAAGGAGCGGAGTGACTCTCCTCTTGTGCATCCCACTGCACCAGATCTCCAGCCAAGCTGAATTCGTGGTTCCATTTGGAGTAGACTATGCTAAACCAAAAGCATCGAGGTAAAGTTTCACAATCTGAGGAGTATCTGCTAGGTCCTCTCCTCCATCCACTTCGCATCCAATACAGGATAGTTCTTGAACTTAACCAAGAACCGCCTTCGGACTTTACCTTTATTCTTTGTATCCTTATGTGCCAAAATTTGTTCAGGAACAAGGATCTCCTCGTTTTCTTCCACTTCGGGTTGCTCATCAAGCTCCCCATCATCAGGCACATCACCTTTAAAAGGTTTCAAGAGACTCACATGGAATGCATTGTGAATCCTCCAAGTATCTGGCAGTTTCAATCGGAAGGAGACATCATTTATCTTTTCAGTGATCTGGAAAGGTCCGTAGTATCGCATACTAACTTTGGAAAAAACCTCTCCTTTCCCTTTTTCTTTCTCAGGCGTGCCTTCTCAAAACGTAAGAGCACCCAATCATCCTCCTTCAATTTCAAGTCGCGACGATGGCGATCCGCTACCTTTTTCTGTCGTTCTTGAGACTTCTGCAAAGTCTCACGAACCTTGGCAAAAGCCGTATCTAAGTCTCGCATATATGCATCCGCTTCAAAAATCTTATCTTTCGTGCTTAGGAAGGGTGGAACCTTCGTAGCACCTTCAACAATCTCAAATGGCGCCTTCCCCGTCGAAGAGTGTATCGTGTTATTGTAGGTAAATTCCACCAAAGGTAGATACTTTTCCCATTGAGTCTTCTGATCCAAGATATAAGACTTCAATAAATCTAGAACCACTTAATTTGCAATCTCAGATTGCCCATCAGTCTGCGGGTGGAACGATGACGAGAACTGCAACCACGTGCCAATGTTCTCCCAAATTGCAGATCCTAGATCCACCACTTGTCCATTGAGAGTAACAATTGGTAAGTAGGGACATCAAAGATCTACCACTTGGCCATTATAACGAAGGTTTGAATTGTGGATCCAATTGTTGGTGTCTCCTAGAACCACCACCTAGCCATTCTAACCATGCCTTAAAGTTAGGTGCATTCAACACTTGGCCATCAGAACAGTTGTGATTTTACACAATGTTTGTGGGATGAGTACATCCTAGATCCACCACTTGCCCATTTAGACTAAGGAAGTAAGTGCATCAAAGATCCACCACTTGGCCATTCTAACCATATCTTAAAGTTAGGTGTAATCAACACTTGGTCATCATAATACTTGTGATTTTACACAATGTTTGTGGGATGAGTAGATCCTAGATCCAACAAATTGGCCATTTAGACTTCCAAAACAAACTCGTAAATCTGGGGTCTCTGTCGGAGACAATCGTCTCAGGCATGCCATGTAATCTAAAGATCTGGGCCACAAACAGTCTCACTAAGTGATCTGGCTTGACTGTTTTCTTCACTGGAATGAAATGAGCATGTTTGCTAAATCTGTCAATAACAATCCATATACCATCGTGACCACACTGTGTTCTCGGGAGATCAAAAATGAAATCCATTGCAATACTTTCCCAGGAGCGGGTGGGTATGGGTAAAGGCTGTAACAATCCCTGTGCTTTATGCCTGTCAAACTTGACCTTCTGGCGTACTAAGCGACTGCGCACAAACTCTTCCACGTCCTTTTTGAGTCTCGGCCAAAAGAAGTATCTCTCTACCCCTTTCATGGAGGTAGCAATGCCGCAGTGACCCGTAAAAGGTGGACAGTGGCATTCAGTCATAACCTTTTCCCTCAACGGCTATGTAACACACAACATGGTTTTTCTCATCAAGTAGCCATCCCGAATGGAATATCCCGCTACTGTCTCCCCATCCCGTATCCGAGTGAAAACGTCTAGAAAATCTGTATTTGTGGCATACTGGTCGACCATATCCTTGAAGCTCCTATGATGTATCGCGGAAATAGCCAGAACCAACGGCTTCCGAGACAAAGCATCTGCCACCACATTCTTCTGTCCCTACACATGGACAATCTGGAAGTGAAATTGTGACAAGATGATCGCCCACCGCATCTGCTTTTCCAAAAGCTACTTCTGTGACAAGAAGTAGCGCAAACTCTGATGGTCTGTAAAGACAGTAAAATCCGCTCCGAGTAGGTAATGCCGTCACTGAGTAAGAGCATGGATAACCGCCAAAAGCTCTTTCTCATAAATCTGTGTTGTCATCTCCGGCCTTGAGAACAATCAGCTCTCGTAAGCAATGACATGACCTTCTTGCATTAAGACCGCACCCAGACTACGACCACAAGCATCACAATATACGTCAAATGACTTCTGCAAGTCCGGCAAGGTCAAAACTGGTCCCGTAGTCAATTTCTCTTTCAATGTCTGAAAGGCAGTCACCTCTGTGGATCCCCACGAGAAAGGGACTCCTTTCTGTGTCAAGATATGCAAAGGGGAAGCAACCTCTGCAAACTTTCGAATGAACCGCCTGTAGTATGAACACAGTCCCAAGAAGCTTCTAACTTCATGGACATTCTTCAAATCGGGCCAATCGCGTTACAGTCTCTATCTTGGCCGGATCCATTTGCACTCCTGCTGCTGCTGAGACAATGTGTCCCAAAAAGTATATCTCTAGTAAGAAAAATTCACTTTTCTTTGCATTAAGCACTAACTTGTGATCTCGTGATGCCTGAAAGACCTGAAACAGATGATCTCTGTGTTCTGCCTCATTCTTGGAGAAAACAATGATGTCGTCAAAGAAAGTGTCAACAAATAGCCTGTACTCTTGAAAAATCATGTCCATCATCCGGTTAAATGTCGCAGGAGCATTGGTTAAGCCAAAAGGCATCACCAAAAACTCACATAACCCAAAAGTCGTCCGAAAAGTTGTCTTGTAGACGTCTCCCGGCGCGATTTTGATCTGATGATATCCACTCTTCAGATCAATCCTGCTAAAGCACGAAAATCCCTGTAACCTATCGAGTATATCATCGATCCTAGGAATCCGAAATCTGTTCTTGATGGTGATTTTGTTGAGAGCTCTATAATCGATGCATATCCTCCAAGAGCCGTCTTTCTTCAAAACCAACAACATTGGAGAGCAATACGGTGAAGAATAGGCTGGACAAGACCCTTTTCCAAGAGGTCTTTCACTTGGTTCATAATCTCTTCATTCAGTGCTTGGCTCACACGGTAAGATGGCCGGTTCGGTGGTGTGCTTCCAGGTATCAGATCAATGGTATGATCTTCAAGACGAGCAGGTGGTAACTCGCCTGGTAGGCCTTCTGAGAAGCAATCGGCGTGAGAGTGGAGAAAATCTTGGCGTTCTTTATCAAGTTCAGACATATTTGTCCTATCCTTATCGCTCAATTCTTTCATAAAGATCGAGTAAACAAACAGACTGGATTTCATTAATTTAGAAATGGCCAAAGCCGATACAATGGGGACAGACTTGCCCTTCAGTTTAATATCAAGTACAATGGTTCTGCCCTTCTCTGTAGTCAATGTCGCTTTCCTCGCTCAATAATCGACCACGGCGTTGTTCTTGTGGTACTAGGGAATCCCTAAGAGAACATCACAACCCTCCAAAGGCATTATGAAAAAGTCCTCATGCCCCAAATATTCCTCACAATGCGACCGGAGTTTGCCAATGACAAGTGTAATGGCTACATCCCTGCCGGGTGCCGCTAGAACTGCCTCTGCAAATGGTCCCATCCGATCAGGAGTGATCTCGAGCCGCGCCGCCAATTCCGGTGAAATGAAGTTGGCCTTGGCTCCTCCATCAAAGAAGATCAGGCCCTCTTGGTCTTTCACTTTTCCCCAAGCTCGGCAAAGTTCTGTACTCTCGTCCATGGTGTTGGGATCGGTACCCACACAATCTGGAACCAGTCCTGTTTTCATCTTGCTTTTTCGTCCACGTTCCTCAGCTGCTCTCAAACTCTCAGGCTTGTCGTCGTCCTTATCAATCTGTTGTTTCGGTGCCTCTTTAGGGCACTTCGCGGAGATATGTCCATGTTCCCCGCATCCAAAGCACTTCCCCTCCCTGATGAAGCGAGCTCGCTCCTAGGAATAAGCTTGGGTCATGCATCCTTCTTCTCTAGGTTGCTCTTTATCTTTCTACTTTCATTCCCAAAAGTCTGTTCGGCTCGTTGTGTCATGGCCTCATCAGTGGGGTAGGTCAGACTGCCAGAGTGTATGGCAAAGCCCCACTTCGCATGACTCATCAACTCCTGAATAGAAGCTGACTTCTGTTCCAAGCAGTGATCTCGGATCTCTGTAGGTAGACCCAAGGTGAACCGCTCAATCTGTTCTCTGAACGAGATCTTCTTGAATGAAGAGGCGGGTAGAAAAGAGCTCTAGAATTTCTCGCAGTAAGCATTCACTGTATCTCTCTTGGTCATCCAAAGATGGTTCCAAGCAGCTCGTATATCGCGTTCATACTCTTGCATCAACCAAGAAGAAATAAAAAGCTTCTTAAATTTCAGCCATTTAACTGGCGCAGTCTTGTTTAAAACAAGCGTGGACCACCAAGTGCGAGCATTCCCCTTAAAATAAGAGGCAGCTCTCTGAATCTTGAAGTGCTCTAAGTAGCATCCTCCCGCGAAAGCGATGTCAAACTGCTGTATAAAAGACAAAGCCTTCGAAGCATCTTGGTATCCTGAAAAAGTGTCAAATTTGATTGACTGTCCACCTTCCTTAAACTCTCGGACTTTCTTGCTTTTATCGTCCAGAAAGTCATATTGGTTGGCTTTATAAAAAATTCTTCTTGTTCGCATAAAATTTTCCATCATCGGAGTCTAAACTGTCTGTAGACGAGTCCTCTGTAGAACTTTCAGTCACTGGGCGAGATTTAGACTTCTTTGCCGTTTTCTTGCCCTTTCCAAAGCGTTGTTTCTTGCTTCGCTTTTTGCCTTTTCTGTCTTCTTCGCTCGAATCTGAAGAGCTAGAAGAACTGTCAGAAGAAGAAGAAGAAGAAGAAGAACTGGGTACTCCTTCAAAGGGAACACGCTTCTTCTGTTTCTTTGCTTTGTCAAATGTCGATTGACGCCCAAATAACCCGGGAAGTCAGTGCCTTTCTTCTTCTTTTTGCCGTGCTTTTTGGCTTTCTTTTGCGCGTCAAAAAGCTGAGCAATCCGTGCATCAATCACCTCTTCTAATGCCTTCTCTAAATATAGCTTGTGATCAGAAGGTTTCTTGAGAGCGGGTTTCAGGGATGGTGTTGTGGTTTTCTGCCACTGCGCATGCACTTCCTGAAAAGAAGTCTCGCTCATAAATTTTGCCAATTTCGGATCCTTCGCAAAATTGAGCATCATCTTTGTTGCATCGCCAATCAATTGACGACGCTTCATCTCTCTTTGCTCTGCCTGAGTAGGCCGAGGCGGGCCATACTCTCTGTCGGAATCTTCGTTGTGATCCCTGCCCGCATCTCCAGATGCAGAGGGAGTCAACTGATCCTTGCGTGAAGCCATAGGTGCCGCGGAAAAAAAATTGGGGATCGGATTTCCCATAAAAGAGAAATCGGCCGTGCTCTGATACCACTGTAAGACTTGGACACTCCAAGTCAAGAATCAATCACGACAGCACCAAATAACCACTTCAAAACAATTAACAAATCACAATAGACTTGCACTGGCCCGCCGGAGTTCCGTGCCTAGAGATATTGGCCCCAAAGACTGGCGCCCCTTTCGATATTTCTTTATGTATTAATCAGATCAAAGTACAAGAGAGCGGTTAGGGTTTCACTCTCAGACTCTGCATCCAGATGCTCTGCAGAGTGTGAGCCCTCACCGCTTATTTAAAGTTTACAAGGGATGCCAAAAGCTTCAAAATAAAGCAAACTCTGCTTCTCTCACAAGCCCTCTCCAAGGCTTTAATAAAAATAAAGCATTGCAATTTTCTCTCTCTCTCATTCTAAAATTGCGTCGCTCAAAAGCTGGCCCTCCGTAATTTCCGCCGCAAAAAGCGGGCAGGGCCGTACAGTGCCACGTCATCATGCTCAACGCATTTCACGGAAATTGCTCCTGTTGCTAGGGTTAGATTAGGGTTAAGGTTTCTGGCAGATTTTAGGGTTTCCAGGTTATAGGGTTAGGGTTTGCAAAATTACGGTTTTCAACAGGAGTCAGGGCTAGGGTTTCCCGCATGCTCTCGGGCAGACACGTCATCACTTTGTGACACTGCAAATTCTCGCCAGGTCTGGTAAAGTGCTTGTATGCATCGGGGAAGTCACCTTTTGCATGGGGATTCTATCTATGAAGCTTCCTATTGCGGTTATGCTGCCGAAATCGGGCTAGAGTAGGTCATTTTTAGCCCGGTAATAACAAGACATCTCGTAGGAAGTTGCAGGTTTTATCTCAAGTTTTATCTCAATGGCCAAGGGGCGCCGATGATCCCTATTACAATGCCCATGTTGCAAACAATTCCCTATGATAATTTGGGAGCACTGGAAAAGCCAAAGGCATACAAAGAAGGTGGTCCAACTATGAAGTTTGATACTTTCAGCGGCTTTGAGGACAAGACGAAGGCTCTTACTTTCCTCCGACAGCTTCATACAGCTTATGCAGGGGGGGGGGGGGGGGGAATTTACAAAGGCCTCCTAGGTCAGGAAAGCTGTCATTTTCTTGAAAGGCAATGCACTTACATGGTGGACGATACTGTTGATGTGTAAGGTGCAGCGGAAGTGAATGTTGAACTTTGCTCAAAATGAGTGCTCCAAACTGTGCTCAAGGGTTCCTTTTACTTACGGAAGGGAGAGCCTTCCGTTTCTTTAGTGAGAGAGTACAAATGATCACAAACAAAGTGGATAACACTGTGAATGAAGGTATTGAGACTGAGAGATAAAGAGAAGAATACGACACCAGAAAAGTTGTCAAACCCTCCTCCAAGGGCCCCTCTATGGATGGTAAGAGAAGTCTATGCTATTGATTGCACAAATTTGATACAAGGTGCCGATGCAAGTTCTTGACGCAATGATGCAGTGAGGATCTAGGTCGGAGACGATGGCGACGACGAGGACGACGGCTGGCTGAAAACGCTGGATTCAGGGGCTGAAAACGCTGATATGTGTGGCTGAAAACGCTGGAAAGCAGGGCTGAAAACGCTATCACAGCAGGGCTGACAACGCTAGGTTTGTCTGCTGAAAACGTTGGCGCTGAAGTTGATGTTCTTGCTGAAAAACGCCAAGTCTTGTTGAGGGTTCTTGCTTGAGAAGAAGTGCTAGAGGGCATGCTGCAAGAGGTTGCCTTTGCTCTCTTTGCTTCTTCTGCTCTATTGAGTGACTGCCAGGTTTCTTTTATATTAACTTTGCAAATTTGCCCTACCTAGTTTCCCAACAAAGTCACTTATTAATAATAAGTGAAAATGGCTAAAATAGGGAAAATAGGTTCTATGCACTAAACAATGCTCCTAATGGCTACTGATTGTAACACTAATGATCATGCTATGTGCAACAAGAGGAAATGCAACTACTCTAAGTGTCTCGACATGCACGGCCTACGCACAAGCTCACAAAGGTGCCAGAACACTTCCTAAGACAACACGAACCCTGGACTTGAAGTAGCTTGTCCACATGCACATAGGGTTAGATGTGCACATGACATGATGCAAGGACAGGCACCCGCCACATGGGTATACTTCAAGAAAATGTTCGCATCTGCATGGCTGTCAAATGAATTTCAAGCCGATGTCATGACAGATTGGCACCAACTCACTGCGGCTACTTGCAAGAGCCTACATGAGTACAATCGAAGGTTGTGTAAAGCGTTGCTCTCGGTAACCTCTTACAGGTTTGTGCCACTGACAGAGCAGATTGAGAAGTATTGTTGTGGGCTGCCTCAAGCGCTTCGAGATTACTGTAAAAAGAACATAGTGACTTTCCTCACTTAGCTTATGGAAGTAGCCAACACTGGTCTTGCCTTGTTGAAGGGAGAGGACACTGGGTTTCAGGGCAACGTGAAAGGGGGTCAGCAAAAGAAAAATTCAGCAAAGAAGCTCATAGTGGAAGTGACTCCTGAAGCGTCCCAGGGATCAGAAAAGGCAAACAAAGGCAAGGACTCAACCAAAACGTCTGAAGGACAGACTAAGAAAAAGAAAAGGAAGCCTTTTGTGCGCAAGTCGTTCGAGGAAAAGAAGGCTTTAATGGTTGAGAACAAATGTTTCATATGCAGCCTGGTCACTTTGCTACAAATTGTTCACAAAGAAGAAGACCAGCTGATTCGGATGACAAAGAGGACAAGAAAGGCAAGAAGTCCAAACCCACGACAGGTCTAGTGCCAGATATGGTGGGCGATAGGCCAAGTTCAGATGCCAGTGAGATATGCAAAGCATGGGGTAAAGTCAGAGACCAGACATCACTTATCTTCTTTGATCCAGGTGCTAAAGCAAACTTTATCTCACCAGAATTGGCCATCAAATTGGGCATCAAAGCCGAAGAGATGGGGTACACAACAGAGGCAGGGTTGGCATGTCCTGGCCACTCAGAGTGTGTTACGCCTATCATTGGAAAGCTGCGTTTGCATCTTCAATCATATATGGACACATACGAATTTTATATCATGCCACTGGAAGGGTGCGATGCGCTATTGGGAATCTCATGGATGTTTCATATACATGGAGTGTTGGATGTCTTCGACAAAAAGATCACCCTTCACCATAGGGGCAAAACTCACATCCTAGACGTAAAGCTTAAAGGGGAGTCTGTCCCTATCTTATCTGCTTCGGCTATCACTTTTGTAATTAAAAATCATCAATCTGCATACTTGATTTTTGCACGAGATGTTTCAGATAATTGTCGGTCAAATTTATCTGTGTTAGATAAAGACAGGTCAGCATTTTTTCGAGAGTCTAATGATTGTTCTTCTGACTCATTACCGTCTCGGTTGCGGCCTAAGGATCATGCAATAGATTTGGTGCCAGGTTGTAGCCCACCAAATAGGACTTCGTACAAGGTTAGTGCGGCTCAGCAAAAAGAGATTATGGGCCAAGTAAAGGAGCTGTAGAGAAAGGGCTGATTCAACCTAGTTCTTCACCCTTTTGCTCCCCAGTGCTTCTAGTGCAGAAGAAGGATGGCTCTTGGCGCATGTGTATTGATTACCGTGCGTTAGATAAGAATACCATCAAGAACATGTTTTCTACCCATGGATTGATGATATTCTTGACTGACTAGAGAGCGCTGCAGTTTTGAGCAGGATAGACCTTAAGAGTGGGTACCATCAGATTCGTATCAAGCCAAAGGATGTGCATAAGGCTGCGTTTAGGAGGACATTTGGTTTGTATAAGTTCTTAGTGATGTCGTTCAGTCTTACAAATGCTCCTGCTACGTTCAATAGGATGATAAATCAAATTTTCCGCCCACATCAAAAACCCGCCATGTTGCATGTAAAACAACAAGAAGATGCTCTTATATGAATGTTGATTTTGCACGCTAACCAAACATAAGCCAAACATGCACAGACCACCACAAGGCATAGACATCTAGCTAACCTTCAAGAATAGAGCCTCGTTGGCTCACCCTCAAAGACCTATAAATACTCCGACCTAGCGCACACCTCAAGGAGTGGCTTCTCACACCACAAACTCCAAGCGTCCGGCCACGCACTGCAAGTAGGGGTCTCTAGTCGTAATCAATCACCACACTAGATGTCCTTAGAATATGATTTCATGGTCCAATACTTAGGATTCCTCAACCGCCCTAAGGTAAAGGCCTTATTAACATCCACCAAACATATCTCAATTACCACCCTAATATCCACATACATAACACATTTTTATTTGTTGGAGCTAATACATTATGTAAGGCCAAAAAGACTTCAAACATAGTCATGGGAAGCGGGATAACAAGAAATAAAATGGAAAATGTACAAAAAAACGGAACATAAAAATTACGAAGTTTTTGGGGAGTTTTGAGTAACTAGAACAATTGAGGAAAACGGAAACAGTAACAAAATCGAGAATGAGGAAGTAGGATAAAAAAAAAGTTTTGAAAGAGTGGGAGTTTGGATAATTACGGTTTCAAACTTAGAAACAATAAGAGGGACTAAAACACTTGCATAGAATAGAGAATCTAGACACATAAAAACCTATAAATAAAGAAGAGTAATAAAACAAAACTAAGCGAGTTAAAAGCACAACAAAAATGTCCTTAGTCATTTCTCCTTAGTCTCCCTAGACAGTGTGTAACAGACTTGGACACTCCAAGTCAAGAATCAACCGCGACAGCACCAAATAACCACTTCAAAACAATTCACAGATCACAATAGATTTGCACTGGCCCGGCGGAGTTCCGTGCCTAGAGATATTGGCCCCAAAGACTGGCGCCCCTTTCGGTATTTCTTTTTATATTAATCAATCATCAAAGTACAAGAGAGCGGTTAGGGTTTCACTCTCAGACTCTGCGTCCAGATGCCCTGAGAAGTGAGGCCCTCACCACTAATTTAAAGGTTACAAGGGATGCCCAAAAGCAGAGCCCCAAAAGCTTCAAATCAAAAGCAATTGCTCTCTCTCTCACAGAGAGTCAAAACATGAAAGCAAAAGCATTCTCTCTCTCTTTCTCATTTAAGTAGAGAAAAAGCGAAATTTGCGTTGCTCATCATTTTCCAAAAAAAAAAAATTATTTTATTTTTTTTTTAATAATCCGCCTCCGCGATTTTCGAAAATTAGGGTTTCTGGTAGAAATTAGGGTTTTCGTTGTCCGCCACGTCATCACTTTGTGACATACCCCCCTCTTGAAAGCATTGTAATCGATCGCGATTACGCCTGCAAAACCGACAAAAGCTATAAACCGTCTTAGCAGACACTGACTGTTAGTACCTACGTACTAGGAACACACATCTAGCACATGTACAAAATCGACAGTCACATCACACGACATCACAGGACATCAACAGACATCACAGGACATCACATGACATTCAACATTCATTCGGATCTTAGACCATGATTTATTGGCAATGTAGCTAGCAATCACATCTAGGTCCAATCGGGACCTCATCGATGTCCGATTGACTAACCCCTATTGCAACCATGTCTATTCGAGATCAATCAGACCAAAATGCTGCAGTCATTTCGGCTATCAGTTCTTACACTCACAAGAAGTCAAGAGCAAATCAGTATCATAATCAGGAATTCCATTTCATAAAGTCATCCAGCAGAATACTGTCAGCTCTCAGTATCCCTGAAGCTCAAAGAGACATCAATGACTTTAGTATCAAAATCGAGGCATCTGTTGACAAAGGAGTGGAGTGACTCCCCTCTTGTGCATCCCACTGCACCAAATCTCCGGCCAAGCTGAATTCTGGGTTCCGTTTGGAGTAGACTACGATAAACATCGAGGTAAAGTTTCACAATCCGAGGAGTATCTGCTAGGTCCTCCTCCTCCATCCACTTCGCATCAAATGCAGGAAAGTTCTTGAACTTAACCAAGAACTGCCTTCGGACTTTGCCTTTCTTCATATCATTATGTGCCAAAATCTGTTCAGGAACAAGGATCTCCTCGTTTTCTTCCACTTTGGGTTGCTCATCAGGCTCCCCATCATCAGGCACATCACCCTTAACAGGTTTCAAGAGACTCACATGCAATGCATTGTGAATCCTCCAAGTATCTGGCAGTTTCAATCGGAAGGAGACATCATTTATCTTGTCAGTAATCTGGAAAGGTCCGTAGTATCACATACTAAGCTTTGGAAAAAGCCTCTCCTTTCCCTTTTTTTTTCTTAGGCGTGCCTTCTCAAAAGTAAGAGCACCCAATCATCCTCCTTCAGTTTCCAGTCGCGACGATGGCGATCCGCTGCCTTTTTCTGTCGTTCTTGAGACTCCTGCAAAGTCTCGCGAACCTTGGCAAAAGCCGTATCCAAATCTCGCGAATATTCATCCGCTTCAAATTTCTAATCTTTCGTGCTCAGGAAGGATGGAACCTTCGCAGCAGTTTCAACAATCTCTCATGGCGTCTTCCCCGTCGAAGAGTGTATCGTGTTATTGTAGGCAAATTCCACCAAAGGTAAGTTCTTTTCCCATTGAGTCTTCTGATGCGAGATACAAGACTTCAATAAATCTAAAATCACTGAATTGGCAATCTCAGATTGCCCGTCAGTCTACAAGTGGAACGATGACGAGAACTGCAACCGCGTGCCAATGTTCTCCCAAATTGCCTTCCAAAACAAACTCATAAATCTGGGGTCTCTGTCGGAGACAATCGTCTCAGGCGTGCCATGTAATCGGAAAATCATCGTGATCATTCTGTATTCTCGGGAGATTAAAAAAAATGAAATCCATTTCAATATTTTCCCAGGGGCAGGTGGGTATGGGTAAAGGCTGTAACAATCCCTGTGCCTTATGCCTGTCAAACTTGACCTTCTGGCATACCAAGCAACTGCGCACAAACTCTTCCACATCCTTCTTCAGTCTCCGCCAAAAGAAATCTCTCTCTACCCCTTTCATGTTGGTAGCAATGCTGCGGTGACCCGTAAAAGGTGGACACTGGCAATCAGTCATAACCTTTTCCCTCAACGGCTGTGTAACGCACAACATAGTCTTTTTCATCAAGTAGCCTTCCCGAAGGGAGTATCCAGCTACTGTCTCCCCATCCCGTATCCGTGTGAAAATATCTGCAAAATCTGTATCTGTGGCACACTGATCGACCATATCCTCGAAGCTCCTATGATGTATCACGGAAATGGCCATAACCAACGGTTTTCGAGACAAAGCATCTGCCACCACATTCTTCTGTCTCTCCACATGGACAATCTGGAAGTGGAACTGTGACAAGATGTTCACCCACCGCATCTGCTTTTCCGAAAGCTGCTTCTGTGACAAGAAGTAGCTCAAACTCTGATGGTTTGTAAAGACAGTAAAATCCGCTCCGAGTAGGTAATGCCGCCACTGAGTAAGAGCATGGATAACCACCAAAAGCTCTTTCCCATAGATCTGTGCTGTCATCTCCGGCCTAGAGAACAAACGGCTCTCGTAAGCTATGACATGGCCTTCTTGTATCAAGACCGCACCCAGACTACAACCACAAGCATCACAAAATACTTCAAATGACTTTTGCAAGTCCGACAAAGTCAAATCTGGTCCTGTAGTCAATTTCTCTTTCACTGTCCGAAAGGCAGTCACCTCTGTGGGTCCCCACGAAAAAGGTACTCCTTTCTGTGTCAAGGTATGCAAAGGGGAAGCAACCTCTGCAAACTTTCGTATGAACCGCCTGTAGTACGAACACAGTCCCAAGAAGCTTCTAACTTCATGGACATTCCTCAAATCGGGCCAATCACGGATAGTCTCTATCTTGGCCGGGTTCATTTGCACTCCTGCTGTTTACACAATGTGTCCCAAAAAATGTATCTCTGGTAGGAAAAATTCACTTTTCGTAGCATTAATCACTAATGTGTGATCTCGTAATTCCTGAAAGACTTGAAGCAGATGATCTCTGTGTTCTGCCTCATTCGTGGAGAAAACAATGATGTCGTCAAAGAAAGTGCCAACAAATAGCCTGTACTCTCGAAAAATCCTATCCATCATTTGGTTAAATGTCGCAGGAGCATTGGTTAAGCCAAAAGGCATCACCAAAAACTCAAATAACCCAAAAGTCGTCCGAAAAGCTGTCTTGTAGACATCTCTTGGCGCTATCCTGATCTGATGATATCCACTCTTCAAGTCAATCCTGCTAAAGCACGAGGATCCCTGTAACCTGTCGAGTATATCATCGATCCTAAGAATCGGAAATCTGTTCTTGATGGTGATTTCGTTGAGAGTGCTATAATCGATGCACATTCTCCAAGATCCGTCTTTCTTCAAAACCAACAACACTGGAGAGCAATACGGTGAAGTACTAGGCTGGAAAAGACCCTTTTCCAAGAGGTCTTTCACTGAGTTCATAATCTTTTCATTCTGTACTCGGCTCACACGATAAGGTGGCCGATTCGGTGGCGTGCTTCCAGATATCAGATCAATGGTATGATCTTCAGGCCCTCTCAAAAGCAATCGGCATGAGCGTGGAGAAAAAAAAATCTTGGCGTTCTTTTCTTCAGGTCAAAACATATTCAACCTTTATCCATCGTTCAGTTCTCCCAAAAGAATGAGTGAGAAAACTGAAGTTCATCAAGTACAATCTCTAAGCCCTTCATTTATCAAAGTCGCTTTCTCGGCCCGGTAGTCAACCACGGCGTAGTTCTTGTGGTACCAAGGGATCCCGAGTAGAACGTCACTCACGTGCCCTGAACACCCTGTCATTGCAAACGAAGTTTGTCAATGCTAATGGCAGCATCCCATCCACATGCCAGTCGAACTACCTCCGCCTGTGGCGTCAGTCTGTCAAGCGTAGTTCCAAATCGAGCCGCCAATTCCAAGTGAAAAGAAGTTGGCCTTGGCTCCTTCAAAAGAGCTTCCTGATCCTTCACTTTGCCGCAAAAAAAACGGCAAAGTTTGTACTTTCATTCATTTGATTCGGTGCAAGTCCCACGCCATGTGGTACCAGTTCTGCTTTTCTAGCTGCCTTTTCTGCCACATTCCTCAGTTGCTCTCGAACTCTCAGATCTGTCGTCGTCTTTATCATTCTGTTCTTTCTGTGCCGTATCAGGGCACTTCGCGGAAATATGTCCATGTTCCCCGCATCCAAAGCACTTCCCCTCTCTGATGAAGCGAGCTCTCTCCACAGGAGTAAGCTTGGGTCGTGCATCCTTTTTTTTTTCTCTGGGTTGCTCTTTTTCATTCTACTTTCATTCCCAGAAGTCTGTTCGGCTCGTTGTGTCATGGCCTCATCTGTGGGGTAGGTCAGACTGCCAGAGTGACTTGCAAAGCCCCGCTTCGCATGACTCATCAACTCCTGAATAGAAGCTGACTTCTGTTCCAAGCAGTGGTCTCGAATCTCTATAGGTAGACCCAATGTAAACCGCTCAATCTGTTCTCTGAACGAGATCTTCTTGAATGAAGAGGCAAGTAGAAAAGAGTTCCAAAATCTTTCACAGTAAGAATTCACTGTATCGCTCTTGGTCATCCGGAGATGGTTCCAAGCAGCTCGTATATCTCGCTCAAACTCTTGAGTCAACCAAGAAGAAATAAAAAGCCTCTTGAATTTCAGCCATGTAATTGGCACAGTCTTGCTTAATAGAAGCGTGGACCACCAAGTGCGAGCATTCCCCTTAAAGTAAGAGGCAGCTCTCCGAATCTTGGAGTGCTCTGAATAGCGTCCTCCCACGAAAGCGATGTCAAACTGTTGTATAAAAGACAAAGCCTTCGAAGCATCTGAGTATCCTGAAAAGTATCAAACTTGATCGAGTGGCCACCTTCCTTAAACTCTCGGACTTTCTTGCTTTTATATTCGAGAAAGTCATACTAGTTGGCTTTGTAAAAATTCTTCTTGTTCGCATAAAACTTTCCGTCATCGGAATCTGAGCTGTCTGTAGACGAGTCCTCAGTAGAACTGTCAGTCTCTGGGCGAGATGTAGCCTTCTTTGCCTTTTTCTTGCCCTTTCCGAAGCTTTGTGTCTTGCTTCGCTTTTTGCTTTTTCTGTCTTCTTCGCTCTAATCCGAGGAGCTAGAAGAACTGTTAGAAGAAGAAGAAGAAGAACTGGGTACTCCTCCAAATCGAACACGCTTCTTCCGTTTCTTTGCCTTGTCAAATGTCAACCGACGACCCAAATAACCCGGGAAGTCAGTGCTTTTCTTCTGCTTTTTGGCTTTCTTTTGCGTGTCAAAAAGCTGAGCAATCCGTGCATCAACCACGTTCTCCAGTTCCTTCTCCGTATATTTCTTGGAGGCAGAAGGTTTCTTGAGAGCGGGTTTTCGGGAGTGGTGTTGTGGTTCTCTGCCACTCCGTCTGTACCTCTTCCAAAGAGGTCTGGTTCATATATTTTGCCATCTTCGAGTCCTTGGCAAAATTGAGCATCATCTTTGTTGCATCGTTGATCAACTGGCGACGCTCTATCTCTCGCCGCTCCGCCTAAGTAGGCCAAGGCGGGCCATACTCTCTGCCTGAATCTTCGTTGTGATCCCAGCCCACATCTCCAGATGCAGAAGGAGTCGACTGATCATTGCCTGAAGCCATAGGTGCCGCGGGAAAAAAATTCGGGGATCCGATTTCCCGTAAAAGAGAAATCGGCCGTGCTCTGATACCACTGTAACAGACTTGGACACTCCAAGTCAAGAATCAACCGCGACAGCACCAAATAACCACTTCAAAACAATTCACAGATCACAATAGATTTGCACTGGCCTGGCGGAGTTCCGTGCCTAGAGACATTGGCCCCAAAGACTGGCGCCCCTTTCGATATTTCTTTTTATATTAATCAATCATCAAAGTACAAGAGAGCAGTTAGGGTTTCACTCTCAGACTCTGCGTCCAGATGCCCTGAGAAGTGAGGCCCTCACCACTAATTTAAAGGTTACAAGGGATGCCCAAAAGCAGAGCCCCAAAAGCTTCAAATCAAAAGCAATTGCTCTCTCTCTCACAGAGAGTCAAAACATGAAAGCAAAAGCATTCTCTCTCTCTTTCTCATTTAAGTAGAGAAAAAGCGAAATTTGCGTCGCTCATCATTTTCCACAAAAAAAAAATTATTTTTTTTTTTAATAATCCGCCTCCGCGATTTCCGGAAATTAGGGTTTCTCGCAGAAATTAGGGTTTTCGCTGTCCGCCACGTCATCACTTTGTGACACAGTGTCACTTCAAGGACTGTTATTCCACATAAGGGCTCAAGAGTCGTCCTCTAGTCTATCTACATATTATGGAGGAAATTGCACACCTAAGCTCTTGAAAATAATTCCCAACTTCCAAGAGAGACGAGGATAACCATCCAAGCCATCCTCCTCATGAGCTTTTTTAAGATCAGCCTGAGCTTCTAGGAGGAAGGAAATCCCCTTCTGCCAACCAAAATCCACAACCTGGTACAAAGGTGCAATTGAGTCATCAACATACTACCCCTCTTTGAAGACAGGAAGAAACTCCACACCTGCCTATGCAAGTTAAGGGAAGTCCAAATCAGCCTACATGAAATCCTCCATAGGGATATCTCTATCAATAGTTCCAAAGTGCAATTGCAAAAGACACAGAAAATCAGCCAATCCACCTCCACGAAGAAAATACAACCATAGGAACCTGCTCCACAAGCGTGGAAGAAGATCCCACTACTGTCCAAACAGCTCTCTGAAGAACCCCGAAAAAATTATCCCCCTCTGGATCCGAAATCCGCAAACCTGCACGGCAACACAACTCCATCAAGGAAAACCAGAGCAATCCAGCAATGCTTCACATCCTAAAGAGGTCAGGGTAAACAAGGGCAGAAGACGGGGAAGTCGTAGACGAGAAGCCAAGCAGCCCCAAACTAGAGAACAGGGAAAAAAACAGCAAGCTTCTTCTCTCAAACAAGTCTAATACGCCACCGGATCAGCCTACACCGAGCATCCAAGGTGGTCAAGACACCGAGGCTCTGATACCACGTAGATAAGGCAGCCGGTGGACACCTCGACTCCAATCTGGCTCAACTCCAATAGGATCCTCTGACACTAGAGAACACCTGCAATCCGACACACATATACAAGGCAACTGCGGAGAAGAGAAATCTCTGAGGTATAAAGAGACAGGACATCTGAATGTGTGTGTGTGTGTGTGTGTGTGTGAGAGAGAGAGAGAGAGAGAGAGAGAGATCTGGGAGAGGCTCTCCATGTTGATACAAAGCTGCAAATACAAGTGCCCAAGGGTGGTTCAGCATCGATGTGGCATGCCCTTGATGGATAGACCCCTAGTACACAAAATTGCTGCTACTACTCTGTCCATAAACAAAACCTCTGCTCTCCTAGGCTTGCAGCTAAGATAACCTGCCTCTCCATGAGATCACCCATCTGTGGACTGCCCTGTGAAGAGGATGTCGCAAAGATGCTGACCCGTACCCTCAACTTGATAGTAAACGCTGGGGGCTGCCCACCCCATCTCACAAGGGCTCGCCCACGCTGGGGCGCCGTTTGGCTGGGCAGTACATGCATAAGAGCACACACCCCCAAGCCCCTCATGTATTACAGAAGGTGCCCAACCCACCTATACAGCCCCACGACAACGAAAATAAGGGCAAAGAAACTGGGGCACCAGAGGCCCCTAGGGCCCAGGGGGAAATCTGCAAGGTTGGGAGTTAGGAAATATCACGACCCTCTAGACGAATCCAAAGAGATGCGAGACTCTTAACAAGAATAGCCACTGCCATAAACTGAAGCGAATGCCTTCGATTTGCATGGTACATAATTGCTTTTGACAGTTTCAAAAATTAAATTGGTCACTACCCCTCGGTCATCTTTCAACCAAATGGAAGCCGCAAACTCAAACCTACAAACCAAAAAACCACACAACCACCGTACCTCAAAAGTCTCTCATATAACCGTGTTACGTATCTCAGGCAACAAACAGTGACAAACATTGATACATTCTTGAGAGCTCAAAATCATTTCGGTTACCTTCAAAGCAAGGAATGGAGCACAGAATGAAACGGTTGCTCACCTTTTACTCCACAAACTCAATTTGGCGAACCACATGAAGCCTCAAAACTGTGTACAAATGCATTCCATTGGGATGAGGCATTTTGAAATTGCAATTTGGTACATTTGTTGCTAGACTTAGCAAGTCATGTTAAATAAACGCCCTTCAATGATTATGCATGAACATCATAAGCTTTCGGACTTGAAAGCAGAACCACCAAGGATTTCAATATCTAATCTCAAGCAGGCTTGTGTTTGCATGATCCTACAAACGGCAAAAGGCCCTTTGAATGGGCTTGTAAGACCACCACAAGTCTCACATGTCTATATCTAAAGCCACAAGCATCAAATCTAACACTTTTTCTTGCCACTAAGAGGATCATCCAATAGAATGTAATGCAATTCTGAAACCAAAAAAAAAAACACTAACATTACCAATTTATTCGTAATTGGGTAACGCTTAATTATCCAAAAGAGAAAACTTACACATGTGAAGATTATGATTTATTTTTGAATCGGCAACACTCTGAAGCACATTGTGCTCAAGCGCAGATCCACTCTGGCTGGAGCCTGCATGAGCTATGATCAGTGAAGCTCTTAAACTACAGTATTACAGAAGCATGTGCAATATCAATTCAGTTGCTTACCTGCCGCTGTTCCAGGTGGCTGGCCAGTGTGTGCACCTGCAACTCCCACCTCAACACTATTTTGGGCAACAGATGCACCCTCTGGAAGGCCGCTAGCATTTGCATCAATCAGGCGGTTGGAAACCGTTTCCTCTTTCTCAAAACCTTCTGCTAATAAATCACCAACATCCACAAGATCATCAACAGCTTCTTCATCCGAAAGTATCTCCACGGCGTTAGTGGGAAGAACTCCATTCATCCCAACAGTATCACATTGAGCGGCAGAGTCTGACTTTGATGCCCTCACAAACACAGAGCTCTCTAAAATGCCTTCTGGTGCCGCATCAACCTCACTACCTTCACATATCCTTGAAAGTCTCTGGTCCTTAGGGAAAGGTGGCAAAGATCCACGCTGCCCACTTCCCACCAAACCTGTTGTTGATTGCTGTTGGGGTGGCTTCCGAACAATATGAGAAGACACGAAAGGAGACCCGCTCACATCTGTAGATACAACAGGCGGCAAAACTCTTCGCTGATGGTGAGAAAGATTAGCTGTCGCGGCAGCTTTCGAGATATCTGGAACACTGCCAAAAGTTTTCCCAACAACCCTATGATGAGGAGGCATAAATACTTTCTGGTGGGACTTGTCATCCAGCCCCACAGCAGGTTGACTTCTCGCATCCCCCATGTACACACCTGATTGCAAATTCCTTATAGTCGATTGCAAGGGAGTAGCTACTGAAGTTTGTCTGTGCGCTTCAAGTCTCCACCTCAATTCCTCCAATCCTGCCCTGTGAGCAACATCCAGGGCTGATTTTGCCAGTTTTGCAGCTTTAGCAGCAACTGCTGCACAGGCTCTAGCTCGAACCTTAGCTTCTTTAGCCTCCTTGGATGCAAAGACGGACACAATCTGTGCTGCAGCTAATGTTTCCTGATATTCAAGACTACAGCTGTCATCTGTGCGAGACCTCTTCAGAGAAGGGTTTCCTTGCTGATTTTCTGCAGAAGAGTCATGATGGCAATACTGGCAGGCAAAAAAGAATGAATCTGTGGGAAGCCCTGCTTTCTGAGCACACTCCATGTGGCAAAACCGATGGCACTTGGAACAGGTAAGCCAAAGAGCAGGGTCTCCCAGTTGATCAGGTGCAGCATAGACATGGAAACATTGACTACAGTACATACCTTTGTACTGGAAGAGCACACAAGTGGTGCAATGAAGCTGAACGGCACCATTCTTTTTTATACGGTGCACGTCATGCCCAACTCTCTGACAAGAAGAGCACCCTGTAGCTCCGTCACTGCCATGGGAGGAAAGGCTCTCTGAGCATTGGCTTGCACCTACTCTTTGAACCTGGTCAGAACCATCCACACTACATCCTGTGTTTCCCATGCCTCCAAGCACTCTGACATCACTGCTAGTACATTTTTGCAGCTTCCCTGCCTCATCATAAGAGTTCCTGTAGACAGTTCGACGTTCCTCCCTACTCTCCTGCATTATGCCTGCGTAAAGGCAGCTAGAAGCTTCACACAAGCGCAAGTGGGGTTTTCAAGGGCTAGCCCTTTAAGGATGATGGGTAGCGATGAGCTTTGAGATAGTCTTCGCATGCAGTGCAAAATCAACAAGACGAATAGACGCCTGCGTTTATAGTGCTAGCACAGCTGCAGAGAAGAACACACAGAAAAGCATAACAGCATTATTGGCTCTTGGCACTTACCGAGGACAATAGGCAACCAACGGCAGCTTCCATGGCGAGCTTTAGGAGGCCAGCTCTCAGCGCCGCCAAGGGCAAACGACAATGGGCTATGTGAAGATTGGAGAGTCAATTTGCTTCCAATGAAATGGCCCACCTATTGAACATAAGGCATCACACTCTGCAGATTGCAATGGTTCACCTGCCCCGCAAGGGTTAATTTGCTGGGCTCCACTAAAATGTTCTAAAAGTATTTAATTTCCTTCAAGATTCCACATAAATAAGTAGGGAGAATTCTTTAAAAAGTGAGAATCGAGAAAGATGCACTGCTGATTAATTAGCAAAGGCAAGCGAAAGTAGATGTGCTGGCAATGAGTAGAGAGATGAGAGGAAGATGGTGCAATGGCATCGCATGTAGGAGCCACGCTAGGGAGCTGGAGTAGAGGTTTTTTGTTTTCTTTCTTTGCGCCAACACATTCAATGTTGCAAAGAAAGAGAGTACACGAACACATTAATTAGTAGACATTCATGTGAGACAGAGAATATTGCAAGTAAATTTAATTGTTGAAACGTCCCAACATATTATTCAATCTTATTACTAATGCATTAAGTTTGTTCACCTGCACTTTGAGAGATGTCACCTCCTTTCGCCCAACGATGAAATTTGTTCTTCCAAATGAGACATTTGGACATCCATGACATTAACTTGACACTCATGAATGATGGACTTTACTGACTCTATCGCCTCTTAGACATCTAGTATTGCAATCATGGACTTGCATCCGTATCTGAAGCAGGATTCCTGCAATTTATCGATTGCACCTTCCTCTCCAACGTTTGAAGTCTCTGGCGCGTCGATGTTCTGCATAGGGTTGGATGGACTCCCTCCTTCATAGTGATTCACAAAATATCCAAGCCAAAAATTAGAATGTTGTGTTCTTGAATGACATTAGTAGAAAAATGAAAATCAAAGGATTTGCAAGCAACAATGATGACATTTTAGAACCTAAATGCTATACATTAGTCTTAGAAAGCAAAGATGTAATAATTCGTGAACAAAGGAGTTGACCTTCAATGGTTCATTGATCGATATAAGGATATAAGAAAGTATAAGCAAGAGGCATGTACTTGTTCCCTAATTATGGTCTTCGATGTTGTCACTATGGTCAATAATGAAGACATCCATCTTTGTATTCTCAAGATCGCTGTGTGAAGCGCAACCATGTTAGTTAGCTCCTTGCTTTTCACTCACAGTGAAAGCTAACTTTACGTTGACAATCAAAACAAAACGTCTACCAGGAAAAATGAACATGTGATACTAATAGCATTCCATTGTGACCTAAAGCAATCAAGTCTTGGTTGCGTGTTCTCATACAAGCCATTGGAAGTGCAAGCGGTATACATTGCCCCCTGTCTACTTGTCTACTTTTAATGAAAATGGACTATGAACATTGAGAATAGCGGAATAAAGAAAACTATAGTGAGCATTTTTATGAGAATACTTTGAGAAAATAGAGGGTGAACTTGATTAGCGGTAGCAACATAACCATTATACTTAATTAACTTGGCATGAACAATACTTTGCAAGAGAGAGAATTAGAGAACTTGACAACAATTGAGGACCGGATTTATGTGGAGCCGATCCTCCAAAAGGCTTTTAAATTATAGTTTCTTCCATAAAGAGAGACTTGGTACAATACAAGCATTGTGTTCCTTGAAACCTTGATGGTGCAATGAAGATAGAGAGCTTTACGCACCACAATCATGCCCGTAACTAAGCTTAATGAAAGCATTAATTTGTCCTCGATCTCAGTCCCAAGACCTCATACACTTTCAAAGGTGGAGAGAGCTAGCAGAGAATGAGAGTAGGGAAGAGGAAGAAGAAATAACTTACGAGAAAGAAGTAAGGTCCACTCATACCATTACTCATAGAGCTTAGCATAGCATAGTAGCATAGTAATGGAGGAGAAGAAGATGGCTAGCATAGCATTGAACCATGGCTCTTTGTTGGATTTGCACTCCATAGCCAAGAGTTGTTGGTGTAGGCTCTCAACTTCTCAAGCTTGGAGAAGGAGATGGAGTTCTTGCACTTTCACCAAAGTGAGAATGAGAGTATGTGAGTGTGTGTAGAGAGAGTATACCCCCCAAGCACACCCCCATCTTGCTTTGGTCGACCCCTCCTTGTAGCTCATCCTTGAATTTGATTGGACCCCTTGCAAGCCTAGCCAATCACATGCTTACTGCATACTTGGACCCTTGCAAGCCTAGCCAATCACATGCTTGATATGCACTAAGCATGTGATTGGCTAGGCTTGCAAGGGTCCAATCAAATTCAAGGATGAGCTACAAGGAGGGGTCGACCAAAGCAAGATGGGGGTGTGCTTGGGGGGTATACTCTCTCTCACACACACTCACATACTCTCATTCTCACTTTGGTGAAAGTGCAAGAACTCCATCTCCTTCTCCAAGCTGGCAACTCTTGGCTATGGAGTGCAAATCCAACAAAGAGCCATGGTTCAATGCTACGCTAGCCATCTTCTTCTCCTCCATTACTATGCTACTATGTTGTGTATCTTTATGACAATGACATTTTCTTTCACTCCCACATAGTGCTCTCTTTCCATGCTCCTCTACTGCCTATGCTAGTGCTCATAAAAACCTAATCCGTAATACCTTCAACAATACATAAATAAAAAAATAACCTTCACTACTTGTTGTGCATCTGTTTCATCATGAATATTCTTCGAATATGTGTGTCTTTATGTGTGTGAGGGTGCACGTACTAGGCAAAGGCATGGTTCCTCTCCCCCTTGTTTTCATATACCAGAACTTAGAGAAGTGGTAACATGGGATATAAGGGCAAAACAAAGAAGAAAAACAGTATAAAAAACATACAACTATATCTACCTAGCATTCCAATACCCACAAGCAACAACAATTTTCTGACAATTCAATTCAAATGTCCCACAACCCACAACAATTATCAAACAAGAGTTGTTGCTTCAACCCATGAATATGGATTGTTTATGATGCAATTCATTCAAAGTTGGGCCCCGAGGTCATTGTGTGTGTGTTTTTGTTATTAACATATATTACCCACAAACAAACATTTACATGTTCAAAGACCAAGGTACCCATATAAAGATAAGGTTTTTGTACAAAATACACTTAGATAGTAAATTTTGTACAAATGAATAAAATCAGGTTGGTACAAGTCACCATCCTAATAGGTAGAAATTCCTTCACAAAATTCAAACCAGCAACCAATCTTCCAAATAGTATAGTAACCAAAAAGTTGAACCAAAGAAAGTAGCCCTCACCTGCACCCATAGAAACAACACAACATTCAGTTAGCATTGGCTTTGTATGCACGTGATGCATGGGCATCTTAGTTGTTATCCATGTCATCGAGGTACAACGTTTTGGTGAAAGTAAACAAAAGTGGGAAACTTCCTCTTAATAACACCAATGTTTTCCCAAGTGGCACCTTCCTCGGGTCGATCTTTCCACTTGATTAAAGCTTGTCGATGTTTCTCATCAGCGTACTTCTTATACCGATCCTGCGCTTGTCGGACGTTCTGACGAGCGAGTTTCAGCATATCCATGTGGTCTTGGAGAAAATCCTTAACTTGTTGGAGTTTTTCGGTTGCCAACCCCACCGTAACTGGTGATCTAGGTTGAAAACCATACATGAGCATGAAAGGACTAAATCCAGTCGTGACATGCTTAGCACTGTTGTAAGCAAACTCAAGAAGAGGTAGATATTCTTCCCAATCTGTTTGTTTCTTGCTAATGTATACACGTAGCATATCCTCTAGCACTTGGTTAACTCGTTCAGTTTGACCATCCATTTTTGGATGATCGGCTGTACTGAGGTTTGGTTGTGTACCCAATCGTTTAAACACAGCCCTCCAAAAATGACTGTTAAACTTGGGATCACGATCACTGACAATGTTACTGGGAAAAACCATACAACTTGTATAGGTTGTCCACAAATAACTTGGCTAATTTTGGAGCATTAATCGTTGATTTGGTTGAAATAAACTTACATAGTTTAGTCAACCAGTCTACAACCACCCATACCGAGTCATGACCTCATACAGTCGTTGGTAAACCCATAATAAAATCCATAGAGATACTTTTCCATTTACCATTGGGAATCTCCAAAGGATGTAAGAGTCCTCCTACTTTTAGGCACTTTGCTTTATTAACCTGACATTTTTGGCAATGCAAGACATAATCTTAAACAAAGCCATGTAAACCTGGCCAGTAAAACTGTTGTCTACGAGAGCATAAGTCTTTCTAATACTCGGGTGCCCTGCACTTGGACTATCATGACATTCATAAAGGATTTGGCGCCGAATGTCTATGTCCGTCGGTACACAAACTCTCCCCTTGTGGAGTAGGTACCCATTATCGATGGTAAAATTCTTCCATCGTTGTAGTTCATCACTCGACAGAGGAGAACTGTGTGTGGAGGTTAATGCTACACTACCATCATTGGATTGAGAAGGATCCCTCATTTGTACATGGCTCCACACTTTGGAATATGCGTCATCTTGCTCATATTTGCCCTTTAGAGAATCCAAAAATTCACTACAAAGTTATGTGAACAAGAGAGAATTGATCTTGGCATACGACTAAGAGCGTCAGCCACCACATTGTATCGTCCTTTACGATACCGGAGCTTGGCGTCATACCCCCGAAGAATCTCAGCCCACCTGGCTTTCCGACCCTTCAAATCGATTTGTTGTGTAAACCATTTAATGCTTTCATGGTCAAACACAATCTCAAATTGAGCACCATACAAATAATGTCTCCATGTTTTCAAGGCAGACACTATTGCATAGAGTTCGCGTTCATAAGCAGAATAGTTCTGATGTGCTGCATCAAGCTTATTGCTTTCAAATGCAATTGGCCGCTATAGCAAGACTGCTCCAATAGCACGGTCACTCGCATCCGGTTCCAAAACGAATAGTTTTAAAGGATCCACAATAGTTAGTATTGGAGTTGTAGGTAATGCATCCTTGAGCGTATCAAAACTATATTGTTGAGAGGGTCCCCACTG
This sequence comes from Adiantum capillus-veneris, assembly GCF_014529385.1. Taxonomy (NCBI): domain Eukaryota; kingdom Viridiplantae; phylum Streptophyta; class Polypodiopsida; order Polypodiales; family Pteridaceae; genus Adiantum; species Adiantum capillus-veneris. The sequence goes on from NC_140952.1 coordinate 102,483,257, forward strand.
AAAAGCTTTGCCTTTGCCTTTTAGTTGGTCCGTCATGAGAACAACAATATTAGTGTAGTTTTTAACGAACCTTCGATAAAAACCAGCAAATCCTTAAAAAAACTGTAACTCTTCCAGATTTTAGGAGAAGGCCACTGCCGAACGGTATCCACTTTGGATTGATCCATATGTAGCCCAATAGCTGAAATAACATGCCCAAGATAGTGAACTTCTTTCTTCAGAAAATCACGCTTAGATTCCTTGGCATATAATTGATTTGTTCGTAACAATTTGAACACCTGCCTCAGATGTTGTAAGTGTTCTTCTTGAGAAGCACTGTATACTAGAATGTCATCAAGAAAAACGATGACAAATTTGCCCAAGTACGGCCTCAAGACACTATCCATAAGTGTCATGAATGTTGCGGGCGCATTGGTTAACCCAAAAAGCATAACCAAAAACTCGTAGTGTCCAAACCTTGTTCTGGAATGCAGTTTTGGGTATATCAGTATATCAGTAAGTCGAATACGTACTTGGGGTGATAACCTAACCACAAGTCTATTTTCGTAAAAATACAAGCATGAGTGAGCTTGTCGAACAACTCATCCACGCGTGGCAATGGATACTTGTTCTTAACAGTAACGCATTTAAGCCACGGTAGTCTACGCACATGCGCATACTACCGTCTTTTTTCTTCACTAATAGGATAGGGGAAGCCCATGGTGAAGAATTGGGTTGGATAAACCCTCTGCTAAGATAGTCAGCAAGCTAACGTTCCACCTCAGCAGCTTCAGAGTAACTCATGGGTAGGGTGGTTTACTGATAGGTTTACTGCCTGCAACCACATCGATGCTATGTTGCATGATCGTGTCGACGATAACCCTAATGGCAAATCATTAGGAAAAACATCTTGAAATTCCTTTAATATTTTTTTTAATCACTAGCAACCTTTGCTTATTGAGAAGTAGCCATTGGTGAAAGAGAAGAGAGAGAAGCATGCGGCGTTGAGGAATGTTCAACAGATTCAATGTTAGAGAGAAACTGAGACAGTGAGTAACACAATAAAATTTGATCTATTTCATTATCAGAAACGAGCTGTATAAGCTCAGCTGTACATATCAGTGGTGAAGAAGGTACATCCTTCTCTCCTAACAACAACACATGTGCGCCATGGGATTCAAACATCAAGATGTTGTGCTCATAGCTACGCTTCAGTGATGGTCCTAGGCTATGCAACCATGCCCTACCAAGGACCACGTCTGCCCGCTCCATGTTCATAACCTGAAAATCCAAGGATGTAGAGTAGCCTTGTACTTCCAACGGTACAGCTCGGACTTGAGTATCCTAGATTTCGGCGTCATATCCATTCATCATTGCTACCTTGTAGCGGTGGGTACTCAGAGTTTGAGGCAATTTGAGTTTTTTCACCAATCCATAATTGATGAAATTGTGAGTAGCACCGTCATCTACCAAGATACACACCTTGTGTCCTTGCAGAGATCCGTGCATACGTACTAACTCATGTGGTCCGAAGGTCTGTTGCCACATGGAAGCTGTGAAACAACATTCATACACCACCTCGGTGTGTGTTACTTTCACTATAGAGAATCGTGAGGAAGACTCAAGAGGCAATGGTTGCACCGTGTGCACTGCTTTCTCCTTGCCATGAGCAGTAGAATCCATTTTGCCCTGACCGCTTCCCAAGCATTGAAAACATAATTTCTCTTTTTTAGCCTTATCAAAATCCTCAGGAGAGAGAGGACCTCTAGACCCCTTGGGTTTTTTAGCTGCTTCAGAATTGGCTACTATAAATTTCCTTTTATTGTGCCCATATTGTGTGCGTGTATTACCATGTGTATTAGCAGGCATGTGATTATTATGTGATTTCTTTTCATGTGGATCATCATGAATGTGTGCTTTCACTATGGCTTCCTCAAGTGTTTTAGGGTCTTGAGTCTTGACGTGCTTCTTAAGCTCTGGCGTCAGACCGCGGATAAACCCACGTACTTGCTGAAAGGTGTCTAGTCCTTCCAACTTGAGGATAACATCCCGATAGTGAGAGATATATTCAAGTAATGATGGGTGTTGGCACATGGAACACGTGTCCCAAGCCGTCCAATTCCGATATGTCTCATTTGTAGGCAAGAATTCTTTGTGAAACATAGCCTCAAAAGCTGTCCAACTTTGTGGTATGATATTCTTCTCCTTGAGAGACATCCATCACTTGTAGGCCTTGCCTTCCAGAGTCAAGCTTGTTTGCAGTGCTCTGACTGCGTCCGGAGTACGCCGTAAGACGTAAATTCCATCCCACTTGCTGAGAAAGATATTCACTGCATCCTTATTGCGATCTCGGTCTTCTCCCTTAAAAGTCGATGGTTTGGTGTTTTTCAACAACTCATCCACCTCCTTTGCAATGAGAGTGTGCAAAGAATCTAGCGATGGACCCTGTCCATGATCAGAAGGGCCTTGCCCCTGAGTAGCAGTTTGCTCATGCATGTGTGTGTCAACAGGTCCCTTGGCCTGCTGCTGCGTGAGTTGTATCACTAATGTAGATAATTTAGTGACGTTTTCATTTAAAGATGCAAAATTTCCTTCCATGACTAATATGCGTGTCTGAAGTGCACAAAATTCTTGAATATCAAGCAGTCCATAAGCATCGTCACCCACCGTAGCGTCGCGGGCACTCTCCGTGAGAGCATCCGACCGTGAGCCATCACGGACAGGATCAAGCGTATGATGCTCAAAATCAAAATTCATATTGATATCTGAATCCATGGCAACACTGTGCAGTGGAAGAAATAGAAGGAATAATACCTGGAGTAAAAAAATAATCCCGTCATCGTATGATGCACCGCAACAAGTAATTAGCCGTGCTAATTATGTCTGTGTTCCAAGCTTGAAGCGACCGGTAATTTGGTTGGTGGTCCAAGCTTGTTAATTCAACAGTTCAAGGGTACTGAGTGGCTTTGGTGGAGTCGGCTTAAGGTTTCAAGGTACGTATTGATTCTGGACACCAAGGGGGTAATCAAATTTTTTTGCAGTTTAAGCTTGTTTGTAGCAAATGGATTCCCTTTCAGAGTGCCTTCGTCCTGGTTGCACCCTCAAGTGAGGTCGATGGCCTGCTTAGGGGGTATCCTTTGCATGTTAGGTGGGCATGCCTCCTTAGCCAAAAAAAAGGTCCACTTTTGGACCTTAGGGCAAGCCCTATGTGAAAACGAATCGCCTGTTTATGGCGATGGCGCTGCAGGCCACCTTGGCTTGTCGAAGAAGATCGTATCACCCCGTGTGGTGCTCCACGGGGGTCGCTGAAGAAGCGTGAATTACTCGCAGGGGCAGCGCACGCCGGATGAGCTCAAGAGCGCTTGCAAGGGCGGAGGTCGAGCTCTGCTCCCTCCCTTGGCCAAGCTCGGCTGCACACGCTCTGCAGGTGCATTTTCTCTGCGGCTTAGCAGGCGGCCATGCCCGCCTCCAACTCCCTTTTCCTCAAAGCTTGCATGTGCATGCCTAAAAAAAGCAGTGGTCCATGACCCACCCCTCTTGCCTAGAATAAAAACCTTGCTCTTGATACCAATGTAAAGCCTAGGGGTGACTAGAGCCTGGAATCCACCTCCCAACCTCCCACTTTATAGGCAATGCTCCTAGCCCTTTGCCCTAGCTGGATTCCCTTTCCACATTGCCTAGTCCGGCCCTTGGCCCAGTCCATGACTCCCTGGCCTTGCCCTTGTCCTGACAATTAGTCAAGTATACACCAACACCAGCTCAACTAGATCAGCCACCTCCTCATCAGAGTCAGCACCACAGGCTGGAATTCTGTAATTTTTTCCAAGGAAGTACTATTCGAAAATCAAGTAAACCTATACAATTCTGCAAAATTTAGGTAAGAATGTCACACCAACCATGCCTTTCCAAGGTTCCGTGATATTACCAGTTATCAAAATTTTATTAAGCTTCCATAAACCAAATACCAAACAACAGAAAAAAACATTTTTTTGCTACAACTACTATACAGTGTCAGACAAAGGAAATAACTGTTGAACCATGTGTACATAAATTAGAAGGCATAACAAGATCAAGAACCCTTTAGTAGCACAATGGAAAAAGGTGCATGTTTAATTAAGTTCAGTGAGCCCTTCCCATAAATCCAAGTTGATTCCCAGCCAGAGCAAAAGGGGTCATAGGTTATCACATACCAACCAAAGTGGGAACCAAATAATGGCTTACAATAGCATACTAGACCAAGGTAGCCACCAAAAAGGAAACAAATCAACTCGCGTCAGAAAAGCTATGTACATGAATCAAAGAGATTCATTCACATATCCAACATGAAGCCAACTGAGGGTCCAGCCCCCTCATGTAATTACGAACATCTGCCCTCTCCATCCAGAATAACTATTTGCAAGCAAGAGTCGGCACCCAACATCTGAGGCATACTCATGCCATAAGCTCACAACCACTTACATTTAGAGAAGACATCCATGCTATCATTTATCCCGTAAAAAGTTATCAGCTTCAAAAATATTTACACCAAACAGAAAAAACCCCCGCCTGAGATGAAGCCAGAGAATGAACTTCCAAAGCTTGTTGCTTTTCTTTCCCCTTAGACATAGTGTATCTCACACAGAGTAAATCCACTCAAATAACGCATACACTTCAACACAATCAGAGACTAAAAGTATACAAGCCCGCTAAGCGAGGGAAAACCCTCACCTTTAAATAGGGTTGTGTCTGTAAAGCAATAAGTAATTGTCCCGTCCACACGCACGCATCACCTCCACATCAATAAACAGCTCATGCATTATCCATAGTAGGTGGCCATTCTGTGCTTGCAATGATTGAAGACATGTGAACTGCCAACGTATGCATCCCAGAAAAAGGTGGATTCGCTCTCACTTTCAACATAATCACTGATTGTTATTATGCAGGTAAGTATACATAACTGTTACGAAGTGAAAAAAACAAGCCTTACCCAACTTCTACAATGCTTCAAAGTGTTTTTATCACAAGTGTAGCCAATGGTTATCATAAAAAATAACCCCTTACCAGTGTGTTATTATACAGGCCTTGCTTTTAGGCTAGGGCAGGCCGATACCTCCAAACACTTAAAAGCCAGGTTTAGGTGTTAGCCAAGCTAGCATGCTCTGGTACTTTATAAGAAGACAAGGACTAAGATTCCACCTAGAGAGACATTTTTGTGTGTGTGCACGCGTGCGCGCGCCCACCCATACCCAGACACATACCCAATGAGGCAGTAAATCCATTAGGTATGGGCCTACTTCCTTAATAGTAAACCAGGGTCAATTATGGCACATGGCCAATCATTTAAGAGAATAGTGTTTATAATACAAGTAATAAGTTCTTTCCGAAGAAAACCATTATTACAAAACTTGCCTATTAGTTTCTTCAAAGGAAAAAAAGTTATCCGAAAACGAGTATATAATAAGAGACAAAATACCTAAGCAGGTATCACCCACATTTTTTATAGGTATGTTACTTTTTCTCTTAACAAATTCAACAGGATTAAATAACATCATCTCGCTTCCAAAAGAAGCGTATAGAGTATTATCCAATAAAGGGAGAGTGAAGTAGAATTTCCATATTCAAAAAGCAGGTAAATTTAACAATAGTTTTATCATCAATCACCAACTCTAGTGAGGTTGGTTCTATCGTGAGGCTGGTGGAATTAGGGTTGCAGAGAAACGCTCACAGCTTGGAGAAGACAAAGGAAGCTCAAGGCACACAATAGAGAGTGTGTTACTTAGTGTGCAATGGAAAGATAGATAGCTCTAGAATGAATGCGCGTATATACAATGCACAAGGAAAAGAACCTCCTAAAGAGGGAAAAAATGCCCCGGCGGTCCTAGTGTGTTCACACACATCACTACCACATGTATATGGTAACAAATCCCCCCTGGAGTGATGCAATGAACGAGAGCTGGTACATGAGTAAAGGGAAGTGCCATGCTGTTAACTGAGCCGACATCAATTAACAGGAGCTGCTAAAGACCAAAGACGTACGGATGCACATCAAAGATGAATATGAAGAAGCAGTGAAGATTGGAGCTACACACTTTTCACATTTTTCCAAAATGGCCATGTATTATAATTTCCCAATTTATTTAGCCATTGTGATAATTGTAACGTGTTACGCGCTCAATAAGAGCTCCAAGATGTAAAGCATAGGAAGTTAGTGTACCTTGGTTGCAGATACAATAAGTGTGGAGCCTTAAAGGTCTTGGGCGCCGGACATTACACATTTTAGACCTTGGCTAAGGTATTATAAAGCCAACTTTGTAAAGTTTTAATTAAGTTTTGGATAATGAAATACACAGCGTGAGCTAACGACGCTCACTCCTCTCCTTCTTGCGCTTCCTACTCCCTCCCCGGTTGTCACATTGCAGTCGCGTTATGCATTGACGTAAACACATCACAGTAATTTGTGATTTTTGGCGTAGTCGACCTGCGGCCTAATTTCATCCTAACTAGAAACTTACACTTTCAAATCAAAAACTAAGCATAGGCGGGATATTGGGACATCATTGCTAAGCATTTAGATGTATTTTGGGTCAAAAACGACTAGGTCAAAAATCCACTGCTGTTAATAATCGCGATTTTGAAACTTGACCTAAAGTGGGGTTTGAGACCATAAGCATGAGTGCTTAGGTCTTATAAACATGTCCTAGAAGTTTCATTACGTTTGGATGTCATTTGATGCTGTAACGGATGTGATTTGTTTGCCGATGAGCGATTGACATTTGGTGATTTCAATCACTTGAGTGTAGCTTGAGTTAGATACGAGTTGTTAGTTGTTTTCCGAGAGATTGAAAACCTCTTGTAGCCTCTAAGCATTAGTCGAGTCAGCTTTGACAATTTAATCGTGGTTCTCGCTAATACTACAATAAGATAGATGGTGAGGTTAGACATGCGTCCCACATTTGACGTCGTTGCCGGGGACCGAAGAAACCTAAACTAGGAGAAAACACGAGCGTCTTGTGTAGTTGTCCATTAACTTCCTCTACGTTCACTTAGAGTAAAACTTTCTTTTTAGAAACCGCATAGATTAAGTTTGTCGTCTTTTGTTGTGTAAAGGTAGCTTGGAAGTAATCGTGCTTGCTGAGTGACTTTAGGATTGTAGGATTGTAGATTTGGATTCGGGTTTGGAGAATGATTGAAAGGCGAGACAAGTCTTAAGTCAAGGCTCTGAAAACCGTAAAAAACAAGAAAACGAGTGTTTGTGGACACTTTCCACAACCCAATTGCAGTAGTACCTAGGAGAAGAATAAGTAGAATCCGAGGTGGGATCTCAGAACATTGCTCACTCCAAACGAATCATCTGTGAGTTGTTTATGTGAAGTTACAGAGTTTCAGGTCTACGACTAGAAATAGCACGAAAAGACTCCAAACCACTCAATCCAACTGGAGAGTAAGCCTAAAAGTGGTATGAACCAGTGGGTAAGCTTAAGGACACTTTGAGGTTAAAATTTCAAGAGTTGGCTAAAACTCAAATTATTTACTTTTTCTTGACATTTTAGGCCAAATTTTTGACTTGATTCTTAGGCTCAAAATAGATCATGAAAAGACTGTCCAGTGAAAAAGTTCAAAAAAGTGTCAGTTTTGGACAGAAAGTAAATAATCACGATTATTTACTTTCAGCTCAAATTTGACCAAGGTTTATACCAATGACTCGTTACATGTGTACAAACAACTTTTGTAAAGGCATAAAAGATTTGGATCACCAAACTGACAAAAAACTAGGTAAAAACTAAAGTTTGTACTGATTTTTTGAAACTTGAGTGTAAATTGGGAAAAAATTTATCCAAACTTGATGAAATTTGATTCATAGGCTTATATTGATGTCATAAACATGTGTATATGATCATTTGACAAAAAAGATGCAAAAAGTTGTCAGTTGTAAATAATCACGATTATTTATATCTGTCCCATTTTTCAACTTTTTTGACCAATCAGCATACCACTAGTTTTACCATGTTGTAATAAGCTCACAAACCAAATTTGGTAAGATTTGGATCATTGGATTGAAAATTGTGACCAAATTTGCAAAGTCAGTCCGCGGACAGAAAACTGATGACCATTTGACTAAAAATTGTCCAAACTTGATGAAATGTGGCTAGAGACCTTCAATTGAGTTCCTTAACAGATCTATGTCAAGATTGGGACAAAAACTTGCAAAAATTTAGATGGAATAAATAATCGCGATTATTTACATCTGCTTCAAAAATTAACTATCTTACACATTTGAGTATACCACAAGGTCAAGCATACCAAGTAGACCACAAAAATCAATCTTGACGAAATTTGGATCACAAAATTCATACTTAAGCCAGATTCTTGAAAATTGAGTCTGCGGACAAAAAATTGTTGATAACTTGAACAAATCTTGTTCAAATTAAGTTTTAACTTGACTCAGAGGCTCAAAATAAATCATACTGAAAAGGTTGAAAAAATTGTCCATTTTAGGTCAAAAGTAAATAATTACGATTATTTACTTTTGGCTCAAAATTGATCAAGGTTGATACCAGAGACTCTATGCATGATTACAAACATCTTTGTGAAGGCTCATAGAGTTTGGATCACAAAACATGCCAAAAACTTGACAAAAACTGAAATCTATACTGATTGTCGAGAAATTGTGTCTGACTTGATGAATCTTGTTCAAATTAAGTTTTAACTTGACTCAGAGGCTCAAAATAAATCACAAAAAGACTATCCAATGAAAAAGTTGAAAAAATTGTTCATTTTAGGTCAAAAGTAAATAATCACGATTATTTACTTTTGGCTCAAAACTAATCAAGGTTGATACCAGAGACTCTATGCATGATCACAAACATCTTTTGTGAAGGCTCGTAGAGTTTGGATCACAAAACATACAAAAAACTTGACAAAAACTAAAATTTGTATTGATTGTTGAGAAATTGAGTGTGACTTGGTAAATCTTATTCAAATTCAGTGAAACTTGACTCATAGGCTTATATTGATGTGTTAAACAAGTTTACATGCTCAGTTGACCAAAATTATGCAAAAATTGCCAAAAGTAAATAATCGTGATTATTTACTTTTGAAGAAATTTTTTTTAAAAAAAATTAAATTAAAATTTAAAAAACCTTGTAGTAAATAATTGTGATTATTTACATTTGCTCCAGAATTGAGAAATTTTGCACAACTGAGTATACCACATGGTCAAGCACATCAAGTAGACTCCACAAATCAAATTTGGTGAAATTTGGATCACAAAATTGAGACTTAAGCCAGATTCTTGGAATCAGAGTCTGCGAACACTAAACAGTTGATAACTTGGACAAATCTTGATCAAACTCAACCAAACTTGTCCAGAGACCAAACAAGGTAATTACTTGGCAAAACAAGCCTAAAAAGTGTAGAAACTAAGAAAAGTAAATAATCAAAATTATTTACTTTTGAGTCCCAGAAATAAGATTTTGGACTTTCGAGCTTGTATAGTGTTAGAACAACATCATACAAGGCCACTGGCCAAGTTTGGGTTCCATCGGATCAAAATTAATACATGATAACTCAGTTTTCAAGTTGCAGATTAGTCCTTTAACTCCTTGCATGGATAGAATTTGGAAATCTCAATTGCTAACTTACTTAGCTCAGATTGAAGAACCAGGTTGTAGACAAAGAATTGGGAGCTTGACAAGAGTTGAATTCAAGTCAAGTGGAAAAAATGGATAACAATCTAATTTACAGGTTAGGTTATTTAAGGCCTAGATTTTCATCATTTCAAAAGCTGCAACAATTTTGACACTTTCGAACTAGAGTTAATCAACTCTTGTGAGTCTAAGAGAAATCAAATGCCAAAAGTACTTTGGCAAAAGCAGTTTTATCAAACCCGAGTTTTTTTTTTTTTAAATCAATACCAAAATCTGCTAGGAGACAGTTTTTACAGAACCACTCGACATGGACTCATCTCGAGCTAAGAGTTCAAGTACAATAGAGCAAGCCAGTAGCAGTGGTAACACATGTACAAGTGCTACTGTCTTGCTCTATTGTAGATTCAGAAGGCCATAGATATCTAATGAGCAGCAAAAGCACTATAGGAGCCAAGATCTTATTGATCAGAGTAAAGCCAGATTTAGAGAACTCCCACATGTTCACAGACTTCAGTGAGCCAGGTATTGCAAGCTCAAAGATGAAGTGCAGATAGAAGTTCAGATAGTCAGTCCAAGTGCTTATCCAGAAATCTGCACAAGCCAGTAAAACATACAGTTAGTGCATATGCAATCAAGGTCATTGTACATGGACTATAGCGGTCAGATCTATAATCAAAACCCAGAAATGAAAGATCCAATAGATCTACCAATTGAAGCCAATCTAATTGGAGAACAGAGCCAAAGTCGGTACAAAGGTCAAGATGGAGCATTCTACAACTTGATGCTTAGTGTTTTAAAAGAAGATGCTGACAACTTGGCCAACATAGAAGCAGAAACTTCTCAACTGATCTTGACATGATAGAACCAAATGAAATACCACCAGTCATGGCGTATTGCCCAGATTGTGGACGAAAAGGTGGACATTTTTCTGAAGATTGTCCAAGAAACCCAGACAACAAGGACACATCAACCACCAAGCAAGGTACATAGCAAATTGGAAATGCGAATCTCGATGTAAGTGCGTTTAACTCGTCACTTTTAATGCAATCAGATGATTTTGCATTACCATTAGAAGCACAATTCAAAACACTGCAAGTTCAAAATCAGCATAAAGATGCACATGCACCTGAAAAGCTTAAAATGAATTCTTTGAACAACAAATTATTGCATGAATTTAGTAAAGGTGTCGAGAGATCACCAAAGGGTGAAAAGACTGTTAGGTTTGCAAATGATTCTGCATCCATTGCCACAAGTGTGCAATCATTCACGAGTCTAAGGGACACAACAAATAGAATGATGTTAGCTTTGTATGGTACACATAATTCATATGCACACTATGTAGACCAGAAAGGAAAACTGTACAAAAAGGATCAACTTGTGTTTGAACGGCCCACATACCAGCTCATAGAAGTGCGTCCAGTGATAGATCAGAAAGGATGACTCATTTCAGAGGAAAGAATATATTATAGCCCATCCTCTCTAGAGATGAAGGATATTACCCGAGTGAACCCATAAATCTGTTCAGAGCCAAATTCCCCTCCATTAGAAATCAAGCTTCGATGTTGTGACCAAACGAGCATATACTTTGACCAAAATAGTCGTAGATATAGATGAGACTCTAGCATCTATGATGCCTTGGCTCCTGAAACCACAGAAGCTCATATCATAGGAGATCCATGGGATAGACAATATCATGGCAAAGATAATGCTATCTACAACTTGACTTGGAGAATAATTTGTCATGTTTCACGAAGATACATAGGAAACTATGCAGAAGGTTTACAGATGCCAAACATCAACAGTGCTACTCAAAGTGTACCTTCACAATCCCAAAAGTTGAGACTCAACCAGAGCCAAACAGTTTTGAGCTCTCACAATGAAGCAGACTATAGTGATCACCCTAGGAAGGGGGGAGCTGCAAATTCACGAAGCTCAGCTCTAGTACCAGAAAATGCTACACCAGTTATTAGAAGCCCAAGAACTTCTAGACAGCAGACCCCTTCAAACCAAAAACCATTGGAAGACCATATAGTTGTTGGAAGTTTTCCATTGACCCAAAAACCATCAAAATCTATAGAAAAATTCTTGTATGAAGATCAATGGGGGCAAAATTTTCAATTGATCTCCACAAGTCAAAAGCCAAGAAATCCCATAGTGTTCAAATAGTTGCATGAGACCAAGCTCGCATATGCATATCAAGATGCACATGGTAACGAATATCGGCAAGATCTTGACCTTGTACAAACCCATGTGGATGGTACGACTGAAGTCAAAGACTATCTAAAGATGATGCAAAACCTCAAGTTGCCAGAACAGGTGATAGAAAAATCAAGATCAGCGAAAGCTAAAGTCCCGAAAGATACACAAAGGTCACCACCAAAATATCCTCCGAAGAGACAGATTCTGCCAGAAAGTACGGTGGATCTTCTAAGATCAAAAGTTACTCAAATGCATGTACACAATGCTCAAAAATTTCAAGAAAAAGGTTCGGTATTACAACAAAACGAGCCAACATCAATTGAAGCAGGTGATCAAAGAAAAGAAGATGCAGATAAAGCTCAACCAAAGGACACTGCCACAACAAAAACAGTCAATAAAGAAAGAAATCCTGAGACGATCAAGTGCAACATTGTTGGTGAGAATGAAGAAAAGTTGTCAAAAGAAGTAAAGCTAGATTTTCAGCTAGATAAGAACCTCACGTCCTTTCGCACTTCGAAAAGATATGGTCAACCACAACTAGAAGATGCTCCTGAATTTGTGAGCATATCAAGAAACAACGAGTAGAATGATGGGGAATCATCTCGACTACCATTGAAGTAGGTTCACAGATCATCATAGCTCAATTCTATGTGATCATAGCAAAAGATATGCCATTGACCCAGAAGATGTTAGAGATACAGGATGTAAACAGGATGCAGTCTTCAGAGACAATAAAGAATGAAGACCAAGACTGGTCACCCGTGGACGACAATACAAAGTCCTCAAGCACAGTTAAAATGGAGACTGATGCCAAAGCAAAGCTTATTGAAGATGATTCATCTCCATCATTTAGAACTTCAAAACAGCTTAAAGCAAATCAGGCAATAGCAAGTGCAAATCAAACATAACAAAAAGTAACCATGATAGCTATTGAGCAAAGAATGCCACCAGAGCCAGAAGTTAAGAAGAATAGGTTGCAAACAACCAGGAAGAAATAGGAAGTCCAAAGATCAATCAGACAGTGCCAGTCGAATCAGCTGATGCAAGCCAGATTGGAACACAAAGTCTCAAGCTACTCTCCATAGAGACACAATTAGATCAAGATGAGACCATGGAAAAAGCGGGTCAAAAATCTTCAATAGAACCAACAATGAGAATAGCTGTAGTTCTCAGCAGTACAAAAGGAGCAAGTGTCAGATGCAATGCTCTACTCAATAAAGAAGCAAATTACAATATGGTTGCAGACAACATCCAGAGCATTCTAGAGATTACTCCATGCAAACATGATAGCAAAACAATGCTAGATTTGCATACATGTAAAAAAAAAATGGTTGTTACCCTTAACATCCAAAATCATGAAGAGCAGGTGAAGTTTCAGGTGAAGCCTTCAAAGGAAATGCTTGCATATGTTATCCTTGGACATCGGTGGTTAGATCAACACAAGGCCTACAAAGAAGATACAATGCTAATACTCTCTTTTTCAAGAGGTAGCAAGCAACATTTACAGGTACCATTAATGCTAGATTCAAAGTTGCAAAAGTCACAGGAATCAAAGACAAATCTTGCAGACAAAGGTAAACCTAAAGTGGACCTTCCACCGATTAGCAAAGAAGGTGTGACAACGTATGCCTCTACATCAAAGAATCCTCATGGATCAACTTCTTCAAGCAAGTCAGGCTTTCAAAACTTCAAGTCAAGTGCTGACCCAACAAAAACCTCCAAGGAGACACCCAGAAAAGCAAAGATATTTCAGCCAAAGTACTCAAGAAAGCAAAGGAAAGTCAAGCAAGTGTTTGTTCAAAACAATTTAATCAAAGTCAATGATCTGGTTTGGATTAAAGACAGGGAGTCAACACAGAAAGACAACACATGGGATGGATAGCATCAAAATGGAGCTTAAAGGAACAGGAGTACTATGGAGGTAACAGACAAATATGGGTGCCAAAACCGAAGGTTAGGGCATATGAAGTAACTTCAAGTCCCCCCTAGGAAAGAAGGCCCACAAGGTATCAACCTTGACAATATCTTAGGATACCTAAGAAGAGGTATACAAAAGAACAACATCGAAAGATGCTAAAGTCTACCACAACTCTCAAGGGGATATAGAACAAAGACGGATCTCAAGAATCCTCCTCTTGGACAAGAATTCCACACAGGTTATACAAAGATTTGGCTACCAGTCAACCATAAGCCAATTGCAACTACACAAGACCTACATAAAGATCTCAAGAACTTGAAAAAACCTAGAACGAGGCAAAATCAACAATGGAAATATAAAGGTCATCAAGAGATTTGGATTCTTAAGTCTTCCAATGCTCCTAATAAAAAATTTGATGTCGACAGTGAACAAAAGGCGTACAACAACATCAAAAACTCCTATCAACATGCCTAATTGGAGAATCAAAAAATAATGGAGTCTTCACAGTCAAAGAAGGACGGCTCAACCAACGTGACTGCAGATTCAAAGACATGTATGGCAAAAGAAACCTTCAATGCCAACTGGTCCTTCACGAACCCTCTTTTTGAGGACTCAAGCTTACTTTTACCCAAAGAAATGTTTGTAATAAGCACAAGAATGTAAAAAATCAAGTCGCCAGGGTGCAAAAACCACTCTTTGGCATAGTCAGAGTCGGGCTACTGAGCCATAAAATGAGCAAAGCATTAGTCCCCAAGCTTCAAGTCATATTAAACTATGTGCTAAGAGTCGTAGTTATTAGGCTTACGCTCAAGCTGGAAGAGTTGAGCATATCTAAATTCATATTGCTTATGCTGGATGAGATGAGCATATGAGTCGAAGTCTATTAACTTACAATTGGTGGAGTCTCGTAGAGTCCAACACTCACGCACAGTGCATAGTAAGATGAGAGCACATATCCTCGTCAACGAAAACCATTTTTAAAGGGGTGCCAGCTTGCAAAGCCATGTCATATTCTTTAGCTACACCATCTTTCTGAAGCACCCCTCAAAATCCTTCTTGCATATCATATTGTTTTCCATGCATTTCTGTTAAGCGTAAATAGGATGTCCCACCATTAGACATATGCATTAGACACTCTTTTTGCTTCCACCTATGCACCTAAGGTGGACTACAATAGGCAAACCAATGTTCCATCATGCTCCCTCTCATATTTGCTGCCTTTTTAATTCCATTTCTATCAACAAATAATCCCTTGAGTACTTTATTAATATTTTCCATGCCAGTAAGTACTCCAATAATGCGAGTATTCCAAAGGCACTTTTTTCCCACTGGGTTTTTTCCCTTTGGTTGTCCAGGTATTAGATCTTAATTTAGATCCTCATCATTTTACTTCTCTTGTATATACTTTTCATAAATAAATAGCAGCCTCATCATTATGCTATTACAACGGACAAATGCAACATCATCTCTCACATCAAAAATATTTGGACCAATCAAGATGTTGCGGCAAATTCAACCTCATCAAGAAATTTAACGAAACAGAAGACAACCAGTCCATCAACAACCAATCAAAAACCTTCCACAACCTCCACGGACACTTTTCAATAGTGCTCGAGGACGGGCACTAAAATTGGAAGGAGGGAATGTTAATTGAGCCGACGTCAGTTAACAAAAGCTGCTAAAGACCAAAGACGTACGGATGCACATCAAAGATGAATATGAAGGAGCAGTGAAGATTGAAGTTACACACTTTTCACATTTTTTCAAAATGGCCATGTATTGTAATTTCTCAATTTATTTAGCCATTGCGATAATTGTAACGTGTTACGGGCTCAATAAGAGCTTCAAGATGTAAATCATAGGACACTTAGTGTACCTAGGTTGCATATACAATAAGTGTGGAGCCTTAAAGGTCTTGGGCGTCGGACATTATACATTTTAGACCTTGGCTAAGGTATAAAAGCCAACTTTGTAAAGTTTTAATTAAGTTTTGGATAATGAAATACATAGCGTGAGCTAACGGTGCTCACTTTTCTCCTTCTTGCGCTTCGTACTCCCTTCTCGGTTGTCACATTGCAGTCACGTTTGTTGCATTGCAACCGCAGGTAAGAGCTCTAGGCATTGACATAAACACATCAAAGTAATTCGTAGTTTTTGGCGTTGCTGACCTGCGACCTAATTTCATCATAACTAGGGATTTACACTTTCAAATCAAAAACTAAGCATAGGCGGGGTATTGGGGCATCATTGCTAAGCATTTAGATGCATTCTGGGTCGAAAACGACTAGGTCAAAAATCCACTATTGTTAATGATCGCAATTTTGGAACTTGACCTAAAGTGGGGTTTGAGACCATAAGCATGTGTGCTTAGGTCTTATAAACATGTTTTAGAAGTTTCGTTATGTTTGAACGTCATTTGATGCTGTAACGGATGTGCTTTGTTTGCCGATGAGCGATTGGCTTTCAGTGATTTTAGTCACTTGAGTGTAGCTTGAGTTAGATGTGAGTTGTTAGTTGTTTTTTGAGAGATTGACAACCTCTTGTAGCCTCTAACTAGTCCAGTCAGCTTCGTTCCATGGATTGACAATTTAATCGTGGTTCTCGCTAATACTCCAATAAGATAGGATGGTGAGGTTAGACATGCATCCCACACATGCCCTAAGGACATGATCAGTCCACAAAGGGGAGTAAACCCAAAGCTTTGCGGAAAGCTTCGAACTTCTCACGAGACAATGCCTTTGTGAAAATATCTGCAAGGTTGTCCTGTGTTGGCAAATAAGCCAAGCTGATCTCTCTTGCTGAGAGCCTCTCCTTGACATAGTGGTAATGCATTTCAATGTGCTTTGTGTGAGCACATGAAAATCTGGGTTCCTCGCAACTGCCAATGCGCTCTGACTGTCAGTGTAGATAGTGTTGGCAGTGTCATATCCAACACCCAAATCAGCCCATAAGGAGTCTGAGCCATACACACTCAACCGTAGCTGTAAAGACTGCCCTGTACTCTGTCTCACAACTGAAAATGGTCACAGTAGGTTGCTTCTTGCTTAACCATGATATACATGAACTCCCAAGCATGAAACAGAAACCACTTGTGGACACTCGCGTGTCAAAACAACCAGCCCTATTTGAGTCCGAAAAAGCACGTTTGGTGGCAATGATCCCCTCTTGGGATAAAAAAATCCAGGATGTAAAGTGCCACTCAGGTAGCAAAAAATCCTCTTGACAGCTTGCCAATGCTTAGACCCTCGGCTATGCATAAATCTTGACCTATGAGACTGCAAACTGAATATCCGGTCTCATGTTGCATACATAAATGAGGCATCCAATAGCATTTTGGTAAAGAGTGACATCTGCAAGATCACCAGCATCATGAAGACTCAATTTTAAACATGTTTCCATGGGAGTGGCAATAGGTTTGCAATCCTCAAGTCCAAACTTACATAGCAATGTCTCTATGTAACTTTTCTGAGACAAGGCAATACCACCATCACACTGCTAAACTGCATGCCCAAGTAATGATGCAAGAGTCCCAAATCTTTCATCTTGAAAGTAGCATTCAATCAGCCTTAAATTCAGCAATAAGTGCCTCATTGGGACCACTGATTAGCAAATCATCTACATAAAGAACAACAATGAGAAGTACATCGCCCTCACGCTTTACATACAATGTGCTTTTTGTTGGACTGTTATGAAAGCCTTGTTTTACCAAATGAGTGCCAGCTTTCTCATACCAAGCATGAGGAGATTGCTTCAACCCATACAAAGCCTTCTTACATCTGCACACTTTGTTCTCTTGTCCTTTTATGACAACACTGCGAGGCTGCGTTACATAAACTTCCTCAAATATGTCACATTTCAAGAAAGCAGTAACAGTGTCTGATTGATGTACATCCCAACCAAAATGAGCTACCAATGCACATAGAAAACGAACAGTAGTCATACGACAAGTGGGAGAAAAATTCTCTTCATAATCTATGCCTCATAGCCTTTTGCAATAGGTAGAGCCTTATGGCGATCACCCTCACCATCCAGCTTGCGTTCAACTTGTAAACCCACTTTGTACGAATGGCTTTTTTGCCAGGAGGCAAATCACATAAAGTCCATGTGTCATTTTCTATAAGTGCATCATATTCTGATTGCATAGAATCCATCCAATTTTTTGAGTTATCTGCTTCATCAAAAGACAGAGGCTCCTCAACATCATGTAAGCTAGACATAGCCAAAGCATAACAATCTGATGCATGGCGAGAGCTGAACGAGTACAACTAGACAAAGGTGCATCCAATATATTGTCACGCAAAGTGTGCACCATCCATTTTGGCATACCTCTAGCCTGCTCATTTTCAGCCCTTTCCTCATCAAGTACATCATGTACATCTGCATCAGTAATAGGATGATCTGTAACATTTTCAAAAACCCCCATGGGTTGTACATTTGCCTCGTTGGATTTTACATTTGGACTTCCACCACTGAAAAGAGGCAACAAAGCGTCATAATGTCCTCAGAGCTTACATAATTATTATCTCTAGTACATTTGGATTTTACATTTGAACTTCCACCACTAAAAAGAGGTAACAAAGCGTCATAATGTCCTGTGAGCTTACATAATTACTATCTCTAGTACATGACAGCAAGGGAAATTCTAATGAGGCAAATGTACAGCCTATGGGGGTTTTTGAAAATGTTACAGATCAGCCTATTACTGATGCAGATGTACATGATGTACTTGATGAGGAAAGGGCTGAAAATGAGCAGGCTAGAGGTATGCCAAAATGGCTGGTGCACACTTTGCATGACAGTAGATTGGATGCACCTTTGTCTAGTCGTACTCGTTCAAGCTCTCGCCATGCATCACATTGTTATGCTTTGGCTGTGTCTAGCTTACATGATGCTGAGGAGCCTCTGTCTTTTGATGAAGCACATAATTGAGAAAATTGGATGGCTGCCATGCAATCAAAATATGATGCACCTATAGAAAATGACACATGAACTTTATGTGATTTGCCTCCTGGAAAAAAGGTCATTGGTACAAAGTGTGTTTACAAGTTGAAACGCAAGCCGGATGGTGAGGTTGATCGCCATAAGGCTCGACCTATTGCAAAAGGCTATGCGCAACAGAAAGGCATAAATTATGAAGAGAATTTTGCTCCAACTTGTCGTATTACTACTGTTTGTTTTCTATGTGCAATGGCAACTCATTTTGGTTGGGATGTCATCAATCAGACATTGTTACTCTTTCTTGAATGGTCACATATTTGAGGAAGTTTATGTAATGCAGCCTCGCGGTTTTGTCATAAAAGGACAAGAGGACAAAGTGTGCAGATGTAAGAAGGCTTTGTATGGGTTGAAGCAATCTCCTCATGCTTGGTATAAGAAAGTTGACACTCATTTGGAAAAACGAGGCTTTCATAACAATCCAACAGAAATCACATTGTATGTAAAGCGTCAGGGCGATGCACTTCTCATTGTTGTTCTTTATGTGGATGATTTGCTAATCAGTGGTCCCAATGAGGCACATATTGCTGAATTTAAGGCTGATTTGAATGCTACTTTGAAGATGAAAGATTTGGGACTATTGCATCATTACTTGGGCATACTGTATAAGCAGTGTGATGGTGGTATTGCCTTGTGTCAAAAAAGTTACATAGAGACATTGCTATGTAAGTTTGGACTTGAGGATTGCAAACCTATTGCCACTCCCATGGAAATAGGTTTGAAATTGAGTCTTCATGATGCTGGTGATCCTGCATATGTCACTCTTTACCAAACTGCTGTTGGATGCCTCATTTATGTATGCAACACGAGGCCAAATATTCAGTCTTACAGGTCAGCAAATTTATGCATAGCCTAGGGTCTAAGAAATGGCACGTTGCGAAGAAGATTTTTTGCTACCTTAGTGGCACTTTACATCTTGGCTTGTTTTATCCCAAGGGGGCGTCATTGCCGCCAAACTTACATGCTTTTTGGGACTCAGATTAGGCTGGTTGTTTTGACACGCGAGTGTCCACGAGTGGTTTCTGTTTCATGCTTGGTTGTTCATGTATATCATGGTTGAACAAGAAGCAACCTACTGTGGCCACTTCGAGTTGTGAGGCTGAGTACATGGCAGTCTTCACAGCTACAATTGAGTGTGTATGGATCAGACGCCTTATGGCTGATTTGGGTGTTGGATAGGACACTGCGAACACTATCTACACTAACAGTCAGAGTGCTATGGCAGTTGCGAGTAACCCAGTTTTTCATGCTCGCACAAAGCACTTCGCTTTACTCATGTACCAGCTCTCGTTCACACAACATCACTCCAAGGGGGATTTGTTACCATATACATGTGGTAGTGATGTGTGTGAACACACTAGGACCGTCGAGGCCTTTTTTTTCCCTCTTTAGGAGGGTTTTCCCCCCGTGCATTGTAAATACGCCCATTCATTCTAGGGCTATCTATCTTTCCATTGCACACTAAGTAACACACTCTCTATTGTGTGCCTTGAGCTTCCTTCGTCTTCTCCAAGCTGTGTGTGTTTCTCTACAACACTAATTTCAACAGATAAGGCTATAAAATGTATTTTTGTAGGTTATAGTGCTGAAAGCAAAGGTTATAGGTTATATCATCCACAAACAAAGCGTATTTTGTTTCACGGGATATAGTGTTTGTGGAAGATTCTGTTCAGCCCTTGCTGTCATGTACTAGAGACTGTAATTATGTAAGCTCACATGACATTTATGACACTTTGTTGCCTCTTTTCAATGGTGGAAGTTCAAATGTAAATTCCAATGAGGCAAATGTACAGCCTATGGGGTTTTTCAAAAATGTTACAGATCAGCCTATTACTGATGTAGATGTACATGATGTACTTGATGAGGAAAGGGCTGAAAATGAGCAGGCTAGAGGTATGCCAAAATGGCTGGTGCACACTTTGCATGATAGTAAATTGGATGCACCTTTGTCAGTCGTACTCGTTCAGGCTCTCTCCATGCATCAAATTGTTATACTTTGGATGTGTCTAACTTACATGATGTTGAGGAGCCTCTGTCTTTTGATGAAGCACATGATTCAAAAATTTGGATGGTTGCCATGCATTCAGAATATGATGCACTTATAGAAAATGACACATGGACTTTATGTGATTTGCCTCCTGGCAAAAAGGCCATTGGTACAAAGTGGGTTTACAAGTTGAAACACAAGCCGGATGGTGAGGTTGATCTCCATAATGCTCGACCTTTGCAAAAGGCTATGCGCAGCAGAAAGGCATAAATTATGAAGAGACTTTTTCTCCCACTTGTTGAATGACTTTTGTTCATTTTCTATGTGCATTGGCAACTCATTTTGGCTGGGATGTCATCAATCAGACATTGTTACTGCTTTCTTGAATGGTGACATATTTGAGGAAGTTTATGTAATGCAGCGTCGTGGTTTTGTCATA
This sequence comes from Adiantum capillus-veneris, assembly GCF_014529385.1. Classification (NCBI taxonomy): domain Eukaryota; kingdom Viridiplantae; phylum Streptophyta; class Polypodiopsida; order Polypodiales; family Pteridaceae; genus Adiantum; species Adiantum capillus-veneris. The sequence goes on from NC_140952.1 coordinate 102,504,400, forward strand.
AAAGGACAAGAGGACAGAGTGTGTAGATTTAAGAAGGCTTTGTATGGGTGGAATCAATCTCCTTGTGCTTGGTATGAGAAAGCTAACACTCATTTGGTAAAACGAGGCTTTCGTAACAGTCCAACAGAAAGCACATTGTATGTAAAGCATGAGCGCGATGTACTTCTCATTGTTGTTCTTTATGTGGATGATTTGCTAACCATTGGTCCCAATGAGGCACATATTGCTAAATTTAAAACATAATTGAATGCTACTTTCAAGACGAAAGATTTGGGACTGTTGCATCATTACTTGGGCATACAGTTTAAGCAGTGTGATGGTGGTATTGCCTTGTGTCAGAAAAGTTACATAGAGACATTGCTATGTAAGTTTGGACTTGAGGATTGAAAACCTATTGCCACTCCCATGGAAATAGGTTTAAAATTGATTCTTCATGATGCTGGTGATCCTACAGATGTCACTCTCTACCAAGATGCCTCATTTATGTATGCAACATGAGGCCGGATATTCAGTTTGCAGTCTCACAGGTAAGCAAATTTATGCATAGCCCAAGGTCTGAGCATTGGCAGGTTGTCAAGAGGATTTTTTGCTACCTTAGTGGCACTTTACATCTTGGCTTGTTTTATCCCTAGGGGGGATAATTGTCGCCAGACTTACATGCTTTTTCGGACTTAATTTTGGGCAGGTTGTTTTGACACGCCAGTGTCCACAAGTGGTTTCTGTTTCATGCTTTGCAGTTCATGTATATCATGGTCAAGCAAGAAGAAACCTACTATGGCCACTTCAAGTTGTGAGGATGAGTACAGGGCAGTCTTCACAGCTACGGTTGAGTGTGTATGGCTCAGATGCCTTATGGCTGATTTGGGTGTTGGACAGGACACTGCCAACACTATCTACACTGACAGTCAGAGCGCACTGGCAGTTGCGAGGAACCCAGTTTTTCCAACTCGCACAAAGCACATTGAGGTGCATTACCACTATGTCAGGGAGAGGCTCTTAGCATGAGAGATCAGCTTGGCTTATGTGCCAACACAGGACAACCTTGCAGATCTTTTCACAAAGGCATTGTCTTGTGAGAAGTTTGAAGCTTTTCGCAAAGCTTTGGGCATACTCCCCTTTATGGATTGATCATGTCCTTAGGGCATGGCACTTCCCTTTACTCATGTGCTATCTCTCGTTCACCACATCACTCCAAGGGGGATTTGTTACCATATACATGTGGTAGTGATGTGTGTGAACACACTAGGACCGTTGGGGCATTTTTCCCTCTTTAAGAGGTTTTTTCCTCCATGCATTGTATAAACACCCATTCATTCTAGGGCTATCTATCATTCCATTGCACACTAAGTAACACACTCTCTATTGTGTGCCTTGAGCTTCCTTTGTCTTCTCCAAGCTGTGTGCGTTTCCTTGCAACCCTAATTCCAACAGATAAGACTGTCAAATGTATTTTTGTAGGTTTTAGTGCTGAAAGCAAAGGTTACAGGTGTAACATCCGCAAACAAAGCGTAATCTGGTTTCACGAGATGTAGTGCTTGTGGAAGATTTTGTTCAGTCCTTGGTGTCATGTACTAGAGACAATAATTATGTAAGCTCACATGACATTTATGACACTTTGTTGCCTCTTTTCAATGGTGGAAGTTTAAATGTAAATTCCAATGAGGCAAATGTACAACCTATGGGAGTTTTTGAAAATGTTACAGATCAACCTATTACTGATGTAGATGTACATGATGTACTTGATGAGGAAAGGGCTGAAAATGAGCAGGCTAGAGGTATGCCAAAATGGATGGTGCACACTTTGCGTGACAGTAAATTGGATGCACCTTTGTCTATCGTACTCGTTGAGGCTCTCGCCATGCATCACATTGTTATGCTTTGCCTGTGTCTAGCTTACATGATGTTGAGGAGCCTCTGTCTTTTGATGAAGCACATAATTCAAAAATTTGGATGGCTGCCATGCATTCAAAATATGATGAACTTATAGAAAATGACACATGGACTTTATGTTATTTTCCTCCTAACAAAAAGGCCATTGTTACAAAGTGGGTTTAAAAGTTGAAACGCAAGCCGGATGCTGAGGTTGATTGCCATAAGGCTCGACCTGTTTGCAAAAGGCTATAAGCAGCAGAAAAGCATAAATTATGAAGAGACTTTTGCTCCCACTTGTCGTATGACCACTGTTCGTTTTCTATGTGCATTGGCAACTGCTTTTGGTTGGGATGTCATCAATCAGACATTGTTAATGCTTTCTTGAATGGTGACATATTTGAGGAAGTTTAAGTAACGCAGCCTCGTGGTTTTGTCATAACAGGACAAGAGGACAGAGTGTTCAGATGTAAGAAGGCTTTGTATGGGTTGAAGCAATCTCCTCGTGCTTGGTATGAGAAAGCTGACACTCATTTGGTAAAACGAGGCTTTCGTAAACAGTCTAACAAAAAGCACATTGTATGTAAAGCGTGAGGGCGATGTACTTCTCGTTGTTGTTCTTTATGTGGATGATTTGCTAATCAGTGGTCCCAATGAGGCACATATTGCTGAATTTAAGGCTGATTTGAATGCTACTTTCAAGATGAAAGATTTGGGACTGTTGCATCATTACTTGGGGATACAGTTTAAGCAGTGTGATGGTGGTATTGCCTTGTGTCAGAAAAGTTACATAGAGACATTGCTATGTAAGTTTGGACTTGAGGATTGCAAACCTATTGCCACTCCCATGGAAATAGGTTTAAAATTGAGTCTTCATGATGCTAGTGATCCTGCAGAGGTCACCCTTTACCAAACTGCTGTTGGATGCCTCATTTATGTATGCAACACAAGGCCGGATATCCAGCTTGCACTTTCATAGGTCAACAAATTTATGCATAGCCCAGGGTCTAAGCATTGGCAGGCTGTCAAGAAGATTTTTTTCTACCTTAGTGGCACTTTACATCTTGGCTTGTTTTATCCCAAGGGGGGATCATTGTCGCCAGGCTTACATGCTTTTTCGGACTCAGATTGGGTTGGTTGTTTTGACACGCGAGTGTCCACAAGTGGTTTCTGTTTCATGCTTGGAAGTTCATGTATATCATGGTTGAGAAAGAAGCAACCTAATGTGGCCACTTCGAGTTGTGAGGCTGAGTACAGGGAAATTTTCATCGCTACGGTTAAGTGTGTATGGCTCAGACGCCTTATGGATGATTTGGGTGTTGGACAGGACACTGCGAACACTATCTACACTGATAGTCAGAGCGCATTGGCAGTTGCGAGGAACCCAGTTTTTCATGCTCGCACAAAGCACATTGAGGTGCATTACCACTATGTCAGGGAGAGGCTTTCAGCAAGAGAGATCAACTTGGCTTATGTGCCAACACAGGACAACCTTGCAGATCTTTTCACAAAGGCATTGTCTTGTGAGAAGTTCGAAGCTTTCCACATAGCTTTGGGCTTACTCCCCTTTGTGGATTGATCATGTTCTTAGGGCATGGCACTTCCCTTTACTCGTGTGCCAGCTCTCGTTCACCGCATAAATCCAAGCGGGATTTGTTACCATATACATGTGGTAGCGATGTGTGTGAACACACTAGGACCGTCGGGGCATTTAATCCCTTTTTAGGAGGTTTTTTCCCTCGTGCATTGTATATACGCCCATTCATTCTAGGGCTATCTATCTTTCCGTTGCACAGTAAGTAACACACTCTCTATTGTGTGCCTTGAGCTTCCTTCGTCTTCTCCAAGCTGTGTGCGTTTCTCTGCAACCCTAACTTTAACAGATAATGCTGTTAAATGTATTTTTGTAGGTTATAGTGCTCAAAGCAAAGGTTATAGGTTATATCTTTCGCAAAAAAAGCGTATTTTGGTTTCACGGGATGTAGTGTTTGTGGAAGATTCTGTTCACCATTGAAAAGAGGCAACAAAGTGTCATAAATGTCCCGTGAGCTTACATAATTACTGTCTCTAGTACATGACAGCAAGGGCTGAACAGAATCTTCCGCAAACACTACATCCCGTGAAACCAGAATATGCCTTGTTTGTGCCTGATATAACTTGTACCCTTTGCTTTTAGCACTGTAACCTACACAAATACATTTGACAACCTTATTAGGGTTGCAGAGAAACACACACAGCTTGTAGAAGACGAAGGAAGCTCAAGGCACACAATAGAGAGTGTGTTACTTACTGTGCAATGGAAAGATAGATAGCCCTAGAATGAATGGGTGTATATACAATGCACGAGGGAAAAAACCTCCTAAATATGGAGAAATGCCTCGACGGTCCTAGTGTGTTCACACAAATCGCTACCACATGTATATGGTAACAAATCCCCCTTGGAGTGATGCTGTGAACGAGAGCTGGCACATGAGTAAAGGGAAGTGCCATGCCCTAAGGACATGATCAATCCACAAAGGGGAATAAGCCCAAAGCTTTGCGAAAAGCTTTGAACTTCTCACAAGACAATGCCTTTGTGAAAAGATCTGCAAGGTTGTCCTATGTTGGCACATAAGCCAAGATGATCTCTCCTGCTGAGAGCCTCTCCCTGACATAGTGGTAATGCACCTCAATATGCTTTGTGCGAGCATGAAAAATTGGGTTCCTTGCAACTTCCAGTGTGCTATGACTGTCACTGTAGATAGTGTTGGCAGTGTCCTATCCAACACCCAAATTAGCCATAAGGCGTCTGAGCCATACACACTCAACCGTAGCTGTGAAGACTGTCCTGTACTCAGCCTCACAACTCGAAGTGGCCACAGTAGGTTGCTTCTTTCTCAGACCTGAGGAGGTATATCGGTTAGGACGTGGAGATCCAATGATGAGACCATCGTAGAATTAGACCTTCTCAAGTGCAAAATGGGTAAACAAGAAATACACAGGAAACAGAGACCCAAGAGATCATGTAGCAGTCTTTGTGTGTGTAATTAGATCTGAAGAGGTGTTAGACTTCCCTACACAATTTGTAGGGTTTGGAATAACCCTAGAGGATGACGCTGCCACTTGGTTTGACTCTATAGAGCGTAGAGACTTTGAGTCTATGGAGGAAGTGTTTGACGAATTTATCGAGGAATTCTCACAAAGGGGGATAGCTCATAATACCGTCTCACAAATCCATAAATTCAAACAGAAAGATGGGGAATCTGTACGAAAGGCAGCCCTAAGACTAAAAAGATCTGTTAAGTTCTGTCCTGTGGAAGAATTGCCAACTCAGTCCAGACTTATGCTTATATTCATCCAAGGACTAAGGAATGCAGATCTTTAGAAAGACTTACATATGAAGAGGAGCACGACGTTGAATGAATTGACCAAGGAGACTCTTTACCTTGTGGACAATTGCGCGGTATACAAAGAGGGGGAGTTCAAGGACCTTGACGACGATTCATCTTCACATCAAAGTGGAAGCAAGTCTTCTAAGACAGCACCGAAGGGAGAAGTAGCTGTAAACAAAGAGTAGCTTGTAGATGAAGTGCTAAAAAAGATTAACTTGTACGCCGAACCCCAAGCTAAACAGCCCAAGTGGTATGCTATTGAACAAAAATGGACAAACCATGGGACAGAGGAATGTTATTATAACAAAGGATATGCGAGAGAGAGACCTTACGCTCCCCAAGCTCAGGAAGCTTCGCCTCAAGTTCCATCGATGCCTAGGTATCAAGCAGGCAACCTACCAGGACTTGTAGGTGTAGAAAGACCACAACCGGTGTTGGGGTAACAACCACCCCTACCAGGATTACGACCAGTCGGTATAAGATACACACCAACCGTAACCGAATCAGAGGGTAAGGCTTTGGTACCTATGCATGCATATTATGAAGGTCCCAATGGATATGCGGCAAACTCTGTCTATTATCCACCGAAAGAACGCTCGACACCAGAACCATGGAGCATGATAGGAAGTACTGGACCACCAACAGCTGCACAGGCAGCAAGAGAAGGAAGATATAGCTTAGATAAACGAACATTGTTGTTCATAGCCAACGGAGGCATGGGTGGACAGAGACATGCATACCAACAAAGAGAAGCTCAAGGAGCACCTCAACAACCCAAGGGACCCTGCTACAAGTGTGGTGGAGACCATTGGCTAAGAGACTGCCCTCATGATGAAATCATTAGAGTCAACGCATATTGCACCGAGTGTGGAGTTACTCATCTGATTCCCGATTGCCCTAAGAACCCAAGCAAAGGAGCAAAAACTACCTTGAACATGCTAGAAGCAGTACCTTCCAGTGGAGGGTCAAAAAATGAAACAATCATACCTATTCAGGCGGTAACACGAGCCCAAGCTCAAAGAACGACGAACAAACCCATAGTTGAAGAGCAAAAAACCGATGCCCAAAGTTTAGAAACGAAAAATTAGAGAAGCACTTGGAAAGCTAGAAAGGCGCGTATGAAAGCCAGGAAAGAACGAGAGCAAACAGCTCTATCCAAGGAGTTGAAACATACTAAGGATAGATTAGAGCGGTTAGAGAATCTAGCTAGCTTAAGCTCACACACCATGACAACCATAGCAACCAAGCAAATAGCAGAGCCCAAAAGTGCAGGATCAGGAGGATCTGTACTGGCAGACAAGGTAAATGAGCAGTCGGATGCGCTTCTAAAAGCCTATGAATCCAGACTCAAAAAGATCCAAACCCAGCAGCAAAGATGGATGACTTATCCATATGTGGAAATAGAAAAACAAAGGTTAGAAATGTGTAAAAAGATGATTGAAACAACTCAATCATTGATGGAAGACCCGCTGGGTAAACCTACAAATTTGCATGAAGCACCAATTCCAACCCCTATCCAACCAACTTTAGAGGAACAAGTAGAAACAAAGGAAAGGCCTACTATTGCCTATGAGTCCAGAGGAGAGCCTATCACATAGTGCCAAATACAACAGATGAGGCAAGTGACGGGTTCGAGCCTAAAACATTGACAGAAATGGGTAAGGACTGTAACGGTCTAGATGATTTGTGGAGGCAAATCCGTGAGGCCAACGAGGCTAACAGGATGAGTAACCACATGAATAGCACGAGAAAAGAGAAGAATGTGATCTTACCTCCTATTGAAGAATTTGATGCAAAATCACAAATGAACTTTGAGATACATTCACAAGGGGGAGACCAGGGATCAATTAGTTCGGGGCACAGCCAACCAGACTCGCTGAAAACTTTACCCTCTTACCTAGGAGAGTATGAAGCCAAGTCGGAAGTGAGAGCAATCTCATCTCAAAGAATTTCTTCCAACAAAGTGATGGATTCACAAGGGTTGATTGAGTTATTGTCCAACCCGGTGGCATGCACAATCACATTAGCCGAACTCCTTAGGTTACGACCAAACATGTGGACCACAGTAGGTAAATGCCTAGAAAAAATTGGAGTGAAAGACCCCACCTTGAAGCTACAGGAAGGGATCCGAGAGTTGGACATGCCTCAACTAAACACTATGCCAGTACCATTAAACAAGGTTGGAGAGTATTACGAGGGAGAAGATGGAAACACCACGCTACCAGTAGAATTCCAAGGAGTAGTTTCCAAAGCTATTCTTGACAGTGGAGCGTAGTTGCTATCGCCACCAAGAAAATCTGGAAAAAATGGGGAAAACCAGCTTTAAGAGCTACCAGAAGGAAATTGCAATTGGCAAATGGGTTCATGGAGAAGCCTCTAGGACTCTTAGAAAAGGTGATTGTCACTTCGTGTGGAATCGAGTATGAGCATACATTTGCGATAGTCGATTTCGACAAAAAGAACAATTATGAGATCATCTTGGGAATACCATTCATGCGACAATTGAAAATGGTCCAAGATTGGACCACATATACCTCAGACATGGAAAGACAACAACTAAAATACACCTGAAAAACCATAGTTACAAAGATGTGAACCAAACACCTGTGGAAGAGTTTGATTTAGCTACAGTAGCAGGATCGGAACTCCCAGCATGGTTAGGGCAACAAAAAGAGCTATGGATGTGCGGAGCTTCACATTGTGGAAGCTTAAGAAGAGAGGAATGCGTCTTAGAAAGAGCGATTGAGGACAAGGAGTATATTCCGAAACCTTTCCCTGAAGATGCTTTGGAATCGCTAGAATGGGAACACATACTAGCAACATTGGATGTCTGTACCATTACAGATAGTCCAACAATAAAATTTTGCGATAAGGATGGCTATGATGTGCTACCCTACTACATGGTAAGCATTATACCAGGAGAAGATGAAACGATAGAACCACCAGAACAAGAAGAGTTTTATAACTCCTCTGAACATCTGGAAGTAAATGATGATGCAGATAACGAGTGTTCAGACACCTCAAGTGAGCGCGGAAGGGAAACCGAGAATATCAAGTTTTATGACTTTGCTAATCAGCACCCTAGACGCCAGGAGCGCTATAGGAGGAAACGAGCAGGAAACAAAGCAAGAAAGAACCTGATGCCCAGGATAAAAGGTAAAACTCACTATTTGATGCTTGTAAAAGCAGAGGATTGTGTAAAAGATCAAATATCAGGAAGATTCTCAAAAGATCGAAGGGAAAGAACGCGAGAGGAAATAAAACAGGAACGAAAAGCTAAAACAGAAACAAAATCATAAAAATCTCAAAAATCAAAAAAACAAAAAACAAAAGACCAAGAGTGGACCAAACTGGAGCGTAAACAGAAATATCAAGAACTGAAGCGGTCTTTACGTGAGATATGGACTACTGAAGAAGATAGTAATGGTAAAGGGGAGTCAGAAAAGTGAAACATGAATGTACCATCACACTATCGAAAATTTACCATCCAGGACAGAAAAAAATCATCATGACACCACCGGTCAGGGAAAGAACCAACCAAGAATCTTACGATGGGCCAGAAAATGCAAAAAGGATAGACCTCGTGGAACCAGGTGAAAAGCCTCAGCCGGTCTATATAGCAAACGATTTGGAGCCTGAGGAAGAAGAACGGCTAACACAACTTCTCAAGCAATATAAAGATGTGTTTGCATGGTCCTATAAAGACCTCAAAGGAGTTGATCCATCGATATGCCAACATACAATTCCATTGAAATCGGATGCAAAACCGAGCAAACAATGTCCTTATACATATAATGACACATTTGCTAAACGAATCAAAGAGGAGACTGACAAGCTGATGGAAGATGAATTCATCTATGAAATTGAACATACAGATTGGGTGTCACCCATTGTGGTAGTTCCAAAAAAGAACGGAAAACTGCGAGTGTGTGTAAACCTCAAAAAGGTAAATGCAGCCACCATAAGGGATAATTATCCCTTGCCAATCATAGAACATGTACTTGAGCGGGTGGCCGAAAAATGGGTTTATTCCTTTTTGGATGGGTTTTCAAGATACAACCAACTGGAAATTGCAAGGGAGGATCAACACAAAACAGCGTTTGCCACAAAATGTGGAATTTATGCGTATCAAGTTATGCCGTTTAGCTTAACTAATGCCCCAGCTACCTTCCAAAGGTTAATGACGCACACGTTCAAAGAATACCTGAGAATATTCTTAGAAATATACATGGATGATCTTTGTGTACACTCCCTTCTACGAGAGGAACATATTGACCATTTGCAAAAGGTATTTGAAAAATGCAAGACATATCGAATTTGTCTTAATTCGGAAAAGTGTATATTTATGGTTAAGCAAGGCCGCATCTTAGGACACATTGTCTCAAGAAATGGCATAACCACTCACCTAGACAAAGTCATAGTCATACTAGACCTACCCAGGCCTACTAATGCCAAACAAGTGCAATCCTTCATGGGACACTGCGGATATTATGGAAGATTCATATACATGTATGCAGTCATCGCACAACCTCTGTATCGTTTACTACTCAATTTTGATTGGACCGAGGAGTGTGAAATTTCATTCCAAAAGTTGAAGGAAAACCTTATATCAGCACCTGTGCTTAAAGCACCAGATTGGAAAAATATATTCCATGTTCACATTGATGCTTCTGCATATGCAATTGGAAGTATTCTGGCTCACAACCTGGAGACGGAACAATGGATTTTTCAGTTTGTTATGCAAGCTAACAGTTAAACAATGCGGAAAAGAACTATACAACCACCAAACGAGAAGGGTTAGGAATGATTTATGCTGTAAAGAAATTTCGGCATTATTTGCTCGCAAACAAATTTGTGTTCTTTACGGATCATCAAGCTCTTTTGTATCTGGTAAATAAACCATGCAATACAGGGAGAATTGTACGCTGGTTTATTATATTGCTAGAATTTGATTTCATCGTGGTGGTCAAAAAGGGTAAAACCCATCTATGAGCGGATCATCTTTTGAGGATACACAACGGGGAAGCTTCTGAAGGAGTAGATGATGACATACCAGATGCTTATCTTTTCAATGTTGAAATGATATCCAAATGGTCCAAGGAAATTGTTAGCATTCTTTCCTTTGGAAGTAGGTTTGATAATACGAAAGACAGATCCAAACAACAAATAATTTGACAAACAAAAAAATTCCAGTTGATAGCAGGACGGATGTATCATCTAGGATCGGACCAAATCCTACGATTATGTATAAATCCGGAAGAATTCGAATGCTACCTTGAAGAAGCACATGTCCAAGATTGTGCATTTCATTGTTCAACATGTATGCGGACACACATTCTTATGTTACCAATTGTACTATATGTAGTGCCAAACGACCAGTGGATCACACGACATTGTTTCAGGTAAACATTGCACCTACATGGAGTCAATATATCATTCATTTCTTAACCACCAGGACGTTTCCTGAGAACATCACAAGAGCTCGAAAAAGGGCTATAGAGTTGGAAGCTCGCGACTTTCAGATAATTGGGAACCAACTCTATAAGCGAGGAAAGGACAATCAACTTAGAATCTGTGCAAGTGAAAGCGAATACCTGCTGATTCTTCAACATGCACATAGCGGAGTAAGTGGAGGCCATTTTTCAGGCGATAAGACGATAAAAATTGTCTTAACCGTAGGAATTTGGTGGCCTACATTGCATATGGATGCTGAAGAGTTTGTAAAATGTTGTGACGAATGTCAGCGCACCAAGGTGCCAATAAAGAGAGATGAGATGCCACTACGGCCAATGATGAGAGCAAGAGCATTTGCAAAATGAGGCATTGATTTTGTGGGACCTATCTCACCACCTGCATATCGCACCCATACCCAATATATCATTGTGGCTACGGACTATCTCACAAAATGGACGGAAGCCAAGGCAACGCAAAAAGCAGATGCACGAACTACTGCACAATTTTTGTATGAGAATGTTTTTGTACGATACGGTTTACCAATAGAAATTGTCAGTGATCGTGGGACACATTTTCTTAATGAAGTCATTGAATATCTGCTAGAGGAATTCATGGTCATACATAGGAAATTTGCTCCATACCATCCACAGGCAAATGGACAAGCTGAGGCCACAAATAAAACACTATGCACGGTTCTTACTAAAATAGTGTTAGAGTCAAGAACAGATTGGGATAAGCAGCTACACTCAACACTATGGGTATACATGGTAGCTTACAAAACATTGATAGGAACAACACCGTACAACATGGTGTTTGGCCTAAATGCTATACTACCCATAGAGTTTTTAATTCCAACTGTACGAGTAGCGAAACGCTTAGAATGGACAGAGCATGAGCTCTCTTCAAGAATAGACGATCTTGAAAAGCTAGATGAACTCCGTTTGAGAGCTGTAGCTTCAATCTATGCTAAAAAGAGAAGACAAAAAGAGTTTTTTGACAAGCATGTGCGCACTAAAGAGTTCAAAACAGGTGATTATGTACTTGTTTATACTTTGAAGCAACATGCCAAGAAACTTAAAAAGCGACGGATGGGACCCTTTGTGATTAGTAATCTATCACAAAGTGGAGCTGTCAAGCTTGCTACATTAGCAGGTGAAGAAATGCCGAATTGGATTAGTGGATGTCGACTGAAGAAATATCATCTACCACTCACACAGGATATGCTTCAACAAATTCATCAAGGAAAACAATGAATGAAGGAAAAACAGAGAGTACGAGAAGAAGCTCAAGCAGAAGCAAAAGAACGCATTGCAAAAGGAAGACTTCTGCGACAACAACAACAAAGTGGAGCACCATTGCGAATCAATGCCATTCGACTAACAAAGTTGGATGAAGACACAATGGAGTCAATAATTGCAGTCAAAGTGGGTAGCAATCAAGTTGAATCGACGACATTGCTTGATTCTGGAGCTCAAGCAAGTTTGATCTCTTACGGATTATACCAACAGCTCAAATCCACAGGTCAACTTCATCCTACTCCTCAAGTGCTGGAAAGTAGTATATCACACTCGTTGAAAACATTGGGCTGTACTATATTGTATGTACAAGTACATCAATCTATTTACCCACACAAATTTTACGTAGTCGGGGATGAAAGCACACAACACCCAATGATGTTGGGACAACCTTGGCAAAAAGAGTACAATGTGCAGAGAGATTGGAATGCGAATGCAGTCAAAATTCAGCATGCACACGAACAACAGGTAATAGCCTTTGCTCAGCAATACCGGAATAATCAGCTGCCAGCCATGCAATCACTGGAAAAAAAGCCAAAAGCAAGCATGCCACCAAACAACAACATGATACCCAAGGCCAACAGACAGATAAAAGCCAACCATGCTAACTACATACATACGAAGTCACCGACCGCAGTGCAAAGATCTAGGTTACAAAAACAAGGAAAACAAGTATGGATGCGGAAGGATAGAAATGACATGACAGACAAACAACCATGCAACGAAAGAATTCAACCGAGGCAGATAGTTCAACAAAAAACCAAGGGCATAAAATAGATATGGATCCCAAAGAAAATGCTTAGCAATAACCCAACTGTTACTCGCATTTGGATACCGAAACAAAAGGAAAAGGAACTCCCTTCAGTACAAGCAACAACGGAAGGCAGACATCTGCATTTGAAAAAGGACAACCGACTTATGTGGATGCCAATCCGCAACAAAACAGTGGCAACCAAGGAAGTAGCAAAACACCTACAAAAACCGGCAAAAACAAGCTACCAATGGACAACAAAAGAAATACAGTCCACAGCCATTCCGGCCAAGCCCATCCTCTCCATAGAAACAACTACGGCTATATCAACAGTAGCGGCAAAGCGATTGCATTTTGCAAAAAAGACAATTAAACAAAGAGCAGTAGTGTTACAGCTGTTACTTGCAAAGAAAACACAAAACCTCGACGGCGAATGCCAATAAGCATCTGACTTATTCCCTTCTCTTGCACAACATTAATTTTTCCATGCATTGACCGAGTATGCATAAATTAGGGCCACATTAATCGGCCAAGGATTAGCACAAATTTTTCAACCTATGCACGTCACATACTCCGAGGCAATACCTTGTCGTCCGGGAGGACTCCGGCTAGGAGGGGGGGGGGAGGCATTCTCAAATACGAAACCAATAGCAAAAAGAGCAAAAAAGGGCATGATTTTCGACTATTTTAAGGGTTGTTGTTTGATTGCGGAATTTTCTGGACTAACCCAAGTATATATGCCCTTATACAGCATGTATCTATAGGTATATGGGGCCAAACGCCAAATCAAGCCCCTAGGTGTGTGTATATAAGTAGAAATAGCCATTTTTCGAAAAAAATATTGATAAAACGGAGAAATCCAGCCATAAAAATTGCATTGGAGTGTATATAATGTTTTGCGGTGATGTTTGTGATTTATTATGATTTTTGGGGATTTTCTGGGTTTGATTTGCTATTTTCCTTTTAATTTTGCTAATTTTCAGCAGAAAAACTTCAAAAATACAAAAAGCAGGTGAAAAACGATCGTAATGAAAATAAAATAAAATGGGGATGATCAGTGACTATAGGACAACCTATGGTATAGTGGGGGTGCAATTATGAGACTAGAGCAGAAAGCGTGTTTTGGCCAGGTTTTGACTGAAATGCCAAATTTTTGGTAAACAAGGCAAATGAAGTCCAAATCAAGAAATTTTTGAGCCTAAACCGCATCTCGCAAGAAGTTGGGATCACATGTCAAATTTCATGAAAAGTGGTTCGGGGACCTCCATTATAAGAATTTTTCACCTCATTTTTAGCTCATTCTCACTATTGACCTTTTGGAGAGAGCTTCTGCCACCTAGAGCGAACGGACCTTCCAACAGCTTCTATGACGTGCACGACTACTCGACCGGATTCAGACATGAGAGGTAGGCTCACCACCTTGAGCTTTTCGCGCATGTTTGTTGTTTTGTCGCGAAAACTAGCGTAGAGTTCACACACAAAGCGGGCGGTAGAGACCTACAAGTAGAAGCGGCCACCCAACGGCTAACCCAAAAGCACCGAGACTTCATCGGCAGCTTACCCTAGCATAGGAGACCAGTCTTGGATGTCCAAAGGCGGTAGATAACCATCGAAAAAAACCCTAATTCCAAGAATCCCGCAAGAGGCCACCAAATGGGAAATCGACGAAAAGATGCCCAAATGCTACCAAAATTCATGGGTAGGAGCATCTCGACATGCTCGACAAGTCTATGTGACCCACATGACCAAAAAGTGACATCAGACACACAAAGCGTCAAATTGCTCTCGCGGCCAAACCGCATGCTTGTTTGCCACCAAACTTCACGAGCGGCTTTCCTAGACCATCAACAACAGAGTCCTATGGTGGTAGACCACCACAAATCATCGAAGACATGTAAACGCAACCACGGGTGCTTTTAGAGCGACAAATTGCCAAATGAAGCTCCGGTGAAGCCAAAGTCGACAAAAACCATACGGCAAGGATCCCCAAGGGATCGGGAAGCTATGGAGACCAACATCAAGAAATTTCATCGCCAAAAAGCACTCCAAAAGTCAAAAAACGGCTCGGAGGCTTTGAAGTTCACACAGGGAGTTACTTTCTATCCATTTGACTTTTTTGTTGAAATTAGGCTTAAAAGGGACTCAGGGGGACCAAGGGTAGATACTAGTGGCACATTCCATGAAAAAATCATCAGGAGACATCCTACGCGTAGGATGTCTCAAGGAAATTTCTGGGCACAGATCCCAACATTTTTCATCACACACATTTTTTGAATGACCTTTACATGCTAGCCACCAAGTTTCATCACATTTGGACCAACATTGACCTCATATGCATGGAAAAACGCAAAGTTAGGGCATAGAGGCAATAATGGGTCATAGACCTACCAAATCTTTTCCAAATCACATGAAACTTGCACAACACAGTCACAAGCACATCACCAATCAATCTGTGTGGTCAGAAGCAAAAATTGGTGAAGTAGACATCCTACGCATAGGATGTCTATTTGACATTTTTGGCCTACAAAGGATGTTTGTCCATCCCAGATCTAATCACATCATCATCAAGAGCTCATATACCAATTTTGAAGCCATTCTAATCATTTCTGACCCTCAACACCTTCAAGCTACACTTTTTGAGCCCAAAAACACTACACAGGCTCTTGCAAGCATCAATCCTTGTCCAAATCCAAATCCAAGAGCATAACCATGTTCCATAGGCCAAGGACTACCCACAGAACAAATCCCATGCCATTTTGATGAAAAAGACATCCTATGCGAAGGATGTCTCCAGCATAATTTAGGCCTTCTATGCAAAGAGTGACATCATGGGAGCCAATAAACCAATTTTCAACCCATTTGGACATCACTTGCTACCTGTTATGGACTTTCTACCCAATTTGTGACCTAAAGCTTGAATCAGCCCAAAAAATCCACTTTTTGATGCCCAAATCCATATCCAAGCACATAGCCATGTTCCATAAGCCATGCACTACCAGCATGTCAAGTATCAACCAATTCTAATGAAAAAGACATCCTACGCATAGGATGTCTAAATGGAAATTTTTGGCCAAAATGGCATTGTGAGCACATGCACAGATTCACAAGTTCCTTTTAAGCTTTATTTTCAATTTTCAAGTCATTTGGATAGTTAAAACTCAGTTTCTCAGCTAATATGGAAAAAACGCTAACTTCGGACTACTGAGTGCAACAGGATCTATGGCAGCCGCGAAGTCAGCGGCAAAAAAGAAAAGAATGACCATTAAGGATTGTTAACCCTCACGGCACACGGACACCCTATGATCTATAAACGTTGTATTATTTAGAGTCAGGTACCGGGCTTGTCGGACCAATAGGAACAGGGTAAGGGTGATCGCCGATGACAGGCGCACTCTAACTGGAATATTCAAGGAGTTAGTTGGCTAAGTATGGGCGCCCAAGTGTGAATGGGGTGAGCTCATATAAAAGCCACTAAACCTATTTTTTACTCATTCTCTCATTGTGCAATAGAAGCTGCTCTTGCTCCATCTCCACCTTCTCCTTCACCATCTCCTTGTGTGTGTGTGTGTACGTGTGTGTGTGAGAGAGAGAGAGTGTGTGTGTGATCGAGCGTTGCGGTGGCACGACGGCGGCGAGGCGATTGAGCGCGGCGTAGCGGCGTCTCCCTCTTCTTCGCGGCGCGGGAATCCTTCATTCGCAACTGCGCAGGAAGGTGAGTGACGCACCATTCTTCCTTGTGAGCTTGTCTGTTGTATGACTGTGTGCTAGGAGCCTTTGTGGCTTGCACACGGCATGTAGCAAGTCCCTAGCCGTGACATTTTTGGCGCCGTTGCCGGGGAGCTGCTGCGCGTGAAGCTCCAATGGCGACCTGTAAATTGTATTGAAGCTATTTTTTATGTAAGAAAGGCGCGGCTTAAGTTTGGTTATTGTTGTTCTGCAAAAACAGTAGAGAAAGACACAATGTTGTTGACTGCATTCAAGTTTTCTGTGTTCTGTTAAGCTCTGTTTTGCTAGTTCTATTAAGCTCAGATTTGAGCTTACACAGTTAGCATTTCTTGCGTTTCTGCGTTTTCTGCATTTTCTGGTTTGCACTGCACAGTTCTGTCAAGTTTCAATTTTCTGCATTTTCTGGTTTGTGCACAGTTAGGCGCACAGTTAGTTAATTAAGTAGGTTAGTAATTAGGTGAACCACTGATTAGTAGTTCAGTAGGTAGGTGGGACAGTAAATAGTTAGGTGAGGTCAACGCGCACCAAAACGCGTACCAAAAAATAAAAATAAAAAAATAGAAACGTGAGTGAGGGGGAGGTCATAAAAACGGACGGGAAAAATCGAAAATATTTAAGCGTGAGTGGGGGGATCACTAAAATTTTGATCGGGATCGGGATCATTTCCCCAAGCCCAAGCCCAGGCCCAGGCCTCAGTCCTATGATATATACTAGATTCACTCTTATATATATACCCTACCCCCTCAAGAGGGAATGAGAGCATGTGGGGCAAGTCCTCCACTCTCCTCCCTTCTCTTCCCACTTGCACCCTTAGACTTGCTATTTGGAGCCTAGTTCCCCAGCTAGGAAAAGACTGTTTCGGGCTTTTCTGGAGCAAAATAGAACCAAACGGTGGGCTGTAAAGCACAACGTGTCCCTCCTAGCGATACGCTCGTTTCGAGCTATCACACGGCCCATTCCACGACACGCTCTAAAAAATCTAGCAAAAAAACAAACAAAAAACACGCAAAAAACTAGTCACAAGGCCTCCTAGAGCAGCTTTTTGACACCTTAGGGTATCAAAAGCACATGCACTTACGCTCTGGGCGGGTGCTAGAACACGAGCATATTGAGGGTGCCTCTGTTCATACGGACACCCATTACCCATCCACGATAGGCTCTAGACCCTCAGCGGGGACACAAGGTAGCACCACCCAAGACCCTAAAATAGCCGCTAGTGATTCCTCCTCCGACTCAGAAATCATGGAAGCATACCCTACCCAAAACACTGAGAGAGAAGGCCATGCACCTCCTGAAGCTCCACAGCCTAGTACTAGTATGTTTAGCTGTTTCATGGAAACATTAGGTAGAGCTACTCGCTCGGAACCTGATGCAAATGAAGCACACGAAGGGGGTGGGGAAGTGGACTCTCCTTTCACATCGCACGTGGACCCCACACCCCCAAAGAGTGTCCATGTGGATATCCTGTCAACTTCTTACAAAGAAGGCCCTGTTGAGCTGCCTCCTTCAGAAGTTCCCTCTAGAGTACCGTTGGTGACAAGTAAAACCACGGGGAGCAACATTGCTTCTACCTCACAAGAAACCGTTAACACGTCGACTCTAGAAGGATTGTTCATTAATGATCATTGGACATACGACCTCCACACTGAGGTGTTGACGGATCTACACTGTGGCCACGCCTACCATGTAGGATGGATAGAGATTGTACAATCCACCTCTAGTGCCACGAGCATCGAAGATCAACAGAAAATGATCTGTAATGTTATCCATGGCATTATTCAATCAGAAAGGCAAAACCGAGGGGTAAATATACTCTCAACTGGCCCCATGAGATTTCTGGATACGAGCAAGGCTCAACAGCCTACTCTATCACAAATGGAGACTCCTCTAATGAGTCCCATGGACCCATCTTACGTCATTTCACCTGGGGTCTCTATGCAATCTGAGCCTCCGAGCGACAACTTTAGCTTCCCTAACTTGGCTCAACCCTCTATTAAGGAAAACACAGTGCTCACTCCAGGGATAGGCCTGACAGAGAATGTACTGATGACATCTACGGTTAGCGCAGTGCCACTACCTAGTGTCGTAGGACCTAATATGGGGCCTCGACCGTATGTACCTCTAGCCCCTTATGCACACATGGCCCCCACACCTCCAATTGTACCACTTGTTTATGCTCCTCGAGTGCCGCTCCCTAGCCCTTATCCGAGTGGACCTATGCCCGGTTATGTTCCATATCCTGCATCATCCACACATATGCCAAGACCGGTACCCGTCCCTCTCCCACATATGATTCCAAGAGTACCTCCACCGGCCCTGCCTCCTCACATAGGTGACTTGGCAGCGTTTGCTCAAACCATAGGTCGATCTATCGCGGAAAATATGCGTCATGCATCTGATAGAGAGCCTAGAAGTAAGTCAGTACAAATTGCCAAACTCACGCAAAAATTCAATGGGGACGAAGATGCTAGAAAACACATTGAAGTGTTTGAACAAGTATGTGATTCCTTAGGGGAACGCAACGAACTACATAAGTGCAATGCCGTAAGCTTGACATTAAATGGGAAGGCTGGAGATTGGTATAGAACCCTTAGGGTGGACGAGAAAACAATCTATCCTATCCTTCGAAGGTTGTTTCTAAAGGAGTACATACGAGAAGGTGTGCTTTGGGGTGTAGCATCTCAGCTACAGAAGGCCGAACGTAAGGAAGGAGAGTCAGTAAGGGACTTCATTAGTCGTCTAAAGCACTTAAACTCTCGCTGCCCTGTAAATGAGCGCTTCAACAATAACCAACTGCTTGATCGATTCATTCAAGGGTTGAGGAATGAAGGAATCTATAATGGACTAGTGATTAGAGGTATCACAACCTGGGAAGATGTCACTGCCAATGCAATCCAATTAGAGGACAACTTGATGATAGCAGGCATGAGGGTGTCTACTGACACGAGATCCACTAGCTCACAAGCCATTGAGTATGAACCCATGACTGCAAAGCCCATTGCCAATGAGCCAAAGGTATTTGAGACATTCTTGACAGACCTCACCAAGGCAATCCAAGAGTCTCTTAAGGATAATCGACCCCCTCAAAATAGTCACATGTATCCAAGAAGGGAGCAACAATGGTGTTCCATTTGCTTAGGTCCACATAGCACTAGTGAGTGCCCTACGTTTAGAGTAAAATTTAATGGAACTTGCAACGCATGTGGTAGGTATGGTCACCAAGGTAAGGATTGTTTAATGATCAAACGTATGATGGCAAATAGACCACCTGTAGCCTAGACGGATGCACCTCGAGCTCCTGTATTGATGCCTGCTCCACCTGTTGAGCAACTACCGCAACACATGGTCCCTAGATCTCAAAATGTTGTACAAGCTACACCGCTACCACCTCCTGTGCTAGGACCGCAGCCCCCGCATCCAAGAGTCGCCCCTATGAACCAAGTGGGTTGCGAGCCATCTAATGCTTATGCAGATGGCTGTGAGGAGGAAATAGACACTAGTATTGCCTATGGACTTGATATATTGGAAGAGTGTCCTATATACTACATGGAAGATTGTTGGGGGCAAGTCAAGCCGGTTTATCAAGCTGCTGCTCTCGCATCCAGAGGTCAAAATATCAACACCCAGGCTAGGAGGCCACCTCTTCAATGCTACGAGTGTGGTGGACCACATCGGGCAGCGGAGTGCCCTATTAGGCTGCAAAAGAATGCTGCACAGATGCAAATGAATCAAGGGAGCACGTCTGCAATGCCAATACTCACATGTAATCGTTGTGGCATAGATCACTTGATTGCCCAATGCCCCTATAACCCAAATGCGCCTAAAATCACACCCCTAAATTTGGTCGAAATTGCTAGTGTGACATCGCCAATACCACCCGTCGCACCCGCTTGTGCGATTACACGGTCCATGCTTCAAGGGCCAGGCCATATCCTCGAAGAGATAGATACCGCGTCAGTTATCCAAGCAAAGAAAAAGAAGACACGAAGGAAGAGGTCGCAGAATACGGGAAATTCAAAGCCAAGTTCCAAAACAAACATAGGAACAGGAGATGACCCCGTGTATATGAATGACCTCGAGGATGATTCAGATTCAATCGAGACAATGGAGACTAGAACCAATACCACAAAGGGAAAGACCGACAAAGAAAACCGTAACATGGAACCAAATGAAAACCGAATAAGAGAAAACCATAAAGAGCCTTTGAAAACACCACAAGTGTTTCCAAATCCAATCCAAGACCCCCAAGATAAACCGCAGGGGCAAAAAGGGAAGAATCGTAAAAAGAAGATTGGGACGTACCCAAACCTAGTAGACGAGATTGAGCAGGTGAAACATCTAAGAGGTTTAGTGGAGGAGACTCAAAGGAAACTAGAACCAGAACCCATGCATGTCAAAATTCATGACACAATGTTTCCCACGCAAGTTCATCCACCCCACATGAACCATAGACCGTTATCCATATCTAGTATCATCCAAGAAGGGAGTGAGGACGGGACATCAGAAAGTGAGCATACACCTTTCTTGTTGGAAAGGATGTTTAACGAAGGAATACCTGATTCCATTGAGGAATATGAGATTCCATCCTCACCAGTTTCTAGTCATGGACCTACACCCTGCAAAATGCCAATGAATGTTGCCAAACTAGTGGACTTCATGTCTTCTGAGGTCCGAACCACGATCATAGCAAAGCTGTATGGAGATCCTGAGTTATTCCTTGCACTTCGAGCATTCCTTAACGGAAAGCTACGAACGGGATTACCGCAGTTTGCGCAACCAAATAGGCCTGACTCGATTATGATTGATGAGGAAAATCATGTGCAATCACTTGACTTAGTTGGACACGAGTCTGTGATTGAGGTACCCATTAACGAATTAGGGCAGTATTTTGAAGGCGACGAGTCTAATGCGACCCTACCCATCACTACCAAGGGATTAACTATAAAGGGAATTCTTGATGGTGGTGCGGGAGTTAGCATCGTTACAAAAGATTGTTGGGAATCCATGGGAAAACCCCGCCTCAGTGTTACTAACATTCTGGTAAATATGGCAAATGGTACCATAGCCAAACCTATGGGGATGCTCAAGGATCTTAAGATCAAAGTTCTAGGACACAAGGTACGACATACGTTCATTGTAATGGATTTCTCTAAACACCTTATGTCATATGAAATGATTTTAGGACGACCATTCATGAGGGAAGCACAAATGGTTCATGATTGGTCTAAAAATCATGTCTATTTGCAATTCCAAGACTCTGTCCTTAGAGTGGATTTGGTGACTGGTAAGGTACACCCCTTAGGGAGTAAAACCATTATTGATCATCGCTCTGACACCACAGTTCACTCGGCCCCACTTCAATATTGTTACACTTGTAAGAAGGATACATACATTGGCCAAGATTCTCCTTACATGGATGTGTTACCGACTATGACGAAATCAGACAACGTAGACTGGGTACACCTAGCTGCAACCATAGATACCTGGGGAAATAGAGGAACCACTTGGGTCACACCAGAGGGGGAAGAGGTACCACAAATTGCACCTCTAAACATGATAAGTGCCATACATGCATCTTCTAAGGGCAAGGCAATTGTAGACCAATCTGACAGTGACACCGATAGCTCAATAGAAGACTTTGACCAACACGACTCAGACACGGACTCCCAGAGTGAAACGGATTCTGAATCTCATGAATTAGAGAGTGGAGCAAGTTCAGAGTCAAAACATTCGGAAGGATCGAGCACATCAACCGATGATAGCTCCTCCGAGAGTGAAGAGGACACCAACGAGAACTCCTTTAGTGAGCCAGATCTAAATGCAAATCAAAAGCAGGTCTCAAATAAGAAAAAGAAAAACTTTAAGAGGCATCGATATCGAGCCAATGTACGTGCTAGGATAAAAAAGAAGAGATCCTCAGCAGAATGGCTCAGTTATATAGGAGCATGTGATGCTCATCGAAAATTGGTAGACGATTGGGGTGAATATCTCCAAAATGTTATGTGGTGTAGACCACGACCCCATGACATAGCCCAATTAGAGATCATAGACAAGCCAAAGTTGAGCCGCACTGCAAGGAGGCGTCAAAACCAAGAGTTAGCTCGACAACACAAGAAAGCAGAAATGGAAGCACAGAACAAAGCACAACCAGAATCCACAGACTTGCATCCTACACCAGAACATTTCAAATCTTACACCACAGGGGAAGCAAAGGTTGTGTACACAAAAGCCCAAAGAATACCTATCGATGGGAATAATGGAATCTATGATGGTCCGGCAATAGTTAAAGAAATAGAATTAGTTGACCCCGGTGAAGAATCAAAACCTGTTTTTATTGCCCAAGACCTCACAGAAGTTGAAGAGGCGGTCCTCAAAGAGCTTCTCAAGGAATTCAAGGACATATTCGCTTGGACATACCATGATATGAAAGGTGTTCCACCTTCTGTGGTCCAACATACAATCCCTATGATTATCACTGCGAAGCCCGTACAACAAAGACCCTACCCGATGAATCCTAAGTACGCAAGGATCATTCAAGAAGAACTAGAAAAGCTTATCAAATGTGGGTTCATATATCCTATTGAACACTCTGAATGGGTGTCTCCAATAGTCATCGTGCCAAAAAAGAATGGGACACTCAGGGTGTGCGTGGACCTCAAAAAAGTTAATGCAGCTACTAGAAGAGACCATTACCCCCTACCATATTCCGAACATGTACTCGAAAGAGTTGCAGGCAAGGAAGCTTATAGCTTTCTAGATGGGTACTCAGGCTACAACCAAATCACGATAGCGCTAGAGGACCAAGCTAAAACTGCCTTCATCACAGAATTTGGCGTGTTTGCATTTCGTGTGATGGCTTTTGGCTTAACAAATGCCCCTGCTACATTCCAACGATTAATAAACACTGCTTTTAAAGAATATTTGAGAGAGTTTTGTGAAGCTTTCTTAGACGACCTTTGTGTTTACTCTTCTTGGAAAGAACATCTATCATGTTTGCGGAAGGTGTTTGAAAAGTGTAGGTTATATCGTATCTCATTGAACCCGTTCAAATGCCAATTTTGGGTCAAGCATGGAGTTATTTTAGGGCATATAGTATCTAAGAATGGTATCTCAACCGATGAGAGCAAAATTAAAGTGATTCTAGAGTTACCACCACCAACCAATTACAAGGGAGTTCAAAGGTTCATGGGACACGTGGGTTATTATCGACGGTTTATTTTATTTTTCGCTGAGATAGCACGTCCTTTGTACAAGCTTCTCATTGAATTTAAATGGACTGAAGAGTGTGACCAGGCCTATGAACAATTGAAGAAAACACTAGCAAGTGCTCCGATTTTAAGGACACCTAACTGGGATGTCATTTTCCATGTGCATATTGATGCATCAAACTTTGCTATTGGGTGTGTTCTCACTCAACCAGGAGAACATAAATTGGACTATCCCATTAGCTTTGCAAGCCGTCAATTGAACGATGCTGAAAGGAACTACACCACTACAGAGCGAGAAGGTTTAGCAATGGTTTATGCAGTAAAGAAATTTCGCTACTACCTTCTGGCAAACAAGTTTGTATTTTATGTGGATCATCAAGCGTTGCTGTATCTGGTAAACAAGCCATGCTCCACAGGAAGAATCACACGATGGTTGTTAATTCTTCTGGAGTTTGATTTCACGATTGTAGTGAGACCCGGTAAAAGGCACGTCATGGCTGATCATTTGTCTCGCATACCCAATGGTGAAGCCCCTACAGGAGTTGATGATGAATTACCCGATACTTCCCTATTCATAGTTGAGACTATGCCTGAATGGAGTGAGAACATTGTTAACTTTTTAGTTAATGGTTTTCCACCCAAGGAACTTCGTAAGGATATCGCTCGAAGGCTAGTAAAAGAATGTGAACCCTATTGTTTGATTGCCGGAACTCTGTATAGACTAGGCAAGGACGATATTCTTAGGCGTTGTGCCCGCGAGGATGAATATTTGTATATCTTGCAAGAAGCACATATGGGCATAGCAGGAGGACATTTTTCAGGAGACCTGACTGCTAGAAAGGTGCTGCAATCAGGCTATTGGTGGCCAACTTTATTTAAGGATGCATCACTTTTTACAAAAGGGTGTGATGAGTGCCAACGTTACAAGACCACACAGCGCAAAGACAGAATGCCCTTACATCCTATTAAAGTAACCCAACCATTTGAAAAATGGGGCTTAGACTTTGTAGGTCCAATTAGTCCCGCAGCTCGCAACACTCAATCTCGATATATTCTAGTTGCTACGGACTATGTAACAAAGTGGGCTGAAGCTAAGGCTTCACAAAAAGCTGACGCGAGGACAACAGCTAAGTTTCTTTTTGAGAACATTATCACAAGATTTGGTTGCCCTTTTGAAATTGTTAGTGATAATGGTACCCATTTTATAAATGAGGTAATAAGGAGCTTACCACGACCTTTATGATATCCCACCATAAGTCTACACCTTATTACCCGCAAGCTAATGGACAAGCCGAGAGCACCAACAAGACTCTAATCTCTATTTTAACCAAGACGGTAGAAGCTCATCGCACTGATTGGGATTTGAAGTTGACATCTACTCTATGGGCTTATCGTACTGCTTATAAAGTGGCTATTAATTGTACGCCATTCAAAATGGTATACGACCAAGAAGCGTATATGCCTTGGGAGTTTGTCATTCCTAGTCTTAGGGTAGCTTCGAAAGAAGGATGGAATGGTAACCCCTTAACCGAGCGTTTGTATATCTTAGAAAAACTAGACGAAGAGAGACAGTTGGCTGTGCAAAATGCTCTTGTGGAAAAGGATAGGAGAAAGAAGTGGTTTGATCGCCATGTGAAGGACAAGGACATCAAAGTTGGTGATAAAGTCCTTATGTATGGAGTACGTAAAGAGAAGAAAAAGTTGAAATATGCTGGTAAAGGACCATATAGAGTATGTGAAATTACCCCACAAGGTACCCTTCGTGTGGAAACTCTGGATGGAGTTGAAACCATTGGATTCCTCAATGGGAGTAAATTCAAAAGATATTATGATCCTTTAAGCCAAGAAGAACTACGGGCCATTCATCAAAAGAAGGCTGCCAAAGCACAAACAGAGTTAAACAAGATACAAGCTCAAGCTGAGGCTAAGGAGCGACAACAACGTATAAGACAAAAACGAGAGGCTAACCTTGGAGTCACAAATGCATTCCACGTGGAAATCGAAGAGGATTGGTTGGACTCTGACACACCTCTACGATACCCTATTGAGTTAAATAGTGCCTATGGAAAAGTGCTATATAACGCCTTATTGGACACGGGTGCTAAATATAATCTGCTATCCTATGGGGTGTGGTGTCAGTTAGGGAAGCCACCTCTATCTGAGAGTATTATCCAAGTCAAGGGTGTCAACAAGAAAAAAACTCCGATTTTTGGAATCTAGCACACTTTTGTCAGTTATGACAATGGAATTGTAGCTCAAGACTTTTTGGTCATGCCTACTGGAACTATGGAGGGTAATATAAACCTAGGAAGCACATGGATGATAGCCACCAAATGCACTATTGATTGGGGGACTGGGGGTGTCACAACGCAAAAACCAACTCTTATCCCTACCACTCAAGCCATAGTCCCTGAGATATTGCCTAAGGAAATAAAACCCAAGACATTGCATGTCCAGGAGGTTGAACCATACGTCCCCATAGCCCAACTCTCTAGATCTTCAACTGATGTAGTTGAAAGAAAGCTTGAGACACACAAGAACCATCCTAATATAACAAAGAAAGCATACAAGTGGGTCCCTAAAGCTTCTTTAGTAACTGTTGAGAGGCACATGTTAGAAAGTGACTCTGAATAGCTAAGTCGGATTTTGACTTATCGGATATTTACTGAGCTGTATTTTGCTAAGTCGGATGTAACTGTCTTTCAGTTGCAGTCTGCTGAATGTCTTGTGACTGGGTAGTTAAGTCAGATTTATCTATATAAGTGGGGAATGTATCTGCGCAAGAGGTATCTGTTCTCTGATATGAATGTGATGATGATGGTGCAGTACAGTAACTATTCAGTGTATTGTCTCTGCTTACTCTGATATTTTTGAGTAGTCATGTTTACTGTGTCTGAATTGTTGTTAATGAAGTATGGTGGAGTAGATGGTTATTCTTGCTGTGTATGATGTTCATGTGTTGACCTAACCCACAACACATTTGGCGATCTCGCTGGGTTAACGTTTATTTTCAAGTAATGATGCATGTCAGAGGGAGACAGGAGAGTAGGAAGAGTGTACTACACAAGGGCTCAAGCACAGGCTGGAAACATTGATCCATTTAACTATGATCATGACAATCAACAATCACCCGATGCTCAGGGGCAGCAACCTGTAGACCAAGGAGGGGTAGGATCAGGAGCAGCAGGAGAAGAGAGAGTGAGGCAATTTATTGGAGCTTTATTCCTGGCAAGAAGAACCACCAGGAGAAGGATCCAGTTTGACCCACTTCAGGGGGCTACCAGGCAAAGACCTAGGAGACCACCACAACCCATTCCAATGGCTCAACCACCACCCAACCCAAAGGTCAAGGCAGCCAAGTTTAGAGCAGGGAGTAAGGAAGATGCTGACTGTCATGTGGCACAGTTTGAAACTAAGTGGCAGGCAAGTGGCTATCAGGTGATGTATGCTGATGGAGTAAAGATGGAACAGTTTGCTGCCACATTGGAAGGAAAGGCCATGAGTTGGTTCAGCCAATATGGCATTGCACATTTTGCTACTTATAATGCTTTGAAGCAGGCATTTCTGCAAAGATTTAGAAAGGAGAAGACTCCGACTGATGTCCTGAGAAAACTCAGAGACATTAAGCAAAATAAGATGCTGGTTGAAGACTATGCACAAAAGTTCAGAATTTTAGTAGAAAGATTGCAGGGGAATGAAAGACCCACTAATGAAATGTTAGCAGGTTATTTTTTGAAAGGATTGAGAAGCAGCTTAAAGGGAGCAGTAGCTAGCATTGATATTGCTGGAGGTCTGGATGACCTTGTTACTGCTGCTGCAAGGGTGGAGAAGAGGCTTGGCATGACCAAAGCAAAAGGAAAAGAAGACAGTGACTCAGATTCAGAAGAAGCATCTGAAGACACAGATTCCAGTGGGAACTCAAATTCAGACTCACCATCAGACAGTGATGAGGAAACAGAAAAAAGAAAGAAGAAACAGAGCAGTAAGAAGAAGAAAGTCAAGCAAAAGCAGAGTATTGAGCAAGATTTGGTAGGCAAACTTAAAAAGTTTGGTTATTCTGTTGTAGCACCTAAAGAAAAAGTGTATTGTCACATTTGTGAAAGGGATGGACATAGTACTGCTAGCTGTTGGTATAATCCAAAGAATAGAGGGCAGACAACACCTAACATAGGAAGAGGAAGACCAGAAATTGGAGCAAATCAAGCAGTACCATTTAGGGGAAGACCACCATTTCAGAGGGCAAGACCTCCTAGACCTCCTTGAAGAGAGCAGGAGAACAATAATAATAGGAGACCCTGTGTGTACTGTGGTGCACCAGATCACTGGGTAGGTCCCAATTGTGCTTTATGGGTGAAGCATAGGGAAGAAAGGGGAATGCCCATTGTAAGGTACAATCAGCCCAATCAACCTGGAAATCAGCAACAGCAGCAACAGCAACAGCAGCAGCAACAAAATCAGCCAGCAGCTCAGGCAAATGTAATCTTGTTTGATGTGTTTTCTCAGGATAAGCAGATTCAAGATACTGACCAAGAACAGGAGCAGCAAGGGAATGAAGAGGAACATCAATGGGCTTGTGACTGTAACCAATGTGTGCAGGAGGATCATGTTGAAGTTCTAGCAGTGACTAGGTCTAAGGATAAAGCACCTTTGGATTGGAAGGAGCAAAAAGGGGTAAGAGACCAGGTTACAAAAAGGATTGCCAAACACCAGGCAAAGCAGGTGGATATTGAGGATGACCCAAAAGAAAAGGAAGATCAGAATAATGGGAGCAAGGAGGTGGAAAATAAACAGGATAAGGATTGGTTTGAAATACTTATTAGCTCACCTCTTCAATTATCTTTGGATCAGTTGTTGCAATTGGTTCCAGCTTTCAAAGACAGATTGTTCAGAAAGCTGCAGAACCTGAATGGACTTGGCACAATGGACAGGCAGTTTTCTCCAGCAGCAGCAAATAGAATTGATCCAGCAGATGTGGACTTTGTGGTACCAGTTATTAAAGTACACTTTCTTGGAGAAAATTTTGATGATGTGTTATTGGATGGAGGCTCTGGGGTGAATATTTTACCAGAGGCAGTGTACAAAAGAATGGAGTTGGGAGCTATGGCTCCAGCACCTTTTCAGGTGAAAATGGCAGACCAATCTAGGGTACAACCTTTGGGAATTCTCAAAGCACAGGAAATTCAGGTGTCAGGATTATCCTTTTTTGTTAATTTTGTGGTACTCAGAATGTCAGACTCAGCAGCTGCATATGAAATGCTATTAGGAAGGCCTTGGTTCAGATTGGCTAAAGTAAGACAGAACTGGGGAGAAAATGTTGTCATATTGAAAAAAGGGAAAAAGAAAGTAACCATACCTATGAGGGGAAGGAAGATGGTTCCATTAAGTGAGAAACCATTGTTTGCTCAGACTATTAATTTTGCTGATGAGGTCACAGATGACCAAGAGGAAGAGTTCTTGAAGGCCAATCCAACTGTTGTACCTGTGTTTGAAGTAGATGTGGAAAGCATGTTAAAGCAAGGTAAGGAACAGGATGAGCCAGATACAGGTTTAGCACCAGGACAGACAGTGCAGGGTAAGGAACTGTTACAGTTGGTGGACCAGAAATATGCTATGTCTGATAAGGAACAGATTCAGCAGGAAGAAAAGGAGGCCAGGGATATGGCTGAGAAAATTTATGAAAAGAAGTTTGGGGCATCAAGCAGGGTAGAAAAGGAGGAGCTTCAGGAGCTGAATTTCGGAACAGAGGCAGAACCAAGAATGGTTAGAGTGAGTGCACACATTCAAGGGGAATTTCTGGCACAGCTGTTGCAATTATTGGTTGATTATAAGGATGTGTTTGCTTGGGATTATTCTCAGGTGAGCGGCATTGACCCAGCACTACATCAGCATAGGATTAATTTGAAAGAGGGTGCAAAACCAATTGTGCAGCAAAGATATAGAATGAATCCTAACTTTGCCAAACAGGTGAAGGAGGAGCTTGATAAGCTCCTGGCAGTAGGGTTCATTAAACCTGTACATGAAGTATCATGGTTGTCTCCTATACTGGTTGTGCCAAAGAAAAATGGAGCTTTAAGAGTATGTGTGGATTATAGAAAATTGAATGCAGCAACCATTATTGATCCCTTTCCTATGCCATTTTGTGATGCTGTGTTGGATGCAGTAGCTGGTCATGAAATGTACAACTTTTTGGATGGTTTTTCTGGTTATAATCAGATTAGTGTTGCTGAGTCGGATCAGCATAAAACAGCTTTTATAACTGAATGGGGAGCCTTTGCATACACAGTGATGAGTTTTGGGTTAACCAATGGACCACCTTCATTTAATTTTGTTGCTCATAAGGTGTTTGAACCTTACTTACAGGACTTTATGAGAGTCTTTGTGGATGATTTCTCAGTGTTTGGAAAGAAGGATAAACATCTGCTACATCTGAAGCTCTGTTTTGAAAGATGCAGACAATTCAGGATGGCTCTGAATCCTTATAAAAGTGTAATTGCTGTGAGGAGTGGAATACTTTTAGGACATGTGGTGTCAGAAGCAGGAATGGCTATAGATGTCAAGAAAATAGAAGCTATTCAAGCAGCACCAGTTCCTACCAATGTTAAAGAGTTAATGAGGTTTGTTGGACAGACAAAGTGGCACTCCAGATATTTGAGGTATTTGTCTAATGTATGCTTGCCATTAACTCAATTAACAAAGAAGGATGTGGCATTTGTATGGGATGAACCTCAACAGAAATCATTTCAGATGTTGAAGAAAATGATAACAGTAGCACCAATTTTGCAGCCACCTGATTGGTCATTGCCTTTTCATGTGTTTGTTGATGCCTCGGATATAGCAATAGGAGCTGTACTGATGCAGGAGAAGGAGAAGGGATGGTTCAGACCTGTGTACTATGCAAGCAGGGTTCTCACAGGTGCAGAAAGAAACTATCCTGTGACAGAAAGAGAAGCTTTAGGGATGGTATATGCATTGAATAAGTTCAGGCATTACTTGTTGGGGAACAAGATAGTTTTTCATGTTGATCATCAGGCCTTGTTGTATTTGATCAAGAAGCCACTTCTTACTGGAAGGCTTGCAAGATGGATGTTGTTGTTGCAAGAGTTTGACTTTCAGATTGAGCATACTCCTGGGAAGGAGCATGTAATTGCAGATTATCTAAGCAGGATTGAAACAGGTGAAGCACCTACTAGGGTAGATGATGCACTTCCTGATGCTCAGCTGTTTGATGTGCAGACTGCTGTGAGTGAGTCTTGGTATGATCAATTGCTGATGTTTTTGACTGATGGAACTATACCAAGGGAGTTCAATGCTGATCAGAGAAGAAAATTTGCACTGAAAACCAGACCCTATTTAGTTATGGCAGGGGCACTATATAAGAAAGGCATTGATCAAGTGATAAGAAGATGTGTGCCAGAATTTGAGCAAAGTGCAGTCTTGCAGGAAGCACATTCAGGCACAGCAGGAGGGCATTTCTCTGGAGATATTACAGGGAAGAAAATTTTGCAGGCTGGATTATGGTGGCCCACAGTTTTAAAGGATGCACATGATTATGCCAAAAGATGTGTAATTTGTCAGAAAACAGGTCAACCTGATTCAAACAGGGATAGAATGGGGGATCATCCTATTTTGCCTTTGGAACCTTTTCAAAAGTGGGGTTTGGACTTTGTAGGACCTGTCAAACCAACTTCCAAGAGGGGGTGCAGATACATTTTAGTGGCTACAGATTATTGCACTAAGTGGGTAGAAGCAGTAGCATTGAAGGATAATAAAGCTTCAAGTGTGGCCAGATTTCTTTATCATAACATTATGACTAGGTTTGGGTGTCCAGTGGAGCTGGTAAGTGACAGAGGAAGTCATTTTCTGAATGAAGTAATTTCAGAGCTAACAAGGACACATATGATTATGCACAAGAAGTCTACAGCATATCATCCACAGGCTAATGGTCAGGCTGAGAGCTCCAACAAAACACTGGTAAGGATTTTGAAAAATATTGTGACAGAGAATCAGAAGGATTGGGATGATAAGTTGGATTCTGCCTTATGGTCCTTTAGAACAGCTTTCAAAGTCACTACTGGTATGACACCATTCAAGCTGGTGTATGGGCTGGAAGATGTGGTGCCTATGGAGTTTGTGGTACCAAGTTTAAGAGTCTCAGCAGAGAAGCAGTCTCCAAAGTTGTCAGTACTACACAGGAACAAGTATCTGATGCAGCTGGAGGAGGATAGGTTGGTAAGCTCTTACATTACTGAAGTCATACAAAGAAGAAGACAAGCATGGGTGACCAAGAATGTGAAGTTCAAGATCTTTCAGGTTGGAGATTGGGTAATGTTGTACAACTCTAAGCTGGGACCACATCCTGGTAAATTGTCATTGAGATATCAGGGACCATATCAGATTGTGCAGGATAAAGGACAAGGGACATTCATCATAGCTGATGTGTTTGGTACAAGAGTGGAAAAGGCAGTTAATGGTTTCAGGCTGAAGAAATTTCAAGGAAAGCCACCTCATTTGGACTGGCCAAGTGTAGCCTGCATAACTGTAATACCCCTACAGCCAGGAGATTCAAAATCAGCAAAAGGAAAAGGAAAAATGTTGGTTTGCATGGATTTGAGGAGGTCTTTTCATAGTATCTCATATAATTCACAGGTTGGAGGAAGTAGGCAGTTCCAAAGGGCACATCCGATTCAACATTGCAGATGTTGGAAGAGTACCTGTGTCGGAACTGACCAAGTCGGAATTTTTAATAAGAAATTATTAGGCCCGATTAATAACTTCGGGGAGTGTGCTGAAAAGAAGTTTCGTAGCACTTCAAGGATACCGGGTGGAGATATGTGTGCATGGTGCAGCGAGTATAATCATACATGCAACAAAAGTTCAGTACGTCCAGTTCACATGCAGCAGAGCAGAGGATTCGGGTTTTCGCTTGAAGAAGCTTTATTCAGTCCTGCCATGCCGAAAGCAAAGCAATTGATGGCCATGCAACCACAGCCTGATGAGGAGCAGACCGAAGGTTCGGGGCGACGGTTGAGAAGCAAAGCTTTGCCTATGCGGCTTGACGTTAGCAGTGCAGACGAAAACAGTGACTCTGCAGAAGAGGAAACGCCAACACCGACTCCTGTGTCAGAAGGTAAGGTGATGCAAGCATTAATGGACCCTTTTATGGACTTCAAAGTTGACATAGATTGTCAGGCAGAGCGCAACGCCATATGGTTGCAGCAGGTAGGATTGTATGAGTTTGCGATTCTGCCTTGGGAAGAATGTAGAAACAATGTATATGCAAAGTATCAGTTGGAAATACTTAGGAAGACTAAGGGGAGAGTGTCACCGCATGTGGTACTCAATGTGGAGTTGGTGTCTGAGGTGTTCAAGCTGCCTTTGCATCCTAATACACCTATTCCAAAGTGTTCAGAGGAAGCACTAAAAAAGGAGTTTGGTCCAAGAGAAGGAGGCAGGCAGTATTACATGTTAAAGAATGTGGCATATGCTAGGAGAGAGCAGCTTAAGTGGTACTTGGAGAGGCTATGCTTTATTGTGAAGTTTGATTATATGTCAAAAGAAAACTTTGCACCATTAAGCTATGCAGAGCAGGGAGGAGAAGTGAGCTGGGCTCACTGGGTGTATGAAAAGTTGGCAGCAGAGATTCATTCTTCAGACAAGAGGAAGACACAGGCAAATAGTAGGTTATGTGGTTACTTGTCAGCATTGTTTTTTTTTGCACAGAGAGTACAGAATGGTGAAGCAAGGTGGCCTGTGAAAGCAGAAAAACTCGTGTAGGAGAAGCAGCAGCCAGTTCAGATTGAGCATCCCATCATGGTGCATTCTGAAAAGACAGGATTTGTGAAGTTTAATGCTAAGCATATGGAGGCTTATGAGGATTTGGTGAAAGCCAAATATACTCCAGGAGAGGCCTTTGAAGAAATCACAGCAAAAATGCAGTTTGCAGAATTTGGCACCATGGATGTTGATTCACCAATGCAGGTAAAAGCAGAGGAAACACCAATAAAGCTTGGTAAGGCTTTCACATTATCCAACAAGAGGAAGAAGTCTGAACCAGTCAGCAGAGTGTTTTCTAGATTAGATTTCAGTGCTGAGAAAGTCTCTGGAGTATCAGTAGACACTGGGAAATTGGACAGTGATAAAGTAGTTCAGATGCTGCAGCAGGTGCAAGAATTTGTGAGGCAGCAGAATAATATGCTGAAGGTTCAGAGTATGCAAGATGAAAGGAATGCAGAAAAATTGATGGAGTTTAAAGGACAGGTGTCACAGGTGAAAGAGTTTGAAGAGCAGATAGCTATGATGAAAGTAAAGTATGAGCAGGATATGGAGGAAACAGTGGGGAAACAGAAGATGGAGTTAGCAAAAGTGAAGAGATCATTGGGGGAGTTTAAGCAATGGACTGAGAAAGTGGAGGCAGCGGTTGCTTTGGAATTGGAAGACATGGCAAAGAGGAATGCAGAGTTACAGGTCACTGTGGAGATGCAGAGGTTGAGATTGGAACCTTTGCAGATACTAGAGCAACAGATGTTGGCACAGGAGGAAATTAGCTTGAGTGCAGTATTAATGAAATAAGGAGAAGTGTCTATTCTCAAGCAGCAGTTAGCTTTGGTTGCACAGGAGATGTGGCAAAAGACCAAGGAAAGAATGAGATTTGTCATTAAGTATCCATATGAGGTGCTAAAGGCAGGGTTAGTGCATGAGGTAGAAGCACAATTGTTGAAGGAAGTGGAGGAATTGCAAAAGGAGAGAGACTGTTTGAAGCAGCAGGTTTAGCAGATGGAAGAGAATAAGAGACAGCAGCTTGCAGAGGCAGAAAAGAAAGAGGAGAATTTTACTAATAGTTTTTTGATGCAGGATGTAGCTGAGGAGAAAGTGGCAGAAGAGCAGATTGATACTGTGATTGCAGATAGAGCACAAGAGGTGGAAATGGGAAAAGCTGATGTAGCAGAGTCAGATGCAGTAAAGGAAGCAGAGCTGGTGGATCATAAAGTGAATGCTGAGGACCAGAGTAAGGAAGAAGCTGTGCAGCAGAGGGTGGATTCCTGATCAAGGGATATGTGAATCCGGGTCAGATTTCTGCGAAATCTATCACCGGGGCGTGCCATGTGTTGAGAGGCACATGTTAGAAACTGACTCTGAATAGCTAAGTCGGATTTTGACTTATCGGATATTTACTGAGCTGTATTTTGCTAAGTCGAATGTAACTGTCTTTCAGTTGTAGTCTGCTGAATGTCTTGTGACTGGGTAGTTAAGTCGGATTTATCTATATAAGTGGGGAATGTATCTGCGCAAGAGGTATCTGTTCTCTGATATGAATGTGATGATGATGGTGCAGTACAGTAACTATTCAGTGTATTGTCTCTGCTTACTCTGATATTTTTGAGTAGTCATGTTTACTGTGTCTGAATTGTTGTTAATGAAGTATGGTGGAGTAGATGGTTATTCTTGCTGTGTATGATGTTCATGTGTTGACCTAACCCACAACAGTAACCATGGCTGATGCTAAAAAACGGAAGCCTCGTAAGAAACGTCCCACTCGCTCCAAGAAATGTAAGAAAACGTGGCGCTGGATTCCTAAACGACTATTAAAAGCCCAAGGATACTATGATGGAAATGAGCAAATTTGGGTACCTAAACGTAAAATGTGTCCTTCCCTATCGACAACAAACCCATATGAGTCAAACAGTGTAATGCTAAAGCCAATGGCAGACCGTGGGAAGGGAAAGATCACAGAATGCTACACACCTAGTCCAGAGCTAGTTTGGGCTCCAAGGCAAACCCAATTTATTCCACCTAGCTCAGGAAGGGGGGAGTTCCATGAAGCTTCTAGCTCCTCATGTAATACATCCATAGAGGTAAAAGCTTCTACACAGCCTCCATCTATAGTAATGGACCTCAATAAAGCTACAAAAGAATCCACACCTCCCAGTGTTCAAGAATCACCTGATAAACCACTTCAAGTTCGATCCTGGGAGAGTACCTTACCACCCTTGCAACTTGACGAGGCACCTAGGGTAATAGAAAACTACTGGCAAAAATCCTCACCTATTACCAACTGGAACAATTGGTTTCAAAGGGTGACAAGCTCATTTCAAACGGTATGATCTACCCAAAGAAGGGGGGAGTGTTTGTGGACATCCATCATTCACTTGCTTCCCTCTCAACCTTTCTCCCTGACCTCTTAATCTCCGATCTTAGGGAATGTATATATAAAGCCTTATACTCACAAAAACAAGATAAAAAAGTAAAAGAGCAAGAGCCATCACACAAATCATAAAAACAAATTATGCACAAGAACACGACCCTTGTAATATTTGCACTCTAACCATCATCTATTTGCGTGTACAGATATGGCTAGTACGCTAGAGTCATCCACTCCTGCCTTGGGTGAGAGGTACCCTCGTTACTTTTCACAAATATTTCACATGGTCTTTCCAGTGCTTGCATGTGAATGGGATTTGATAGGTACGCTAGCATGTGAGAGGAATTTTGAGGAGTTAGAATGGCTGATACGTCTCTTGACCACGTCTGATCCATACTTAGTAGAGAGCGTTTCTCCCATTGCACAAGCCTACCCTTTTGACCAAGATGACTATAGGCATCTAGTGACCTTCTTAGTAAACATGGGCACCTATGATGAAGAAGAAAATTTACACGACTACACGGATGGCACATATGGTCTCATGGATGATGACTTTGTTTATCTCGACGACGAGGATAGGGGTTTAGCCTTAGGGTTTCCCCCCAACCTCTACAATATCCTATTCCTTTGACTCTTTAGGGGGAGTGCAAATAATTAGGTTAGGGTTCCTTATGTTTTTTGTTGTGTTCAATAAGTGTTGGTACCTTTTCCCACTAATGTGCCTTCTGGAGGTATTCCTTTTGTTTCCTAGTGTGTACAGGAGCGTGTTGCTATTGATAGGATTTGGACCTTCATGGAACCTTTCTCTCGTTCACACTTCAAATCAAGCGCGACCATCAACACAAACAGGTGTTTTATGTCCATTAGCATTGCCCTTATCTTTTTGCATCCATGTTTGTCTGCTTTGATTGTGATTGGTAGCATAATATTCAGCGCATTTGCTTAGTATCAAACATTTAATTCAATGTAATGTTTTGTCATAATCACTTGTCTAGGTTTGAAAATCAAGCAGTCCGACTAAGCTAGTTTGACCAAGCTAGGTATTAGAAATCTTCTCTTAATACCATGGGGAATGCCTTCCTAATAAGCAATGGTTACTTAGGTTCTTAATCCGATTTAGGCAGCATTGTGTGAAATGTACTAGGGCTTTCTAGTGGGCTTAACCCTATTGACCTTTAGCTTAAGTATTATAAAGGGAGTTTACTAATGTGATGAGCCTGGGGAGGGTAACAGTGTTATATGACCCCCCAAAGTTACAAAATTAAAATGCTGAAAATGAACAAACAAAAAATCAAAGTGCCACAATGTAAAATTTTAAGCTGGAAGAGAAATCCCTGCTTAAATTGGTACTTCACTCACATGTATCGCCTATGGTACTAGAGCCCTAGAGGTTCCCAGTGTGGGCGCTTTTCCTTGAAAAGCAAAAAACCCAAGGCATACAAAATAAGCACACACATCAAAATTGAATCAATGTGAAAAGACTTTGGGGGGTCAAAGAAAAGGTAATCAGTCAGGCGATGATTTCATGAGAAATTCCTTTTATCGTAGCTTAACTACAAGGTCTTCTAGGTATAGCATCTAGTCAGCCCTCGAACATCAAATACTTGGCTCTCGTGATTAAACAACTTAATTGACCAGAAAAAAATTGAGAAGTTACCCATGGTATTAATAGTTGAGCTCTAGTGCCTTTTGACCGTTAAATTAGCGACCCCGGACTTGTTTAATTTTTTACCTTTACATTTGTTTATGCATTTGATTATATTGCAATTAAATGTTTATTGCTGACAAATTGTCTAAAATTCTGTTACCAATCACTTTGTCTGTCTATTGCATATGATTTTTAATTGTATATGAGAATGCAATTACTGTGGCAATGTTGTTTGATTTTGCAGTGATTGAAGAAGGCTACACACATCCATGTCGACTACTCTTCCATCTCGACGAACGATCTTCAACTGGATAGCTTCCGAGGACGGAATCTACATCAGGAAGGGGGGCATGTTAACCCTCACGGCACACGGACACCCTATGATCTATAAACGTTGTATTATTTAGCATCAGGTACCGGGCTTGTCGAACCAATAGGAACAGGGTAAGGGTGATCGCCGATGACAGGCGCACTCTAACTGGAATATTCAAGGAGTTAGTTGGCTAAGTATGGGCGCCCAAGTGTGAATGGGGTGAGCTCATATAAAAGCCACTAAACCTAATTTTTACTCATTCTCTCATTGTGCAATAGAAGCTGCTCTTGCTCCATCTCCACCTTCTCCTTCACCATCTCCTTGTGTGTGTGTGTGTGTACGTGTGTGTGAGAGAGAGAGTGTGAGAGTGTGTGTGTGATCGAGCGTTGCGGCGGCATGACGGCGGCAAGGCGGTTGAGCGCGGCGTAGCGGCGTCTCCCTCTTCTTCGCGGCGCGGGAATCCTTCATTCGCAACTACGCAGGAAGGTGAGTGACACACCATTCTTCCTTGTGAGATTGTCTGTTGTATGACTGTGTGCTAGGAGCCTTTGTGGCTCGCACACGGCGCGTAGCAAGTCCCTAGCCGTGACAAGGATTACCTAGAAGAAGTGGAGCCCTTCGTCATACCAGAAGAAACACTAAAGCCCACCAACACATGGATCCAAGAAGATCTACTAGAGTCCAACGACCTAAAGATCTACCAAGGAGTGTTCAAAGACACTGAAGGGAATGTGATCGAGCTACCAATGCTACCGCGGGAACTCAATGAGATCGTAAGAAGCAAGATGGCCGGGTACTTGGAGAAGATTGATCTCCACAAGTATTTTGAAGCAGTGCCGACAGGGGTTGACAAAAAGAGAGTCTGGGAGTTTGTGACGACTATCAAAGAAGATGGAGTGGCTAGAGTAACCGATCTGCAAGGTAGGCAAGAAACAGAAATAATCATCACCGAGCAAGTTGTAGCAGATACACTAGACCTCTCCAACAAGGGGGATAGTGTAACTAAAAGAAGGGATGATGTCAAAGTGTACACTGAGAAGAAAGGTAACTACACTTTTGAAGATATTGCCAACCCAAGAGTGGCAATCATGAGTCAGTTGTACAACCAATACTTCCATATGTGTACGAAGCGGCCACAAAAGTACAGAATGCTGCCAGGAGCAATTTCCACGACATTCACTTGGGCAATGATGAAGAGCACTCCAAAGATAATCAATTATGCAGCATATATACATGACAACCTAGTGAAGATGGGTAACAAGAAGCCCACATATATTGTGCCAGGAGAACTAATCACTAAGGTGATTTATGGGGCATTGCACGCAAAAGGAAGATGGCCTGACCCCCCGTCACAAAACGACTGGTTGAAGCTCAAAGAAGACAAAGAAGACGAGCCACAAAGAGCACCAAGGGTTGCTACAAGATTGAAAAGACGGCTAGAGCCTGTTCAAGAAGAGCAGCCAGAGCAAAAGAAGGGAAAGAAAGAATTTACCCAAGTGCCAACAAAAGAGACAAAGTCACAAAAAGCAGCAAGACTAGAGCGGCTGATGGAGAGCTTCAGAGCAGAAAGGGCCCTTAAAGGCGATTTGAGTGAACTCTGGAAGCCGTCTCTAGAAGCAA
This sequence comes from Adiantum capillus-veneris, assembly GCF_014529385.1. Lineage (NCBI taxonomy): Eukaryota > Viridiplantae > Streptophyta > Polypodiopsida > Polypodiales > Pteridaceae > Adiantum > Adiantum capillus-veneris. The sequence goes on from NC_140952.1 coordinate 102,543,794, forward strand.
TGTCGGGATCATCCCGAAGGGTGCAAAGGGATAGATTCGAAGATCACATTAAAAATTTTGAGATTCTTGATGCCGCATCAGAAAATAGCCCGTGTGTACCTTTTACAGAAGAGGAAGTGGAGCAGGTACGACAGAAATTGCTAGACGAGCAAGAGAGCCAAGAGAGAGAAAGAAAGACAAAGGCAGAAAACCGAAATCTAAAGAAAAAGCCTACATCTCTACCGGCCAGCCCTGAGTCCAGCCCACCGCCCTCACCATTGCCCTCACCACCTCCTAGCAGCCCTCCACAAGAAGATAAAGAGGAGGAAGACCAACATGAAGGCCAGGAAGAGTCCAAGAAAGAACAAAGCCAGGAGAGGGAAGAGGTTAAACCCAAGAGTGAGGAGACAAAGTCAAATGAAGCATACAACACATTTTTGGACCTGCTAGCTGCAAGATACACAAAAGAAGAGGCTACCACAGTCGCATTCGACTTGGCAAGCACAGGGCCTAAGGAACAAATGCAAAGCATCAGGGTAGTAGAACTAAAAGAGATGGCCACAGATACTGTGGACCTGCACCCACCCTCCATTGATTGGGATGTGGCGATGACGAAGTTAACTAGGTTAAGAGAGCAGTCCATGGCCTCAGAAAGTGAGATGGCAGCTCTCAAGGCCATTGAAGTGAAGATAAAGCTGGAAGTAGACTCTCTACAAGGACAAAGTCAAAGGCAGAAAGAGAGAGAAGCAGAGCTACAGGCCAGTCTAGCAAGGGCATTGCAAAGATGCTAGGAAAAAGAAAATCAGGCAGCAGCCCAAAGAATGCAAGGAGTTGAAGAGGAATGTCAGCAACTCAGCAAATCATTGATAGATGCCGAGAGGGAAAGGGATAACCTGACCCTACAGCTGGCTGAGGAGTATAAAGAAGTTGAAGCAATGCAAAACGCCAAAGAAAAGGTGGAGATAGATCAAGAAGCCAGCTAGGATGAGGTCCTTGAGCTCAAGGACCAGCTTAAAGTGAAAGATCAAACCATCCAGAGGCTACGGGCATCTCCTGCCAGAGTCAGAGCTACTAGCTTGACTCACATCACTACGGAAAGCCAAATGTATGAAGAACAGATGCAAGAACTTCAGAAAGAGCTGACTCTAGAGAAAAAGCAACGATTGATGATAGCAAAGGGGTCAATTGTTATGCAAACAAGAATGGAAGAAGAACAAAAATCCATGCAAGAGGAATTAGAAAGTATCAAAAGAAAGCTCGAGGAGGCCGAGAAGATAAACGCCGAGTTGAACGAACTCCTCGTGAATATGGGTGAAGAAGCTGAAACAAAAAAATAGAAATCCCTAAAGCAGATTGAGGAGCTGAGAGGACAGCAAGCCGGAGAGAAAGAAGGCACAGGGCCAGCGGCCAATGAAGGCATAGATTTAGAAAATGTGGCAGATCCTATGGACACACCTATGCAAGAGGAAATCCTAGAAGGATCCTCTCAAGAGCCACAAGATTTGACACAGGAAGAGGAGGAAAAGCTGCGTAAAGCAATAGAGGTGGAGGTCAGAGAGACGACTAAGGAAGCCTTGGAATGGGAGTAGAGGGTTTTCAAATCCATGACTATCCAGAAGATTGACGCCAACAACCTCAGGGACGAATGGCTTCAACCCTCTCTCCCATATCCTTTGCTGAAGTATGAAGCTGCCACCATCAATAAGAGGATTAGAGAAGAGCCTACAATGCTACTCTATAATGCAGATATCTCCCAACTAGAAGGGGTCAGGCTAAGAGTTGACTCTCAGCCAAAATGAAGGAAGGCTTGGCTGACGAAGTACCCACAATACCTAATCCGTTTGGTAGAGGCACCGAAAAACATCAGAGAAAACCTCAGCTTTTGTCCTCTACCAAGGATCAGGACGTGGAAGGCCCAAGAGATATTACAAAGCAGCCAACCCACTTGGCTGAATTATCCTAAGCTGCCGGGCTTGAAGGCAGGTGAGAGAATAAGTGTCCAATACATGGTGAAAACCCTAACGGGCGCCATCAAATTGTTCACTGGCTCACCTGACCTTACGTGCATCATGGTGAAGAAATCTACAAAACTCTTCTAGCAGTATTTGAGACATTCAAGCATGGCCAAGTGATAAACAGTATCTTCTTCTTCCAAGATACTTACAAATGTGCCTATGATATGTCTGGTCAGCCTTCCAAGGAGGTGATACATGCGTTGTATCAAAGGATAATGTTTCTGCCATCCTATCACCTCTAGGCCTTTGAAGAAGCGTTCTACACCGGCTTCTTCACAATAAACACTGATATTTTCGGCCCAACAATGATGAATCTACATGCAAGATACAAATCATTGATTAAGATGCGCGAAAGCATACGATGAAGAAGCAGCTCAGTAGCCATGTCGGGGACGACACGAGCAAGGAGGGGGGGAGTGTTAGAAGCTGGACACACCCCACGGAAACTGACTACTCGAAAGATTATCATTTTTTGTAATTATTCATTTATTGAGGAAACCTGATTTTTCAGCTTGTAAATATTGGGACTTACAAAAGTTTCCAAATTGTATCCCAGTTTTGATAGTTAGATGGAGTAGATGGTTGATTTGGAACTTTAGCGTTTGAGAATTGTAAGGTATATATACTACTTTTTGACCTTAATGAAAAAACCTTTTGTCATATTTTAAAGGAAGTTTTGAAGTCTGTGAGTGAGCGTATTGTGTACGAGAGGGAGTGTGAGCTTCACCTTGACGCTACGTGTGCACCGGTGGTCGGAATCGAGTGCGGAGAAGTGCAGTGTATTGCCCCCGACGAGAGCTACGCGCCGATACCTACATTGCGTGCGTACAGTCCGGTTTTGCGAGATCCTTCTACGAGCTTCATCTGGTGGTTTGGTGAGCATACGTTGTCCGATTTTGCATTGTAGCATATCCACGCGCTCACATTGAGTAGAGCTACACATTAGGCACTTTAGATTTCAGAAATGAAGACCTGCAAATTTCGGCCAGACATCCTATGTGATTTTGCACCGGGTGTTTTGGGTTGGGATTTTGGTTCATAGACCTTAGGGAGAACGACCTATTGGTGTTAGTAGGGTCTCCTTCAAGTTCTGTGGTGTTTTGGGATTGTTTGATGGGTGTTCGGCTCTAGAAAGCGTTGTAGGAAGTTTCCTCTTATGCACTGTTGAATGCTGTGACTTAGACAATTGGTAGAGACCTCTGTAGGAATTAATTAGGAGTCGGTCGAGTGTAGGTTGACACCTTATGCTTGCTTCCACATGCTTGCGGGTCGAGCTTCGTCCTTAGCTGACAAACCTTGTTAGGTGAGTTCTCGCTGTGCTGACGTCCGTCGCGGCGTATCCGTCCAACATGGGTAATTGGTTGATACAAGAGCAGTAACCCTTCACTAGCACAATGGCAAAAGGTGCATATTTAGTTAAGTTCAGTGAGCCCTACCCATAAATCCAAGTCGATTCCCAGCCAGAGCAAAAGGGGGGTCATAGGTTAATCACATACCAGGCAAAGTGGGAACCAAATAATGGCTTGCAGTAACATACTAGATCAAAGTAGCCACCGGAAAGGAAACAACTCAGGAAACTCGGGTTAGAAAAGCTATGTAAATGAAGCAAAGGGATTCAATTGCATATCCGACATGAAGTCAACTGAGGGTCCATCCCCCTCATGTAATTACGAACAATTGCAACCTCTCCATCCAGAATAACTATTTGCAGGCACCAGTCAACACCCAACATCTCAGGCATACTCATGCCATAAGCTCATAGCCACTTACATTTAGAGAAGACATCCATGCTATCATTTATCGTGTAAAAAGGTATCAGCTTCAAAATTCTTTACACTAAGATAAAAAAACTCCACGTGAGATGAAGCTAGAGAATGAACTTCTAAAGAATATTGATTTTCTTTCCCCTTAGCCATACTCACACAGAGTAAAGCCACTCAAATAAAGCAAACACTACAACAACACAACCACATACTTAAAGTATACAAGCCCGCTAAGTGAGGGAAAACCCTCTTCTTTAAATAGGGTTGTATCTGTAAAGCAGTGAGTAATCATCCTGTCCAAGCACATGCATCACCTCCGCATCAATAAGTAGCTCACGCATTATCCATAGTAGGTGGCCATTCCACGCTTCCAATGATTGAAGACATGTGAACTGCCAACATATGCATCCCAAAAAAAGGTGGATCCACTCTCACTTGCATCATAATCACCGATGGTTATTATGCATGGAAGTATACATAAATTGTTACAAAGTGAAAAAAACAAGCCTTACCCAACTTTTGCAAAGCATCAAAGAGTTTTCATTCACAAGTGTAGCCAATGGTTATTATCGAAAAGAAAACCCCTTACCAGTAATAAGTTCTTTCCAAAGAAATCCATTATTACAAACCTTGCCTATTAGTTTGTTAATTTCTTCAAAGGCAGAAAAGTTATCCAAAGATGAGTATATAATAAGAGACAGAATACCTAAGCACGTATTACACGCATTTTTGATAGCTTTGTTACTTTTTCTCTTATCAAATTTAGTAGGATTAAGCAACAAATTTTCTCGCTTGCAAAGAAGAAGCATGTAGTGTATAGTCCAATAAAGGGAGAATGAAGTAGAATTTCCATATTCAAAAAGCAAGTTTTTTAAAATAGTTTTATCATCAATCACCAACTCCTCTAGTGAGGTTGGTTCTATCATGAGGCATGGTGGGTAGATCTCAGCTAGGTAGTCTTTGAAGGTCTAATTGTTAATACTTAGAAAATCATCCATGAATCTAAACGTGTTATTGAAGACCAAAAGTTCTTTGGCCTCCTCATAACGCTTCATTTTTAAACACAACCATTTTTATTCAAAAAATAATAAGTATAGATTGCACATTATCGGTGAGTAGGAGAATCCCATAGGTATGCCCATCTTTTATCTATAACTGTTTGGCCCTAACTGAACAAAAAAATTATGCAATATCCATTTAATAACCACAATCAGAGTTACTTTGTCAAAGCACATTGGTGGCTTTTTAGCTGATGTTTTAACCCAACAAGGCGTTCTAACAAGTGAAATCTTTTCATAACCTTGTGTCCTTTTGCTGGCAAAGGCCAAATTCATAAGCTCATGGAGAACTCCCAGAAGGCTGTCATTACCTGAGAGAGGAATGTTTTCATAACATAGTGTAATATCAACAGTGAAGATGCAATAGATGTTTGTAGGTAGGTAGGTTGATAAAAACCTCTGATGAATTCTTAGCTAGCCAAAAAGTGCAACAATCAATACCACTGAATCTTTTAGGTATGTTCTTCATTTAGCACAAAGATTGAAAACCTCTATCTAGATTAAGGAAGGAAGTAACATCTTTTGTAACACAAGTAAAATACCGTTCGATGCATCTCAAATCCAATGGAGCTTTTATTTGTGTTTTTTAAAAGTAAGGAAAAAAACGGGAATCTTACTTGAAGTTTCTTTGTATCCTATATTGTTCAAATCCTTTACTAATGCCAAAGCAACATCCGTTAGTGATTCATCGCCTTTTCAAATTCATTACCACTCAACCTTACCTAGGCAGGTTCATAAACAAGATTTTTACAAATAACAGAGACATTGTTGGCTGCCTTATCAAGGCCGACTATAAAACAATCACGAGTCAGATCATGGCAGTCTTGCATAAATTTTGGAGTGACCCAAGTTGTATCCATGCTGAGAAATTTTATTGGAAAAAGACTAACCTTTTGAAAAAAAGACCGTCTTGAGCTTTTCAACAAGATCTTGTAGGATCATTTGTTCCAGTTGGAGCTTTAAGGACAAGTCAGTCAGACAATCCAGTAGTGCAGAGAGTTTCATTCTAGGATTTAGAGGCTCCATAGGTATGTGATTCAAACCCATCCCAAGCAAATCTCGAAGAAAAGATACCTTTATAATAGTTAGGTTTGTCGTACAAACATGTGATCCAAGTTTTCCAAAATCCTTGCAGTATGAGGTAAAATTCTCACATTTATACCCCAAATTAGGGTCATGTCTCAGAAATACATTCGAGTACACAAAACCCTTAATAGGGTCAAAATATTTCTATCCAAACACAACATTTTCAATTGCAGAATGATTTCCATACACCAAATCAAAGCATTCAACAAAAATCGATCTTGGTGTAAAGAAATCCAAAATTTTATTAGTGAAATGACAATGAATGAAATTTCATCTACAATACCATGTCTTGCTTGGTAAAAATGCCTCCCGATCTCATTGATTGCTACATGCACAATCACATTTCCAAAAGATGTTTAATAAGCAACCCACAACCCCTTCCTCTTATAAAGCTTCTAGATTTGCCTCTTCCAAAATTGGAGTCAGCTGAAGATGAGGGGGTAAGAAAGGAAGTAAATGAGGAGTTAGGATTTAGAAGTGTGTTGGGTCTTTTTTGTGAAGGGGACTCATCATCTTCAAAGTTAGTCTTTAGAAGATCCAAAATCATTTTAATCCCTTTGTAAGAACCCTTAGTGGTAAGGAGCATCCAGGTTCATTTGCCCCGAGCTCTTTGAGCATGTCTACCATAAATGTACGAAATTGTATGAAGGCAATTTGTGCCAATACCAACTCCTTGGCTTGTCCACCTAACCAAGAGCAGATGCGAGTAAGATGAAAGGAGGTAGACTTCACAGGGAATATAGATTCCAAATTGTTGAGAGCAAACCAAACAGCGTGGTAGAATCGTATAATGCTTGACTTGCAAGAAGCTTTAGGGTTAAGAAATCTGCAAGCACACTTGAGATACGGTCTATAAATATTCCAGACTAATTCAACATACTAATCAACATTTTTCTTATTGAATTCCATGAGACCTTGGGTTCTCACATAAAGACCTGCATTAGAGCTACATTTCTTAGAATCCAGAAAGTTCATGTTGAATGGGGCCTTAATCAGCTCACCCTTGTCCACACATTGCACTCCTTTAATACTTTTAGTCGAGAATCCTCCATTATAACAACATGTAGATTTCCCAAAAATACCCAGGTCTCTATTGAGAAAGGTGCCAGAAAGCCTTTATTTAAAAATAACCAAAGCTTATGTTCCACTCCCAAAGATTCAACCTCCACTGTCATATAGGTAGAAAGGGGAATTTTCTAAAAACCTTAGGTACTAATTCAAGAGCAAAGTCTCACTAAAAGATCATAAATCTTTTTGAAATTCTTAACAACAATAACATCTCTACAAAATAGACTGTTGGCAGAAGGGAGAATAGGAACTGTCAGTGATGCTGCGATAAAGCTCGGGCTGAGACCACATTGCTTCATGGGAAGAATAACAAGTTCAACACCATTCAAAGAGAATTTAGACAAGTCTTCTTTATGAGCTTTTGAGATAGTTGGGATATTCCTATAATGTCCGTAATAACCGAGATTCCTTCCTTACTATTTTTAACCAAAATAGCCAAAGTTTTGCCCATTTCTCAAAGGAGATGGTGTGAATCAAAGAGGTATTTGGGTTATTAGAGGAGGCCACAATAAGAGATGATGCTTCAGCATATTGTATGCATCTAGGAACCAAAAGAGAAGCCCTTGAAAGCGGCTCCATTGGTAAATCCAACCTCTAATACAAGAAAACAACTTGAAAGAGGCATAGTTAGACATGTCTCAAAAATTAAAATTCTAGAAAGGATATTTTATGAGAGGCTGAATCTAAGAATTTTTATAGGCAAGAAATGCATACTGTGGAGTTAACAGTGTAACAATGTAGTATTTTGGTAGTCCCCTTATCCTTTAACACGGTCAAAAAACTATCATAAGTATCATGTGAAGATAGGCCCTTCTAGCTCAGACTGACTTCTCCAACAGAGCAACCTAATCTAGTGCAAAACCAGGAACCTGGTCTTGATCCAGTCGTAAGAGTGGATCTAGGTGCAATTGTGTTTTTTTTTGGTTGTTAACATATATTATTCACAAAACAATTTATATGTTCAAAGACCAAGGTACCCAGATAAAGACAAGCTTTTTGTACAAAATACACTTAGATAGCAAATTTTGTACAAATGAATAAAATTAGGTTGGTACAAGTCACCATCCTAACATGTAGAAATTCCTTCACAACTTTGAATCGGCAACCGATCTTCCAAATAGTATAGTAACCAAAAAGCTGAACCAAAGAAAGTAGCCCTCACCTGCACCCATAGAAACAACACAACATTCAGTTAGCATTGGCTATGTATGCGGGTGATTCATGGGCATCCTAGTTGTTATCCATGTCACAAAGGTACAACTTTTTGGTGAAAGTAAACTATCATTAAAAGGTACATTCAGGAGAAACTGGTAGACATTTACATTAGTATAATCAAAACCTCAACATCATATTGATGATTAGTTTCATGAGAATGGCCCAGTATTAACACTAGACATATTGCTGTGCTAAAGGTCTTCATAATTAATCTCCTTATTTTCGCAGGTTCTCTTAAGACAGGTTCTTTTCCTAGAACACACCATGTTCTTAGCTGCAAATGAGGCCACATATTCAGCCCTAGCTGCTTTAAGCTTTGCCGAGATCTGCGCCCACTTGATATGATCAACAACAGTACTGATCCGTGCAATCAGCTTATACTTTGGTACTTGCAGGTAACAATAGACAATCCGTTTTGGGCACTATTAGTATCAAAAACCACATAGACATAATCCTGGTCTCAAAAAAACCCAGACTGGTTCTGCCATTATTAATATAGTGAACACCCCTAGTAAGTTTAAAGTGCCGAATTTCAACCAAAAGTGGGAGGAACTCATGATCCCACAATTAGAAGGTATACTTATTATACAAGCTAAAGTTGGAAATAAGTAGCTGAGATAGTTATGTACCATCCTAACATGTAATTAAAAGTATATCACTCCCTGAGACTGCTCCTATAAATTCTTTGATATGGATTCCTCTGACCTTTTGTAGATATAGAATATCAAAGACAAAGCAACCCCTCATTCATCTCAGAAATACGCCAGAACACATCCATGTACACAAGTCCATTAAAAGTGCATCAATCACAAGCAGATGTAGTAATTCAAGCGACTTATGGTCTTACTCCAGGAAGAGACAACACAGTGTACGCTTTACCGTATGTGTCAAAGCTGGGAACTTGCTTGTGCACTGTGTGTGAGCCTCGAAAGGCTGTAAACACACAACTAGAAGATCCTATCAAGCTTAAGGGGCAGGGGTGTGTCACTCACCGCTCAATGATTCCATCGTGAAGGATCCAGTGCTACAAAGAAGAAGGAGACGCCATCTATGCCGCGCTCAACCGCCTCGCCCGCTGCAATGCTCGATCACACACACTCTCTCTCTCTCTCTCTCTCTCTCTCAAGCGCACCCGCGCGCGCGCACACACACACACACACACACACACACACACACACACACACACACACACACACACACACACACACACACACACACACACACACACTGTGAGCACACGAAGGAGAAGGAGACAAAGATGGAGCAAGAGCACTTCTTAGCTTACACCTCAGAGAATGAGGATTTTTAGGTCAAATGGACCTTTTATCAAAGTTTGGCCCATTCACACATGGGCGCCCACAGTGGGGTCAATTGTTGCAAAACTACTGTAAAAATAAGTTAAGTGGTGCGCCTCTCATCGGCGATCACCTACACACCTATTGGACGGCCAAGCCCGGTCCATGACTCAGTCAAATAAATAATATGTGTCCGTCTAAGGTGATAGGGTGTCCATGAGGGTTAACATGCCCCCCTTCCAGATGCAGATTCCGTCCTAGGAAGCTATTGAGATGAAGCCCGTTCGTCGAGGTGGAAGAGCATCCGAGATTGAATGTCCTTAGCCTTCTTCAATGACTACAAAATCAACCAAAATTGGCACAACAACTACATTCTCATATACAATTAAAAAGCGTATGCAGTTGTAGGCACACAAATTGATTGGTAACAGAATATCAAACAATTTGTCAATAGTAAACATTAAACTGTAATATAATCAAACGCATAAATAGTTGTAAAGGTCAAAAGCTAAACAAGTCTAGGGTCGCTAATTTAACGATCGAAAGGGACTAGAAGTCAACTATTAATACCATGGGCAAGCTTCTCAATTTTCTCTGGTCAATTGAGCTGTTTGATCGCGAGAGCTAAGTATTTCATGTCCGAGGACGACTAGAGGCTATACCTAGAAGACCCCGTAGTTAAGCTACGATAAAAGGAATTGCTCATGAAATCATCACCTGACTTATTCCCTTTTCTTTGAACCCCCCAAAGTCTTTTCACATTGTTCAATTTTGATGTGTGTGCTTATTTTGTATGCCTTGGGTTTTTGTGGTTTTCAAGGAAAAGCGCCCACACTAGGAACCTCTAGGGCTCTAGTACCATAGGCGATACATGTGAGTGAAGTACCAAACTAAGATTTTACATTGTGGCCCTTTTGATTTGATTTTGTTTGTTTGTTTGCAACATTTCAATTTTGTAACTTTTGGGGGCTCATTTGACACTATTACCCTCCCCAGAATTATCACACTAGTAAACTCCCTTTATAATACTTAAGCTAAAGGTCAATAGGGACTAAGCCCACTAGAAAGCCCTAGTACATTGCACACAATGCTGCCTAATTCGGATTAAGAACCTGAAGTAACCATTGATTATTAGGAAGGCATTCCCCATAGTATTAAGAGAAGATATCTAACTCCTAACTTGGTCAAATTAGCTTAATCTGCTTGATTCTGAAACCTAGACAAGGGATTATGATAGAAAATTATATAGAATCTAATGTTTAATCTAAGCAAATGTGCGGCATATTGTGCTACTAGTCACATTTAAAGCAGACAAACATGGATGTAAAAACAAAGATAAGGGGCAATGCTAATGGTCAAGAAACACCTGTTCGTGTTGATGATCATGCTCGATTCGAAGAGTGAAGGAGAGAAATATTCTATGAAGTTCAAAATCCTAACAACAGCTACATATTCCTGTACACAATATGAAACACAAAGAATACCTCTAGGAGGCACATCAGTGGGAAGAGGCACCAACCCTTATTGAACACAATCAAACAACATATGGAACCCTAACCTAATTATTTGCACACCCCCCTCCCCCCCAGAGAATCAAGAGAACAGGGTATTGTAGAGATTGGGAGGTAACCCTAAAGCTAAACCCCTATCCTCGTCATCGTCGAGAAAAACAAAGTCATCGTCCGTGAGACCATACGTGCCATCCACGTAATCACGTAAATCTTCTTCATCATTAGAGGCACAAATGTTTACTAAGAAGGTCACTAGATGTCTATAGTCATCTTGGTCAAAAGGATAGGCTTGTTCAATGGGAGAGACGCTCTCTACTAAGTATGGATCAATCGTGGTGAAGAGACTTATCAGCCATTCTAATTCCTCGAAATTCCTCTCACATGCTAGCATATCTACCAAATCCCATTCACATGCAAGCACCGGGTAGACTATGTGAAACACTTGTGAAAAATAAAGAGGGTACCTTTGATCCAAGGTAGGAGTGGATGACTCTATCGTACTTGCCATATCTATACACACAAATAGATGATAGTTAGTGTGCAAATATTATAAGGGTCATGTCAAAAGCTCATGTCCTTGTGCATAATGTGTTTTTATGATTTTGTGTCATATATAAAACTTGTAGGTTTCCAGATTTTTTTTTGGTGGCTCTTGCTCTTTTACTTTTTTATTTTGGTTTTTATGAGTATAATGCTTTATATATACATTTCCCAAGATTAAAGATTGAGAGGTCAGGGAGGAAGGTTAAGAGGGGAGCAAGTGAATGATGGATGTCAGCAAACACTCCCCCCTTCCTTGGGTAGATCATACCTTTTGTCGTCACCTTTTGAAACCAGTTGTTCCAAGTTTTCTTGGGTGAAGACTTTGACCAATAGTTCTCGACCGCCCTTGGAATTTCATCTAGTTGCAAGGGTGGTAAGGTACTCTCCCATAATTTTATTTTCAACGTTGTTGTAGGTGGTGAACTTACAACGAGAGGTGGGAACTCTTTCTTGTTTGTATGAATATGTACAGTGGTAGGTGGAGGTTGTGTCAAAGCTTCTATTTCCGTATATGAACTACATGACAAGCAAGAAGCTTCATTCGTTTTTTCCATGGTTGAGGTGAGCAGAACAAGCCTTTCTTGCTTGGGTCCGGATCAGGTGTATAGTGTTCTGTGATCTTTTCTTTCCCATGATCTTCAATCGGCTTTATTGTCACAGGATTTGACTCACATGGGTAGGTGACATGTAAGAACACAATTTATGTTTTGGCACCCAAATTTGATCCTTTCCTTGAAAGTAACCTTGGGCTTCCAATAGTTGTTTAGGAATCCAACGCAGCGTTTTCTTACATTTCTGGGAGCGTGGGGCATTTCTTACAAGGCTCTTGTTTTTTAGCATCAACCATGGTTGCTAAAGAAGCTTTAGGGACCCACTTGTATGTTTTCTTTGTTATATTAGGATGCACCTTGTGTGTCTCAAGCTCTAGAGAGTTGGGCTATAGGGACATATGTTTCAACCTCCTGGACATGCACTATTTTGGGTTTTATTTCCTCAGGAGGTAATATTTCAGGGACATAGGCTTGAGTGACAATGCTAAGAGTTGGTTTCTGTGTTGTGACACTCTCCATCCCCCAATCAATAGTGCATTTGGTCGCTATCATCCACGTGCATCCTAGGTTTATATTACCTTCCATAGCTCTAGCAGGCATGACCAAAAAGTCTTGAGCTACAACCCCGTTGTCATAACTGACAGAAGTGTGCCAGATATCAAAAACCACATTTTTCTTCTTATTGACACCCTTGACATGGATAGTACTCTAAGATAGGGATGGCTTTCCCAACTGACACCACACCCTATATGACAATAGATTATATTTAGCACCCATGTCTAACAAGGTGTTATATAGTATTTTCCCATAGGCACTATGTAGTTCAATAGGGTATCGTAGAGGTGTGTTAGAGTCAAACCAATCATCCTCCGTTTCAACGTGGAATGCATGTGTAACTCCAAGGTTGGCCTCTCGTTGGCGTGTTATGCGTTGTTGTCGCTCCTTAGCCTCAGCTTGAGCTTGTATCTTCTTCAATTCTGTTTGTGCCTTGGCTGCCTTTTTTTGATGGATGGCACGTAGCTCCTCTTGGCTTAAAGGATCATAATATCTTATAAATTTGCTCCCATTGAGGAATCCAATGGTTTCAACTCCATCAAGAGTTTCCACACGAAGGTACCTTGTGGGGTGATTTTTCATACTCTATATTGTCCTTTTCCCGCATATTTCAACTTTTTCTTTTCGTTACGCACTCCATACATAAGGACTTTATCACCAACATTGATATCTTTGTTCCTTAGATGATGGTCAAACCATTTCTTCCTCCTATCTTTCTCCACAAGTGCATTTTGCACAACCAATCTCCTTTCTTCATCTAACCTTTCAAGGATATATAAACACTTAACCAAAGGGTTACCATCCCAACCCTCTTGTGAAGCTACACGCAGACTAGGAATTGCAAACTCCCATGGCATAACTGCCATATACCATTTTGAATGGTGTATAATTAATAGCCACTTTGTAAGAAGTACGATAAGCCCATAGAGTTGATGTCTTCAAATCCCAATTTGTGCGATGAGCTTCGACTGTTTTGGTCAAGATAGAAATTAAGGTCTTGTTAGTGCTCTCAGCTTGGCCATTTGCTTGTGGATAATAAGACGTGGACTTATGGTGGGCTATCATGAAGTTTGTCGTGAGTTCTTTTATCACGCCATTTATAAAATGAGTACCATTGTCACTCACCATTTCAAAGGGACAACCAAATCTTGTAATAATGTTCTCAAAGAGTAACTTGGTAGTTGACCTTGCATCAGCCTTACGTGTTGCCCTAGCTTCCACCCACTTTGTCACATAGTCAGTGACAATGATAATATATCAAGATCGAGTGTTACGAGTTGTCGGACTAATTGGGCCTACAAAGTCTAAACCCCATTTTTCAAATGGTTGAGTCACTTTATTAGGATGTAAGGGCATCTTATCCTTTCTTTGTATGTGATCTTGTAACGTTGGCATTCATCACATCCTTTTGCAAAAAGTGATGCATTCTTGAATAAGGTAGGCCACCAATAGCCTAATTGCAACACCTTTCTAGCAGTTAGTTTTCCTGAGAAATGTCCTCCGGCTATACCCATGTGGGCTTCTTGCAGTATGTATAAATACTCATCCTCACGAGCACAAAGTCTAAGAATATCGTCCGTCCCTAGCTTGTAGAGAGTTCCTGCAATGAGAGAATAAGGTCCACATTCTTTTAATAGTTTTTGGGCTATATCCTTACGAAGCTCCTTGGGTGGAAAACCATTAACTAGAAAGTTCACAATCTTCTCACTCCATTCAGGCATGGTCTGGACTAGGAATAGAGAAGTATCGGGCAATTCATCATCGCCTCCAATAGGGGCTTCACCATTGGGTATGCGAGACAAATGATCCGCCATGACATGCCTTTTATTGGGTCTCACCACAACGATGAAATCAAACTCAAGAAAAATTAACAACCATCGTGTAATTCTTGCCGTGGAACAAGGTTTATTCACTAGATACAACAAGGCTTGATGATCCACATAGAAAACAATCTTGTTGGCAAGAAGGTAGTATCAAAATTTCTTTACTGCATAAATCATAGCTAAACCTTCCCACTATGTAGTGGTGTAGTTTCTCTCAGCATCATTCTTGATGACTTGCAAGGGTAATGGGGTAGTCCAATTTATGTTCTCCAGGTTGAGCTAGAACACACCCAATAGCAAAGTTCTATGCAGCAATATGCACATGGAAAATTACATTCCAATCGGGCACTCGTAGGATGGGAGTGCTTTTCAAGGTCTTTTTCGATGACTCATAAGCATGGCCACACTTCACGGTCCAGAGAAACTCAATACAAAGCTTGTACAAAGGACGAGCTATCTCGACAAAGTTTAAAATAAACCGCCGGTAATAACCAACATGGACCATGAACCTTTAACTCCTTTATAGTTTGTAGGTGGTGGCAAATCAGCAATAGCTTTAATTTTACTCTTATCTCTAGAAATCCCATTTTTGGACACTATATGCCCTAAAATGACTCCATGTTTAACCCAAAATTGGCATTTAAAAGGATTTAAGGAGATGCCATACAATCTGCACTTCTCAAACACTTATTGTAAACATGATAGATATAAACACTTATTGTAAACATGATAGATGTTCTTGCCAAGAAGAATAAACACAAAGGTCATCTAAGAAAGCTGTACAAAATTCCCTCCCAATATTATCTAAAAGGTTAAGCCAAAATCCATAACACAAAATGCAAACACTCCAAATTCCGTTATAAAAGCGTTTTAGCTTGGTCCTCTAGTATAGTTGTGATTTCATTGTATCCAGAGTACCCATCTAAAAAGCCATAAGCTTCCTTTCCTACAACTCTTTTCAAGCACATGTTCTAAATATCGCAAGGGGTAATGGTTCCTCCTAGTGGCGGCATTGAACTTCTTGAGATCCACGCACACCCTGAGTTTTCCATTCTTTTTTGCACAAGCACTATTGGAGACACCCATTTTGAGTGCTCAATAGGGTATATGAATCCGCATTTGACAAGCTTTTCAATCTCTTCTTGAACAATCTTTATATACTTAGGATTCATGGGGTAGCCCGTCGTTGCTGGACTAGTTTAGCTATGCTATTTATGGGAATTGTGTGCTGCACCAGGGAAGGTGGAACACCTTTCATATCATAATATGTCCAAGTAAATATATCCTTGAATTCCTTGAGAAGTTCTTTAAGTACATACTCCACTGTCTCTGTCAGATCTTGGGCAATGAAAATAGGTTTGGACTCTTCTCGTGAGTGTGCTAACTCTATTTCCTTAACTATCACTGGACCATCATAGACTCCATTACTTCCATTGATAGGTATCCTCTGTGCCTTTGTATACACAACCTTACATTCCTATGTGGTGTAGGACTTGAAATGTTCAGGTGCAGGGTGTAAGTTTGTGGGGTCTTATTGTTCTATGGACTATGATTTCTCTTCCGCTTCCTTTTGTTGTTGAGCTAACTCTCGATTTTGTCCTCTCCATACGGTATGACTCAAATTTGGCTTCTCTATAGCCTCTAGCTATGCAATGTCAATGGGTTGTGGACTACACCACATAATGCTTTGAAGGTATTCACCCCAGTTATCTACCAACTTCCAATGAACATCACATGCCCCTATATAATTAAGCCATTTTGTGGTTGATTTTTTTCCATTTATTCTAGCACGCATATTTGCTCGATATTGTCGCCTCTTATATCTCTTACTCTTCTTGTCTAATTTTTGATTACGATCGATCTCTAGTGAAGAGTCACTAGATGAATCGCTACTTGTGTCTTCTGCTCCCCTGTATGGATTGTCATATACGGTACCACACTGGGCCCTGAATGGTTTGTCCCCACATTTGCATCAAGATGTAACTGAGATTCTTCGTCCTCAGAGTCAATTCCAATTGATGATTCTGACTCCAAATCGTGTGGGCTATAGTCTTGTGAGACACTA
Source organism: Adiantum capillus-veneris (assembly GCF_014529385.1). Classification (NCBI taxonomy): domain Eukaryota; kingdom Viridiplantae; phylum Streptophyta; class Polypodiopsida; order Polypodiales; family Pteridaceae; genus Adiantum; species Adiantum capillus-veneris. Next base: position 102,560,321 of record NC_140952.1, read on the forward strand.
CTAGTTCCAACACCAATCAAGCCTTCATCCTGTAGGTCATCAAAAGCTATATGCATTGCTTCTAGCATATTTAAGGGTACGAGTCGCGATATTTCATCCCCCTCACGTGTTACCCAGGTCATCCCCCTATTTTCCCAAGTATCTATGGTTGCTGCTAGGTGGACCCAATCCACATTGTCAGACTCAGTCATCCCAGGTAGAACATCCATATAAGGAGAATCTTCCCTAACATCAGTGTTCATTTTACATGTGTAACAATACTGCAATGGGAGCGAGTGAGCTATTGTGTCAGATCTATGATCAATTAGAAATCTATTTTCTAGAGGATGTGCTCGACTAGTTATAAGATCCACTCAAATGACAGAATCTTAGAATTGCAAGTAGACATGGTTTTTAGACCAATCATGACCATTTTTGCTTCCCTCATGAAAGGACATCCTAAGATCATCTCAAATGACATAGTGTGCTTGGAGAAAATAACAATGAATGTATTTCTTATTTTGTGTCCAAAGACCTTGATCTTGAGATCTGAGGTCTTCCCATAGTTTCCTAGCAATTTTTAGTCCCCCAATGCCACTATCAAGGATTCCCTTCACAGTTAATCCCTTGGTAGGGATTGGTATGGTCGCATTGGATTCATCGCCTTCAAAGTATTGTCCCAACTTGTTAACATGTATTTCTACAATAGAGATCTCATCTAGGCTGGGTTGTGGATCTAAGTGTTCCTCCTCTATTGGCATCTTCCTAGCTCCATCCATCTGTGAAAATTGAGGTAGCCCAACTTTCAGTTCTCCATTGAGGAAAGCTCGAAGAGCTAAGAATAGCTCAGGGTCTCTATATAGTTTGGACACGATGGTGGTTCTAACTTTTGAAGCCATGAAATCCATCAATTTGGCAATATTTAACGGCACCTTTTGGGCTTCATTCCCTTGACGTAGGGAAGATGGGATCTCCATTTCTTCGATAGGTTCAGTAGTCCCTCTGTAAACATTCTTTCACAACAAGAAGTGAGTATGCCCACTTTCCCATGACTTTAAGTCACTTTCTTCTTGGATGACACTAGGTATGGCTAGTGGTCTATGGACTTTGTGAGGTTGCTTTTGCGTAAGGAACACTGTGTTGGTAATATAGATCTGCCTAGGTGCTAGCTCTAGATCCCTTTGGGTCTCTTCTACCAAAATCCTTAATTGCTTGACTCGCTTCATCTCCTCTGTAGGGTTTGGGTAAGTTCTATCTTTTTCTTGGCTCCTGGCCATTGTTGCTCATGATGATCTTCCTTGTTAGTTTCTTTCCTAGTGGCCGTTTTGGTCTCCATGGTTTCACCTAAATTAGAATCCTCTTTAGCGTCGTTCATATATACGGGTTTGTCACCAGTCCCTATGTTCGTCTCTGAACTGGGGTCTGACTTCGCTGCTTTTTGCGATATCTTCCTTCATTTTTTCTTCTTCTTCCGAGATTGGGAAATTGATGCCGTGTCTCTTTCTTCAAGAATATAATTTTGTTTTTGGAGCATCGATCATGTGAGTACATTTACTGGTACCACAGGTGTACTTTGTGATGGCTCCTTGGTAAGCTCAATCAAGTTTAACGGCGTGATCTTTGGCTCATTTGGATTATTTGGACATTGGGAAATCAAATGATCTATGCCACATTGATTACACATGAGTATCGGCATTGTAGATGTGCTTGCTTGATTGGTTTTCATTAGTGTAGCATTCTTTTGTAGCCTAATAGGACACTTGGCTACACGATGTGGACCTCCACACTCATAGCATTGAAGATGCGGTCTCTTGGTAGTTTTAATTGATATTTTGGCCTCTATCAACAAGAACAACTACTTGATAGACATGTTTGCATTGTCTCCAATAGTTCTCCATGTAGTATTGTGGACTTTCTTCAAGTGCATCAATCGGCAATATTAGGGTCTATATCTTCCTCGCAGCCTTCCAAACAAGCAATAGATGACTCACAATCCACTTGATTCACAGAAGTGATTCTTAGATGTGGTGGTTGCGGTCCTAGCATTGGAGGTGGTAAGGGTGTTGTTTGAACAACATTTTGGGCCCCAGGGACCATGTGTTGTGACGTTTGTTCAAGAGGTGGGACCGACATCAATGCAGGCACTTGAGGTGTATCCGTCCATTCTAAGGTTGGTCTATTGGCCATCGCGTGCTTAAATCCTATGCAATCCTTAGCTTGATGACCATACCTCCCACATGCATTGCAATTCCCATTGAATTTTACTCTAAAAGTAGGGCATCACTGGTACTAAGCAGACCATAGGAAATTGAGCACCATTGTTGCTCCCTTCTTGGATACATATGATTGTTTTTTTGGAGAACGATTGTCTCTAAGACTCTCTTGAATGGCCTTGGTGAGATCTTCTAAAGTCATCTCATATATCTTTGGCTCCTTAGCAATAGGCTTTAGGGTCATTGGTTGATGCCTCGATGCTTGCGAGCTAGTAGATTTAGGCTCAACAGACACTCTTTCTCCTTGAATCATTAAATTATCCTCCAATTGGATCACATTGGTGGTGATTGCTTCCCAAGTGGTGATACCTCTAATGACTAGGCCATTGTAGATATCCTCATGTCGTCTTAATCCCCTAATGAATCTATCAAGAAATTGGTTGTTATTGAAGCGCTCATTTGGATTGCAACGAGAATTCAAATGCTTCAAGCGACTAATAAAGTCTCTCATGCACTCTCCTTCCTCTTGTTGGGCATCCTGGAGCTGAGATGCTACACCCCAAAGCACTCCCTCTCGTATGTATTCTTTCAGGAACAGTCTCCTAAGAGTAGGGCAAATCATTTTTTCTTACACCCTTAGGGTTCTATACCAATCCCCAGTCTTCCCACTTAAGGTTAAGCTTAAAGAATTACTCTTATGCAGGTCATTGTGTTCTCCTAGGAAATTGCATATTTGTTCAAACAGTTCGATATGCTTTCTCACATCCCCATCTCCACTAAATTCTTGTGTGAGCTTGGCTATTTGTACTGCCTTACTTGTAGGCTCCCTATTAGGTGTGTTACCCATATTCTCAGCAATAGAGTGACCGATAGCTTGAGAAAATGTTGCCAAGTCATCTAAGTGAGCAGGCACAATGTGGGTGAAGGTGCCCCAGAGACTACATGTATAGTAGGTATTGGCATTGGGCTTGGTACATAGGAAGCCCTTGGGTTCCAAGTTTGGTATGGTGTTGTGCCATGTGGCGGCTCAAATTTCATATGTGTGGCCCTAGGCATAGCAGACGCCGGATGTGACATGCTTATGCTAGCCGCTATGGTCCCATTGAAATAAGAGCTTGGGTATTGTGGTTGTGGAGCATAAGTTGTTGAAACAATGGGAGGGGTAGGAGCTATATGAGTATGAGGACCTATAGGTACATATGATTGATACACACTTGTAGGTACTATTGCTGGCATTGAGCTACCATGTAGTGATGCTTTACTAACAAATGAGGTCCATGGCATGTTACTTGGCATTCCCATCACTGGGGTAGGCATGGTAGCCATGGTGTCATCAGCGAAAAGTTGAGCTAGACTTGGAAAGGTAAAGCTATCACTTGTGGGCTCACATTGCACCGAGACCCCTGGCGAAACAACATATGGAGGATCCGTCGGACTTACCAAGGGAGTTTCTGTTTGTGATAAGGTTGGTTGTTTAGCCTTCCCTATATCCATGAATCCCATGAGACCCGTTGAAGGCATGTGGATCTCTTTGTTCTATCTCTCTAGCTCAATAATCCTATGGAAACCCTTTGTTGTTGATCCTCTACACTAGTAGCACCCGTTGTGGATTGTAGGACATCTCACCAACCCATGTGATAGGTGTGACCTATATATAGGTCGGTTAAAGTCTTCGTTTGTAGTTCGTACTCCCATTTCTAATTTGGAACTCTCCATCTAGAATTGAGGTGCTAGGCATGTCCTTTGAACTAGATGCAATGTGGCTCTCTATGGGTTGACCCTTAGTGGTCGCTAATTCAAGAGCACTCGATTACTCTCCTAGCATAGATGTTGACATAGGGGCTTTTGCTTTTAACTCTCTCCTTTGCTCTGCCCTACGTAAGCTCTCGATTTCCTTTTCCCTAACTGCAATGATATACCGCTCAACCTCTTGCACTTTGGCAAGGATTCTACCATTAGGTAATATGACCTCGGAGGGAAATAGCTCTGAAGAGTCAGGGGGTGCAGTGAATGGAGTATTCACGTGCAAACTCTCTAGGAGCATGGGGTCTACGTTGGTCATGAATGGAGAATTTACTTCCCCACCCCCCTCATTTACATCGTTAGCTCCATGTTTGGAGCGAGTGGCTCTACTAAAGGTTTCCTTCGAGCAGCTAAGCATGCTCAGTCTGGACCGTGGGCCCATGGCATGCATGTCTTGGCTTGAGCTATCGAGATTAGGCATCGGGTAGCCCTCCATGACGTTGTAGTCAGAGAAAGAGTCACTAGATGCAATATGTGGTTCCTGAGTGGTACTACACCTTGGGTTCCCTTTGAGGGCCTAGAACCTAAGGTAGATGAATAATGAGTGCCCGCATAAACAGAGACACTCTCTATGTGTTTGTCCTCTAGCACACAACCAGTGTGTAGGTGCATGTGACCTCAACACTCTAGAGGTGTTGATGAGTGCCTGTGAAGGCCGCTCACCTAGTTTTTTAGGTGTTTATAACCCAAGTTTTCGTTATTTTTGGTCCCTTTTTTTAACCAAAAATAACAAAAAGAAAGAGTTCCTGAGTGGTACTACACCTTGGGTTCCCTTTGAGGGCCTAGAACCTAAGGTAGATGAATAATGAGTGTCCGCATAAACAGAGACACTCTCTATGTGTTTGTCCTCTAGCACACAACCATTGCGTAGGTGCATGTGACCTCAACACTCTAGAGGTGTTGATGAGTGCCTGTGAAGGCCGCTCACCTAGTTTTTTAGGTGTTTATAACCCAAGTTTTTGTTATTTTTAGTCCCTTTTTTAAACCAAAAATAACAAAAAGAAAGAGTTCCTGAGTGGTACTACACCTTGGATTCCCTTTGAGGGCCTAGAACCTAAGGTAGATGAATAATGAGTGCCCGCATAAACAGAGACACTCTCTATGTGTTTGTCCTCTAGCACACAACCAGTGCGTAGGTGCATGTGACCTCAACACTCTAGAGGTGTTGATGAGTGCCTGTGAAGGCCGCTCACCTAGTTTTTTAGGTGTTTATAACCCAAGTTTTTGTTATTTTTGGTCCCTTTTTTTAACCAAGCCACAAAATATGGTGTGTGATAGCTCAAAACGAGCGTTTTGGCTAGGGGGAGGTTCCGTGCTTTACTGCCCCGGATTCGGTTACATACAGTCCTCAAAATCCTAAAACTAGTCTTTTCCTAGGTGGGGAGAGGGCTAGATTTAGTAAGTCCAAAGGGTGAGTGTGAAGGGGATGGTGGAGGACTTGAGGAACTTGTCCCACATGCCCTCCCTTCACTTGAGGTCCTAGTCTTTATATATAAAGTAGTGTGTATAGTATATCATAAGACTGAGGACTGAGGCCTGGGCCTGGGCTTGAGCTCGGGTTCGGGTTTCGGGACATGATCTTGATCCCGATCCTTCCTTTTAAAATAAGTTTTTTTTTAAATTTTTGTTTTGAGTTTCTTTTAAGTCCCAAATATATTGAGCGTTTTTAATTTATTTTTATTAAAAAAACTTTTTCTTAGGATAATGTGGCCGCATGGAAGTCGAGGCTCCCACGTGCACATAGCAGCTCTCGCAAGCTCTGTCTAACCTCTTTTCAACTAACATAGCTAATTAATAGCTAATCAATGGTAACTACCTCTGCTAACACACTATCAAGCACAGTATACTGCACACTCACAAACAGTCAACTCTACTGCTCGTTGTCTACTCTACTTCTCACTGTCTACACTCACTAGGAGATCTACTAACACCTGCTCATTACAGATCTTGCAAAACTAACAAAATCAGTACAATGCAACACTAACACATGTTACAGCTACTTAACAAAAGCTGACAAAAACCTGCTAATCTACCATTTGTAGCCACTTAACAATTCTCACGCAACACAGCAAGAACAAAAAACAGATGGGAGAAAGGCTTCCAGAGGTAGCACTGAGTGCTCCTCAAGCTTAATGGAAGGAATTCCCCGGCAAAGGTGCCAAAAATGTATGCTTTGCCGTACGCATCGAAGCTGGGAACTTGCCTGTGCACTATGTGCGAGCCTTGAAAGGCTACAGACACAAAACTAGAAGATCCTATCAAGCTCAAAGGGGCAGGGATGTGTCACTCACCGCTCAATGCTTCCATCGTGAAGGATCCTGTGCTGTGAGGAAGAAGGAGCCGCCGTCGATGCCACACTCAACCGCCTCGCCTCCGCCGTCGATGCCGCCGTAATGCTCGATCACACACACACACACACACACACACACTCTCTCTCTCTCTCTCTCTCTCAAGCACACACACACTCTCTCTCTCTCTCAAGCACACACTCTCTCTCTCTCTCTCTCTCTCTCTCTCTCTCAAGTGCACGCGCACACACACACACTCGACCACCTGTGAGCACACAAAGGAGAAGGAGACAGAGATGGAGCAAGAGCACTTCTTAGCTAACACATCAAAGAATGAGGATTTTTAGGTGAAATGGACCTTTTATAAGAGTTTGGCCCATTCACACATGGGCGCCCACAGTGGTGGCTGATCGTTGCAAAACTACAGTAAAAATAAGCTAAGTGGTGTGTCTTTCATCCGCGATCACCTACATACCTATTGGACCGACAAGCCCGGTCCATGACTCAGTCAAATAAATAATATGCACCCGTCGAAGGTGATAGGGTGTTCGTGAGGGTTAACACATAGGCAATAGCTATAATAAGCTCGTCGGAGATATACTGCACATGAAAGAATTATGCATAGACTAGGCCTAAAAGATACAATATCCATAACACATCATCAGTCAAGTATTCACCAACACCACCTCAATTGGATCAGCCACCTCCTCACCAAAGTCAGCACCACAGGCTGGAATCTGTAATTTTTTCCGAGGAAGTACTATTCGGAAATCAAGTAAACCTACAGAGTTTTGCAAAATTTAGGTAAGCATGTCACACTAGCCATGCCTTTCCAAGGTTCCGAGATATTATCAGAATTTTATTAAGCTTCCGTAAACCAGATACCAAACAACATAAAAAAACATTTTTTTGCTACAGCTATATAGTGTCAGACAAAGGAAATAACTGTTGAACCATGTCTACATAAATTAGAGGGCATAACAACCCATGGTACTTGGTTAATACAAGATCAACAACCCTTCAGTAGCACAATGGAAAGAGGTGCATATTTAAATTCAGTTCAGTGAGCCCTTCTCATAAATCCAAGTTAATTCCCAGCCAGAGCAAAAGGGGTCATAGGTTAATCACATACCAGCCAAAGTGGGAACCAAATAATGGCTTACAGTAGCATACTAGACCAAGGTAGCCATCAGAAAGGAAACAACTTAGGAAACTCGGGTCAGAAAAGCTATGTAAATGAAGCAAAGGGTTTCAATCGCATATCCAACATGAAGCCAACCAACCCCCTCAGGTAATTACGAACAACTGCAACCTCTCCATCCAGAATAACTAATTGCAGGCAAGAGTCACCACCCAACATCTGAGGCATACTCATGCCATAAGCTCATAGCCACTTACATTTAGAGAAGACATCCATGCTATCATTTAGCATGTAAAAAGGTATGAGTCTCAAAAATCTTTACACTAAGCAAAAAAACCCCCACTTGAGATGAAGCTAGAGAATGAAATTCTCAAGACTGTTGCTTTTCTTTCCCCTTAGCCATGGTGTATCTCACACAGAGTAAAGACACTCAAATAACGCATACACTACAACACAACCACAAACTAAAAGTATACAAGGCCGCTCAGTGAGGGAAAACCCTCACCTTTAAATAGGGTTGTGTTTGTAAAGCAGTGACGAACCAACTTGTCCAAGCACACGCATCACCTTCGCATCAATAAATAGCTCACGCATTATCCACAGTAGGTGGCCGTTCCGTGCTTGCAATGATTGAAGACATGTGAACTGCCAACGTATGCATCCCAAAAAAAGGCGGATCCGCTCTCACTTGCAACATAATTTCCACCGATGGTTATTATGCAGGTAAGTATACATAACTATTACGAACTGAAAAAAACAAGCCTTACCAAACTTCTACAAAGCATCAAAGTGTTTTTATCACAAGTGTAGCCAATGGTTATTATAGGAAAAAAATCCCTTACCAGTGTGTTATTATACATGCCTTGCTTTTAGGCTAGGACAGGCTGATACCTCTAAACAATTAAAAGTCAGACTTAGGTGAGCCAAGCTAGCACATTCTAGTACTTTATAAGAAGATAAGCACTAAGATTCCACCTAGACAGACTTTTGTGTGTGTGTGTGTGTGTGCGCCCACCCATACCCAGGTATATACCTAATGAGGCAGTAGACCCATTAGGTATGGGCCTACTTCCTTAATATATTGAAAAGTAAACCATGTCAATTTTGTCACATGGCCAATCATTTAAGCGAGTATCATTTATAATACTAGTAATAAGTTCTTTCCAGAGAAATCCATTCTAACAAAACTTGCCTATTAGTTTGTTGATTTCTTGAAAGGTAGAAAAGTTATCTGAAGACAATTATATAATAAGAGACAGAATCTGTAAGCAGGTATTATGCGCATTTTTGAAAGGGCTGTTACTATTTCTCTTAAGAAATTGAGGAGGATTAAGCAACAAATTTATCTTGTTTCCAGAAGAAGCGTGTAGTGTATTGTCCAATAAAGGGATAGTGAAGTAGAATTTCCATATTTAAAAAGCAGGTTTTTAAAACAATAGTTTTATCATCAATCACCAACTCCTCTAGTGAGGTTGGTTCTATGGCATGAGGCATGGTGGGTAGATCTCATCCAGGTAGTCTTTGAAGGTTTGATTGTTAATACTCAGTAAATCATCTATGAATCTAAACATGTTAATAAAGACCAAAAGTTGTTTGGTCTCCTCATAACGCTTCATTTTTTAGTACAACCATTTGTATTGAAAAAATAATAAGTATAGATTGCTTACTAATGTTGATGAGCAGGAGAATCTGGTTAGTATCCCCATCTTTTTTCTATAACAGTTTGGCCCTAATTGAACAAAGAAATTATGCAATATCCATTTAAAAACCACAACTAGAGTTATTTTGTCAATGCACAACAGTGGATTTTTAGCTGATGTTTTAACCCAACATGGTGTTCTAACCATTGAGATCTTTTCATAACCTTTGTGTCCTTTTGTTAGAAAAAGTGAAGTTGAGCTCATGGAGCACTCCCAGAAGGTCGCCATTACCTGAGAGAGGAATATTTTCATAACATTGTGTAATATCAACAGTGAAGATGCAATAGATGTCCGTAGGTAGGTTGATAAAAGGGGACTCATCATCTTCAAAGCTAGGCTTTAGAAGATGCAAAATCGTTTTAATCCCTTTGTAAGAACCATAAGTGGTAAGGAGCATCCCAGGTTCATTTGCCCCGAGCTCTTTGCGCATGTCTACCATAAAGGTACGAAAATGTATGAAGGCAATTTGTGCCAATACCAACTTCTTGGCTTGTCCACCTAACCAAGAGTAGATGAGAATAAGATGAAAGGATGTAGGCTTCCCAAGGAATATAGATTCCAGATTTTTGCGAGCAATCAAACAATCATGGTTGACCATATAATGCTTGACTTGCAAGAAGCTTTAGGGTCAAGAAATCTACAAGCACACTTGAGATACGGTATGTAATTATTTCAGACTAATTCAGCATACCCCTGGTTCTCACATAAAGATCTGCATTAGATCTATATTTCTTAGAACCCAAAAAGTTCATGTTGAATGGGGCCTTAATCAGCTCACCCTTGTCCAAACATTGCACTCCTTTAAGTACCTTTAGCTGAGAATCCTCTATTGTAGCAGCATGTAGATTTGCCAAAAATACCCAGGTCTCTTTTGAGAAAGGTATCAAAAGTGTAATGGAAATGGCCTATGAACTTTGAGAATAGCGAAATCAAGAGAATTAGAGTGAACATTTTTATGAGACTACTTGGAGATCATAGAGGGTGAACTTAATTAGCGGTAGCAACATAACCATTATACTTAATTAACTTGGCATGAATAATAATTTTGCAAGAGAGAGTATTAGAGAATATGACAATAGTTGAGGATCAGATTTACTCAGAGCTGGCCCCTCCTCCAAAAGGCTTTTGTATTATAGATTCTCCCATCAAGAGAGACTTGGTACAATACAATCTTTGTGTTCCTTGTGACCTTGGTGATGCTATGAAGATGGAAAGCTTCACACGTCACGAGCATAACATAAACTTTGTAACAGCATTAACCATCCCCAGCCTCAGACCCAAGGCCTCAAACACCTTCGAAGGTGGAGAGAGCTAGCGGTGTAAGGAATTGGTTTACTTACTAATTAGCGGAACCTTGATGGTCAAAACGGCTTCAAAATTGGCCGTTTTGGATATTAAAGAAGGGGAATTCCATTTAAAGCATATCTTGGTGCATATCCCACTAAATACAATAGAGGATGTCATTTTCACTTTATTCCTCTTTGTTTATCCAAGGTTGTTATTCCTCATTCAAGTCACTTCCCCCCTTTTTTCTTCCCCCCCTTTCTCTCCCCCCTTTCCCTCTTCTCTCTCTCATAGTATTTTGTTAGACTCTTATCACATGACCTCATTAGCTTGATTGCCTTTCTTCATTGCACTTGTCAAAAGCTTCACCATTTTCTATATCTTATTCCATCAAACCTTTTGCACTGAGATTTTTACAGGCTCAAAATGAGTGAGACACATCTTCCATCTAATCACAAGTTCCACCTACACATTAAGCTCAACCAGGAGTATGCGACAACAAGGAGCATCTATCAAAGACTTCTTTTGGATGGCATGAAGCTCAAAGCCTGTGCAACAAGGGAAAGAAACATATTTATCTATGGACACATGGGAGGCTGTATCTTGTGGATCTGAGTACTAAAAGGTATCCATCTTTTCACACTCCCCATGATTTGATCAGATTTGTTGGAGATGGTGTTGATGGTCTACTTGGATATTGCTCTAGTACATCTGGGATACATATAAACTATGCACAATATATTCATATTATGCAGAATACCTTGTCTTTGAAAGAAAGTGAGATCAGTGATGAACATAAAAAAAAAGTAGCTTCATTGACAGAAGAGAACAAACAATTACATACCCTTAAAGAGACTCCTGTAGGTTTAAGAGCGCGAGTCAAAAAAATAAGAGACGTGGTTGACCTAACAGAAAGATCCGGTAAAGAAAAAAAGGTTGAAAATTGCTAGAGACTTGTTTTTAAACCCTTAGGGTTTGACATGTCCAATGCTCAGGAAAGGGTGAGTTTTTTGAATGAGATAATGAATAGGTCGGATTTTTTGAGAATTGTTAAGCTTTCTGAAAATCAAACTCAAACTCAAAAGATTTTTCAAGTCCGTTTAAAAGATATGGACTTGTTGGTCCAACCTTCTCAAATGCAGGAAGTTTGTGACACCGTGGGGTAAGTAGAAGGGGATATAGAGCCATCTCCAAAACTTGGTTCCAAGTCCTTAAATATTATAAGGTTAGAGCTTTTGGGTCACCTAGAGCGCATAATGTTGGCAAATAGAGAGTTCACTTAAATAATGAGATACCTAACATTTTTGGAGAATATTATCACATTGAGGGAACAATGCCATATGAGAAACATAAAAAGAAATCTTTTTTTGAGTACGATGTATTTAATAATATATGGATGGATGTCAAAGAAGTCCAATCTGCTATGGTCAAATATTACAAAATAAAGGAAGATGAGTGTGAAGGAAAGCTTAAATTTGTACTAAAACTTGATGAGGCACAAATCCCAAAAAGCCAAAAGATGGAAAGAGTCTCTATTTCTTTAATGGATAGAGCTTTGGACTACAACATGGGTAGGGTGACATCTCCATATTACAAAACTCAATCTGAAATGGAACTATGGTGGATAGGTTCGGCTCAAGTTCCTGTAGAGAGTCATGAGACACTAAAATGGCTCTTTTCACAAACTCACATCCCCTCTGTGGTAGAAAGCCAGAATGCAGGTGAACATCTACAGATAGATGGCATGGGTGTTTACATAGTGGAATGGCACATGAGTGCCAATCTCAAAGCATTGAAGAGAATGTTTGGTATATGCGGTGGTCTGAACACAAACTACCCTTGTCTGTATTGCATGGAAAGCATGGGAACAAGTGGATGGCTTTCAGAATGTGAGATTGGAAGACCACCATCTAGGAATCGTGTGAATGTTTTTGACTATCCCTCCTCTCAGATGATTTGGGATGCCATTATTGTAATCAACTTAAAAAATGTACTTATATGTACATTACATGCAGAGATTAGAATTTTAAATAAGTTTCTTTGACTGCATTTGGATTATGCGTACACTATCAAACCCACCAAACTTGCAAATGAGTGTATCATAAAATGTGAAGCTTTACTCTCTCAGATGGGTTTCCATGGTGGTCAAGTGCATCTCAGAAAATATCCAAAGCTTTCTCATGGGACATGTGATGTCTTGTGAGATGTTTCAATGGGAGGATCAAAAGCTAGAAGATTTTTGAGCAACTATGACAACAAACAAGTAAGTGCCATGTGGAACTGATGGAAAGATATCTACGTCATTGCTACAAATGTTGAAAGCAGACCATATATGAAAAACAAGTGAATGGAAGTATGGAAGAAGCTAGATGATTCCTTGAAGGTGCTAAGACAACAAGTAAACACTAAAACTTATGTAGATGACTTCAAAAAGATAATCAAGCTTTTAATAAATAGTATCACAGACGCATGGTTAGTGACAGATATCACCTATTATTTGGTGAGTGCTAAATAAATATTTGATATCCCAAAAAGTTAAATATTTATTTGAACACTGCTAACATTTTTTTCGTCATACAACATATTCTCTACCTGCATGGACCATATTTTGCAAGACAAGGACCTTTGGCTACTTGGAACACACAGGGAATGGAGAAGTCTCACTATCAAGCAAGGACTTCATTTTTCAGATGTACAAGAAAGGGAGGGGAAGCTAGTAGAAGCAATGAATTTAAAGAGTTATTCAACTGGTTTTACCGGAGGCAATTACAAAGGATTAGAGCAGACAATCATAGAAACACAACCATAGAGACACAAGATGGAGACGGAGACTTATGATCCACAATAACTTATGTTGAGTAGATGTCATGGCTACTACAAATATGTTTGTACCTCAATCACTATTGATCAAAAGTTACAAAATATGTTTCACCAATAAATTTGTTGATTTCTCTTATCAATTTTTGATTCTTTTATCATCATCACTAGGCATGTCACCCCTATATCTGAGAAATTTTGATTCTTTTATCATCACTAGGCATGTCAACCCTATATCCGAGAAATTTTCTTCTTTTGTAACCCCCAATGGGTTTGAAATTTGTCTCCTTAGCTGCAGCTGCATAACTAGAGTAGCAAAGGAAGTATCCCACTCTTGAGGCATTGAAGCCTGCAACATACCCAAGTATTCTAAGTGCGGTGGATCTCTCCAGAAGCAAAACTCTGGTAACATTGAATGGAAGAGGAGTGGACCCCATGATATTTCACAACACCTTAAGAGTAAAAATTTCCAAGTCAGGGTCTTCTGAATATCTTGTGTGGAAGGTACAGAAAGTAGGCTTGTCCAATGTTGGCAAATAGTGCATAAGTGATGCATCCTTTCTGCTCCCCTCAACTCCTTTCCATCTGGAGCCACCCACTCTCCCAAGATAATTGTCCTCATCAAGAAGTTCTATGTGCAAAAAAAAAAGTTATTTTTCATGTGCCAACAAGTCAAAATTTTGTTAAAAAGTGACCTAACTTGAGTGGGATATACCTTTTGCATTTCATCCTCCTTGAGTACTCTTACTTGTAGAAGATTACATGAGCCATCTCTTTCACCTATGTCAACATCCCCATCCCTCTCCCTTAACTCAAAGTCCTTGCCAAAATTCTTTACACCAAGCTCAACGAGTCTGTCCTCAAAATCCTCATCTATGAGGGTTGGTTTTTCTTCCTCTACTCGTTGCAAGCACAAAGCTAGTGCATCAAGAGCAGGAAGGAGATCCTGGTCATAGGTTTGGAAATCAAGGGCCAAAAACTCCTCCTTTGACTCTCCTTCTATGTCAATAAAGTCTTTTGCCACCTCTGAAGCTTCTGATATAGCTGCAAGATAGTAGTCATCTCTAATGTTAAGTAGGGTCTGTATATAATGGATAGGGATAAAATCTTTATCATTGATGTGGTAGAAAGGAAGGTTTGGTATAGTGAGAGAGGTCTCAAAAACTTCAACCTCCTCTATGGGCTCATCAATTACAGTGCTAGCCCTGAACTGAGCAACATCAAGATTGACACCTTCCTCTTACTCAGCTTTTAAATCAATTTTCTCTTCTAATATTTCAGTTGTCTCAAGTTCTAAGACTATGGTAACATTGCCAATTGCTTGCTCTTTGTCTGTATCTTCATCTTCTGCTTGCCCTTCAAATTTGAGCCACAAGAAAAGGATGAAAGAAAATGCCTTTGGGACAAGATTACAAGGCTTGATATGGATAGGACAATACAAAGGAGTCAAAGAAGGGGAAGAAGACTTTTTCTAGAGACTTCCCAGTTTCCTTGTGACCTTACCCTTGTCAAGTGAGTTATTTGTGAAATTTGTGGCATGCAAATATTATTTTCCCTCTTGTACATACGTCTTGCCTTGGTTTCTTCCTTCCAACTCTAGCAAATCCTTTGATAAATAGTCCTTAAGTCTCTCTACCACATCTATAAGGTCAAACTGAGGATTAAATATATCAACTACTTCATTGTATACACCAATGTCACCCCCATTTTCAACAATTGCACTAAGAAGGAAATCACTGGGACTTTCATCAACTAACTCCACTCTGCCAATCTGTTTTTTAGAAGACATTTCTGAGGGTATAAGGGGTATGAGTGAAAATGGATATAAGTTTATAAGATTAGAGGCTTGAAGGGAAGAGGAAGGTGAGAATTATAAGAATGTATGAGAGGAATGTGTGGAAATGTATGGAAAGAATAAGCCACATGGCGCTCCAAGTGATTGAACCCAAAAGAGATTGAGGACGCTCGGAAAGAGGAATGTAGAAGGTGAAGAGGAGAGGAATGTAGAAGATGAGGAGGACTGAAGGTGAGGGCGGTTTAAAAAACACCGAATGACATGATAAGTGAGCTAGAAACATTAAGGAGGGCCTCTATTTGCTCTGTTTGGTTGAAAATGGTTTGAAGAAGACCTTACAAGGTCTCTAGGCCATACCGAATGGCGCGATAAGGGTGTTAGACAATTCATGAAAGCCTCAAATTGCTCTGTTTGGTTGTAGAGAAGCGATGAAAGTTGGAAAAATTTTCCAAAAATCTCATGAAAGATTTTGAGAGTAGGTCTCTTCCCTTTATATAGGCTCGATCGTAGAATATCACCGTTGGGCTACGTGGACCAACCACAAGTCGACATGTGGCACCTAACGATCATATTTGGGTCACCTCTATATAAAGGGAGGCACCAACCATTTAAAAATTTTTCCAAGGTTCACTCATTTTTTCCCACATCCTTCTAGTCACTTTTAGCACCAAGCAGAGCGATTTTTGACATAGCCGTTTGCTTGCTTATTGCTTATTCGGGCCGTTTGGTTATCCAAAAGCCACCCAACTATCTCAGAAGTCGCTCAACCGTACGGAGCGTCCTGGCTTCCTTCTAATTCCACCAAGCCTTTCCCTTGTGCTGTTTGGTAGCATCTCAAACCCACAAGCAACCCACAAGGCATCAGTAACCGCTCGACCATACGAAGCGACCTGGCCGCCTTCGGATTTCTTCAAGCCTTGCCCTCACACTGTTTGGTAGCATCTTTAACTCATCTTGAAGTTTCCAAGAAACCCACAAGGCACCAATACCCCTTCTTTAAAGCTCTCCTATTGCACCATTTGGTGGTACTTGTATTCTTTAGAGGTATCTTCAAGCAGTTCAAGGGACATTAGTCTTGCAGTCTTGCATCACCTTATTTTGATGGCTAGAACAAAATAGACTACTAGTGTTTCTACCCTAGTAAGAAGCAAGCAGTACCAGAGAGAGAAAAAGAGCCAGAGACACAGGAAGATCCAGAGAAGAAGCCTAAGAAGAAACCTCAAGGTCCTCCAAAAGGGAAACATCTTGAAAAACCTCAAAGTGCTCCCAAAGGAAAACAACTTCCCAGGAAACAACCTAGATCCAATCCAAGGAAGAAGTTGAACTATCAAGTGAAATCCCTTAAAGAGATTAGAAATGCACAAAAAGGCGCCTGTTTGCTAATCATGCAAGGTTGCCTTTCATGAGACTTGTAAAGGAGATCTCAGACAGGTTGACTACAAGGATGAGAACTAATGTTTTCATTATGGTGAGATGGAAATCTCAAGCCCTTATGTGAATTCAAGAGGTTGCTCAGGACTTCTTAATTGATTTCATGAATGGTGCTTACATTGGAGCAACATTTTCTCACAGGGTCACTGTAATGAGCAGGGATTATGTGCTTGTTTCTAGGCTTAGGTACAAGTTTGTAAGTTGCTTGAGCCATTCCCTAGTGATGACTTGGGGGCTATCACATTCTCAACATTCCTCCTCCTAGGGAGAAAAAGTGTACTGTTGTTATTGAAGATGTGACACACATGTATTCCACAAGGAAGACCGAGGAGGGTAAAGCTGGAAAGGAGAAGATCACTGAGCAAGAAAAGTTTTCAAAGGATACAATCCTTACAAAAGAGCAAGCAAAAAAATTGATGGTGGCCAACACCACCCGTTATGAGAAGAAGGTTACATGCACAATTGTGGAAAATGTCTCCATATATGATGATGATGAGGTCTAACTTGACATATTCCCTGAGGACACATCCATGCTTATGGACTACAACCTTGAGATATCAGATACAATGCTTTTTGCTTGCCTTAGGTGTATCATGAGGGATTTCCTTGCATCAGTGGTCATGCAAGTATTTGTACTTGATCCATTGGTGACACATTGCTTGTTTAGTAAACAAGGAAAAATAAAGAGCTTCTTAAGGGATTTAGAGATGTTGACATGCAATTTTATATTTTATCCATATCACGAAGTGTAAGTCACTATTCCTTGCTGCTTTATTGAATTATATGTACAATATCTCTTGCAAGGCTTATGAATCTTTTACTCATAGCAGGGACCATTGGAGTCTTGTGATATTCAATGTTGTGGACAAAGAAATTATATTTATGAATTCACTACCAGGCCTGCATGGGAAATGAAAACTGTAAGCATAGTCTTTTTTGAGTGACCGTATTCTTTCATGTGTTTAAGCCATTTGTTGAATTTATTCTGTATGCTTGCAATGCTGCCAAGCTTATCCACACTCACTTGACTACAAGTTATGGTGATGACAAGCTCCAACCAGATGCAACAACTTGTGGATGGAGAGTCATTGCTAATGCATGGAGGTTTCTAGAGACAAAGTTTAGGATGACCTTACTCACCGTAAGTGTGCATAGATATCTATAATTGACTATTATGCTTATGTGTTTGCTCATGCTCATACATTTATTTGATGTGGTTGCAGTTACATGAATATCCAGAGTCTTGGGTTAGGTGGGTGAGGGAGAAGTCTGATTCCTTGATTTTGGAGAAAGTAATATTTCAAAATGAACCTGACTTACCTCTACCACCCAAAAAGCGCAAGGGACCTATAAGTTGAAGACTCTTGCCAAGAAAAAGAAACCTACAAAGGAAGAAGAGAGAGACAAGATTTCTACATCGGATGGAGAGCAGGAGGAGGTCATGAGCCATGCCAAGGATGAAGAGCAAGAGAAGAGCCCTACCAAGGAGGAGGAGGTAATGAGCCCTGCCGAGGATGAAGAGTAAGAGAAGAACCCTACCAAGGAGGAGGAGGTCATGAGCCCTACCAAGGAGGAGGTTCCTGAGAAGAGCCCCACAAAGAAGAAGAGCCCTACAAAGAGGGTGTCAAAGGGTCCCCTTTCCATTCACCACTTAGATTTAGATTTCAGAAGCTTCGCTTGGTCCAAAAAAAAAAGGCAGGCGTTAAGATGCACTCCCCTTTCCAATTTCCATTTATTTCTCCAAAGAAAGCAGAAAAACATGCTAAGCCAAAATCATCACAAACACAAGTCCCAATTGCTTCAGAGAAGCCAAAAACTAAGAAACAAAGAGCTTCTCAAGATCCCAAATCCACTACAAAGCGAAAAATGCCTTTTTTTGCCTGAGTCACTGTTGTATACATTTTTGATCATTTTGTCCGTATGAAAGTCCCTACTTGGGAAGAATCTTTTGTATACAGTTACTCATACAGACCACCTGGTTGTACATCTTGGCGATTCGTACTTTCAACTCAATACAACAAAAAGAACTTGTCTACATTTCTCAAATTAAAGCTTGTTGATTTGTACTCTCAATTCACGACATCCAAAAACTTGATAATACTTTTCAAGATAAAGCTTACATCAATAGTGGTGTAAAATCAGTCAAGCTTAAGGCTCTAGGGCCTTCTTGCTAATGGCTCAAAAGTCACTCTTTTTGGGGGAAGGCATGTAAGGCAACCTATTTTGTAGGCTCCAACCTTGAGCTCCAACAATACCATCTACTTTGTATCGAAAGACAAGAGAGGTTTCATCTAAAAATTCTAGAGATTCTCTCACATCTCATAAACTCCAATTTGACACCACTATAAGCTTTTTGGACTCAGTAAATGGATGGACATTGACCTCTAGCTTAAACTCTGGACAATTCTCTTCAGAATTTAAAGGGACCCAACTACCTAGCTTGCTTCTCCATCTTCTATAGTCATAGCCAAAGACTAATGACTGAAAAGAAAGATGGTATGAGATAGACATGGAATTTGGACTAACTCTGCACCTGATTGTGTCCCTAATGTGAAAAGTTTCTTTGGTATCCCAACACCCTCCAAGAACAATGTTCAGATCTGTTGCAGCTAGTCTTTGATTAAGCCACATTGTCTTGTTTTTTGCAAATCCATTGATTTGAAAGTAGCCATAAAGATATGGATGGATAAGAACTATTGAAGTTTGATCCTCCTTGAGATCTTGCCTACAGTCATTGCTTTCAGGATGTCATCTTTGATTTTGGATTTGAAACTTGTAATGATACATGTATCTGGAACTACCATTCTAATGAGCTTAAGGTGGGAGGAGGCAACTCCTTTAGCTCTGTATGCACCCTCTCTTGATGGAACCCTGTATTCTGTAAAATACAAAAACAAATCCACTGTTTTTAAAAATGAAGTTGGCTTGTTAGCATACATAGCATCGGCTATCCCCTTGTGAATAGCTTTGAATATGCCACTTAAGCCCTCCACGGGTTGCCATTCCACAACAGTTGAGGGAAAGATAACTGAAATGAAAACAAAAATGAGAGAAAAGGGTTGAAATAATTGTTACATTCTAACAAAAAATCTTCTGGTTTTGCTTACAGTAAGAATGAAGATTGGGATGTTCATCTAGGTTTAGCACCATATCTTTGGCCATGTACACATGCTGAACCTTTGCTAGCCAGCCACTGCCTATCACTTTGAAAGCAAGAATCCTTCCTTTCCAATGGTGTTTCGCTGCATCTCGCTTGGACCTCTTTACTCTATGGCACCTCTGCATGAAGGGAGCATTGTTATCCAATCATTTACGTGGAAAGACATGGGTTGCACACTCCATCCTCTCTAATGTTATGAACTTCACATGATGTTATGCTGTGAGAAGGGTGACAAGAAGAGGACACCATGGAAGCTTGTTGCCACTGAGAAGACTCAAACCTCTCACTCCTCTCACTCCATATCAAAAAGTAGACATTTGAAAAAAACAACATTCTCTCATTAATGATGGTATCATTTTCAAAGTCTTAAAAGTAAGATTTCATATCTTTTAGGTCGATTTTATATAATATAAAATAGAAAACAAATGGGCCGCCAACTGCCAAAACCCTCCATTAAACATCAAATATAGTAGTTCAGAGCAAGTGATAGAGACTTTTGGCCATTCTCTGCCAAATTGGAACCACAAAAGCCCAAGGTGGAGGAGACAAGAATGCCATACTTTTGTATACATGTAAGAAGCACATTGGCATGTTTCTTAATCTTCACATTAACAAACAACCCATTTTAGATGTTTTTGGCCCTAATGTAAAATAAGCACCGCATAAACAAAATAGGGTACAGTTCCCGTAGGTAGATAAATTTTTTGACAAAGTGCAGTACATCATCAATGTGCCAAAGTACATATCATCAACGAAACCAAGCAAGGTAACCACAGGCCTACGAGGGTTGCTCTGCAAGCTCCATGCCAACTCAGTAAGCGGCAACAAACACACTCCTCTCCTTCACAGACACACAATAAACACAATCAAGGCTAAGTGAGGGGCAAAAAAAACCCTCACCTCCTTATATAGAAGTTTTGGCGAGGTTGAGGCATCATGATGAGCTCAAAAAATAACACCCACCACAATCTGCACGATCCGCCTGTGCACTATTCCAAATGGGAAGCAAATGCGGGCGCCTCAGTGGAGGCTAGGAGTATGGAAGTTTTAGGTTTTTTGCAGGTGCGTAGAGACATCTGAGTGTAGGTGGTGTGGCAGAGGGGGAGAGGGAGAGTAGGGGCATGAAGAGGTCTAAGTTGGATGAGAAGAATAAAGGGGGTTTAAATTGCCACGTTCTCCTTAACTAACTACAAGTTATTTTTACCATGCATGCTTTACAAGGGTATACTCGCATGGGGACAAGAATAACACCTAAGAGGTAACCATGTATAAAGCCACCAAATGGACACCTCAGGGGGTAGGTGTAAAAGACCCCTTTTTAAAAAAATATTAGATAAGGGAATAGAAAAATGGTGCATTGTCTTAACTGTTTAAAGTTCAAGAGGGTGAGTGAGTATAAGAATGCTCTTTGTGTAGGGAAAGCACAAGCTGAACATGGAAGTTTTTTAATGGAGGAAAAACCCATGGTTTAACTAATCAAAGTCTGTAGCAGTACCTCTGTGTGTGTGTGTGTGTGTGTGTTCTTTCATTTGAGTGTACCTTGAGTTAGATGCAAGTTGTCTGTTGTTTTCCAAGAGATTTTAAACCTCTTGTAGCCTCTATGCACTAGTCAAATCAGCTTCGTCCCATGGATTGACAATTATATTCGTGGTTCTTGCTATGTCTGCAATAAGATAGGAGTGAGGTTAAACACCCGTCCCACATTTGGCACCGCTGTCGGGGAATGAAGAGACCTAAACTAGGGAAAAACACGAGCATCTTGTGAAGTTATCCTTTAACTTCCTCTAGGATCACTTAGAGTCAAAACTTTCTTTTAAAACCGTATAGCTTAAGATTGTCGTCTTTTGCTGTGTAGAGGTAGCTTGGAAGTAGGTTGTACTTGCTAAGTACCTTTTAGGATTGTAGGATTAGATTAGGGTTTTGAGAATGATTGATGGACGAGACAAGCTATAAGATCAAGGCTCAAAAAACCAGAGAAAACAAGAAAATGAGTGTTTGTGGACACTTTCCACAATCCCATTGGAGTAGAATGTAGGAGTAGGGTAAGTAGAATCCGAGGTGGGATCTCAAAACATTTCTCACTCCAAGAGATTTAATTGTGAGTAGTTTATTAAAGTTGCAGAATTTTAGAACTATGGCTAGAAAAAGCACTAGAAGACTGTCCACCATTGAATCTGATTAGAGATTATGCTTTGAAAATTGTATGAACCAGTGGGTAAGCTTAAGGGCACATTTGAGGGAAAATTTCAAGAGTTTGCAAAAACTCAGATTATTTGCTTTTTCTTGACATTTTAGTCCAAATTAAGTTTTGACTTGACTCAGAGGCTTAAAATAGCTCATAAAAAGACTATTCACTAAAAAAGTTGAAAAAAGTGCTCGTTTTATGCCAAAAGTAAATAATCATGATTATTTACTTTCAGCTCAAAAGTGACCAAGGTTGATACCAGAGACTCTATGCATGTGTACAAACATCTTTTGTAAAGGCCCATAGAATTTGGATGACCAAACTGACCAAAACCTTGATAAAACTGAAATCTGTATTGATTGTCGAGAACTTGAGTGTGAATTGGGAAAAGCTTGTTCAAACTCAGTGAAACTTGACTCATAGGCCTATATTGATGTGTTAAACAAGTGTACATGCTCTGTTGACCAAAAAGATGCAAACATTTACCAGGAGTAAATAATCACGATTATTTACTTTTGTCCCATTTCTCAACTTTTTTGACCAACCCAATATACCACCATTTTTAGTATGTTAAATTAAGCCCATAAATCAAATTTGGTAAGATTTGGATCATTGGAGTGAAAATTGTGGCCAACCATTTTTAGACACTATATGTCCAAGAATTTTCCCTTGTCTTCCCATGAATGTGCACTTTTCAGGATTTAAGCAAATTCTATAAAGTCTACATTTCTCGAATACCTTTTTGAGGTGTTCAAAATGATCAGCCCGGATTGACGAATGTATGCATAGATCATCCATATACTTCTAAGAATTTCCAAAGATACTCTTTGAAAGCATGGCTCATCAACCTTTGAAACATGGTTGGAGCATTAGTTAACCCAAACGGCATAACCCGATAGGCAAATATACCAATTTATGCTGATCTTTTGGGTCAACCAAAAGTTGATTGTATCCCGAAAAGCCGTCTAAGAAGCTGTAATTTTTTTTTTCCTACAACTCGTTCTAAAACATGCTCAGTTATATCAGAAGAGGAAAGTTGTCTCTAATGGTAGCTGTATTCACCTTTTTGAGATTAACACACACTCGTAATTTCCCATTCTTCTTAGATACTACCACAATTGGAGATACCCAATATGTGTGTTCAATTTTGTAAATGAATTCAGATTCCTTTAGTTTTTCAATGTCTTCTTTGATCTTCCTCGCAAATGTTCTGTTATAAGTGTATGGTCTCTGTCTACTTGGTTTCGCATCATCTCTCATGGGTATAGTATGTTGACAGATTTCTGGATCAACACCCTTGAGATCCTTGTAAGACCAAGCGAAGATATCTCGGTATTCCTTTAACAAGCTCAACAAAATCTTTTCTT
The DNA here is from genome assembly GCF_014529385.1 of Adiantum capillus-veneris. Classification (NCBI taxonomy): domain Eukaryota; kingdom Viridiplantae; phylum Streptophyta; class Polypodiopsida; order Polypodiales; family Pteridaceae; genus Adiantum; species Adiantum capillus-veneris. Next base: position 102,583,484 of record NC_140952.1, read on the forward strand.
CTTCTTCTGTTAGGTCATTCGCAATGTAAGCAGGTCTAGGCTCTTCTCTTGTTTCAGCCAAGTCTACCCTTTTAGCGTTTTCAGGCCCTTTGTAAGATTCGCCTTGTTTCCGTAGTTCCCTAAGAGGATGATAAAAATGTGAGCTTTTGATTTAGAGTTTTTTTGTTAGAAATTTAGGGCTATTTTGATTGCGAGCTTCATTTTACTTTTTTTACCTGTGTAAAGTATTTTTTTTCAATAAAAACAACTTTTGATTTTAAGATTCCATTCACTTTTTTACACGTGTAAGGTATTAATTTCCAAAAACATTAATTGATGTAGCTACATGTTTATTTGTTTTTGTTTACAAAATTGTGATAGAGAGACATACAAATTTTATCCAAGAAAATTGAACCATGTCATACTACAGATGACGGTTTGATCTCGTAAGAGACAATTACAGTCTGTTTGATCTCAATGTCTATAGATAAACATACGTTTGTGTTACAGCAAGAAGCTCATTGGATAATTTAAAGGCACAAAATTGAGTGGAATTTTGAATGTTTATTCTTCAAACATAAGTAGGATTTTTAAATTTTCAATACCTTGCGCTATGCAAAGGCCATACCCATTAGCTAGTGATGAAGATTGAGCCATGATGTAAAGACCATACCTATTAGTTAGGTATATTTTGAGAATAAGCATGCCAGAGCTCCTAAAAGTGATATTAGAAGTCACTATAGGACTAAAGACCATCTCATATCTGAGAGATTTTTTAGAATTGGATAGCAATAAGATTTCACTAGCTAGTTAGAGGTAAATCTAGGACCGATCAAGAAATCTGGAGACCAACTAATTAAGGGTCAATACACGAGTAAAGGGAATTCTACTAATTGAGAGGTTGTGGGGATTGAATGGGGATGGGCTTTTAATGTTGAGCTAGAAGCAACCCCTATGAATGAATAGGGATGGGCTTTAAATGTTTAGCTAAAATCAACCCATATGAATGGCTACTATGAGAGTAAAGGGCCAATACAAAAATAAAGAGCATTCTACTAATTGAGAGGTTGTCGGGATTGAATAGGGATGGGATTTCAATGTTTAGTTAGAAGAAACCCCTATGAATGGCTATGAGAGTAAGGGACCAACTTATAGGACCAAACTTTTAGAACTTCTAAGGCCTTGCATAGTTGTATAAGGCCTTGCGTAATTGCATGTAAGATAAATGTAATGGTGCACATGTGACAATGCATGGGGCACAATTATCTCAAAAATAACAAACATTGAAAGACCATAGCTAAAGGGGTGGGGTGGTAGCCTTCAGGAAAAGTACAAGGCAATGGGCCAAAGTGTGTGTGATTGCTAAGGAGGGTAATAGGAATCGTTACGTTAAACAAATCCTCAAAACATCACTTCGTTAACATTAGACACATTCTCTAAACATTAATTTGTAAATTTTAAATAAACCCTCTACTAGTAGTTCTTAAGAAGAACCCTACTTATTTATAAAACTACTCTTAGATTCATACAATACTATAGGAAGTCTCTTCACCTTTGATCTTACTTAGTTATATTTAAGTGAGAGCCAATGATATCACAAAGTTTGCAAAATGGTATTAATTATGTGTTTTTTTGGCAATTTGATGCTTCACATCCACCAGATTTTTTGGGATTCCACCCACACACCTCCCATACACCCACACCCCCATGTCACACAAGTTGAATCATAGCGAGCATGCTTAAAGCCACTCTCTTTTACTGCCTAGTACACATCGTTGTCCCTATGTCACACTATTTGAAGCATAGCAAGCATGCTTAAAGCCCCTCTCTTTTACTGCTAGGACAACCCTCCTTGGACCTTGGCTAGGTATCAATTAACACTAGCACTCTCGAGTGTTTTTTTTTACCAGAAGCCTATGCTATTGCAATCTCTCTCTCTCTCTCTCACACACACACACACACACACACACACACACACACACACACACACACACACACACACACACACACACACACACACACACACACATGCATGAAGGTTATACACAATATTGTTATGATCATAGTTTTAGGTTTCCTTGATGTGCACACGTGTGTGTGTGACGATAGGACAATGATGATGGTAGAGAAAGAAATAGATTAGAGGCAAGGGGAAGCTTGCCCGAGAAGCATCCGTAGTGAAGAGGGAAACAACGGGTCTTGGTCACGTTGGTGAGGTGGTGAGCACACATACCCTCTCTCTCTCTCTCTCTCTCTCTCTTTATATGAGGCTTTTGCGCTCATATTCATGTGCTTATTTAAATTATGCCGCCATTTGACACTAGATTGTGTTTGTTTTGTTGCTCGCCTGCATGGTAAGGTATTGCTTCCATGATCGACAACGGTAGCGTGTCTTTTAACGGGACATTTTCGTCTGAACTTCTCTCTCTCTCTCTCTCTCACTCGCTCAAGTGGTATAACCATTTTTATCACCCAAGTGTGGTACATTGGATATGCCATTTCCCTGTTGAATAACATGTCTTGAGTTCAACTCCTCGTCTGATAGATCGTTAAGGTCTCTTGGGATAGTTTCTTAAGACGTTAAAAATATCTTCTTCTCGGGTGTGTGTGTGTGTGTGTGTGTGTGTGTGTGTGAGAGAGAGAGAGAGAGAGAGAGAGAGAGAGAGAGAGAGAGAGAGATAATAAAAAGAGGAAAATGGTATAACCTTTCTATCACCCAAGTGTGGTAGATTGGCTATGCCATTTCCCCGTTGAATAATAGTTCTTGAGTTCAACTCTCCTCGTCGGATAGATCTTTAAGGTCTCTTGGGATAGTTTCCTACGGCAAAACGATGCTCTCTCTCTCTCTCTCATTGATTTCAATGCATAGTTGATGACGATATTGTTGCATGCGCTAAAGTGCTCTTAATGAGTCCTAGAAGAGTGCCAATGATTTTCTCTTAATGAAACCCCAGCCTTCACAGATAGCACAACTCTCATTCGCATGCCCTTCAGGCTTCCATAGGAGGGAGGACAGACAATCTCTCTCTCTCTCTCTCTCTCTCTCTCTCTCTCTCTCTCTCTCTCTCTCTCTCTCTCTCTCTCTCTCTCTCTCTCTCTCTCTCTCTCTCTCTCTCTCTCTCTCTCTCTCTCTCTCCCTCTCCCTCTCTCCCCCCACGTTTTCGTTGTCGGGGGATATGTGTTCGCTACGTGATCCGGGCAGGCGCCGGGCCTCTGGCTATGGGAGGTGTGAAAGAGAGAGAACAAGAACAACAGATGTAACTGAACCTGGCAATCGCCGTAATCATCAATTAATTGAATATTACTTTGAGTAAAATTTATCCTTAGCCAAGGCGGGCTGTTAATAGTGCCGTCACTTGGGTCATCTGCTAACCAGGAGTTTAAGCTCCTGCTTTAATTAACCGGGCCGTTAACGACACCGGGGCTTAACAATTATTTAATCAATCTCTAGTCGATGACGATGATGGTAACTTCCTCATGTCGCTTCATCTGCTTTGATTGCCCGTGGATTCTATAGTCTTCAATTCAGTTCACTGCCTCGATCATCAAGCTTCAGTTATTATCAAATATTCCACAGCTTCTTGCTCCTTATGCTTTGCACTGGCTTAATTTCCGCTCACAATTTTTTCCGTCTTCTCTAATTGACTTACCTTGATTGTCGTCAGGCTCTGTATACCTTTGATTACCTCTTTTCGAGCATCCTTTGTTCCACTTCCTTGCCTTCGCTAACGTTACCCTATTATCCTCGTTCAATTCTTCGTTAATTGCCCTTCAGTGCTTCTTGCTTGCCGAGGTCGAGAGAGAGGAGAGAGAGCTTTGCTTTGATCCTCCCTTCCAAGCTCCCCTTGCTTCCCTTACGTTCTCTCCCGCTTATCTTCTCCTTATTCACGCCTTGATGCATCCTTTTGCTTCATCTCCCTCAAGCTTCTCAAGGGCAGAGAGAGAGAGAGAGAGAGAGAGAGAGAGAGAGAGAGAGAGAGAGAGAGAGAGAGAGAGAGAGAGAGAGAGAGAGAGAGAGAGAGAGAGAGAGAGAGAGAGAGAGAGAGAGAGAGAGAGAGAGAGAGAGAGAGAGAGAGAGAGCTTGCTATGCTTCTCTTCAACACGAGAGAGAAGAGAGAGCTTTGCTTGCTCAAGAGCGAAAGAGAGGAGAGCTTCGTTCCTTGCTCCCCTCGTGTTGGTTGGAGATCGAGAGAGAGAGAGATTGCTTCAACCTCCTCGCCTCTTGCCCTTGAATCTGCAATCCCCTTTCTTCCTCTCAAGCACTCGTTGATTCCCTTCCTTCTTCCCCGTTTGCTTCCAATACCCCGCATGCAAAAAGTGTCCCTAATAATAGCTCTCTTTTTCCCTACGCAGTAGCGCTGGCATCACTACGCGAGAACGTCTATGATGATGTGGCAGCTGCGATTTTGACTAGTGCCGTTTATGGCGGGATCAACACCGAATATTGTCATGCCACTATGCTGAGCATTTCTGTCTCATGCGCGATGTCTCCTGAGCTTCACCGTGGCCAGCGCGAGCCCATCTCCTCCTCCCCTGCACCCTGCTCGTCGCCGCCTTAGGCTTTCCCCCTTCTTTTTTCTTCCCTTCACACAATAGGCGGCCCTTGTTTTTTAATGGCTTTAGTTTTTAAATTTGGGCGGCCATTAGTCATGCCCTTTAGGTGGGTGGCCGATTCGTCACGCCATTTAACATACATGTCGATCCAAGCATTTCCAAGCAATGGCAAGCACAACATATTTCTCAAGCAGTCCTTCATTAACAATATCTTCATGAAAGATGATGCCCGCATTACCTTTTGGACAGTGCTATACGCCTTCAATATGCAAGAATTCGAATAAGTGATTGTATTCGGAGAGTTTTCCTCTCTTTGCATTTGCTCAAAATTACCAATTTTCTGAGCCCTGCCTCTATTGGATTTATCCCGTAATCATTGCATTCCAAGAGATCACATTCGAACATGAAGCTCTTCAAGCACCTTTTATACTTTATGAGAAGTACACCAAGCTTGGCGTACATGTAAATGGCAGTATACCCTGCTTAGCAATGCACTATAGGAGTTAACATTTTGGACAGATTTTCCTTGAGCACTTACTCTTTTGCATCCCAAAACCCTGGCTGAGACTGTAAAATTCCTAGATAGCACACCGATCGAGCCGGCCGGACCAGTACGAAACCGGCCCCCGGTGAATCTTTAACGGCGGCCAATATCTTGGCAACCGGGACTCCGATCACACTGATTTGAAAAGATCGACGCGCTCCACAAAGTGAGCACTTCAAGCCTGTGCATTCATTTCATTTCTGTCACCTCAGTTGCAGTTGCCCAATACGGTACGGATCTGCAATCGACTTGAACTTTAAACTGCCATAACTTCTTCACCGTAGCTCCAATCGATAAGCCGTAAAGACAGGCCGGTAGATCACTTCAAGCACTACAGTTCTAGATCATAATATTCTATCTATGCTCTCTTCAAGCATAGTCCATTTCTGGCATCATTAAGGCATCAGTTGGCCCTTTTAAACCGCATCTGGCATACATTAATCATTAAACTTGACCTGTTAACAAGCCCTGATCACTGCTCATTAAATGTATTGTCATAAAATCTAATATCTAATATCTAACCAACCCAAATGATTCTCTCATATTAAACTGATCACTTAATGTGGGAGAATAAACGGGAACAAAACAGTAGCAGGGAAAGGGAGAAAATTACACTTTATAAATCTTTATAGAAACAACACAATATGTAAAGTTTTGAAACATTGAAAATGTACATTTTTGAAACATTGTTTGATCGCCAAAAAATATCTCTGCATTAGTCATTTTGAAAAGTACATCATGGTTTGCATGGCATCAAAGCTCTTTGCGTGCACAAGGTATGTGACCTAGCTTCCAGTGGAAGCAATTAAGTGAAGTGTATTTGTTAGTGACTCCTTGCAAAATGTTGTTTTCTCCTTGCGCCTTGGAATCTGAAAAGAAGAAAAATTTAGATTTAGTCATAGTGTATTAAAGACAATCAAAATTTATTGATTTAGTAAGCACCTTTCTATTGTTGAGACTGAATGCATACAATTCCGGCAAAAGTGGAAGTTCTTCACATGTAAGATCTATCCTGAGCTGTGCCAGAGTTGTGCTTGCCATTGTCTCCATCACAGTAAGTAGGCTGTCTCGAAAGTAGAGCTCCATTGATAAAGGTTTGTTCGCAAGGCAGTTCTTTGTATCTTGGTCGAGTGGAATAAGCTGCCCACTAAGAAGATGATATCTAATATAGTAAAACGATACTAAGAAATTTTGAGAGCTTTTAATGAACTTGCAAATTATGGACTTCTTTTGCAAAATACAGATTTTGTTCTGTGATTGTTTCCTATCCCAGTTATCATCTAAAAAGTCCAAACAACTCTCAGACTTGCAAATTGAATACTTGAGGGACTTTTGTATATCCTGAAACAACTTATTCCTGAATCTTTCACTAGTTTGCGAAGCAGGCAGGGACCAATCCTTGTTGTCAAAGGATGGAAGTGACAAAGGAGCTACACGACCCCAACCAATGAAAGTTCTCAGTTCCACATATGACATATCATAAAAGAAAATTCCATTATCTGCAAGTTCCTTGTGTTGTCTTCCTCGGTACATTTGCTCACCAATAAATGCATGGAAAGCATCCAAAATCCCAACTATACTCTCAACTGGTGCCAATCTGTCCTATTCGATGGTGGATAAATATCTGAAACATACCAAAGATGATATCCACCACTTAATATTCGAATATAATCATGCACTAAGAGAGATGCTGAAATAACTTACAGTTGGGTCGATGCCTTGGAAAACTTGGAGGAGATGTTTGCAACCTTAAGTCTGCATGTTGGAAAGCATGTTGTATGAGGACCTCTTTCACCCGCTTGCTTTGTGCACACACTTTAAACTCTTTAACTTGACCCTTGAAAGCCTCCACGAAATCATTCCGTTGCCTCCTCTTCCTCCTCCTAGTTTGCAGTAGAACCCAACTTCCGATAGTTATTCGAGATGGAATCCATGCTTGATCGTCTGTAGTGTAACTGTTAAAAATGCTAACAGAGTCAATGGTAGTGCTAGGCCTTCGAGAAGTAGACATGGTGTGCACTAGAATGAATACACAGAAAGGTTAGCGCAAATATAAAAAAGGAAAGAAGTTTTGAGAGGGAAGTAGAGCTACTCAATGTCATATTTGGGCGGGAACAAAGATACTAGATAGAGTCTTCAATGAAAGTTCTGAAATTCCTCGGTACATAGTTAGTACGACTTACGGCATTTATGCCTTGAAAGCGTGAAATTGTGCAATTTGATGAACCAAAATAATATTTCCTCTTTTTTTTTTATAAAAAAGAGCTTGACTCCAAAATGTCGATTTTCAACGTAACGTTATCCTCCTCCTCATTGGTCGAGCGCCACTCTCTCTCTAGAACTGAAATGCCCAAAAGTGAGTCCAGCTTTCTCCTAATGTATGTCTAACCCTGGTAAAAAGCATTGGGATGCTGTCAAGTCAATTCTCAGATACTTGAGTGGCACTGTAGATAGACAATTATGCTATGGTTGTGGAGAGTCATCCATTCAGGGATTTGTAGACAGTGACTATGCAGGCCGTGTTGATAGTCCTAAATCAACAACAGGTTGGATTTACACATTTGCTGGTTCTGCTATTTCTTGGAGATCTGTTCTTCAAGATTGTACATCCATTTTTACCACAGAGGCAGAGTATGTTGCATTGAGTGAAGCATGCAAAGAAGCTATTTGGCTTGCTCGCCTAGTGAAAGATCTTGGATTAGAGCAGTGTATACCAGTTCTTCATTGTGATAGTCAGAGTGCTATTGCCTTGGCTAACAATCCAGTGTTTCATTCTAGAACGAAACACATTGATGTGCGTTATCACTTCAGACGTGAATGCCTGGCAAACAAGAGCCTTGATTTAGTGAAGATTCCTACATCAGAGAATACAGCGGATGCACTCACTAAGAGTCTCTCCAGCCATCAATTTTAGCACTGTCGTGAGTTGATGGGCGTTGGGTGAAGAGTGGTTCTCTTCCCTTCTTATCAAGTGGGAGAATGTTAGGTTTAATGGCCATGTGGCCGACCGCCCATCACTAACCTACCACTAACCCTAAGTGTACAGCTATACACTTGTGTGAGCCACTAACACTAAGTACAATGTGTATTGTGCCTTAGTGCAAAAAGGAAGAGAAGAAATAAACGGTGCACACAGTACGTTGGCTCTCCCCCTTCAACCTGTGTGTGTGGCTATGGTGGTGTGTGTGTGAGTGTGTGCATGCGTATTCTTCTTCCGTTGTGCTTCCAACTCCTCCCCATCACCTACTCCCATTCTTTGTCGGTGTTGTCTTCTCCACGCACTTTTGCTTCGGTCATTCTCTCATGAATCCACTCTGCACTAATGAAACATGGGAAACATGCAAGGTATCTAGGCACTGGGGGTGCCCTCCTTCCTCCATGTACTTGTTTCCATGCTTCTCTCTCTAGTGCCAAAGGGGTTGACACCATCATTTGCTAACCCAAGCCTCAAGTGTCCAAGCTCCAACCCAAACTCTAGCCATTGAGGTTCGATGTGCCTCCATGCTGGTGAATTGGAAAGGACACGCATTATATTATCATTTGAGTTGTGGTTGGCGTGCCACATGAAAAGCTCCATGATAGACTTGCTTTTAAACATGTGTTGAGTGCGAGGGATTAATGGAAATTGTCTCAATACCTTGCAGTGTATGTGCACCCCACTCACTCCGGTCTTATAGTGTGCTTCCCCGCACACGGGACATGAGGTAGCATGTGCGTGCTCATTGCGATATAGTACGCAATTGTTGATGCATGCATGGATGCGCTCATACTCCATGCCAAGTGCAGTGACATACGATCTAGCTGTCGGCGATCTGGAGCATGTGGTGATCTTTTGGCAACATTTTGCCCATCAAACTACAACAAACAAGCGTATCAATTCAATTGCAAAAAGACACCATGAAGCAAGAGAGATGTATAAAAAGCCATATAACGAACTTACCCAAGGAGTAGATCGACACTTTCATTGAACACTCAATCATCAAAAATTACAACAGGGCACGAGATGTAGTTTTGACTGCATTAAAAAAACCCTAAAATAGCCCAAAAAACTCAGATGAGCTTTCAAGCTTGCAAGTTTTTTTCAAAAAATTTATGGCTAAAAAATCTTAAAATTTCTATGTCATCCTTTATATAACAATGAAAGATCTTGAAAACAATGAAAAATTGACGAATTTATAATCACATGTTTAACTCAATTAGTTTACATCTCCATAATCACATCAATTTTTGACCAAATAATAAAACATAAACTTTGTGCTTTCACTATTGTGATAAAAAATGCAAATAAATAACAAGCTTATAATTTACAATCCCCAAATTTTTTATCTAATTTAAAAAAGGCAACTAATAAGATTACCTCTACTTTTGAAACAAAGATTCATAAACAAAACTAAAAACTAAAATTAACTCTTAATGCAAGACATATTTAAACTTGCAAAAAAATCAACGTTTTTCTAAAAGTTAAGAGAAACCATTACAATAAACATAGGCAATCTACTTGCTAGTTCTTCACAACAAAACACTACAACAAAAACAGGTGTTATCGATGCATATATCGACGCTGCCCATCGCTGTGTGCGTCGCTATACGCGTCGCTGTGAAACCACTCGCTATTAGCGATGCGGATAGCGACGCTCATAGCGACGGGCATAGCGACGACCATAGCTGAAATTTTTTTTCTTGGGCAGAGGGCAGGTAGCCTGGCCTATGCCCAGTTAAAAGATGGACACAGCCACAGCCAGACTTCCTGCCCTCTGTCCAAGAAAGCGAGCAGCACCAAAATATCAACCATGCTCCCACGCGCAGAAATTTCGGCAGAGTTCCCTTTGTTTTTACATAAACTTTTCAAAAAAAACCATATCATGTATATGCCTCCTAGATGCTATCCATGTAGGATCTCACATGAGATTTAAGGCCAATGAAAGACAACCGTACCAACTGAAAAGCATAGCCATAACTTAAAAGCATAACCATAACGAACCATAACCATAACTTAAAAGCATAACCATAACTTAAAACCATAACCGGCTATAACCACTTTGATCAAAACCATAATGTAGATAACCATAACCATAAACAAAATTAACAATAACCATAAGCATAACCAAAAAGAGAAACAATAACTGTCTATACAATGACAATGACAATAATCATAACCATAAGGGAAACAATAACTGTCTGAACACTAACTGTTTGTACAAAAAAGAGACACAGAAGCGTGTCTGTGTCTTACAAAGCATATAGATGAAATCTGGTCCACTAATGACTAGGCGTCGCAACCTGCACATAGGAAAACTCACAAAATTAGTATTGATATTACTTCACATATACTGACTTAATTAAATCAACTCACACATATTAACGTCTCACCTCAAGCGATCAACGAGACTGTAAGGCCTCCCAGTCTACAGGCTCTCCTGAAGCTTCAAGATCATTCAGTACTTCATAGATACCTCTGCGATATCCATCTGACTCCTCCTCGCGTGATGGAGCTCGATGCATCACAAGATTCTGCGTTTATACAAAAATCAAAGTAATAAGAATACATGATTCATCGCGTTTTAAAAAACGCCATAGTTAAGATTGGATTAGAAACTCACAAACTCATAGCGAAAGGTGTTGAAGCCTCCGCTGCCAAGATGAGATGTCCCCCTAGTCATCTGTCGTACCTGCGTGGCCTCACGCTGCTGTCTGAAACGCGTGGCCGCTGTCCGCTCATCCTCCCTGATCTGCAGTCACACGTCTCGTGTGGGATGCCCGAAGGCTTCGGTGAGCCGGTCCTGAAAGCCTTCCGAGCTGCATCTCGTCGATGTTTGATGGTGTCCCGTGCAACACCATTGATCCACCGCGCCGAAACAACGAAAGAACCCGGAGCAGGCTGGTACTCTCTCAGGATGGTCTCCACTATGTAAGTGACTTTTTCCTTGTCTTGCTGATCCCAAGACGTCAGAATGCTGGTCGAAAATTGCAGCTCCACGAGCTGGCGAATCCGCTGTCGCATCTCAGTCCCGACTCTATTCATGTCAACAGAACCATCTCTCCCTATAGTATAGAGCTTGGAGGCACTAGGATCGTGTGCCCCCCAAGGTGTCCGAGGTGTGCCAAGAGGTGTGTCGAGAGGTGTGCCTAGGTAAGACGGGGGTCGTGAGCAAGGAGGGGTCGAAGCATCTGTGGACCCTCCTCCACAACAACCACCACCTCCACCTCACGATCGTCGAGATCGGAGAGTGCGCCTGTGCTGCGGAGATGAGGACGTACCCGCCTCTGCCCCACCCCTAGGTGTCGAAGCGGCCGTGATGGGAGAAGAAGGCGTCGTACCCATAGGCGTCCTGAACCCCGTAGGCATCCCCCCCCCCAGGCGTCGATCCCTCGGGTGTGAAGCCCGGAGGCGTAGTACCCGTGCCTCTGGCTACCCAGTACTGAGAAGCCTCTGCCATCTGAGCAGGCGTCATCTGTGTAACGAAGCCCATTAATGCATCTGCACTCATGGAAGCGGGATTTGATACTTACAGAGCGTGCACGAGCATGCAATCTTTTCCTCCATGTTAGTTGATGACGTTGCCATCTACAATGATTATGAATGTTGTTTTAATATATATATATATATATATATATACTCCTCACAATGTAAACTACCTCGCATTCTCTAGTCTTGCCCAATCTCCGTACACCTCGGTCCAGAGGTGTACGGAGATCAGGACCACCGGGTCAAAATCTCGTCTTTATTGGTCAAATCCTATATGGGTAGACACATACGTGCACTCCCAGGTGTACATGGCAATGCATGTAGCAGACAAAACCCCTTTGCCTCTTTTAGTTCCATAGTTTCTTCTCTGTCTACGAACCCACCTGCCTCCATTCCGAGGTAGCCTTTCAGAGAAAGCTTTCCAATACCGCACTTGATGAAAGCACAAGCCATGGAAGTTCTCAGCCCAATGAAAGTTTTCTACCTGATTGTAAACCGGATGGGGCCTCCATGTCCAAGCCAGAAGATAATGTGGAGATGGATGAGCAACTTGAGAAAGATTCAGAAGCCTTGCATGGTTCTTGCTCAAAAAAGCGATCTCGATCTCTCTTTCTCTCTCGATCTCACTCTTGCTATCTCTCTTTCTCTCTCTATTTCCTTATTTTCCTATCTCTCTCTCTGTCTCGCTCTTCACTTCCCTACCTCTCTCTCTCTCTCTCTCTCTCTCTCTCTCTCTATATATATATATATATATATATATATAACTCTCTTTCTCTATCTCTCTATTTCCTATCTCTCTCTCTACTTACCTCTCTCTCTCTCTCTCTCTCTCTCTCTCTCTCTCTACTTCCCTATCTCTCTACTGATCGAACGAGCGACTGAGCTAGGGAGATCTAGACGTCCACGACTGCAGAGGACTACACAACATCGACAGAGGCTGCATCAGAGGATCTAGCTAGGTCACTTTGGCTCGACATGCATAACGCCCGGTCAGACTACTGACCATGGAGGAGATTGATGAGATCCACCAGCGACAGCTGCTGGATCTCCTATGATCTACCTATCCCAGGTAGCTAGTTTAAGCATTTAGTCCATACCCAGCAGTTTAGGATTCCATAATATTTTATTTTGTCATCTTCTTACTCTGACTTTGTATCAGATCCATCACATTGTAACTTTCTTGTCTCATGTCTCATATCTCATAGGTCACTTTGGCCTTTCGAAGACGTTAATATAACATTTCATTTCATTTATCTCTTTAATTATTTTTCTTTAATTTTAATTTCCTAAGCATACATTAATTCTCTATCTCTCTCTCTCTCTCTCTCTCTCTTTGATTACCTACACACACACATTTCTCTCTCTCTCTCTCTCTCTCTCTCTCTCTCTCTCCTACACACACACACCTCTCTCTCTCTCTCTCTCTCTCTCTCTCTCTCTCTCTCTCTCTCTCTCTCTTTCCTACACACACACACACACACACACACCGCTCTCTCTCTCTCTCTCTCTCTCTCTCTCTCTCTCTCTCTCTTTCCTACACACACACACACACGATGTAGAGAGAGAGAGAGAGAGAGAGAGAGGGGTTGGGGGGGGGGGGGGGGGGCATAATACCTGCGCAGCACGTGGAGGCTAAGATTTGAGCAGAGCGAAGGCGAAAATGGCCCCTGCTGCTCGCGGGTTTCGCTTTTTTCCCCCAATTTTTTTTGCGTCGCTATATGCGTCGATATACGTGTCGCTATAGGAGTCGATATACGCGTGGGAAGTAAAGCCTTTCCACGCGTATATCGACGTACATTGAGACGCATATAGCGATGCGTATAGCGACGCCCACTAATTTCGTCGATATACGTGCGTCGATATCTCCATGTTGTGTTGTAGTGAAAAATTTTAAAACTTGGTCTTAATACTAAATCAAGCATGAAAGAATAGTAACACCTCAACTAAATGAAAAAATATATACTTGTGTACATATATATAGATGAGTGAGTAGAGGGAGAAAGCTAAATCTCATATTGCTCTCTATAATGTAGATGTCAAACAAGAGACCACCTCAGCCATCTGGTTCTTCTTTTGGTTGGTTCCCACCCGGAGTGGACATCGCCTCCAGTGGACCCGATTTTTGAGGCAGTGAGACCAAGCAAAGAAAACAGGTTGCAGGCATGGCCATCCTACACCTACTCTACTCAGGTTCCTCCACCGTTGGCAGATCCAAACCTACAACGGGTGCTCTCTGTATGGGACCATTATCTATGTTCTACATAGGGATTGTTTGGTCGCTACACTTTGTAGCAGCTTGCAAGCTACGATCTTTCTCCGTACTCCACGCCATAAAGGAGTCAAGGAGAAACTCCTTACATCCAGAGCCTCGCACGGACGGCACCTCACTCTACGACCCCTTCTTACCGTCCTACTCCCCTTCCATCACAAGGTCCCACTTCATTGCATCGCATGGTACCACTCTCATGGCATTGCAGGATCCCACGCCACTCCATTCCGCTCCTGCTTTGCCTAAGCACCATTGGCGCACTTCTTCTAGCGGCACACGTCAATGCTCGTCTCAGGGCAGCAAGCACCGAGACAGGCGTAGCGGCAGGGGATCTTGTGGCTTCGCTTGTTTTGGTAGTGGGGGTGGACAGACTCCCCTATTTCAGAGTGTGTCATCCCAGACACAGAGGACAAGGATACTGATGAACTTGTGTTAGACTCGCATGGATGCTACTATAGGATAAAGTATCGTGGGGAGGTGGACTATGGTACAGCACAGGTAGGGCGTTTTGATGCCATCTTCATATTCTTATACATTCAATGTATAAGAACTATTTGGTAAATTTTAGAGACCAACTATCCATGCTACACACGAAAGTCGTGGCTCCCTGCAAAATACCTCGAATAGCATGATAGAAACAACAAAACACCGCAAATATGCATACCTGACAAAGCGTGTGAGCATATAATCAAATCGTACTCAAACAGAGAGAGAGTGAGGGCATGATCGAACGAGAGAGCACGTGCAGGCGCACCTCCTAGAGCGGAGTGCTACGCCGGCACGGCGAGAGAGAAGAGGGGAAGTACACAGACACTGGGTGCAATCTCCCCCCGTGCAAGAGTGACCATTTCCCTCTTGCACGTATTTGTTTTATAGATTTCTTGAATGGTCAAATTGGTTACAAACTGGCCGGCCGGTCATAATTGGCCAAAGCTCATAAAAGAGCACTTGAATAATAAAATATACATGATATACAAATACATTTGCATAGGCCAAGCTGGGTCTAGTCTTTTCCACCTGGCAGCTACAATAAATCATAAAATATCATTTCTATAACATACCTCTCCGTTGGAAAGCAACTGTCCTCAGTTGCGAATATAAAAAGTCTGCAAACAATACTTGTCGAAAACAATGATTAGTATGTTGTGTCACAAACATCACATAATAAAAGAAAAATTTATGAAACTAAACAACATTAGCTTATGCCTGTCGTCATCCACATACTACCTATTCTAGTGTCCCATACCACTAGAATAAGCAGTATATGTCATACCCTGATGAATAAGGATATCATTGGTCACACTCATCATTGTATAAATGAATTCTCATCAATCTCAAGTTCACTACCATAAAGACTATCGTGACAGAAAATCATCATATACCAATTCAAATCCAATTCCAAATCCAAATCCAAAATATCTTTCATTTTCTATACCCGGGTAACAAAATCATACCAGTTACAGTGGTGGCCAGCCATTGCAGCATGATTTTGTGATTGGTGTTGCCTAAATCGGCGAATCTACACCAATAAGACGTGCTGCCTAAATCGGCGAATCTGCACTAATGTTGCCTAAATCGGCAGATCTGCATTGGATATTGTTTAAAAATCATACATCTGAAGTTTATTATTGTGCTGCCTAAATCGGCAGATCTGCACCAAGATGAGTATCTACACACTGCCTAGATCCGCGAATCTGTGTGTGCGTGACCAATGGACTAGGCAAGACATAAAGGAAAAAATATTTACTATGTTGCTGACATCATAGTGCAATATATGAAAGCAGTTACAAATTGTTGTGCACTATCCCAGAGTACTGTCGCTCACATGAGTAGCTGCATAGCTTACTGACAAAGCATCTTAACAAAATTATCTCACAAAAATTTCTTTGAATTCAATTAGAGGGCATAATCTTCGCAATGTTTGAGTATGCAGCTTAAATACAATGTGGAGACAAATACAATGCAGAGAAAAGAGGGGTGACGTATTCGAGGTACATACCAGCAGGATCCAGAGTGGCTACTTAATTTTGCGTGTTGAGGAGTTGTGTTGTCTCTTGGAATGGTATCAGTAAACATAACTAGGAGCTTGGCACAATCTTGTATGACATAGTTAGTATAATCAAGTAGGAGATAGTCAGGTTTAGGTGAGGATAGATATTGGATCGATAACAGAGTAGGGGGTATCATAAAACTTGATAAAATACAGTGAGATGATTAGTACAAAAGCCGTAGAAATGAATTTACAAAATAAAATTAAAAGATGACTTATCTGACGTCCTTGCATTATGGTCTGCATCGGTTTTTGTGAATCCTTAAATGAGTTAGAGAAATGTAACAAAAACAAGTGAAGATTATGATAACATCATTTGATTAAAGTCAAGCAAGGCAAATACTTTTCGCAAAAAGAACATGCAATATAGCCATGTCAAAATTAGATGAAGTTGCGAAAAGGGGTCACCGAGCAAGCGAGCAGTAGTAGTATGAGCATGAATTTCAAAGGTTAAATACTGTGCTACATACCCAAAATCATGCAAGTCTTGCCGTCAATATCTAAAGATTGGAAGTAAAATTAAATTTCTGCAAATAGTGTGATAGAATCACTGAGGATATTAGAGTTATATAAACCTAAGTCTTATTATCACTCGATGAAGCTTGATTGTGGTCGTCTCCAGCATATCATTTCGTAGTTGTGTTCCAAATACTTTCTGCCTTAATTACTGTTGTTACCCACCGCAAATTTGTACCATTCGTCAATATCTAGTTATATTTTCATCGTCGATGGGACATATCGTCAATGTAATTTTGAGGGGGGGGGGGGGGGGGGGGGTAGCGGGGGGGAAGGGCTCTTTTAAAGAGGTGTCAGATGCAGTAGACGAGGGTTACATTAAATGGCTTCAAAGGCCAAAATTATATTGTGAGTCGAAGTTGATGCAATCAATGTGAATCTAATCCAGTGTGGTCTGTGTACTAAAAATAAGATGAGATAAAACGAAAGACTAAAATTAAAACCCTAAAAAAACTCTATACTAAAATTGTCAGCATCATTGTTGATGACTAAGGATACATGGCATCGGGCGTTGTGCGAGAAAGTAGTGCATTGCTCGCTGAAGAACGTCAACAATGGGCACCTCTGTAAGCAGCGATATTGGGAGGGGAAAGAGGGAAAGTGAAATGAAATAAAAGGTTATATTACTCATCGTCAAAAGGCCTATGAGACCATGCTGATGCAATCTTTATGGATTGAATACAATGTCTCGGTACAAAATTGTAATCAAATAAAGTGAAAAACTAAAAGTCTCAGGGAATTAGACTAAGTTCGAAAGAGATTTGTCAATGTCCGTCTCTGTAAGTAGTCGGGGGGACTCCAGTGTTGTGTGGGCGTCGGATGTAGCGAACAGAGAGAGAGAGAGAGAGAGAGAGAGAGAGAGAGAGAGAGAGAGAGAGAGAGAGAGAGAGAGAGAGAGAGAGAGAGAGAGAGAGAGAGAGAGAGAGAGAGAGAGAGAGAGAGAGAGAGAGAGAGAGAGAGAGAGAGAGAGAGAGAGAGAGAGAGAGAGAGAGAGAGAGAGGGGGGGGGGGGGAAAGAGAGATGGAGAAATGAAATAAAATGTTATATTATTTTTTTGCAACTAAAGAACAAAAATCGTGGAACGAACAAATACTTAGTAAATCACTCGTCCTTCCACGGGTCTTAGCTTCTCTCTAAAGAGCTACTCTCATTGTTATCGGTCGTGCAGGTGTGACAGCTTTGGCTCCTTCATTTCCAAGAAAGGTAAGAATATGGCAAGAATAGCTTTCTTTAGCACGGACAGAAGCTTACAGTGTTAGCATGGCACATTTAAAATACTGGATGCACTTGGCAGCTTTCAGTAATCACTGGCCACCTCTGTAGGTCTTTGAACTGGGAGGGGAAAAGAGAGAAAATGAGAGTGATAGCAGTGTGAGCCGGAAAAGGGAGGCTGTGGCCCTTCAATTCTTAGAGATGCAAAAAAAAGAAAAAAACCTGTTAATTTGTATGCTGCATTCGGGTCTTGGGCCAAATGACCCTAAATTCTCGGAGATGCAAAAACCTTGGCGAATCTGCGTGCACTCAAGTGAGTCAACATGACACGTGCACGTGCATAAAGAAGCCGAAAGGAAGCTCGTAAGACGATCAAGGATGAACTGGTTGATAGAGCAGGCAAGGTGGAATCAAAATCGAGCACAACTACTCCCTTGATCTTTGAGAGATTTCTTGAGGATTTGTATTTCAAAAAAGGGAAGGGACCATCCCCTGCATGCTTTTGTTTTCGTTTCCTATTCACGTACATACCTGCACCTACTTGAGCATGGGTAGCGGAGGTCCAAGCTAGTGAAGAGGAACCATGAACTGGTCTTCCTAGAAAGGAAAAATCCTGGATAGCTTATGCACTGCAGAATGGATCAAAGGAGAAGTTAAAAAAAAACGAGTGTCACAGGCAGCCAAACCTTCCATGGGTATAGCCAAAAATAAGACTCAGACCATAACAAGATGCCAATATAGTGATGCGTGCTTGTGTGTGTGTAACAAGGGGTTTTAAGTTGTTCCTCAGTGGCGTTCAAGCAGAACTAGCAGCCGTCCAAATTAACCAGAAGAAAGAGAAAATTTGAGTGGTACGCAACTGAGAGTAGGTGAAGAATGAGGCGGCGAGAGAGATAGCGAAGGAAACGCGAAATATTGAAATATCTACCACTGGCAGTATTCCCCTGCTCATTAGTCTCCATTCCATGCATATTGTGCTCCATTAAAAAAAAGGTAGCGTAAGGTGGGCGCCACTTTTTGTGGAGCGTTACCAACCGTGATGTTTCTCACCCTTGCAGGCAGTTGATATTCTTCGAAAGCATGGTTGTCACAGGCTCTTCTTGCGAACTGAACACTCTCTGAATGGTAGCCACAGATAGTCATCGTCATCCATTGACGGATCAGGTCATCAATTACTGCGGCATGTAGGATGACGTGGGCCAGTAGTTTAATGGAAACTTGCTGACGTCACTTCTTCCCTGTGCTACGGCTTCCTGTTGCACTCTCCCTACTTCTCTCCGCTTCTATCTCCATCAGCTTTTCTAGTGTTAAAGAAGTAGTTTGTTGATGTGCATATTGTTGCCGACTGACACAGTACTCTTCTAAGGTGCAGTCCAACTTAATATGTAGGGTGCCGTTGTCTGCTACACATCAGATGGAAGTAAACCGCTGCTGCCATTGTTAGTGTCGCTGTGGACAACAATCTAGCATGACACTTAAGGTTACAGCTCTAAAAACATTTGTGGGGTGGTTTCTCACGAATTAAAACTGCCTATTTATTCTCCTCTGCCGACCGACAGTGAGGTTCTTCGAGTATAAGATGTTACTTATCTCAGTTTCTTGTTGAGCATCACGTTTTGACTCCTAGCCCAAGTCTTTGGAGGTTGTGCTAATGGCGTTAAAATTTCTCGACTTTTATACAAAATTCTTCAGCGTCTCTTCTTCATTTGTTGCTACTATGCAGATCCTATGATGATATTTTTTTTCCGTGCTTATTAATTATATATACATTAATACTATGTAAAATTTAGTCACAGTATAAAATTATCATTCCTACTATCTTATTCAGATCTGTTCTACTAATTACAAATTAATGAAGGATAATGTTAGATTTGCATGAAAAAGATAACATAAAACAAGGACATAGAATTATAATTTTTGAAAACCAGAAGAAAACAAGAGCACTTACCTTTTGGTTATCCTAATCTGCAATCACTGGAGCGTAGCCTCAGCTCTGATACCACTGCCACAGCTGGAGGCATGGAGCTCCTTGCAAAACATCCAAAATAGCATACTACAAACCATAAACAGAATAGTTGACATACCTCACAACCGCATAGACGCATAATCACGAACAGAGAGAGACAAGAGCGAGAGAGAGAGTAGTACGGCTCGTGCAGGTGCACCTCCTAGAGCGGAGTGCTACACCTGGCACGGCGAGAGAGGAAGAAGAGAGGAGAGAAGAATGAGACGGACACTGGGTGCAATAGTGACCATTTCCCTCTTGCATGTATTTGTTTTATAGATTTCTTGAATGGTCAAATTGGTTACAAACTGGCCAGTCGGTCATAATTGGCCAAAGCTCATAAAACAGCACTTGAATAATAAAATATACATGATATACAAATACATTTGCATAGGCCAAGCTGGGTCTAGTCGTTTCCACGTGTTAGCTGCAATAAATCATAAAATATCATTTCTATAACAATCCAATCATGCATGCTACATTGAGGACACATTGCATGCTAGATTTCCAAATGCCCCCAATGAGCATTTTTCACAATAGTGGTTGGAGGGCTACATAAAAACATTTTTGAAAAACGAGCAGTCCAATGTACGGTGCATAGCACCCAACCAAGTTAGAGATCTAGCCTAGGAGCTATCGTGGTGACAACATGGCAAATGCGGAGTGGGAGTGGACACTGCAAGAAAGAGTGATCAGACTGCAACGAGCTCATTTTATAGACAACAATGCAAAGCTCTGGCGAGACAAACTTCCATGCACTATGGCTTGGGAGGCAAAGCAGCATGGAAGGACACATATGTAAGATTGGTTAAGTTAAATCGATGATTATAAAGATTTTTGTTGATGATTTTTTGTTGGTATTGCTAATTTAGAAAAATATCACTCTTAGTCGACCACCCAGAGAGATGGTCAAGTTTCAGGAGCGGCATACAGAATTTGAAACTTGGTGATGGTTGTTGGAGAACAACCACATCTCTTGTGAGCAATTCAACGTAGCGATTGGATCACTACAAGCGGTAAGTTTGAACAAATAATATTGTATCAATTGTTTTGATTTGTTGATATTTGTTTAATTTGGTTTGGATTTATGTAGAGTTAGGGAGATCAAATGTACATGCCTGTGGGCGACGATGAGGAGGAGGAGGATTACATAGAAAATTATTTGTCTAAACTCTCATAAAGTCCCAATGTGACATAATGTATATACAACTAATTTCATTTTATTTGTAACTTTTTTCAATAGTTGACCTTTTGCACATTAAATTGTCAAGGTATATTCAATTTAATTTTTTTGCTTTTTTTGTATACTCTTTCAAAAAAGAATTGATGTTTCATATGTTTTATGTAGGTCAAAAACAAAGGTGCTCATTTGGGCCACCCAAAACTTGGTGGTCCAAATGAGCACCTTTATTTTTGAATAGGCGTTTAGCTAGCGATAATAGTTGTGGCAATTCACACGATAATAGTCACAAGTATATTCCTGCATCTATTAATATGTATATTGTTGCTTAACCACTACCGCATCCTTTGTCATTGCTATTGCCGCACACGCTGTTAGGAGTTTGTGGGAAGAAGTGATTGCGCATATGTACATACACATGCATGGTGCATCGAATAAAGGATTTCCCATTTTCTAGAGCCAAGTGGTAACGTGGGGCCTACATGTGTACATGTAGGACATCGTGTACATATTACATCGATTTTCATCGTCACTGGTATTAGTGTGTTTTTTGTATAATAATGAGGAGTTGGTAGAGCGTAAAACTTCTCGAAGAAGCTATCAGTGGGCCAATGCCATGAGGTAAGCAGGTGCGTCAAATGGCATCCAGTGGCATTAGGAGGACAAATGGGATCAAGACTTGCATGTGGATAAGTGAGGACACAACGGGAGTGTTTTCTTATGATGAATTATGCAAAAAGGTCTTCATGAGAACTGTATTTGGGGGCCACTTCATGTGATTGCAGGATACATTATTGGAAAATATTGAGTGCTATGTGTGCGGATAGATGTAGAAGGGTAACAAAAATGAGTTGGGTGGCCATTTTTTGGCCTGTTCGGGGTCCGTTTGAGGTAAATCAAAAGGCCAAAGGTGCCCAATGGATATAAGTGAAGTGTGGACACTAAAAAACCTGAGAAAAAAACCATCAAAATGTGGAGAGAAGAGGAGGAACAGCCACAACTCATTTTTTGTTGTTTTTGGAGCCTGTTTTGGCCATAAACTACTTATCCGAGGTCGGATTTGATAGACTGAGAATTTGGGCCATTCCGGACACAATGGTGGTGTCCATTTTGCCAAATTCCTTACTGTTTTTCTGTTGTTTTGGTTGTGTAAGTTTCTCATGTGAGCGAAGCCTTTGTTCAAATTTGTAATTGTATATGGTATATTTCGTCCATATTGTTTGCCCCATTGATGTTGACCCAATCTTAATTGTATCTAAACATCAGAAATATTCCTCTTTTGAGATGAGTTTTTTGGGTGTGTGTGTGTGTATGTTGAGTGGGCAAGTGGATAGTCTCTCTCCTCTCACTCCATTGATGTGTTCCCTGTCTCAGCCAGGTGAATTGTGCAAGCCAAGTGGTGCCCCATAGTGTGTGTGTGTGTGTGTGTGATCCCAAGAGTATGTGCTGGGTGATTATAGAGGATTTGTGTGTGTTTCCATCCAGCTCACATTCTTTTGGTGTCCGAATGGAGGATCTTCTTCAAGTACCTTCAGCTTCGGGATTACAGGTTGCAGATCACAGATTACAGGTTACAAGTATAGGTAATTCACATAGATACAGGTAGTTGGAGTACAGTGATATACTGACAAGTGGAAGTCACTTGCAGTTGCCGTGGGTATGCATCATTTGGTGCCTGTTTGAGCGCATTTTCTGGTATTGTACGTTACTTGTGGATACTGCCATTGTATGCCTTTGTGGAACCTTACTTGGTTTTATTTGGCAGTCCCAACGATTTCTAAGACTTGGTCTGGAAGATAGTTATTTCTGAGACTTGACTATATGATATTTGCATAAACCTTCGTGAGAGGGTCATGGTGAGGTTTTATTGAGCTGGCGGATTCTCAAATATGAGATCCTTTTGGTGATACAGGTGGCTGGAACACCCTTTTTGTGACCTCGTTATAGGCTATGTACTAGTGATTCCTACTTGATGCTTGGGTACCATTTTTGGTAGGTTATGTATACATATATTGTCTATATTTTGGGTTCTTATTGCTCTACTTATGGGGAAACTCTGCCAAAATTTTTCCAAGTTGTGATGGCTGGTTTTTGGCCTTTTGAGCCATTTATGTTGTTATGCTGCTGAAATTCTAGCAAAATCAGAGGGTAAATAGTCAAGTGTTCTTTCTTAGGAGAGCTGCATGGATGGATTTTAATGGATAATCACGATGGACCTCAGTTCACTCCTTTTCATTTTGCACAAAATCCAAATAAATGTTCATGTGGATAGGAAGATTTTTTACCAACAGTGCATAGTCTTTATGTTTGGGCCAAGAAGATTAAGAGAGATACCGGAATCTCCTTTGCCTGTTGTTATTCTGATGATTAAGTATGAAAACTCATTTGATGTGCATGTGTTCATCCTTTTCTAAAAGCTTGAGCTCCATTGAAGTTTTTGAGGATTGAGTCAGTAAAAAGTTTTGGGTTCTTGCACGTGTGTTAGAAGGGGTTCTCAAAGCATCGAAACTTGGGTAGCCATGGCTTTCTCTTATCCGGAATTTCATGGAAGAAATGATGAAGATGTGGAAGACTTTTTGGAGCAAGTAGAGGTGGCATGCATAAGCAACGATATGTGTGATGAGGAGAAGATTTTGAAGCTATTTGGTTTCCTTTTGAAAGATGAGGCCCGTGTTTGGTTTATGGATTTGAAAGCTAAAGAAACAGTGGCTTCTTATTATGGTTTGAGTCTTGACAAGTTTATAGAAGCTTTTTTAGAGCATTTCTAGGTTTTTGTAGATAGAAATGTAGTAATGGAATGAGCTCAATACTCTTAAGCAAGCTTATTATCAAGGTTTTGATGGCTATATACAAGTTTTTACAGATTTATGGACTTGGTGGTGTGTTGCTCTTAAGGACGAGACCCCCCTTGTTCATCGAACAAAAGTTCTTTTGTTGATGGTTTGTCACCTTGGTTGCGGTGTGAGGTTGAGTTGAAGAGGCCCAAGTCTTTTGAATATGAGGTACACATTGCAAAGCACAAGGAATGGAAGATTAAGCGTCTTGAGGAGCATGGTATCAATACAGGTACGCATGTGCAAGATGGATTTGACATACGAGATGAGGTTAAGCCAAAGCAGGTGAAAAGTAGCCTATCCTATGATGTTTCTTGTTTCTTCCCAAGGTCTATTGTGAGGCGTAAAGAGGTCTTGCAGGTTGACAGGTTTATGGAAGAGCCTAAAGAGGTGAGTGATGCTTTGGATACAGGATTGAAAAGTCTTGAAGAGGATGCATTGGCTACTTGTGTACCTTGTGATTCTGTGTGTGAGTGTGAGGTTGAGATTATTGACGATGGGCACTTGTGAGCATGATTGTGGTTTAGTGCAAAGACCTATACCCTTGGAGATTGATAAATCCATGCTAGAAGCAATGGATAGTGGGGATAGCCATGATTATGATGTGGATGAAGTTATGTGTGATGATGAGTATGCGTATGATGATGAGAAGGGGTTTGGCATATATGAGTCCAACGTCAAGGAACTCAAAGATATGGATGCCTATGTTAGGGATATGTGTGCCTTGGGGATACTTTTGTACTTTGGATTTGAACAACTTTACCTTCACACAATGATTTTAGCTACTTGGGTGCATGATTTACAGGTTGTTGCTATGGCTAGTGAAGCCAAGATGCCAGGTGATGAGTCACTTGAGTTGTCTCAATCAATTGGGTTGAATGTGGTATACAATATTTATGCTTTTGGAGCTCCAGATAGGGTGGATGTGTTAGTTGGATATGCTTATGGTGCATTTTGATTGATTGGTGACAAAGATATGTGTGGTACTATGATGCTTTTTGTGATTCAGGCGATATGCCTTTGGCCTTTTGATCCAGGTGAAATGAGCATCTATTAGTGTTGCTGCTGAGCATGAATGCTCTAGCAGGCTAGGGGATGGGCAAATTATGTTAGGAGTTTTCTGGAAGACATGATTGTGCATATGTACATACACATGCATGGTGCATCGAATAAAGGATTGCCCATTTTCCAGAGCGCCCAGGCGGTTACGTGGGGCCCACATGTGTACAGGTAGGAAAACATGTACATAGTACATCGATTTTCATCGTCACCAGTATTAGTGTGTTTTTTCTACAATAATGAGAAGTTGGTAGAGCGTAAAACTTCTCGAGGAAGCTATCAGCAAGCGGACGCCATGAGGTAAGCAGGTGCGTCAAATGGCATCAAGTGGCATCAGGAGGACGAATGGGATCAAAAATTGCACGTGGATAAGTGAGGACACAACGGGAGTGTTTTCTTGTGATGAATTATGCATAAATATCATTAGGAGAACTATATTTGGGGGCCACTTCACGTGATTGCGGGATGCATTATTGGAAAAGGTTGAGTGCCAAGTGTGTGGATGGATGTAGAAGGGTAACAAAACCGAGCTGCGTGGCCATTTTTTGGCCTGTTCGGGGTCTGTTTGAGGTCAATCCAAAGACCAAAGGCGCCCAAGGGATAAAATTAAAGTGTTACCATCAAAACGTGGAGAGAAGAGGCGAGGTCGGATTTGAGAACTTTGAGCACTTTGATATTGTAGACTGGGGTTTTGGGCTGTTTCGGACGTAATTGTGCTGTCCATTTTGCCAAATTACTCATTGTTTTTCTACTATTTTGGATGTGTATATTTCTCCTATGTGAGCGAAGCCTCTATTCAAAATTTGTAATTGTATATGGCATATTTCGTCCATATTGTGTGACCTATTTGTCCAATTAGTGTTGTCCCAAGCTCAATTGTATCTCAACATCAGAAATATTCCTCTTTTGAGCTGAGTTTTTTGGGTGTGTGTGTGTGTGTTTGTCTGTGTTGAGTGGGCAAATGGATAGTCTCTCTCCTGTCACTCCAGTGGTGTGTTCCCTGTCTCGGCCAGGTGGGTTGTGCAAGTCGAGTAGTGCCCCATAGTGTGTATGTGTATCATCCCAAGAGTGTGTGTCGGGTAATTATAGAGGATTTGTGTGTGTTTCCATCCCACTCACAATGCAGTATTTCTCTTTCTACTTTTCTTTATTAACCGGCGATAACGCTAGCAATCCTAGAATTTTCCTCCTATAGTGGAAATAGACAAATTGCTTAATCTCTATATTTACTATTTATGTGTATCATACATATTTTGATCATATGCAATTGTGATGTCTCTTTTGATTGTAGACATCAAAGAGTTACACTTTGCATGATTGGGTTATTATCACAAGCTTAAGTCAAATTGTTATGGTTTATTGATTCATTTTATTCCTTACATACCGATGTTGAAGAGTTACACTTTTAATTGGTTTATAATCAAAAACATACATCTTGATTATTGTTATGATCATTTATTATTAATATTATGACTATAGAGTTTTTTTATACTACCATGATACATTTTTATGATGATTACAAATCTTTTATACTGATAGTTTGTTAATGAGATGATTATTTCTTTATAGAGTTGTTCCATGATACCATGATAAGTTTACATAGTGATTACAAAATGTTTGTTCTTATCGTTCTTCTTAAGATTATTATTATTCCATGGAGTTATTCCTATGTTTCTATGATTAGAAGTCATTTGTATTGATTGTTCATACACAAATTCTATATATAGTTTATCACAAGTCATTCATATTGATTGTTCATTTTATTGAGATGGTTATTATTTCATGGATTTTTTCTGTGAGTCATGATGATTATAAGTCTTTTGTATTGAACATTTGTCATTGAGATAATTATTCTTCCATAGAGTTATTCCCTGATGTCATGATATGATTTCATGATGGCTATAAATTGTTTGTACCAATTGTTTCTTATTGAGATGGTCTTTTGTTCCATAGTGTTGTTTCATGAGATGACTCAGTACAAGAGAGATGGGTTTTCTTTTATAAAGTTATTTTGTAATATTGTGGTAATATTCCATAATGATTCATCTATATGATTGAAAGAGTTATTATTGCATGGATCAATTCACTATACCATGTTGTTGTTTTATGTTCATTTGTAATGATGCAGATTATAGCACTACAAGAGGTTGTGTGCTCTTGTGACGCTGTTAGCGACGGAAATACACAGGGTTTTTATAACCCCCGGCGTCGCTAAAACCATCGCTAATAGCGTCGCTACGAGAGTGTCGCTATATGCGTCGCTATAGGCGTCGCTATAAGCGTCGCTATATAGAGACACTCATAGCGACGGTTATAGCGACGTTTACACAGAAGTCTATAGCGACGCTCATAGCGACGCTACAGAGCCATAAATAGCGACGGTTATAGCGACGCCCGAGAGATTTTTTTTTTGGTGACAGGGCATTGAATGCCCTGCCACCCATCAACCATATTGTACTTGATTCACTTTTTAAAAAAAAGTGCAAGGGTAGATAATAGACCCAAAATAGTCACCCACAAGACGCATTGTTTGCAAAATTGACAAGCGTAAAATTGACAATTGTACACATCATAGGCAAAATGAATTGATTGGCAAATGTAATAATGACAATTGTACAACATCATAGGCATAAAGAATTGATTGGCAAAATGAACTGCATTGACAAATGTAATAATATACATGGTTCAAAAAGACGTATAAAATCCGTCTCATGATACATAAGCTATGAGAAACCCTAAACTAATGCTATCTAGCTACGGCTAAACTGACGTCGTCTAGTCAAACGTCTCATCGCGTCCAAGCGGCGTATTTGTCGGATTCTGCAAAAAAAGACAATAAGACAGCTTTCAGTAAGTATAAACATATAACGACATTTATAAAACAATACAAAAAATAGAAAAGAGTAAACCCTAATACTAACCATGCCGCCGCAAGAATTGAGAATGTCCATCAGGGCGTTTAAGCCCTTCCTGCCTGCGTACTCGCGCTCGTACGGTGTGGGATCACGTCCTGTCATCGACCACTGTAAAAACATACAAAGAATTCATTATGTTAGAATTAAAAAACTCATAAACCCTAAACTATCGAACATAAAGAGCAATGCGAAAACACTTACAAAATCGGCCTCAAATGATGCCCATCCACCGCTCCCCAAGTGGTGCGAGCTCCCTGCCTCTACTCGCGCTCTGGCTGCATCCTTTTGTTGCTTCCACTTGTCGGGATTCTCGCGCGCTGCTTTCTTCGCATTCTTCCAATCTTCTTTGGCCAGCCAATCTGGCCTGTTCCACCCATGCTTGATTGCTTTTTGCACTTCGAAACGCTTGTGTTTGCAGTATTCACGCATTCGAATCTTCATCAGGTCTTCATTGAAGCGCTGATCCCGTGTTCGAACGGGAAACTCATCATGAAGTATGCTGATGACTCTGTTTTTTAAATCACTTGGTACTTTACTCCATTTGTTTAGTATGTAGTGTCTAAATAGCTGGGAGCAAAGACCACGCATGCGCGAGATCACCTTCTTGCCGTCATTATCCATGATGATGCCGCCGCTGAAGTCGACGGAGTAAGGCAAGCCCTCTGACCGGTGACGTGTGAACCTGGGTGTCCCGGCAGGGTCTCTAGCGGCGTGTCGATGGGGGTACGGACGTCAGGTGTCTCCACCGGCGTCTGGGCCCCGAAGCGAGGAGTGTCGAGTGGGGTGGCTCCTGGCGGAGTAGGTAGAGGTGTGTAGCTGCTAGGAACAGTCAGCTGTGCAAAACCTGGCGTAGATGGCGATGCTGTGGCTGGTGTGGGGGCGGGCAAAGAAGGGGAAGGTAAAGAGCCTCGTCGAACACGAGGCGGTGTGGAGGCATCGGTGGCGGAATCCCCACAACAACCGCCACCGCCACCACTAGAGCGCCGGTGTCTAGACGAGTGTGAAGCTCGTCTCGTCGACGCTGAAGCTTCGGAGCGCGCCGAATGCTCCGAAATAGAGGGAGATGCGGATGGAGTAGGAACGCGTGATGATGCGCCGGAGCAATGACGCTCCACGTACCACTGTCTCTGCTGCGGTGACAAAGAAGAAAGAAGCTCCTCATCATCCATACCTGCATTAAACACACGAATATTTAAACTTAATATTAAATGAATAGAGTAGACAATGATGCAAAGACCATTAAATACAATGACGTAATGACGCATATAAATACAATGACGCAATGAATTGAGTGATAGAAGAGGCAAGTCAAAAACTCAGAATTTTCAATCAAAAGATGTGAGCGCGAGTAGAAAAGAGCGTTATACACCATGGAAGGTACTTAGAGAGCCAGAGCTTTTACAACACGGAGCAAAATTATTCAAATACAATATTTGTGGCTTTAAGAGATCTCTCTCTCATCCTCGCATAACTCAGCATAACTTCCTATATCTATATAGAGCTCTCCGTTTAAACACATATCCTCTGTTTCATTTTGTAGCTCCTCTACATGCACCCCATATAGAGTAGTAGCATCTTGATGCTTGTCTGGCACCACCGCAGCGGCTTCTGATTGAGCATCTTCTCTGATCTCCTCCATTGATGCCGTTGTGATTGGCACATGGTAGCCTTCATACGTCCTTGCACTACGAGGGGCTACCTCTATGACGTACCACCAGTTTGATGTAGACTTTGTAGGATGAAATATTACTTGCCAGAGCCACATAACTTACATGAGAGCTTTCAAGCACATAACTTGTAAAAGGGGGATGTTAACTATTTACATACTTACTTGTTCACAATGCTCGGGTAGTACGAAAGTGTCTCTTAGGTCAGTCCATTTCTTAGTAGAATCCACCTCAAGAAAACCAGACTCTCCTCTACGCACAGTAGCGTTGCGACCCTCCATGATTATCTTGAACCATTGCACGTCGAACAAGTCGACAAAAAATCCTCTGTAATCGATCCTCAAAATCTCTTGCAGCGTGCCGAAGTAAGTGAGTTCCTCCACCACAGATCTGCATTAGAGGAACGTCGTCGACTAGACTGTTCAAATTTTGCCATGATTCCACAATCTTGAGTAAAACGCTTTTTGTCGATTCGTTCCACCCTAAAATGTCGACCTTTACACCATGCTACTGTGTATGACTTATACTACAACGAACAAAGATTATGAGTGGCCGTTCAAACGTTTAGAAATAAAGTCACTAGCTAGTCGTACATTGCAAACTTACCTTGGTCGCGCAACCCCGAGAGTACTCCCACTCTTCCTCAGTCACTTCGTCACCGCGTTGTTGTGCGCTTTTCAATTGGTTGTGCAACCGTCTTAAGCTCATGAAGGTTGGTAGGCTCTCCAGAACCGTCGGATAGTGCATCGGTGGGCGTCTTCCCCGTCTCCACTCGCTTCGTGCCCTTTGTCGCTCTTGCTTTGCATCCTCATATTGTGAAATCCACTTTTGCATCACTGGATTGTGAAGCATGCAAAATCGGTTGATTTTAGCCTCTAGATCTTCCGTCATCTTCTTCTCAACACCGAGATTGCACATGACAATCCCAGATATGCGCTCATCATCTATGGTTCGCCATAGCGTGTCCTAGGCTTTATCAAATCCATCTAGCCACTCTCCAATGTACACTAGGGACTCTGATACCAACCAACCTTCTGCCATGCTACCCTCCGGACGTGCCTTTTGACGCACATATCCCTTAAGCGTTTTCATGAAACGTTCTAAGAAGAACATCCATATGGAATGAACTGTGCCAGCTATTTCCACCTCATCAACTATGTGAACAAGAAGATGCACCTGAATGGTTAGCATGGTAGTAGGAAAATGTTTCTCAAACATGCACACAAGCTCCGCAGTATTTAGTTTGGCGAATGGTATGGAGTCTACGTTGATCTCCTTTTGTGAGATCCATTGCACCAGCTTTGCAAGTTTGTAGATTGTGTTACGGATGTCGAAAGACAAACATCCCTCAATGGCAACCGGTAAAATAAACTGTAAAGTATGTGCAGCAATGATATTAAAGTCTACATGTTATGCAATGATATTAAAGTCCACTATGAACGTACCTGACACATTTTATGCCAATCGTGTGACTTCAAACCGGTAAGCTTTCCTTCTTTAGTAAAACACGTTCGGAGCGAGTGCATTACGCCAGTGGGGGTCTGCAAAGATCGAATGGTCTCTTTTACTTTGCGTTCTTGGGCTCCTGTGAAAATCCATGGTGCTTTAGGGAGTTTTATCGATCCATCAGACGCTGTTTGCGGCCAATATTGCTCCATACGATCCACATTTCTAAGGTCAACTTTGGCTCCCAAAGTATCTTTCTTACCGGCCAGATGGTCCCATAGTAGATTACCCACATTCTTGAATATGTGCATTGGATCGAGCAAGTGATTGATCATGAGTCGGGGCCAGTATGGTAACTCGTACCATAGAGATAGTCTCTTCATCCCTGGAGGCAATCCTTCATCGCACATCTCCTTCTGCTCTAACCATACTTGTGCAGACATCCTTGGTGGCTCTCTTCCCAAAAAGCCGTCGCGTAACACATGATTCTCTGGAAGATACGCTTGATGACCTTCGTAGATTTGCTTCTTCAGTGAGGGCGCCTTACGTGCGTTCAGTCTAGGTCCACATGTGACATATGCTCTGTATCCGCTTGTTTGAAGCCCTGCATGTATACACATGATAATAGATCAACTATGGGAAAAAAAAAGATTTACAGTGTCTGAGTGAGGAGTGTCAATAGATCACCTGAGCATTCTGTTAGCCCGGGATAGTCATGCATGGTCCACATTAGAATGCCTCTGATCAAAGCATTCCGTTGTCCTGTGTGTTGGCTCATATCCACCACCTCTATGCCAATCCACAATTGTTGTAGCTCTTCCAATAGTGGACGAAGATACACATCCATATTCCCCACTTTATATATATCGCCCTGGCACAATCAAGCTTAGCCATAGGTGCCCCTTCTTCGTAGTCAACCACGGGGGAATGTTGTAGTTGACGATGACAACGGGCCATACACTGTAAGATGTTGATCTTTGACCAAATGGATTTACGCCATCCATAGACAGGCCTAAGCACAAATTTCGAGCTTCCCTGGCAAAATCCGACCATGTTCCATCTATATGTTTCCAGGCTGCGCAATCTGCAGGAATTCGTAGCACACCATCCAAAGATTTATTCTCCTCATGCCATGATGCTAGGGTGGCCATGGACTTACATTCGAAGAAATGCTTGATGCGAGGAAGCAGAGGAAAATGTCGCAAAACCTTTTGTGAAATTTTTGTCCCGTGGAGATCTACTCGATATCTTTCGGAATCACATTTCGGACACTTCTCCATGTCTATGTATTCCCCTCTGAAAAGAATGCAGTCATTAGGACAAGCGTGGATAGAATTGTAATCCATCCCCAAGTTTTGCAAAATCTTTCTTGCTTCATCTCGGGAATCTGGCATCACATTGTCAGCTGGTAGTATGTGCTCTTTAAGCAATCTACACAACATAAAAATACGATACAGTCGTGTAAAAATCTATCAGATCATTATACATTTAGAGTTTTATTAAAGTAAACTAATTGTAATAGATCACCTGAAAAGCGCTGTGACGCTAGTGTTACTCCATCCAAACTTTGCCTGCATGTTGAGAAGAACCAGGAGTGCTTTCAATCTAGACATACGTGCTCCATTATACAATGGCGTATCGGCTTCACTTTTCATATCATCATAGATAAGCCTTTCTGAATCCATGATCGTCTCGATCATTTCATCAATCTCGGGCTCAAACATTGCCTCGTTGGGAATGTGCTCTGCATGATCATCCCCCGAGCTGCCAGAGGCTACATCTTGTGGCCTCAAATATGCTGCTTGACCAAAGCGCCTGCGAACATGTCTATTGGGTTGCAAGATTGCTGCTTGTTGGCCAGCGCCAGAGTCCGATGAGTTATAATTGGCAACAACTCGATCTATAATAGATGGATCGAGCTCGCCAAATTCGCGAACGTGCTGCAAAGAAACACGTCTTGTCCATCGCACATCATGCTTGCATTGATTACAAGGACATAAGACCCTCGTTGAGAGATAGGTGTTTCGGTTGGACGGTCCCACATCCTTGTCACTACTCATAATGAGGATAAAAATCTTATAACCTGGACAACAAATTTAATATTCTATTGGCATTCTTCGTCTTATCTCTCTCTCTCTCTCTCTCTCTCTCTCTCTCTCTCTCTCTCTCTCTCTCTCTTTACCTCACATTCTCTAGTCATGTCCAATCCCCGCACACCTCGGTCTAGAGGTGCACGGAGATCAGAACCACCGGGTTATAATCTCGTCTTTATTGGTCAATACCTATATTTGTGGGTACAAGAAATCTACAGACCCACGTCTACATGATACTGCATGTAGTGGACAAAACCCCTTTGCCTCTTCTCTAGCTGTAGCACTTCACAGCATCTTAACATCTTTTCACAGTAGATCTTTTCACTGTTCGTCTAACTCTAAACCCTAAACCGTAAGTAATTCTTGCGTGGACTCGATCTAACGTAAATAAGCGTAAATCTAAATAAACGTAAATCTAACTAAAAATAAACCTAAATCTAATTTAACGTAAGTCTACATCTAACCTAATCTTTAACTTCTTTTGGGATAGTTTCCTACGATGTTAAAACTCTCTTCTTCTTGTGTGTGTGTGTGTGTGTGTGTGTGTGTGTGTGTGTGTGTGTGTGGGTAAACCTAAATAAACCTAAGTCTAATCTAATATAACATAAATCTAAATCTAACGTAAATTATGTTATATTAAAAACAAAGAACTAAACTAACAGGGATTATAAGAACCTTAAAACTGATTTAACACATAATTTTTCACATAACTCGGCAAGAGTTGGCATTCTCATCACTAAAGATGTGAGAGTTAACTTCCAGCGGTGACGCTGCCTCATCTCCATCTACATATGACGACAACAATTGGCCCTTTAGACCGTTCTTGCTCTTGTTACTAACTTTGAAGTTGCTGTTGAATGACTAGAGGTTGTCTAGATGGTCATTGTGTCGAGGATGTAGTGACTCTTGCCGCCCTGAAGATCCACCTTCTTCCCTATCTTCTGAAGACATTTCACCAGTACTTTTGGATCGACGGAGCCCACCTTGAGTGAAGGCAGCAATACCCTATATTCCATTGAGGGCTTTCTTCACCCGCTTCATGCAGGCATCGCAGTCTATGGAGACCTAAATCTAATCTAATATAACATAAATCTAAATCTAGCGTAAATAAACGTAAATCTAATTAAAAATAAACCTAAATCTAATCTAATTTAACTTAAATAAACCTAAATCTAATTTAACGTAAGTCTACATCTAACCTAATCTTTAACGTCTTTTAGGATAGTTTCCTGCGACGTTATAACTCTCTTCTTCTTGTGTGTGTGCGCGTGTGTGGATGTGTGTGCCAATAAAAAGAGATAAATGGTATTACCTTTCTATCACCCATGCCAAGTATGATAGATTGGTTATGCCATTTCCCTCTTGAATAATAGGTCTTGAGTTCAACTCCTCATCGGCTAGATCTTTAGGTCTTTTAATTTTAATTAGTTTCCTACGACGTTAAATTAGTTTCTCTCTCTTTCTCTCTCAATGTGTGTGCGTTTTTTTGTTTATGCATGTTTTCTCTCTCTTTTCCTCTCTCAATGTGTGCGTTTTTTGTTTATGCATGTTCTCTCTCTCTTTTCCTCTCTCAATGTGTGCGTTTTTTGTTTATGCATGCTCTCTCTCTCTTTTTCTCTCTCAATGTGTGTGTGCATTCTTTGTTTATGTATGTGTGTGTGCGTTTTTGTTTATGTTTGTACTCTCTCTCTCTCTCTCTCTCTCTCTCAAAAACACTATGTGTGTGTGTATGTGTGTGTGTGAGAGAGAGAGAGAGAGAGGGAGAGAGAAAGAGGAGAAGGGAACATGAGAGTGAGGAGAGGGAAGGAGCATACCTGGCTCTCCTTCCTCTCCTCGTGTGTGTGTGTGGAGAAGAGAGAGAGAGAGAGAGAGAGAGAGAGAGAGAGAGAGAGAGAGAGAGAGAGAGAGAGAGAGAGGGAGAGCGTTACCTGCTCCTTGCTTGAGGACGCCGAAAAACTCAGATCTGAGATCTGAGTTTTTGGGCGCTCTCGATCTGTCATTTTTTTAGCCCAGTCGGCGTCGCTATGAGCGTCGCTATGAGTGTCGCAAATTTCTTTGTAAATTTGCGACGCTCATAGCGACGCCGGGATTTTTTTTTTTGAGCGTCGCTAATATGAATAGCCTCTTGTAGTGTAGTTTTATCATGATATTGTTTTGTGATATTTTGTTATGTTTTAGGTATTTATAATTCTATGGAGTTATTCTATGATTTAATGAAGCTCTTCCACGATGATTCGTTATGATCCAAATATGTTTTATTCTATATAGCTATTTCATTATGATTTCTTACAGTTTAAATGGTTATTGTTCCATGGTGTTATGTCATGACGATTCCTTATCATCAAAATCATTTTTGTAGTACCATGGTGATGGTTTTTGCATTGTTTTGTAATACCATGGTGTTGTTCCATAATGATCCCTTATTATCAAAATTATTTTTGTTCCTTGGTGTTGTGCCATGATGCCATGGTGTTAATCCAGGATAATTTGTTATGATTGAAAGAGTTATTGCTCTATGACATTTTCATTATAGCATGATACTGCTTTATATTAATTCACAATAACTTAGATGTTTGTTGCATGATATCATGCACTATTTCATGGATATATCTCTATTATGATTAAAAGAGTGAGGTCATGGTGGCTTTCTATGGTAATTTATTATGATTGAAATGATTATTATTCTATGGCTTTGCTTCATTATGCCATGATATTATTTCATGTTCATTTGTAATGATTGGGATGATAGTTTTTTGATGTCATGATATTGTTTCATTATCTTGTTTAATTCATAATATTTTGTTATGTTTGAGATTATATTTATTTTTCATGGATTTTATTCCATGATGATTCATTTATGATCATGATAATTTTTGTTTTATGGTGTTTTTTCATAATAATTTGTTATGATGGTGTTGTTTCATGATGAAATGGTGTTATTCCTAATGATTTGTTATTTATCATGATGTCATGGGTTTTGCTTTATTTAGCTATATTATGATGCCATGGTATTGCTCCATGATAATTTGTTATGATTGAAAGAGTTATTGCTCTATGGAGTTTCTTCAGTATGCCATGATACTATTTCATATTGATTCACAGTGATTTTAATGTTTGTTGCATGATGCCATGCCATTGTTTCATGATATATTGAGTTTAAGATATTTATTATTTCATGGATGTGTTCCATGATGCTAGGATGATGTTATTCATTTATTATGACTACTATGATTATTATTCCATTGTGTTATTATATAATTATTCATTGTGATTCGTATGATTATTTTTCACGATGATATATTATTTGTTATTTTATGTTACTTTGGATAGAGTTCATGTATAAATAAGAGATCAATTAGATTTATGTATTCAGTTCATGTATATGTGCACATATTACATGTATTTCATGTTAAGAAGACTGTATAATATATACATGGGTCTAGTCTTGGTTTAATATATTTTGTGTGAGTCAATTTTGTATAAACAGAGGTGTTGCAAACCATCTCTAAAGACATTATGTCCATGTATTTCTCTAAAATTGATATGATTTCTATATTGTGCTCTTTGATTTTAATTTGTGATACTGACAGATTATACACAACTTAGAGACAAAGTGAAGTATCCCAAAGATTGTATACATTCATCGAAGCTAAAGATGATCCAAAGCATTCTTTGAAGTATTTGAAGAGTTAATCAGATTATTTCATTGAGTCTTTCATACTATTGTTGTATGTAACAGGAGTGATATAGCTCCTTATGAACCATTTTTGTAAATTTACCAATATATTAGTATAATGTTGGGTATACATTGGGCTACAAGTTATTTCCTTGATCCCCCAAGAGTTTTTTATTACGCGGTTAAGGACCCTTGTTTGAGCAGTGCTATTGAGCTTATATGTGAAGCTAGTCTAAATATATCCATGGATCCCCTCTATATATATACCATCCTATGTGCGTATTCTACACACTTTTGGGGTTGCACTCTCTGCATATCGTCTCTCTATTCTTCTCTCCTCTGTCTTCTCAACAAAGACTACCACTTGCAGGGAATCACCCAAGAGCACTAAAAAGATCTAACGAGAACTAGCACCACTACGTCCAAATTGACCACCAACCATCTTGGCTTTCTAGGAGCAAGACGAGGGTATGAGTTTTAATCCCATGGTTTTTTCTTTCTTTATAAAATGTTACCTATATTTTCCAATAGATTATATGACATAACATTTGACTTTGATCATTTTATTATTCCACCTCAATGATAATTTCATGTTTTCCTTATCTTATGAACTTCACTGATTGTGAGAGATAAGGAGCCTTGAGAGAGATAGAGAAAGAAACCAGAGAGCATTCTTCTTGAGCTTCTCCTATCATCGGTTGGTCATTTTATTATTCCACCTCGATGATAATCTGACATGTTTTCCTTATCTTATGAACTTCCTTGAGTGCCAGAGATAAACAGTCATGAGAGAGATAGAGAAAAGAACCAAAGGAGAGGATTCTTCTTGAGGTTCTCCTATCATTGGTTTATAATCATTATGTTCTTGGCTTTGTATACACTTTCTATATTCCCACTACCATAGGTAGGACTGCGTGTACATGTGCATGTACATGTGCGTGTGCGTGTGTGCATGCGTGTGCATGCGTGCGTGCGTGTGTGTGTGTGTGTGAGAGAGAGAGAGAGAGAGAGAGAGAGAGAGAGAGAGAGAGAGAGAGAGAGGGAGTGAGCTCTAATGAAAAACAAATACCTAGGGACATGGATCTAGGTCTTATTGAGAGAGTATGTGATGTATGTTGTGGGGAGATGTATAAAGATACACACACACACACACACACACACACACACACACACACACATATACATACACACTTAGGTATGTACTCACATATATATGTACTTACATGCATGCGAAGATACATAGAGAAATTGGAAATCAAGAATAGAGAAATGAGAGAGATAAAGTGTGACTGTTTCTATGTGTGCTCATGAGTGAGCTTGAGAAACTGTATAAGAGAGGTAAACCATTGGTAAGAGCGAGCAAGACTTGCCATAGGCTTGCGTAAGGATAGACTTAAAACTATTCTAGTTTTTAGGTCAAAATTTGAAGCATTTGTCGATAACTACACTAAGAATTGTTATATTTTGTCCATGTTTTTCAATGCA
Organism: Adiantum capillus-veneris; assembly: GCF_014529385.1. Lineage (NCBI taxonomy): Eukaryota > Viridiplantae > Streptophyta > Polypodiopsida > Polypodiales > Pteridaceae > Adiantum > Adiantum capillus-veneris. The sequence goes on from NC_140952.1 coordinate 102,621,434, forward strand.
ACCTCAAAATATAGTCGAGATCTTGCAATTTTAGGTAGTTGAAATACACTACACTCCTGTTTTTGGCAAGCATTGGGATATAAGGAAAAGAGGGATGATCAGCCACCGTCGCCTGTGCATTCTTCTCTCTTTGTCTATACTAATGTCGACCACTCTACTCACTCTTCTCTTTGCTGCATTGTGAATGATGTGCACACCTCCTTTACACGATTCTATTGGGGGGGTGACTTCTTTGGATTTCTCAGCTTCTTAAGCACACAAGTCGATCATCCTCCTCAAGGAACCACATATGGAATTAGCTCCCAAGTACTTCTCAATTGACCAAGGAAAGGGTACAAAGGCATATTAAAAAGTGAACTGGAACTGTAGATACATATCCTCATGAAGCTATCCTTAAAAATCTTGCCTTGACTACACTTTATGCAAACACTCTTGGATAAAGGCTCAAGATGAAGAAGCTAAGTGTTGCAATTTTGTGGCACAAAAAGCATGCACTGAAATAGATATAGACTCAATAAAAGGATATAAATGGAGAGTGACATGCTTAGACATTGTGAGATAATGATACAAAGGACCTTCATCTTGGATCAAGGCTTGAATACCTTGAAGAGATTCCCACCATTCCCAAAAGTGTAGAACAAAATCCACATAAACTAGAAGAGCATTGCTAGGAGTATTTCCAAAAAAGATAAAAACAAGGTGGCACAATACAATAGAACCAAATACTTGAATAAAATCAAGAAATCCCAATTTGGGTCTTTTTTGGTGGGTTACTTGTTGGAATGCCAAATGACTTTCCACTTGGAATGTGTGTGGAAGTATTTGACGACATTGACATCAATTGCAGCTATTATTCTAAGTGCAATGGGATAAAGACCTTGAGAGCAAGTCTTGGCATAAACATCACTCTTGCATGAGTAGGTTAATTGCAAGTTTTAGAGGGAAAATCGTACATAAATGTAAAGTATTGAAAATTGTACTTGTAATCCATAAGATTTGAGTTTGTTCTAAGCCCTTCTAAGTTCTCATCCAAATTTGCAATGAATAGTTTTTATTTTGAAGTAGACCTTTCTTGAGAGTTTTTCACAAGCTAAGTTTTGGTCTGTTTTTAGAGGTTCAAGCTCTTAGATGCATCTTGGATTGGCAGGCCTCATGATTTTATCACTTTTTTTTATGCATGATGTGATGATGATGATTATGAATTAGTATTTCATCCCTTCAAAGAGGCTTTACGGTTCTTTTACTCTGATTACTTAAAAGTGTTTTTTTTTTCAATATTGCTACCAAGATTGTCCATATGGCACATTGAAAGCAACCACTCTTGCTATTATATTAGTTGTTGCCAAAAGCAAGCGGCCTTGAAAAGCAACACCGATATGTTGCCACCTTTGTTGAGCACATAGGCTTACTAACACCATCATTAAGCCCGCAAACAAATGGATATGGGTAGTCATCTTAGTCATGCTCTTCACCAGGTGCAAAGTACCTAGAGAAGCTATGCAGTAAGGTAGCATCAACATCAAAGGTAAACGCAAGAGTAGAGGTGCACATAGAAAGAGAAAGAGAAAAAGGAAAGCGATTCATAGACAGTCATGTTGCCATCTTCCTCGATTGTAGCACCAAGGATGGCAAGGAAACTTCTCTAATGGGATGCATGAACTTATGAGAGTCATTTTGAATAGTGCAAGGAGACAGAGGAAAGGATTTTGTGAGAAGTAAAAGGGAGAAGTTCTTGGGTCGCAACCACAAAACAGAGGACTACACACACACACACACAGGGCGATGATCGTCTACATCCTAAGGGACGATGATCCACTTGGCAAACGAGAGAGAGAAATGATGACCTACATCTTGAGTGCCATGGTTGCACCGAAGGATGTTGGTACAGCCAAACTGTGTCGACCCATGGAGGTGCAAGAAGTCCATGCATGGGGGTTTGCATTCAAGTGGCCGGGACGTTGGGCAAGTATTTGATGGTGCTAGGGGGCAGGTACACCGGGATGGAACAATCGCTAGTGGAAACTGTCAGTGTTTCTTCCTATCACACAGGTGGCAGGAGCAAATGTTTATATCACAAGGTTGGGAACGAGACAAGGGGTACTGGATGCAGGTGCCATGAAGTTTATAATATGGGATTTTGATCGAGGTGTTTAATTTGCAGGATCTACTTGCCAAGGTATGTATGTCAAATATGGATTTTAGCATACCAAAGGTGTTTTTTGAGCTCTATTGGTCGGGATACCTAGAAGTGTCAAAGGTTGGTGGGATGTCACTGTCAGCTAGTGAGGAGCTCAAATCAAATATTCTAATAGACGGTTGAGGTTTGATGGTTTCCGACACTAGTAGCGGCCGTGCTCTTCTTAGAGTGGTGGGCGAGCTTGATTGTGATCCGCTTGCATCGCCATGGGATTCTCCATACTAAACAGGATCCTTATGAAGCTTTTCTTGAGTCGACAATGGGAGCATGTGAAAGGGGGCCAAGCCCAAAGGTTTTTAAAGCTTTCAGTTGAAGAAAAAAATGTTGCATGGAGGGTGGTCGACTGCAGTTCATGGAAGGAAGGGCCACCACTTGCAAATGGAGCCGTTTTGGCATGCACAAAGAGAGCGCCATTTTTGCATGGGGGAGTCGGCGGGCAGTTGCATATGAAAGGGAGCGCAGCCAGTTTTCAAGGGGGGGCCAGTTTTTACAGGAGAGGCGACCAATAGCGAGGTTGCTATTGGCCAAAGAGAGGCGGCCTACTTGCAGAGCCAGGTTGAGAGTGGCATGAGGTGCCATTGGTTGTCGAATCCGTCAGTGAGGAGCTGGTCGGGTCCTGAGTGAAGGCTCGTGAGGAGCTACCCTTGGGGAGAGTGCAAAGAGTTGGGCCAGAGGTTGAAGGGTTGCGCCATCAGCAGGCCTCCAAGGGCTGGTGCTACCAAGGGAGAGTAGCGCAACCTGTTGCAGTCAAACAACTCGATCGTGAGTAGACCAGAAGGAGCCAAGCAAAAGAAGGAGAATAGGGTCGTCTGGGGCTGCTAGAGAATGAGGGGGGAGTGCTCCAAGAGTGGCCCCATGATGGTGAGCGTTTGTTGAAGAGATGATCTCTCGATGGCGAGAGCAAAGAGCCGGGGCAGGTAAAGCAAGATATGCCAGTGGCTGGGGAAGAGATAGCATCACAAAGGAGCGTCTCTCAAGGGCCGAGTAGCAGGAGGATTGGTTGCAGTGCATGAAAACGAGAGAGTTCCATCATTATATATGTTCCCTTGAAGGATTCTACCATGTTTTTTTTTGTCAACTCTACTCTCAAATCTATATTAACGTTCTCTTCGACCTTCTTATTCAATGATGTGTCATAAATGTGAACGGTATATGTGTGAGCACCATGTGTAACAGGGTATCCAGTAGCTTGTAGACAAGCTTGTCATATATGCCAATCTCGGGGTGTCTGAGGGTGTTTTTTCTCTTTGAGTGATGGTGCTCTCCAGGATCAGAGATTGAAGCTATGATTACATGCCTTGCGGTTGGGTCTATATAGTCAAGGTCGGGTTTGGGCTTGGATAGTGATTGTTTGCAGATAGGGAGTCTAGGTGTGTGTTTGCTAGGGGATAGGGGTGTTGTGAAATCACTAGGCTATAGAGACTCGAGAGGCATTTAGATTGTGTGTTGCTGGTTTTCCCATTTCCCCCTTTCCATCTTGTGGTGCCCCCACTAAGGATCCACTGATTGCTTCCTGACCAAGTGTTCGTGAATCGAGATGAAGCAGGAATTCGGTCCAGTGTTCAAAGGAGATGAAGATGCAGATGACTAGATTTTCGATTTTGAGCTATTTATGTTGACAATACTGCGGATGCCAGGTGATGATGCAAAGCTCCAGACTCTACCTTTGGTGTTGCGAGGTAATGAAAAAGCTTGGTTTGATGGCTTGCATACAAGCAGAATTGGATCGGATTTCGCAAGCAATTCTTACAAAGGTATTGAAAGGTGGTGTCGGCCTCGAAAGCAGATGCAAAGATCAAAGGCTTGCAGCAGGATGTAAGTGCAAATTTTGATGCCTTTGTTGATAAATTTGAAGCTTATTGGGGGGATTTTGTGGCTGCTACCCAAGCAACCAATGCGGTATACTTTAAGCTGGAAAGGTTTCTATTTCGCTTGCATCCCTATGTTCGTGAGAGAGTCGATTATGAAGATCCAAGGACCTTTGATGAAGTTGTCAAAGTTGCCAGAGCAAAGAGTCGAAAGATGAAGAAGAAGATGGAGGCAGGATTGTTGCAGTCTATACTCGTGGCAACCAGTGGACCTAGGCCCAAACAGATTGATGAGCACCAAGAGGTAAAAGCTGCTTCTTTTATTGATATGCATTTGGTCAAAGCACGTGAAGCTGATGCCAGGCTAGAAGAGGTAGAACCAGTGCCAACCATGTCTCAAAAGATACAGAGAGGCATATTCAAAGTGCCACCCAATTTGCTTGCTCAAGAGGACGAGGTTATAAAAGGCCCTGAAGAAGAAGTGTTGGTCCCAGAACCAGCAACGAGAAGGTAGCAGTGGTCCAAGAATTGGCAAGTTCAGAAGAAGAGTCCGACAGTTCTCATAGCCCAACAACAGTTTGGATATAGATGCTACATGGGAGACAGAATCCTGGTCTTCTAGGTATGAGTCTTATGATGTTTTTCATGTAGATGAAGTGGAGAAAGATGTATACATGCTACCTATCAGTCCACTAAAGGTCAAAGAGAAGTATAGTGTTGTGCCTTGTGTGAATCTGCCAGTCGAGCAGTCCTATCAAATGTCTCGTGATGGTGAGTCCCTATTGGAGGAAGAGGTATGGTTTGATTGCACATCCGATTTGATTGAAGAGCAGTTTTTTGAGGATGACTTGCAAAAACTAGAAGCAAAAGGGGAGGTATGTCAAGTTGATTTATCTATGCAGGGGGTTGGGCAACCTTGTCTTGATGGGTGGGCACATGGAGGTGTACAATATAGTTTTAGAGTTTGTGTGTAGCCATGGAGAGCTAGCTCCGGCAGAATGACTCTATGGAAATAGATACAGGTGTAGCCAATAGGAGTGAGGCTCCATACAAAGAGGAAGGTGACACCCACCTTGCAGGTCATGAGGTATTTGAAGAATGGGATGAAGCTCTAGCAGGTCATACTCTTGGATGTGAAAAGTTGGTCTTGGAGCCAGAGGGTTTGGATACAGGTTTGCAAAGGGAGCAGATTTTCTTGCTTATACAGCAGGCTCAAGCAAATGGCAAGGCATTGAAGCTATGTGTTGTGTTGTTGATAGATATATTGTTGCAGGTTGCTTTGCAAGGCGTACTATGCAGGTTTCAGTGCTCATATGATAAAGATGATACTATGGAGGATTCTGTAGCAGATGACATGATAGCGGCTTATGGTACCGGTGATTCAAGTGATCAAAAGTATGCTTATAGCGGACACGAGGACTTATGGATACAGGGTGACAAAGCTCCATGCTATGAAGAGTTGGAAGGGTGGCATGTCTATTGGCCTACAAATGCAAAAATAGGCATGGATGTGCATGCTTTATAGGTGGATGGCCACAGCCAATGTTTTACTTTTGATCTAGGTGGACTCTACACCATTCTTGGGGGAGCTTTGAGCTTTCCATTTGACCCTGGAGGGTGATGCAATAGCAGATGAATTTCTCTCTATCTCCACTATATCATTTTTCTTATGCAGTCTATGTAGCTAGTTTATATCATTCTCTCTATATAGACCTATTTTACCTAAACAATGCTATGGTTGAGCATGAATGCTCAACGAGGGGGTGGCCGGCAATGATGGTACAACCAAACTGTGTCGACCCATGGAGGTGCAAGAAGTCCAGGCATGGCGGTTTGCAGGCAAGTGGCAGGGACATTGGGCAAGTATTTGATGTTGCTAGGGGACAGGTACACCGGGATGGAACACTTGCTAGTGGAACTGTCAGTGTTTCTTTCTATCACAGGTGGCAGGAGCAAATATTTATATCACAAGGTTGGGAACGAGACAAGGGGTACTGGATGTAGGTGCCATGAAGTTTATGATATGGGATTTTGATCGAGGTGTTTAATTTGCAGGAGACTCTACTTGCCACTGTATGTATGTCAAATATGGATTTTAGCAGACCAAAGGTGTTTTTTGAGCTATATTGGTCGGGATACCTAGAAGTGTCAAAGGTTGGTGGGATGTCACCGTCAGCTAGTGAGGAGCTCAAATCAAATATTCTAATAGACGGTTGAGGTTTGATGGTTGCCGACACTAGTAGCGGCCGTGCTCTTCTTAGAGTGGTGGGCGAGCTTGATTGTGACCTGCTTGCATCACCATGGGATTATCCATACTAAACAGGATCCTTATGAAGCTTTTCTTGAGTCGACAATGGGAGCATGTGAAAGGGGGCCAAGCCCAAAGGTTTTTAAAGATTTTAGTTGAAGAAAAAAACGTTGCATGGAGGGTGGTCGACTGCAGTTCATGGAAGGAAGAGCCGCCACTTGCAAAGGGAGCTGTTTTGGCATGCACGAAGAGGACTGCCATTTTTGCATGGGGGAGTCGAGCAGTTGCATATGAAAGGGAGCGCAGCCAGTTTGCAAGGCGGGGCCAGTTACAGGCGAGGCGACCAATAGCAAGGTCGCTATTGGCCAAAGAGAGGCGGCCTAATGCAGAGCCAGGTCGAGAGTGGCATGACGGGCCATTGGTTGTCGAACCCGTCTGTGAGGAACTGGTCGGGTCCTAAGTGAAGGCTCATGAGGATCTACCCTTGGGGAGAGTGCAAAGAGTCGGGCCAGAGGTTGAAGGGTTGCGCCATCAGCAGGCTGCCAAGGGCTGGTGTTACCAAGGGAGAGTAGCGCAACCTATTGCAGTCAAGCAGCTCGATCATGAGCAGACCAGAAGGAGCCAAGCAAAAGAAGGAGAATAGGGTCATCTGGGGCTGCTAGAGAATGAGGGGGGAGTGCTCCAAGAGTGGCCCCATGATGGTGAGTGTGTGTTGAAGAGAAGACCTCTCGATGGCGAGAGCAAAGAGCCGGGGCAGGTAAAGCAAGATATACCAGTGGCTGGGGAAGAGCTAGCACCACAAAGGAGCGTCTCTCAAGGGCCGAGTAGCAGGAGGATTGGTTGCAGTGCATGAAAACGAGAGAGTTCCATCATTATATATGTTCCCTTGAAGGATTCTACCATGTTTTTTTTTGTCAACTCTACTCTCAAATCTATATTAACGTTTTGTTCGACCTTCTTGTCCAATGATGTGTCATAAATGTGAATGGTATATGTGTGAGCACCATGTGTAAGAGGGTATCCAGTAGCTTGTAGACAAGCTTGTCATATATTCCAATCTCGGGGTGTCTGAGGGTGTTTTTTCTCTTTGAGTGATGGTGCTCTCCAAGATCAGAGATTGAAGCTATGATTACATGCCTTGCGGTTGGGTCTATACAGTCAGGGTCGGTCGGGTTCGGGCTTGGACAGTGATTGTTTGTAGATAGGGAGTCTAGGTGTGTGTTTGCTAGGGGATAGGGGTGCTGTGAAATCACTGGGCTATAGAGAGACATTCAGATTGTGTGCTGGTGGTTTTCCCATTTCCCCCTTTCCAACATTGGATTTTCCACCTTGTGATCCTCTCCAAATCAAGTGAAAGTGCTTCAATGCTGAAAAAATCATCTTCATGGAAGACAATTTCAACTAGTGACATTTCATCACTTCAAGTATATGATGCAAATCATCCTTCTAGCTACATGCATGACAATAAAATCCAGATAGAGAAAGTTGAATTTCAATGTTCTAATCCTCTTTGAAGACATAGTCCTTGAATCGATAAACAGAAATTGTTCGAGAAGCTTTTGTATGAAATGTCATTTCTTGGAGTACATTGATTTACTAGAAATGCCCAAAATGGAAAGGGAAGGAAGAAAACGCCCAGACCAACATAATTTTTGTGCTACATGTCCATGAAAAAGAAAAAATCGTTCTTGATGAGCTTGTCTAGGACATGATTACTTCCAATGGATTGACTAAATGTACCATACTTGATGATGGTTCACAAGTGCACCTTTACTGCATGAATGTCTATGCATCGAACTTAACACGCCCTTGTGGAGTAATCAAGGCACAATAGTTCTCTTCCATAATGCACTTACAGTAGTCTTAGTTTCTTTCAAAGACTCTCCAAAGAAACATCAATGTTTGATTCTATACTCGGCCTTCCAATATGTCACCTCAATATAAAAATAAAAATAAAGAATCTTTGTAGATTCCCCTCTCTTCTGTTGTTTGATGCTTGCACATTAAGAAATCATAGCCACTGCATGGCAGCTACATTTTTGTGAGTCAAACTTTGCATGGCAAATTGTAGTTCCGTAAAGTTGAAGAATTCACAATTCTCATTGAAGATCCACAACCATCACTAGCTTGTAGAGCTGAGGGTTATTAGGGGTGTCGTATCCTGCTTTGTAGGTGTTTTCGTGTGAGCCTTGAGGTGTTATAGTGCTCTCTCTCTCTCTCTCACTCACTCACTCACTCTCTCTCTCTCTCTCTCTCTCTCTCACTCACACACACACACACACACACACACACACACACACACACACACACACACACACACACACACACACACACACACACACACACACACACACATTGCTCACAGCTTCATGGGGGAGGATCATTAAAGTACCTCGTCTTGCTTGTAGCTAGAAGATTGTTTGCAATAAAAGCTTCAATTTGTTGCCGAAGATACACACACACACACACACACACACACACACACACACACACACACACACACACACACACGTACTACTACAAACTTTGATTAGTTAAACGATGGGTTTTCCCCCATAAAAAACTTTCCGTGTTCAGCTTGTGGTTTCCTTGCACAGAGAACACTCTTGTACTCACTCACCTCATTCGAGCTTTAAACAGTCGAGAACAATGCACCATTTTTCTATTCCCTTATCCAATATTTCTTCAGAAAGGGGTTTTTTTACACCTATCCCCCCCCCAAGGTGGCCATTTTGTGGCTTTCTACATGGTTACCTCTTAGGTGTTATTCTTGTCCCTGTGGGTGTGGCTTTCTACATGGTTACCTCTTAGGTGTTATTCTTGTCCACGTGGGTGTATACCCTTGTAATTAAGGGTGCATGGTAAAAATAACTTGTAAATAGGTAAGGAAAATGTAGCGGTTTAAACCCCCTTTATTATTCTCATCCTACCAAGTACCTCTTCACACCCCTACTCTCCCTCTCCCCCTCTATTGAACCACCTGCACTCAGATATCTCTACCCACCTCCTAAAAAAAACCTAAAACTTGCATACTCCTAGCCTCCACTGAGGCGCCCACATTTGCTTCCCATTTGGAATAGTGTACTGGTGGATCGTGCAGATTGTGGTGAGTGTTACTGCTTGGATCTCATCATGATGACTCAACCTCACCAAAACTTATGTATAAAGAGGTGAGGGTGTTTTTTGCCCCTCATGTAGCCTTGATTGTGTTTAGTGTATGTATGTGAAGGAGAGGAGTGTGTCCGTTTCCGCTTACTGAGTTGACAAGGAGCGAAGCAACCCTCACAGCTCTGTGATTACCTTTCTTGTTTTTGTTGATAATATGTACTTTGGCACATTGATGACATACTGCACTCCGTGGATTTTTATCTGCCTATGAGATATTGTACACTGTTTTGTTTATGCACTGAATTTAGACGCTTATGTTTTACTTTGCAAAATTAATAGAATGGTTTTCTTAGTTGGGGACACACAGACCAATGGTTTATTTTATCACTGTTGGGTGTATTTCATCACTATTCCCATGGTTGGTGCATAATTTCTAAACCCGATATTGTAGTTATCTTATATTGTATATAGACTCCTGGCACTTAGTCGAATACCATGCACTTCACATTTGAGCTTAATAAAGCTTCTGAGGCCAAAATTAGGCTCGTGTGTCTGCATATTGACTGATCACCATTTAAGGCCACAAACAATGGTTTGCTTTTTTGGTGACACATTGGGGTAAGATGCACCTACTACGAGGGATTCCTTCACTAACTAGTATTGGTTGGATAGATGTACTGGTTTATAAAAAAATGGGGGCTTAAGTATGATTTACCCCTTGTGTTTTTAGGATAAACAATGGAATTTCACGTAGGTTTCTTTGAGTTAGGGGTTATTGGCAACATTATATGTGAAGATACCCAGCCTGATTGGCTCTAGTTACATTTGGTATCTGTTTCAGTGGCACATTATACAGTAGATAGAGTGTTGTACTACATATTATGGTTTGGGTTTTTCAAAAAAGGTTTTGAAAGCACTTGGGGATTGTTCTTTAAACACTTGCAGGCTAGTTTTATGGCTGAACAGACTGAAAATAGTAGATTTTTTTCACTAATATGCATAGCATCAAAACATTTGTTGGTTTTCTGATGAGGTTACTTTACTATTTTTGGTTTTTTCAAAGAAGAGAAGGATTGTACCTCCTTCACAATTTGGTCATATTGATTTTGGCTTGATATACTTAGATGTGTTGATGCCTAAGCCAAATAAGAGATAATTTTTTTTTGTATAACACAGTATTTTGTGGAGTCTTGTCTGATACAGAGGAGAGCTACTAAGTTATTCTTGTTTTTTTTCTGTAAGAGAGAGGAATGGAGGCAGTAAGAGTGATACCGCGTGCACTTTCTTGGACTAGATGAGTTCTTGGACTAATTTTATTGCATTATGAAAGTTCATTACAACATTTGTTTGCAATATATAGTATTGTAGGGCTGATGAAAAGGTACAAAAGAATTTGGGACTGAAATTGGGAATAAGACACTTGGATCAAAAGGGGTGGTGGCCCTCTGATCAAAATGATATGTATGTAAATATCTATTTAAGGTCTTAAAAAACCGGGCTATATAATAACCATATCTATAATTACGTACTACCAAAATTTGCTTGTATCTAAAAGGAGTGATGACCTTTTTTACTACAAGCATTAAAATGAACTTAAAAAGAACAAAAACACTCCTTTTACTTGACAAAACAGGAATTCATGATTACTTTGGATGATGATTTTAGGTTGTAAGTTGGCATGGATAACAAGTGATATAGTCCATTGACACCTGTAAAACACATTCAAGGCTAACATAGTTGTTGTCTTGTTTAAATGGATCCAGGTGAGGACTCTATCCTTTCTTGGAATTTTCTTTGGCTTAGTTGTTGTTTGTCCTTGATGTACCAGACTCTTGCCACTTTATGGAACAAAAAACACAGATCAACCTTTGTACTTAAAACACTAGGATGAGACCTCATTCTTATAGCTATGTACAAAAATAATTCTAAGACTGAGTTGTTTTTGTGCTACCGCTGGTCACTTGTCTAAAGCCACCTGTCTTTTGAACTTTTATGTTCATTTGTGTTTATTTATTAAAATAAAACAGCTACACATACGTCCTACACACAAGGCTATCCTAATTCTCTAGGAGAACCATGACTCTAGCTTTAGAGACTTGTTTGGATTGTAGGGCTAAGTTGGACCCACTTTCTATATAGGGTTGTATGTTAATCCACTGTTACTAACCTTGATTTCTATATAATCTTTCAGGATCACATTCATTATAAAATGACTGCTCGCATAAAAGTCATCGAGGACCGGAGAAACATGCAAGAATTTTAGAAGCAACTAGACTTCACTTAAAGGATCACCCCCCAAAAAAAGCCCTTGCCCTTAGAACTAGGCCTTTTCTTGCCCAAAAGGCCAAACGCATTGTAATTTCTTACCCTAAGTAGTCTCCTTTTAACTCGTCAAAATGTTGGTTACAGGCCCTTGCTCTTTCCCGAGGCCTGAAGTTAACTTCTAAACCTCTTTTTGTGGAAACTTCCCTTGTCCTGAGATGTATTAGCAGCCTGGAAGCATCACACTTATTTATGAATCGGCCTTGGCTTTGGATAAAAAGTCTTCTATTTTACACATGCTTTCTTTCAATGACTAGGTCAAAATCTTGGCCACTTTAGACAACGATAGTAAGGATGGTGTAGCTATGACCTCCCAATACATTGCCCAATTGCCTATACTTCTTTACAATACAACCAAGAGGTAACTCACTTCTCTTCATCGGGGGCAGAGTTATCTAACTTCCTTAAGAAGTTATGCAGCCATAATCCAACTTTTATTAGTGCCCCTACTACCCCTGCTATCCCACAAACTGGTGGTATCTTCTGCAGACAGAGATAGTACTACTTTGGAATCCATCAAGGAATTTCAAAACAACCTTTGTGTTGGGATTAAAGCCCAAGTGGCCTCTTATGCGGATATGGCCGGCCGCCCGCCTAACTCACTTACCTCTAACTCTTTGTATATACTAACATATTCTTTGTGAATACTAAGGAATTGGGAGATAACCCTTCTAACAGATCTCTGCGTACTGTACTGTGTAAGCTCACTGTGTGTGTGTGTGTGAGAGAGAGTTGACCCACGCTCCGCTCCGCGACTTCAATTGGTATCAGAGCCTTGGTTCAGTGCGGATTTGCGCAATCGCGCGCGCGCGCACTTTTCCGGCAGATTCTGGATCCGGAGTTCGAAAATTCACACTCGGCGTTCCGGGAGCGTTTCCAGCAGGCGACCTGGAGTTTTACCCCCCTTTCGAAGCCGTTTATGCCCTCAGAATTTCGTTCTGAGCACTACAGCAGAAGATAAATTTCAGCCGCAAAGAAATCCGTCTTGTGTAGATTGACAAGCAGGAGGTGGTCGACATCAATATCGACATCGACATACATCACTTATTTGTCTTCAGAGCATCATCTATAGACCAGGTACACATATATATCATCAGATATATATATTGCAGTCTGCATTGCTACTTCTTGTGCTTGCCAGGTTCCAGGGGAGGTGTGGCCATACGACGGCTTGACACCATTGGCATGTATTGCAGATTGATGTACTGTGATTGTGGGTCTGCTAGTTGTGAGTCACGCTAGCAGACAGACCGCCGCAGCGGTCATAGGACAGTGATTGGTCTATTATAGGATGTATGCTAGTTCTGAGCAGTTTGCTGAGCCATCTGAGAGGGTCGTGTGTGAGGTTTTTTGAAGCCAAGCACTGGGGGCTGGGGTACCCAGTGTGAGGTGGATTAGGTTGCTGGAGTTCCCCTCTACACGCATCTTCTTCGGCGACTTTTATCCCTTAGGATGTATGACTTTGTGTAGACACTGGATTGCATCTTATGCGTCAGGCCGTTGAGGCATTGTTCAGGGCTCAGTCTTGAGACAGATACAGGTTCTGTCATCGCCCAGAGAGGAGACAGTGTATGCTTACAGGACAGCATATTACAGGGATTTTTTAGATTTGTCATTGGTCAGCTATTTATGATTGTTTCTTGAGCTATCTTTTGGTTCCCAGAGCTCAGTTTACAGGGGAGACTCTGTCAAAAATTTTCAAAATACTGACAGTTCCTGAGGAGAGGTGTTCAGCTTGTTGATTACAGCTTGTTTACTGTGTACAGAGGCCAGTTTACAGGGGAAACTCTGCCGAATTTTTCTCAGGAGTAAACAGTTTGGCAGATATGGCATCTTCTCACAGTGAGACTCTTTACAACATAAAGAAGCTGGATGGCACAAACTTTCCATTCTGGAAGAAGCAGATTTGGCAGGTTTTGGTGCAGAAAAAACAAGTGAAGCCACTGAAGCTCAAAGGGGAGAGACCAGAATTTATGGCTCAAGATGAGTGGGAAGAGCTTGACGAGTTAGCTTGTTCCACAATCATGCTAACACTGGCAGAAAATGTTTACTTCAACGTAGCAGAAGAGACTACAGCGTATGGCGTATGGCAAAAGCTATGTGATATGTACGAGAAACAAAGTGCTGCTTCTCAGATTTACTGGCTCAAGAAATTGGTGGATTTGAAGATGAAGGAAGGGACAGCCATGTCAAATCATCTGAATGAATTTCACTCAATTTTCAGCCAGTTAACAGCACAAGAGATAGTCTTTCCAGATTCAGTGAAGGCTATGTTTCTCTTAATCACTTTGCCAGACAGTTGGGATACTTTTCGTACAGCGTTAAGTAATTCTGTCGCGCCAGAAGGTCTTACAAGTGCCAATGTAGAAGGCAGCTTGCTCACAGAGGAAGTGAACAGGAAGAACATTGACAAAGGCAAAGGCAATAGTGCTTTGGTCGTTCGAGGGAGACAACAGTTTAAAGAGAAGAAGGGTAAGAAGGCACAAAACCGAAGTAAGTCTCGTGATTCGAAGTCAAAGGATGACATAGAATGCTACCATTGTGGCAAGAAGGGTCACATGAAGCGAGACTGTACGAAGTGGAAACAAGAAAAAGGCAAAACAAAGAGTTCTGAGCAAGATGAAAAGAAGAGTTCAGTGAAGATTGAAGAGGTGAATGTCACAGGATCTGGTTCAGACAGTGATTCTGGTATAGCAGCTGGTGACATCTTCCTTACAAGCAATCTTGATTCTGTTTTCTTGACTGCAGAGGATGGACATGCTATGAGTGATTGGATTATCGACTCAGGGGCATCTTTACATGTTTCTCCGCACAAAGAGTGGTTTACATCATATGTGGCTACTAAAGATTATGTCAGACTTGGCAATGAGCAGGTTTGTGACATACTTGGAGTGGGAGATGTGCAGTTGAAGTTTCAGAATGGCTCTTCTTTATGGCTCAAGAGTGTCAGACATGTTCCAGCAATCCGAAAGAGCTTGATTAGTACAGGGAAGTTGGATGATGCGGGTTATGTGACAGTTTTTGGGAACAGCGCTTGGAAGATCTCCAAAGGTTCGATGACTGTAGCACATGGCAGCAAGTCAGGAACTCTGTACACTTTACATGTTTCAGAGGTTAAAAACCATGTAATTAATGTGATTGAGCAGCCAAGTGTGTCACTGTGGCATCGTAGGTTGGGACATATGTCAAAAAGAGGAATGGAAATACTTTCTCATTATGGTTATTTGCCTGGATTTTCATTTCAAGATTTCGAGTTTTGTGAGCATTGTGTTTATGGTAAGCAAACACAGGAACCGCACAGATCAAAGAGGAATCGTAGGGATGAACGGTTAGCTCTTGTACACAGTGATCTATGCGGACCAATGCCTAGTTTGTCACTAGGGGGAGCAGCGTACTTTTGTACATTCATAGATGACTATTCTCGCAAAGTATGGGTTTACTTCTTGAAGCACAAGGATGAGGTGCTCAAGGTCTTTAAGACATTCTTGCAGCTGGTGGAGGATCAGAGTGGTCAGAAGCTGAAGTGCTTGAGAACTGACAATGGTGGAGAGTACGTTTCCAAAGCTTTTCAAGACTTTTGTGAAGAAAAAGGGATTAAGCGGGAACTTACTGCACCATATAATCCTTCACAGAATGGGGTTGCAGAACGTATGAATAGGACCATACAAGAGAAGGTCAGAAGCATGTTGTCAAATGCTGAGTTGCCTGATGGATTTTGGGCGGAAGCAGTGGCTACAGCAGTCCATTTGATCAACAGGTCTCCTAGTAGGGTTCTGGATAAGAGTGCAGTGGCCGAGATGCTATGGACAGGCAAGGCACCTTCGTATAAGCATCTCAGAGTCTTTGGTTGTGAAGCTTATAGCCATATTCCTAAGGAGTTCAGAAATAAGTTAGAACCAAAGAGCAAGAAGTGTATATTTCTTGGCTACGGAGAATCGGGCGAGATGGGTTACCGGCTTTGGGATCCTAAGTCCAGAAAGCTTATTCGTAGCAATGATGTGCATTTCAATGAAGCCAAGTTTCACTCTAAGCCAGAGAAGACAGAGGAGATCAGAAGAGTTGTCTTCAGGGAAGATGGACCTAGTGCTAGCACATCAAGACAACATAGTCAGGCTCAGGAACAGCCTATAGTGGCTAGAGAGGCAGAATCAGTTGTGGTGAGACGTTCTGAGCGTGTCTCCAAACCACCTGATCGTTATGTGCCATCTCTAAATTATGTCATGCTCACAGATTGCGGAGAACCATCTTGTTACAAGGAAGCATTACAAGTGGTTGACTCGAAAAAATGGCAGTTGGCCATGCAGTCAGAGATGACAGCTCTGCATAAAAACCAGACATGGAAGTTGGTTAAATTACCACTGGGCAAAAAGGCTCTACCTTGTAAATGGGTTTACAGGTATAAGATCACCGCTCATGATAGTCAGCCAAAGTACAAAGCAAGGCTTGTTGCCAAGGGCTTTAAGCAAGAACAAGGCATTGACTTTGATGAAGTCTTCTCTCCAGTGGTCAAGATGACTACATTGAGATGCTTTCTTGTATTGGTTGCTATATTGGATTTGGTGTTGCACCAAATGGATGTCAAGACAACGTTCTTGCATGGTGATTTAGATGTGGAAATTTACATGCAGCAGCCAGAAGGGTTTGTTGAGAAAGGCATGGAACATTTGGTATGCCAGTTGTTAAAGAGTCTTTATGGCTTAAAACAATCACCGAGGGCATGGTACCATAAGTTCCACCAGTTTATGCTTTCTCAAGGCTACAAACGTAGTGAGTTCGATCACTGTCTATATACAAAGAAGGCTAAGGATGGCAGTTGGATGATCCTTATTTTGTATGTGGATGACATGTTGATTGCTGGCAAACACTTGGAAGAAATTTCAGCTTTGAAGTCAAAGATGGCAAAATCGTTTGACATGAAAGACATGGGTGAGGCAAGTCATATACTTGGTATGCGCATTGAGAGAGACAGATCAAAGAAGTTGATTTGGTTATCTCAAACAGAGTATATTGACAAGGTTTTGCAACGTTTCAATATGGACTTAGCAAAAAAGATTGTCCTGTGTCTGAGGAAGAAAAGGCTGAAATGGATAAGATTCCATATGCGTCTGCAGTGGGTAGTTTGATGTATGCAATGATTGCTACACGTCCGGATATTGCATTTGCAGTGGGAGTGGTTAGCAGATATATGTAAAATCCCGGCAAGAAACATTGGGAGGCAGTGAAAGGTATCATGAGATACTTAAAACATACAAAGAGTATGCGCATATGCTATGGTAGTCAGGATTTGAGTGTCAGAGGATACACTGACTCAGATTATGCAGGAGACTTGGATAAGAGGAGATCTACATCAGGCTATGTCTTTACATTGGCTGGAGGTGCCATATCATGGCGATCTCGATTACAAGATTGTGTTACGCAGTCTACTACAGAAGCTGAGTATGTTGCAGCAAATGAGGCATGCAAAGAAGCTATTTGGCTTGGTAGATTGGTTGCAGACTTGGGAATCAATGCAGATATGCCAGAGTTATATTGTGATAGTCAAAGTGCTATACAATTGGCAAAGAATCCGGTGTTCCATTCGAAGACTAAGCATATTGATGTGAAGTATCACTTCATTAGGGAAGTACTTGAAGACAAGCAGATACAACTGCTGAAGATCCACACCAAGGACAATCCTGCTGATCTACTCACAAAGGGACTTCCAGGAGAGGGCTTTGTGCATTGTCGTGAGTTATTGGGCATTGGATAGATGGCAGCCATGTAAATCTTTGTACATTTATGTTCATAGATTTACAGTTACTTAAAGTGCCACATTGGACTTTAAGTGGGAGGTTGTTGGGATTAAAGCCCAAGTGGCCTCTTATGCGGATATGGCCGGCCGCCCGCCTAACTCACTTACCTCTAACTCTTTGTATATACTAACATATTCTTTGTGAATACTAAGGAATTGGGAGATAACCCTTCTAACAGATCTCTGCGTACTGTACTGTGTAAGCTCACTGTGTGTGTGTGTGTGTGTGAGAGAGAGTCGACCCACGCTCCGCTCTGCGACTTCACTTTGCTCCCTCAATGACTCTAACCTTTTGAAGATGATGCCCAAAGTTTCTAAAGTTTTTCCTTTTTTACTTGTTAGACAAATTGAGGTCGAGTCTTTTGGAGTGGACCATCAACTTTGGTTCCTCCCCAACAAAGCCTTTTTAGCACCTATCCTTAGTGAAACATGGGTATACCTAGACAACCTCCCTGCTTCCACTGTGGAGGAATGTAGACTTAAGGTTCTAAAAGGAGGGCAATTATTGGACAAAGGAGGACTCATCAAATCTCCCTTCAGTCTCAACTTTGTTGACCATTCTAAGTGTTCATCTAATGCAAGTTTATATATTTGTACGAAAAGCAATATGGAGTTTGTCAAGAGCAATCTAGACTTCTCTATTGGATCTAATTGGAATGCTTTCCGGCCTCACCTAAAATGTGCCTGCAAATTTCTTGACCCTAAAGCCTCTTGTGATTCTAGTATCATGGGGTTTGGACCATGCAATCTGGTATATTCTTGATCACTTAGAATAGCTCTTCCCAAAGAAACTTGTGGACTTTCATCTATCCCTCATTTGCTCTTGGTTGGGTGGGCAAGCCAAGAAGCTTGTTATTGCTCAAATTGATTTCAACATCTTCCATGGCCTTATGCTTGATATTCTTAAGGAACTCAAATATGATGAGCATGGAACATATCTTACTACTTATCCCAATTACAAAGGTATCAAAATCATTATTGGAATACTCAAGCGGTGCATTGAAGATGATGATTCTCCCTCACTGAAAAGGCCTAACTCTTATCTATCCCCAATGTTAAGTATGGAGCCTGATTTACCTTGTAATTTTCTGTGGTAAAAACGCACATTTGTAAGGCCCCCAGTATGAGGAGAAGCCATCGTGTGTGAAGGAAAATCACTCGCCGGAAACCAAAATTTTCATGCGGCCAAAAATCAGGGGCAACTTTAGGGGCCTCGGGGGCGGAAGCCCTCGAGACTTCTTTTTTTCCTCGCCGGAATATTCCTTTTCTCCGGAATATTATGGCCGGACGGCGACCGAAAAGGTCGGAAAACAACCGTCGGTTGGTCGGTTGGCCGGTGGCCAGTAGTCAATGGCCCCGGTGGCCGGTGGTCGGAAGTCAATGGCCGGTGGCTGAATTTAAAATCGGACTTGTCTTCTCAAGGACGGCCACACATGGGTGGATTGGAGGGTCCGATTTGGACTTATCTACACAAGGGCGGCTACACATGGCTGCCTCTCATGAGAGAGGGCAGCCCTTTTGGCCTATGAAAGGAGGCCATTTCTACACACATTTCATAGTGTGAAGTTGACGCAACAAGGTGAGTGTGAGGTGGTGAGAGTGAAGCAAGGCGGGAGCTCCATTAAGGGTATAATCCCTTTGTAAACTACTTCAATTCTTGTTTTGAAGTACTAAAGCCATTGAGTGGCTGCTTCCCGTGGACGTAGCCCACATTGAGTGAACCACGTATATCGTGTGTACTCTCTCTCTCTCTCTCTACTCTATAATCTCGTGTATGTAAATCTGTCTCTCTCCATTAAGTAATCTACTCAATTATCTATTTAGCTACGTCTTATTTCCTAACAACAACTAGTATCAGAGAAAGGTTTGCTTGTAGCTAAATTATCTCAAGGAAAGTATTCCTTGAATTGAGTGGGAGTTATGGCGGAGGAAGGGAAGCTCAAGATTGAGAAGTTCAATGGCAAAAACTACCAACATTGGAAGATGTAGATTGAAGACTATCTCTACCAGAAGGACCTCTATTTGCCACTAGGCGGTCTTGCAAAGAAGCCCGCAACGATGGCAGATGAAGCATGGATTGTCCTTGATCGAAAGGCACTTGGAACAATCCGGTTAAGCTTAGCGTCAACGATGGCCTTCAATGTTTCAGAGATGAAGACCATGGAGGACTTGATGAAGTCACTTGACGACTTCTACGAGAAACCATCGGCACCCAATAAGGTATTTCTTATGAAGCGCTTGTTCAATCTAAAGATGGCAGAGAATGGTTCAGTTGCAGAACACCTAAATGACTTTAACACAAACATAAGTCAACTTTGATCGGTGAAAATCAATTTTGATGATGAAGTGCGAGCTCTCCTTATACGATCATCTCTACCGAATAGTTGGGACAGCCTTGTGATGGCTGTAAGTAATTCTATCTCTGGTACAAATACTCTTAAGTTTGATGATGTTGTGGGTGTTCTCCTAAGTGAGGAAATGCGAAGGAGAAGTAGAGGAGAATCATCAAGTGATGCACTATCAGTGGAAACAAGAGGAAGGCCTAAGGAAAGGTTCAAAAACCAAAAGGGTCGTGATCGCTCAAGGCGGAGCAAGTCACACACAAAGTCATTTCTTGAATGTTGGAACTGTGGCAAGAAGGGCCACGCAAGAAGGATTGCTAGTCCAAGAAGAAGAAGGAGTCAGAGTCTCAAGACAACAAGCCAACATCGGAGGCCAATGTGGCAGGTAAAGTGGAGCAAGATGCTCTAATTCTCTCATTAGACAATGTGTCTAATTCTTGGATAGTAGATTCCGGGGCTTCATTCCATGCGACACCACACAAGAAACATTTCCAAGACTACACCAAAGGTAATTTTGGGTATGTATACTTGGGAGAAGATGAAGCTTGTGAGATTATCGACAAAGGTACAGTTTCTGTCAAGACTGCTAACGGAAATGAATGGAAGCTTAAAGACGTTAGGCATGTTCCTTCTCTTCGCAAAAATTTGATCTCTACAGGACAATTGGGCAATGAAGGTCACAACATTGCATTCGGAAACAAACGGTGGAAGATCTCAAAGGGATCTTTGGTGGTTGCCAAGGGAGAAAAAGTCGGTACACTTTACTTGTAACTGTTAGCACGCAACCTTCATCTTGTGCAGCAACTACAAAAGTTGACAGTGCGGTGTGGCACTACCGACTTGGGCATATGAGTGCCAAAGGAATGCAAATCCTTCAAACAAAGAAGCTTCTACCAGGTTTGAAAGAAGTGGATTTAGAGTTCCGTGAAGATTGTGTTTATGGTAAACAAAAGAGGGTAAAATTTCAAAAATCAGGAAATGAAAGAAAAACTAAAAAACTTGAGTTGGTTCATTCTGATGTTTGGGGTCCTGCAAGTACACCATCACTTGGTGGCTCATTGTACTATGTAACATTCATAGACGATGCGACTAGAAAAACATGGGTTTATGTCATGAAGAATAAATCCGATGTATTTTCCATATTTCAAAGGTGGAAAGCCTTTGTGGAGAATGAAACAGGTACCAAGGTTAAATGCCTCAGATCCGACAATGGAGGTGAATATTGCAGCCAAGCTTTTGAAATCTTTTGTGCTAGCAATGGCATTCGGAGGCAAAGGACAACCCCAAGGACACCTCAACAAAATGGAATTTCGGAAAGGATGAACATGACAATCATGGAGCGAGCACGAAGCATGCGGCTACATGCAGGCCTACCGCTTGAGCTTTGGGCGGAAGCTGTAAGTACGTCTGTGTACCTTATCAATCGGTCACCCTCAACTGCATTGGATGGGGGAGTTCCAGAAGAGGCATGGACAGGTAAACCGGTGAATTATGCATTTCTCAAAGTGTTTGGGTGTGAGGCTTTCATGCACATAGATGCACATAGATAGAAGCCTAAGATCAAAGCTAGATGCAAAATCCAAAAAGTGTTTCTTCATTGGCTATGGAGAAGGTGACTTTGGGTATCGCCAATGGAATTCTGAAGATGGTAAAATCTTAAGGATTAGGGATGTAATTTTTAACGAACAAAATATGTACAAAGATTACTTGGAAAGAAAACAAACAAAAGAAACAGGTGATGAGTACATGGAGCTTGAGGATGGTGAAGACTCAAGGACTGCAAACGGTGACAATGTGCAACAACGTCAACCAAATGAGGAGCCTCAACCTATTCCCCGAAGATCTACAAGAGCAAGTAGACCTCCAAAAAGGTTTGTTCCTTCCTTCAACCATCTCTTGATCTCAAATTCTGGAGAGTCGGAATCATACGAAGAAGCTATGCAAAATGAATCCAAAGAAGAATGGACGAAGAGCATGCAATTGGAGATGGACTCACTACATCGCAACCAAATATGGGATTTGGTTGAGTTGCCTAAAGGTAAGCGGGCACTTCAAAACAAATGGGTGTACAAGGTGAAGGAAGAAGAAGGTGGGAAGAAAAGGTACTAGTCTAGGCTTGTGGTAAAAGGGTTTTCTCAAAAGAAAGGTATTGAATTCAATGAAATATTTTCTCCTGTTGTAAAAATGAACTCAATTAGGCTTGTCTTAAGCCTTGTGGCTGCTCATGATCTAAATCTCGAGCAAATGGATGTAAATACGGCATTCCCTCACGGTGACTTAGAGGAGGAAATCTACATGCTTCAACCAAAGGGGTATGAAGTAAAAGGTAAGGAGAAAATGGTTTGCAGATTAAAGAAGAGCTTGAATGGTTTAAAGCAAGCATCAAGACAATGGTACTTGAAGTTTGATCGATGGATGTTGGATCATGGATTCACAAGATGCAACTCGGATCACTGCGTCTACACGAAGAATTTGGGAGTCGGAAAATTATCATCCTAATGTTGTATGTTGATGACATGTTGATTGCAAGTGCTAACATGCAAGACATCAAAGACCTAAAAGAGGAGCTGTCTAAATCTTTTTCAATGAAAGATTTGGGTGCTGCAAAGAGGATACTTGGTATGAAAATATCAAGGGACAGGACGAAGAAGACAATAAAGCTATCTCAAGAAGATCACATCAAGAAGGTACTAGAAAGGTTTGCAATGCAAAATGCAAAACTAGTTTCTACACCTTTGGCTGGTCATTTTAAACTAACAAAGGATATGTGTCCAAAGACACAAGAGGAGATAGCTTATATGTCTAAAGTTCCATATGCTGCAGCGGTAGGTTCTCTAATGTATGCTATGGTCTAGACAAGGCCAGACATTGCACATGCAGTGGGAGTTGTGAGTAGGTTCATGGACAACCCAGGTAAAGAGCATTAGCAAGCTGTGAAGTGGATACTTAGGTACCTAAAAGGGACAACATAAATGTTTTGTATTTTGGAGGAACTGATATTTTTCTAGAAGGGTATGCTGATGCAGATATGGCAGGTGACAAAGATACTCGAAGGAGCACTACTGGCTATGTGTTCACGGTTGGAGGCACAGCAGTAAGCTGGGCTTCAAAGCTGCAGAAAGTGGTTTCACTTTCTACCACGGAAGCAGAGTATGTAGCAATGACGGAGGCAAGCAAAGAAATTATGTGGCTTCACAGATTCTTAGAAGAGCTTGGATTCAAACAAGAGTTTTGTGTCTTGTACAGTGATAGCCAAAGCGCTATCCATCTTGCGAAGAACTCAGCGTTTCATTCAAGGACAAAGCACATTGAGGTGAGATATCACTTCATACGCACTCTTTTGGAAGAGGGACAACTAAAGCTAGGAAAGGTGCATACAAGTGAAAATCTTACAGAGACATGTTTACAAAGGTGGTCAACAAGGAGAAGTTGAGATTTTGCTCATCTTCAATCGGCATTCAAGGATAAGAAGCCAGAATGGAAAGCAGTCACAGGTTTGGTTTTGAGATCAGTCTCCAAGTGGGAGATTGTTAAGTATGGAGCCTGATTTACCTTGTAGTTTTCTGTGGTAAAAGCGCACATTTGTAAGGCCCCCATTATGAGGAGAAGCCATCGTGCATGAAGGAAAATCACTCGCCGGAAATTAAAATTTTCACAGCCAAAAATCAGAGGCAACTTTAGGGGCCTCGGGGACGGAAGCCCTCGAGACTTTTTTTCCCTCGTCGGAATATTATGGTCGGACGGCGGCCGGAAAGTGGTCGGAGAACAACCGTCAGTTGGTCGGTTGGCCGGTGGCCGGTGGTCAGAAGTCAATGGCCGGTGGGGCCGGTGGCCGAATTCAAAAGCGGACTTGTCTTCTCAAGGGTGGCCACACATGGGCAGATTGGAGGGTCCGATTTGGACTTATCTACACAAGGGCGGCTGCACATGGCTGCCTCTCATGAGAGAGGGCAGCCCTTTTGGCCTATAAAAGGAGGCCATTTCTACACACATTTCATAGTGTGAAGTTGATGCAACAAGGTGAGTGTGAGGTGGTGAGAGTGAAGCAAGGCGGGAGCTCCATTAAGGGTATAATCCCTTTGTAAACTACTTCTTGTTTTGAAGTACTAAAGCCATTGAGTGGCTGCTTTCCCGTGGACGTAGCCCACATTGGGTGAACCACGTATATCGTGTGTACTCTCTCTCTCTCTCTCTACTCTATAATCTCGTGTATGTAAATCTGTCTCTCTCCATTAAGTAATATACTCAATTATCTATTTAGCTACGTCTTATTTCCTAACACCCAATAATTCTTTTACATCTTTCCTAACACCTAGTACTTCTTCTAGCTTTAATAGAGGAAAGTCTCACAGCTTTACTAGAGGAAGATGTAGAAATACTCCCATTTGTCACCTCCTTGAATTGTAATCATTTGTACCTTGAAGGTATTTTTTGGCCCTTGTGGAAGGATGCATCACTCAAAAAAGACCTCTACAATGGATTTTATCTATATACACTAAATGTTCCAGAATGAACTTTGGGACTTTTTTTCACCCAAGACAATATTCTTTGAGTGTTTTGACTAACTTTTGGCAACCACAAATTGTTGGATAATGTCTTAGTTGGCTAGATGTATCATCAGCCTGTTAAAAATTCAGTCTATAGCAATGGCTTTCTACATTACAGTAATATCCATGATTGTGCTTGTTTGTGATAAGGTATAGTGTTACTCTGGGTTTGACTGTTACTTCCCTTGCTTGGGCTGATACTTCTCAGAGCTGATGGTTTTTAGATACTTTTAATAACTAAATGAGGTATGGTATTATGGTATAGGGTGGTTTTTCTTAACTTACAGAGAATCTGACCTTACTGCTTGGATATTTTACTTTGATATAGTTTTGATAAACAATTTCATACACATACAATGGCTGTATCTAGTAATAGCTTGAAGTAGTCTGCTTTATGGCTAGCTTTGACTCTGGCTCTGGCTCTAGCTATGGCTAAAAACTTATCTGACCATGGCTGTTATGTCTCTGAAAGGGGATACTTTATGGTAAATGGAGTAATGATGATTACAAAACATCTATGTTTCACTTGTTGCTTGGATATAAACACATTTTGAAAATATTTTGGTGACTTAGGAAAGCATGTTTGCACTTGTGATCCAAATGTGATTAATGACCCCATTGTCCAAAAAATCTTGGGAAAAGGACTCCATCACATTCCAATTTTTCCAAAAGAACCCACTACCTTGCTCTATCAGCTTCACTTAGTTGTTTAACTGACCTTATTGGTACTCTCCAACTAGAAAAGATAGTCCTACTGGACTTAACCGAATTGGATCTGTGGGATGGGTGTTTAACCTCACTCCTATCTTATTGCAGACATAGCGAGAACCACAAATATAATTGTCAATCCATGGGATGAAGATGACTTGACTAGTGCATAAAGGCTACAAGAGGTTGTCAATCTCTTGGAAAACAACAGACAACTCGCATCTAACTCAAGCTACACTCAAATGACAGAAATCACCAAAAGCTAGTCACTCATTGGCAAACAAATCATAACCGTTACAGCATCAAACAACATCCAAATGTCACGAAAATTCTAGGACATGTTTATAAGACCTAAGTAGACATGATTATGGTCTCAAATCTCACTTTAGGTCAAGTGCAAAAATCACGATTATTAACAGCAGTGAGTTTTTGACCTAGTCGTTTTTGATGCAAAATACATCTAAATGCTTAGCAATGATACCCCAAAACACCACCTATACTTATTTTATGATATTGAAGATTCCTACTTATGATGAAATTAGGCCGCGGGTCCGCGATGCCAAAAGCTACGGATTACCATGAAATGCTTACGCCAATGCGTAGAGCTCTTACCTGCAGTTGCAACAACATATGACACTGCAATGTGACAACCTGGAAGGAAGTAGGAAGCGCGAGAAGGAGAGAAGTAAGCACCGTTAGCTCACACTGTGTTTCTATTACCCAAAACTTCCTAAAATTGGCTGTTGTACCTTAGCCAAGGTTTTTGCTATCAAAACTAGTAATCTGGGAGCTCTAACTAAAGATAGGTTGATATAATCTGGAAGCTTGTAGCCCAGGCTTATCAATTACATCGTTTATCTAGAAAGTAGGAGTTACAACATTCCCAATTCATCAAAATAATAAGTTTTTTTACAATAAAATATCTAAAAAATGTTATCTGAGTTATCCGAGTTAGCTTGCTGCTAACATTCCTCCCCTCCTCGACTATGTCTTCCCTTGACACAGCTTCATGGACGGAAGTAGTCTTTGGGTTGATGGCTGGCGACGTGGTCTTTAAGTGAATGTAGTGCTTTCTCATATCTGAGTCTTCTTTCTTTGTCAGAAACTTGCAAGAACTGCATGGTGACTCTGTTTTTAAGTTCAATGGCAGAATAGCCAACAAATCTAGATGTAAGGTTACTTATCACTAGCCCAAATATCTTTGTTTTCCAAGTGAAGGAACTGTATAGAATGCTTCCTCAAATGCCAACATATTGCTAAAGGGCAAAAACATGCATGGGGCGTAGAAGTAGTAAAGGACTTCTTCTGAAGGCTGGCCACTTAAGTCATAATAGAGACCTTTATTGCCTTTGAGGAAAGACATCCATGGTGCTCTAGCTTGCTCAGGCTCGTGAAAAGGGAATGCAGGTGAGCAGCATTCTACAAATCTTATACAACATGGCATTTGAGAGGTCAGGGAGGCTCTTGAAGAAAGTCATGGCACCCATTAGGGTATTCTTCCGTTGGTGTTCCCTACTCTGGAGCTGGTAGACGTGGGTAATTCAACCATGTATGCCTCTTCTTTTTTAGTGCTTCGTATGCCTGCCATGTCCTTACCTTGGTATAGGACAGAATGTGGGGTCTTTTTGGAGGGCTACAAGTGCTCTTGTGAATAGAATTAGTTATCTTGAATTCTTGTTCAACCAGTTCTTTCTTCACTTGGGGTGGATATCCTCTAAGCCTTCTGCCTGCATGTCTTTGTATAGTCTTTCCTTTACTTGTAGTAACTCCACTTTGATCAAGGGGTATGGCAGTGATTCATGATGCCACTGAGCATTGATTTGGTTGGGAGTGAGTTGAGTTACATTTACCGAGTGGAGAACTCTCAACTCCCAATCCATTATTGCTTTCCATTCAACATCTGTTTCCTACGTAATCTACTCTTTTTGTGCATCTTTCTCAGCTTTAGGAAGCTGGACCATGGGCACTTGCTCATCTTTAGTGAGCAGTACTTGAAAGTCCGACTCCGACTCTCTTCCTAACCCTTCTGATAGCTGTGTTTCCATCTCAGTAAATGAGACTAAGGGTATGTCGATGGTTGGTTGTTCAGATGTTCCTGCTTCTTCCAAATGTTTTGGTTGTCCCTCTCTTAGCAGTTGATTGACTCTCTTTAATTTGGAAATCTCTTTAAGCGATTGCTCTTCTCTTTGGACATGCATCAATGCAAGGTCTCATCTTTGCGATTGTTCTAGCTTCAGCTAGCTTGAGATCCTTGTTCCTCCTTTCCAAAGTCTTATAGACTTCATCTATACCTTTGACTGAAGCGACAACAGGGTTCTCTCTTATTTGTCTCAAAAATGTAGCTTGATCATTGATCCTTTGCTCGGAGTACTGCAAAGAAGCATTTGCTACATCGAGTTGCACTTTGATCTTTTGTACTGACAGATTAGTGGTTAGAAGTTCATTGGTTACTTCTGTCAGCTGTTGATCTTTGCTTTTGCAGGCATTGGATAACTTAGTTAGAATCTCTCCCAGCTCTTCCATCTCTTTTTGTTGTTTCTCTTTTGCACGCTGGTGTTGTTCTACTTCATCTTTCATCTCTTTGATTTGTCTTTGGAGATCTGAGATAATGTTCATTTTGTCATCTAGCTCTCCTTGTAGAGCATCAATGACAAGTTCAAGCTCCCTTGTTAGCAGCAAGCTAACGCGGACACCATTTTTGCACCATTTTTTGGAGTTCTCCTTGTAAAACATTTATTATTTTGATAAATCGGGAATATTGTAACTCCTATTTTCTCGGATAAACCTTGTAATTAATGATCCGGGGCTACAAGCTTCCAGATTGTATCAACGAATTTCCCAGCTTTGGTAGAACTCTAGATTATTAGTTTTGACCACCCAAAAACCTTGGCTAAGGTATAAAAGCCAATTTTTGAAAGTTTTTTGGATAAGAAATACACAGCGTGAGCTAACGACGCTCACTTCTCTCCTTCTCGCACTTCCTACTCCCTCTCTGGTTGTCACATTGCAAATGTGTTTGTTGCATTGCAACCGCAGGTAAGAGCTCTACGCATTGACGTAAGCCATTCACAGTATTTCGTAGCTTTTGACATCACCGACTCGTGGCCTAATTTCATCATAACTAGGAATTTACACTTTTAAATAAAAAACTAAGCATGGGCGGGGTATTGGGGCATCATTGCTAAGCATTTAGATGCATTCTGGGTCGAAAACGACTAGGTCAAAAATCCATTGTTGTTAATAATCGTGATTTTGAAACTTGACCTAAAGTGGGGTTTGAGACCATAGGCATGTGTGCTTAGGTCATGTAAACTTGTCCTAGAAGTTTCGCTAGGTTTGGATGTCATTTGATGCTATAACGGATGTGATTTTCTTGCCGATGAGCGATTGGCTTTTGGTGATTTCAGTCACTTGAGTGTAGCTTGAGTTAGATGCGAGTTGTTAGTTGTTTTCCAAGAGATTGACAACCTCTTGTAGCCTCTATACACTAGTCGAGTCAGCTTCGTCCCATGGTTTGACAAATTAATCGTGGTTCTCGCTAATACTGCAATAAGATAGGATGGTGAGGTTAGACATACGTCCCATATTTTGCGCCGTTGCCGGGGATCGAAGAGACCGAAACTAGGGAAAAACACAAGCATTTTGTGTAGTTGTCCTTTAACTTCCGCCTAGAGTTCAAAACTTTCTTCTAGAAATCGCATAGCTTAAGATTGTTGTCTTTTGCTGTGTAGAGATAGCTTGGAAGTAATCGTACTTGCTGAGTACCTTTAGGCTTGTAGGATTGTAGATTTAAATTAGGATTTGGAGAATGATTGGTAGACGAAACAACTCTTAAGATCAAGACTGTGAAAAATATAAAAAACACAAGAAAACGAGTGTTGTGGACACTTTCCACAATCCCATTGCATGAGAATCTAGGAGTAGGGTAAGTAGGATCCGAGGTGGATCTCAGAACATTGCTCTCTCTAAAAGAATCAAGTGTGATTTGTTATTGGAAGTTGCAAAATTTCAGGTCTACGGCTAGAATAGCTTGAAAAGACTCGAATCCACTCAATCCGATTGGAGAGTAAGCCTAAGAGTTGTCCGAACCAGTGGATAAGCTCAAAGACACTTCGAGGTAAAAATTTCAAGAGTTGGCCAAAACTCAAATTATTTACTTTTTCTTGGCATTTTAGGCCAAATTAAGTTTTGCCTTGATTCATAGGCTTAAAATACATCATGTAAAGACTGTCTTTGAGAAAATTGCAAAAAAGTGCTCATTTCAAGCCTAAAGTTGATAATCACAATTATTAACTTTCTGCTCTAAATTGACCAAGGTTCATACCATTATTGACTCATTGCATGTGTATAAAAAACTTTTGTAAAGGCCCAAAAGATTTGGATCACTAAACTGGCAAAAAATTGGGTAAAAACTAAAGTTTGTACTGACTTTTTGAATCTTGAGTATAAATTTGGAAAAATTTTATCCAAACTTGTTAAAATTTGTTTCATAGGCTTATGTTGATGTGATAAACATGTGTATATGCTCAGTTGATCAAAAATTTGCAAAAATTTATCAGAAGTAAATAATCACGATTATTTACATCTGTCCTAATTTTCAACTTTTTTTGACCAAGTCTGCATACCACTAGCTTCATCATGTTGTAATAAGCCCACAAACTAAATTTGGTAAGATTTGGACCACTGGAGTGAAATTTGTGGCTAAAATTGCAAAGTTAGTCTGCGGACAGATAATTGATGACCATTTGACCAAAAATTGTTCAAACTTGCACAGGGACCTTAAGTGAAGGTGATTAACAGATCTCTGTCAAAGTTGGGGCAAAAACTTGCAAAAATATAGATGGAGTAAATAATCGCGATAATTTACATATTCTTCAAAACTTGATGATTTTGCAAATTTGAGTATACCACAAGGTCAAGCACATCAAGTACACCTCACAAATCAATTTTGGTGAAATTTGGATCCCAAAAGTGAGACTTAGGCTAGATTCTCAAAATCATAGTCTACAGACACCAAACAATTGATAAACTTGATCAGAATTGGTCCAAACTTGTTGAAATTTGCCCAGAGACTCTAACAAGTTGTATACTTGCCAAACCTATCAAAAAAGTGCAAAAAATTGACAAAAGTAAATAATCACGATTATTTACTTTTGTTATCCAGAGACGTCATTTTTTACTTTTGAACTTATACAGTGAGAGACCAACATAGTATAAAGCCACAGGGCAATTTTGGGTTCAATCAGATCAAAATTGGTACAGATACACTCAGTTTCCAGATTGCATATCAAAATTTTGAATTCTGCTAAAGTCAAATCTGAAAGTCAAATTTTGACCCCCATACCTCGATTTGAAGTGATACACAAAGACCAACCATGAGAGTTCTCAAGAGCTCTACTGTCTTTATAAAAGAATAGCTAACTTGATTAAATTTGTACAAGAATCAGGTTGCAGATGAGGAATTAGTGGCTTGATATTAAGTCACAATTGAATCGAGTGAAAATTGACGACAAGTCAATCCGAAGGTGAGTACTCTATCCAGGGCTTCATAAGTCTATATGAACCTTAGATATGGTCGTTTGCTAGGAAATCAGGGCATACTCGGAGAAACCTCCAGTAGAGTATCTACCAAAGAAAGCGCACACAATTCCTGAAGAAGTCTCAAACACTTTTTCAGATTCAACATCCGAAATGTCTTCTTACTCGACTCACTCAGAAACCGGAACAACAGTGCGCTATAAGCATGTACTATCTTTTTACAAGACTAACCGTCATGGAGCCCAGGTTTACTTGGACCCTAACGAGGAGTATTCTATTCTCATTGATGAACATGGTATTTTGTTCGAAGAAGAGGTTAGGGAAAACAAATAAGGAAAAATGTACATGGATCGAAACGGAACTCAGTATTTACAGGTCGAAAACCCTAACGTGATAGAAAAATGGGGGTTAGAAGTAAACACTATAATCCCAGATATGTCAGCAAAAGAAGGACCACCAACTTTAGAATTCGAGGGATACGATCAAGTAGACTTGAAGCCTTTGAACCTCTTAGTACGGATAATCCTAGGATCGGAGTCTATTGTTGGGAAGATAGAAACATAAAAGATCTTTTGTGGAGTTCTCATGCCAAACCAGGACAATTAACGGCCATGAAGATCATCTATATCTTCAAGATCAAAGAAAAGGGATCAACAGACCTACCAATTTACCTATTTAGGGATTGTTATAACAACTTTGTTATGATGACTCCTGAGGAGGTAGAACAAACCAAATACCAAGGGTATTCCATACGGGATTGGATATTGGGGCAAGGACCAGAAACAATTCCAAGAGATGAACACCGTGAGAGATCATCTAAAAGTAATGTGAAGAAACCAGAAACCACCTCATCACGTAGAAAACCGGGTGACACTAAGGCCAGTCCAGGGCTACATGAGTCACTATTTCCAACAAACTGGTTTGAAGGACTCGGAACAGGACCAACTCCCAAAAGACCTGGAGTTGAACGAAATAGACGTGTCAGACCAGCTAATTTTCAAAAATGGATCAGAAAATACAGTAGATAAGGGGATCCATATGACCACTTAGCAAGCTTTAAGCTAGTGCTAAGAGCAGAGCGTATATTCGATTTCCATACTCAATTCGAGGGGTTTGGAATGACATTAGAAGGAAAAGCTTTGACATGGTTCCAAAACATTCCACCAAGGTCGATCATGGACTTGGACACATTAGCTCAAGGATTTGTAGCTGCTTGTTCCAAAACGGAGATTAAACATAATATGGTAGCTCAAATCTACAACTTTAAATAGAAACATGGTGAGTCTGTTAGAGATTGTGCAACTCAAATGAAACAATACATTGCCAGATGCCTAGAGATGGAGATACGTGCATAAGAACAACTTGTATCTTTGTTTCTGGAAGGACTGCTAAACAAAGAACTTCATGCTATACTCTATATTAAAAAGCATACAACCCTAGAAGCGTGTGTGTTTGATGTGATTGACCTAGGAGACAATTGTGAGATCTTCAACGAAGAATATGTCCCTAAGGATAACCAAAGCGAGAAAACAGCATCCGCAAAACCAGCACAAGTGGGAACGGCTGTTGCGGCACCACTCTCAGCCATAGAAGATATGCTAAAAAGGATGAACGACATGATGAACAATATGCAAAAATCACCCATGAGAGGACCAGGACAAGGGATACCTCCACAGGGACAACCAATTAGGCCACAAAAATGGTGTGCAATTGAGTAAATGAGACCCACGAGTGCTACTTCAGACCAAAGTATGATGGGAATGTTCAGTACGTGCCCATGAGGCCACAAGGACAACCCATGTATAGATATCAACCTAATATGGCCCAAGCTCAAAGACCACCAATGGGTATGGAAAGACCTCAACCTGTGTTGAGACAACAACCTCCGTATTTAGGACATAATGCAGTGCCTATAAAGTACATGCACTCTGAAGGAGTCATAGATGAACAAGCATTAGTGCATGTTACACCCTATGCAGAGCCTAGTCCATCTACAGTAATGGTAGAAGGAGATTGGTATAGTCCACATCCACCACCAATGGAAGAAACCATGACTTATGCTCCACCAGAGCTCGACCAATGTATTATGTAGCTAATCAAGGTGTCAGCTCTCCCATGAAGCCTAGAACAGGAAACTGTCATAACTGTGGTGTTGATGACCATTGGAAGACCGAATGTTCAGAGCCTGACAAAAACCTCAAACCAATTGAAGCCTATTGCATACAATGTTGCAAAAAGGGGGGACACTTTCTGGAAGATTGTCCTAAGAATCCTTTGAACAAGGGAAAAACTATTGTAAACGTAGTCCAAGTGATGCCTAGTAGCTTATCAGAGAGTGAACCGATTGTTCCACTCAAGGTAATCACTAGAGCCCAGGAAAAGAAAAAGAAACACAACTCCTCTGATGACTCGGAGAACACAAAAGTTTCTTCTCAAAGAATCAAAAGAAGCAGAAGCAAAAGATATGAGATGAGAAAACAAAAACAACGGGTTGAAATCGAAGAGCACTACTAGCCAAGGGGTGTGTAGCGACGGCCTAAAATCTACGGGCGTCGCTTAAGCGATGACGAAGGCGATGCATAAGCAAAGCTGTGCCCGATGCATAAGCGACGGCCGATGCATAAGCATCGCAATTTTTTTAAAAAAAAGTTGGCGTCTTTTATGGGACGACCAAGCCTTGCTTATGCGACGGTAAATAACGACGGCCTTTGCGACGTTTACAGACTGGATTACGTCCCTTAAGGGACGCTCGAGAATTCTCATTACCCGCGGGCTCCCAAAATTCGCCGGGCTTTTCAAATGAAGCTCCTTCTGTGTTGCTTGGCGAACACCAGCCATGCAGTTCAGGTATACTTTCCTCCCTCCCACACCCTCTCTTGGCAATGTTCGCATGTGTGTGTGTGTGGGGCATGTGTGTGTGTGTGTGTGTGTGTGAGAGAGAGAGAGAGAGAGAGAGAGAGAGAGAGAGAGAGAGAGAGAGAGAGAGAGAGAGAGAGAGAGAGAGAGAGAGAGAGAGAGAGAGAGAGAGAGAGAGAGAGAGAGAGAGAGAGAGAGAGAGAGAGAGAGAAAGCTTTATTAACGTCTTCTAGAGGCCGAAGTCGGCATGTGTGTGTGTGTGTGTGTGTGTGTGTGTGTGTGTGAGAGAGAGAGAGAGAGAGAGAGAGAGAGAGAGAGAGAGAGAGAGAGAGAGAGAGAGAGAGAGAGAGAGAGAGAGAGAGAGAGAGAGAGAGAGAGAGAGAGAGAGAGAGAGAGAGAGAGAGAGAGAGAGAGAGAGAGAGAGAGAGAGAGAGAGAGAGAGAGCTCTTTATTAACGTCTTCTTCTAGAGGCCGAAATCGGCCTATGAGACAGAACCATGTATATATGTGTACCCTATGGTAACCAAAAAGGATAAAAGTGCTGAAAAAACTAAAGTAAAGTGGTACATACTGCTAGAAAAAAGGTGATACAAGGTTACAGTAATCTCCTCAAGGGTAGGATGAGTACATGTGCATGTAAAATGAGGGGATGGAGCTCTATCTCTAATGGATGTGTAGCTATATACTCAGGAGATACAACCATAATATGCAAACTAGCTCCATCTGGTACCAAACTGGGGGTGTGGGATATCATGCATAGGTGGGTAGGGTGTGAAGAGTCCCTGTAGTATGGTGGCAGGGTCGAAGTAGACTCGTTGTATCGCTCTCTGTCTGGCCTGCTCATGGTGTGCCCGGATCTGGTCGATCTATCTTTGGTGTGCTCGTCGGGTCCGATATCCCACAATTCTAGGTCGTCTCTAGCTCTAACCACCTTTGTCTGCTGTAGAGTGACCCTCTCTGTGTGGTAGTGATAGGGGGTGCTGGAGTCGCTCGATGAAAAAAATCTGTAAGCTGGGACTGTCTATCTCCACTGGGTGACTGTAGCATCAGATCTCTATGTCTCTGAATCTCAAGAAGAAAGCGTCCAAGCTGTCTCTAGTCTTTGGACTCCATGAGCTCTTTGAGTGTAGGCTGTCCTAAAAACAAGGTAGTTTAGTGGCTCCGTATATCATGGTAGGCTCAAGAGCTGCAAACATAATGCTCCTCACTCTCCACCTCTGCTCTACATATCCTGCATATCCTGTGCTCTCTAGGGATATGAGCTGCTCACCCTACCTCAATCTCCAGTCTGTGTGAAGAGACTCGAAGTTGTCCAATGGCTACTCTAGCATTGTGGGGCATATAAACATCCATGTATCTAGGCCTTTCGATGAAGCCATCCTCTAGAATAGTCATGAACTGATCCTTGTAGTACAAAATCTTTGGTGGAAGATGCTGTCTAGGTGTGATCCATGTCTCCCTGATATATAGCTGCCAAACATCATGTTTGAGCACCTGATTCCTCTCCTCATGGGAAAGGCAAATGAGTGGTTAGTCGGGGTTGTACTGAAAGGGTGGTAGCTGCTGAATATCCAAACCATGGGTGCTGAACCACTGGGTCACCTGTGCATACCATGATCCACTCTCTCCAGACTCAGCTAGCTGGCGGGATGCCTCAAGTGCTCCATGTGATGTCTATCTGGGGGAAGCTATCGCACTCGATGGATAGAACATACTATCTAAAAAAGAGCCTCTACTAGCATAGGTGGTGTGGCTAGCTCTGCTCTGATGATGTCATGTGGCACTGAGGGTTTCCCGTGTATCAAACGGGATAGCATAATAATATGTGGGTGCTCAACCTTGTGTCCAGAGAGAGAGAGAGAGAGAGAGAGAGAGAGAGAGAGAGAGAGAGAGAGAGAGAGAGAGAGAGAGAGAGAGAGAGAGAGAGAGAGAGAGAGAGAGAGAGAGAGAGAGAGAGAGAGAGAGAGAGAGAGAGAGAGATTGATGGACAAAGAAGGAGAGGGGCATTGCATGCTTGGAAGAAGAAAGTGGGGCGTTGTGAGCGCTCTAGGAAAGCATTCGTAGAAGGAAAAGATTTCATAGTGAGTTCATTTAGTTGTTTGTGTAAAAGAACTCGTGAAACCACAGTGGTTCGTTGATACTGTTGTTTTAGAAGACTCCACATCTCATGTGCTGTCGGAGATTGCCGAACTAGTTGTAGTTGTTTGCCCTCGAGATGAAGGACGATTTCGGTGCGTGCTTCAAGGTCCTTTTTATTACAAGCATCAATGCCTGCTTAGGTGGCAGGTGGCTTTCCTGCAACTGTTACAGCAGGGTTTGCCTCTGTTTCATCAACAACTTTCAAATTGCCTGCTTTTTCGAGAACCATTTGGAGTCGTAGACTCCATGGAAGATAGTACATCGTATCCCATAAGATAAGTGGGTGTCTGGGTATCTCGGCCTCGTCACAAGACCATTCTCAATAAGTTGGAGAAGATGTCTCTATAGCATTAGTTACCTGCAAAGGAAATGGGAAATGGAAACGAGAGGCCCCAAATGCAACCGCAACCGGAGGGGCCTGACTCACAGAAACGCTCCCAAAACAGGGGAATAGAAAAGGCTGATTATGGCTCTTTTTGAGAGAGGGAGGGAGAGTCAAGAGAGAGCTAGTTGTATTATATATGTTTGTGTTAGTCTGACATATAGCTATTTTAAAATGTACAGATACAATGAGTGACCCTGGTCGTAGTGTTAAGCTTACCATCATCAAGACTTTGCTACGGAGCACTGGACTTTCAGTAGAGGCGTTGACGGAGGCTATGTCCGATTATGTGGAGATGGATGCCGTAGGTTTAGATGATGCCATCGAGATTCTTGGGAGGTTTAGTATGCCCGTACGTCCGGGAGAGGGTACGTCCTCCCAGCCACATGTAGGAGCAGAGGATCACACTAGAGCATTTCAGTAAGCTTCTGGAGTGATAAAATTGTAATGCCAGTCTTCTTTTGTGTAAAGTACTCTTAAAACTTGTTTCTTTTGCTATCTTTTCTTGCTTAGGACCCCTATCCCAGGTACATCACATCACGAGAGTCAGCGGCTTACTCCTAATGTACCTCCTTGTACTCAGGTGACACCTGAGTCACAGGCTAGTGGCCGTCAGTCTCGGAGGTATTTCTTTTATGTCGATTATGGAATTAATATCAAGTAGTTTTTAAGAACTATCATCCTAACTGCCGTATGTTTGTATTCATGTAGCTCGCGTTGTCGGGACAGAGTAGCACGCCACCAGAGATATCAACTCGCGAGAGACCACCTCAGTGGCCAGTGCCCCCCTCAGTGCCCCCGCCATTGCCGATGTGCACTTGCACCGGAAATTTGGGCGTCACGTGCGACATCCTGCCTGATGGGTCCTATACAAGCACATTGAAACCAAGGTTCTAGGTGCTCCAACTGTGTCCATACCATGTCTTTTAACAATTCTAGTTGATCTACGTGCAAAGTTTGAGGATTTTAATGTGTTTGTCTCAAAATGTCAATATCAAACTTTTGTCATAATTTTCTACAAGGTCTATTCATTTTTATTTTAGCTTGTAAAGTCAATGTTTTGAAAACATCAACCGTAGTCTTACAAGGGTCCACTTGATGAGTGTAATTCTTGACTATGATAGCTTCCAAAATGCAAGATTATATTTTTAAAACATCCCCTAGTTGACATGTTTGATCACATTAAGAGGTTTTTCTTAAATGCATTGTCTAATGCAAGTAGCATTTAATATAAATTTTTCAAAAAGGGACACCTAAGTGTCCTGTTTTGGTACCAAACTAGTGTTGAAACGTAGTTTATTTGTTTTTACATTAAGAAAAACAAAACGCGGCTGGTCGATGAGTCATTTTTCAAGTTTACAAATATTTTTCTATGTCACACTCTAATATTAACAAGCTTTTGATTTCCATAGTTTCTGCACAGATATGAGAATATACGATACTTATCAGATTCTACGTATCATGTACAAAGTTGGGTACCAAGTACAAAGTACCAAAAAATCGAGTCTGAACTGTGAGGTATCAAATTCTACGTACCAAATCAGAATATATGCTACGTACCAAGTACCAGATATCAGAGCATACGCGGTGCATCAAATTCTACGTACCATGTACCAAACCACAAAGTACCAAGTACCAAATCTAACACTAAAATGTTTTCTTTGTTTTTTTGTTAATTTATTGATCCATGTACTTCAAAAGTGCACCAAAAGTTAGCACCGTAGTTTATTCGTTTTTACATTAAGAAAAACAAAACGTGGCTGGTCGATGGGTCGTTTTTTAAGTTTACGAATATTTTTCTATGTCACACTCTAATATTAACAAGCTTTTGATTTCCATAGTTTCTGCACAGATTTGAGAATATACGATACCTATCAGATTCTACGTATCACATACAAAGTCAAGTACCAAGTACAAAGTACCAAAGTATCGAGTTTGAACTATCAGGTATCAAATTCTACGTACCAAATAAAAATACATATTACATACCAAGTACCAAGAGTCAGAACATACGAGGCACATCAAATTCTATGTACCATGTACCAAACCACCAAGTACTAAGTACTAAATCTAACACTAAAAATTTTTCTTTGTTTTTTTGTTAATTTATTGATCAATGCACCGTGTGGCCAAGGGATACAACTCGCTGAGAGCTCACAACCTTCGTCAATTGGCGAGCTCCATTGTATGCAAACGTGCCCATCCGCGAGGGGGGTGCTTCTGCAAGCCCTAATAAATGTCCATGTTTTTTAAGTCCATAAGCGTTGTTTTTATGTTATGATCTATTTTTAACATGCTTATGATTCTCTAGTTTCTTCATAAGTTTTGGATTCTACGCTACGCATTCTAATATCCCAATCTAGTCGAGCATCAAATAACAAAGCAACAAGAGTGGGATATGTGTGTTTACCAGAATTCATCCTTTCCGTTGAAGGAGTTATCTGAAATTCCTTGCGCACTGATCCAATCAACTTTTGCAAATAATAAAAACTCCGTAAGCAATCACGAACGCAAGAAAGCGAGCGTGTGTATGTATGTGTATGTCAAAGAGAGAGAGAGAGAGAGAGAGAGAGAGAGAGAGAGAGAGAGAGAGAGAGAGAGAGAGAGAGAGAGAGAGAGAGAGAGAGAGAGAGAGAGAGAGAGAGAGAGAGAGAGAGAGAGAGAGCACTACTAGCTAAACAAAAAGAGACAGAGAGAGAGATAGAGAGAGCACTACTAGCTAAACAAACAAAAAAAGAGAGAGAGAAAGCTGGAGATAGATAGAGAGCAAGCTAAGATAGCAGCACGAGCTATTACAAGCTCGCAGCTATAAAAAGTGGTCATTTTTTTCTCAATGTTCCTGAACCATCGCTTGCGACGCACATGTTTTAACAAAAAAATGAGACGTCCCATAAGAGATGATGCGTCGATGCTACAAGCGTGGCATAAGCATCAATAATCGATGCTTTATTTGATGCTACAAGTGTGGCATAAGCATCGAAAGGCGATGCTATAGTCCATACTAGAGACAATGCTAATAGCGATGCTACATGCCACGCAAAAGGCGCTGCTACAACCGATGCATAAGCGACAATAAGTCGATGCAAAAAGCCATGCTATGGTCGTGGCATATGCGAAGCACAATAGCGACGTCTCTAGCGACGCATCTAACCCTTGCTTAAGCGACGTTTATCCGTCGCTACAACCGTCGCTAACCACCCCCTTGGCTAGTAGTGGAGAAAGCAAAAATGCTAGCCCAGGACAAGTTGAAAGAAACTGGCAGTGAATTCAAGGAAACAACCGTGAAATCTGGAGGATCCATTCTGTTGATAAAATTTTTGAGCCTATTAATGCTGCCTTTGAAGCCTACCAAGCAGGACTTAAAGCATGCCAAAACATGGAAAACAAGTGAAAAAACTATCCATCTCCAGACATGGAAGTAGCGACGCTGGAAGCTTATCAAAATTTGGTAAGAATCACACAAGAAATGCTGTATAAACAAAAACCCAAGCTTGAAAGTATTGCAAAACTTGAAGAGCTTGCGGTAGAAG
Source organism: Adiantum capillus-veneris (assembly GCF_014529385.1). NCBI lineage: Eukaryota > Viridiplantae > Streptophyta > Polypodiopsida > Polypodiales > Pteridaceae > Adiantum > Adiantum capillus-veneris. The sequence continues at coordinate 102,660,950 of NC_140952.1, forward strand.
GAACGAAAGAAAAATCCGATGTGGTGGCAGAACCCCACCTTGAAACAAATTAACCAGAGCTTATAGTGCCGGACAACGAAGATGCGTTAGACGGAATTCCATTTGTAGAGGAAGACTGGCCATGACACTTATGGAAAAAAGTGAGAGAGATCAATGATGGGAGCCTAACTTTAAAGTCAGCTCCTATAGAGGAAGTCTGGTTGGATAACCTACCTTCTGATATGAACATGGATTTACGATTCTTGTACGGGGATTGTGGATCGGAAGCTTCAATAATGTCTAAACCATTGACATTAAAAACATTACCTTCTTACTTGGGAGATAACGAAGATGAATCCATCGTTTGCAAGACCACTCAAGTAAAAAGAGTTGAACAGACCCTAGAAGTAGACAACATTCATTCAATCATGTCTACACCCATCCAATGCACTTTTACTTTGGGAGAACTGTTCAAACTCAGACCATACTTGTGGAATGATTTACAGAAAACCCTAGAGAAGGTGGGGATAACGGGGTTAATCTCTAAGAATTTGGGAAAATTGAAAAATGAAATGGAAAACAAAGAGGTTCGATCAGTTCCTATGAACAAGGTCGGAGAATATTATGAAGGGGAAGAAGGAAACACCACCCTCCCAATGAAATATAATGACATTGAAACCATGGCAATACTGGATAGTGGAGTTGGCATAGCCATAGCCACTAAAGCAGTATGGGAATCTTGGGGACAACCAGCCATTAGACAAACTCGAATGAAATTGCAGTTGGCTGACGGACACATTGAGAGATCACTAGGGCTGCTTGAAAAAGTGATAGTCAATTCCTGTGGAATTGAATATCAACACACTTTTGCCATAGTAGACTTTGGGAAAAAACTCAACTATGAAATCATATTGGGAAGACATTTCATGCGACAGGTACAGCTTATCTAAGATTGCGGAAACAACTATCTGTACTTGAAGCAGGTGGGATCTATAACGAGAGTCAATCTAAAAGATCACACTTATAGAGATGTCTTGAAAACACCCATCCAAGAGTTTGATTCAATCTCTTCGGCTGAAACTAAACTCCCATCCTGGTTAAACAAAGACACTCCTATTTGGATGTGTGGAGATTCAAAAAATGGAAGCTTAAGATGAGAAGAATGTATCCTAGAAAGGGACTATATAGACGAAGCCTACGTACCTGAACCCTTTCCAGAGCATTTATTTGAGCCATTCAAATGGACTCAAATTTTAGCGACAATGAATGTATGTGTGAATATGTCTATGCCTACTCAATTTTGCTGTGAGGATGGCTACAACATAATTCCCATCTAAATGATGTCAGTCCTCAACATTGAAAACCAAGATGAGGAACCCAAGGACTTGATGAAATCTCAACAAGTCTTTTTAGACCTCTATTACGATGCACCTGATGAGTTAGATGAACACTCAGCTACCTCAGAAGATTCGGGGTCAGAAAAAGAGCATACGAGAGCTAAGTTACTCTTAAAGGGAGGGGAGGAAAAGTTTTTTGACTTTCCAAACCAGAAATCAAGAAGACAAAACTGGTATAGACGAAAGAGAGACACCAATATTGTGAAAACACGACCTATGCCATCCTAAGTTTCATTATTCGTTATTCGGAAGATGTATAATACGCGAATAATGGGCGTATTATTCGTTTATCTAAATTATACGGCCGTATTATACGGTGCCACATCAGCAGAAACGGCCAATCGTATAACTTCTTAATTTTTCGATCGAAAAACTTTTCGATCGAAATTATTTTCGAACGAAAGTATTTTTGATCTAAAATTATAACGATCGAATATGTTAGTATATATAGCAACACGCGAAAGGTCTCATACCAGCTTTCAAAGTCAGTGTTTTCCATGTGAGTACTCTCACCAAACGATCAAAAAATGTAATTTGTAAAAAAATAAAACAATTTGAATGCAATAAAAATTAAAATTCAATAGAATTTTAAGTTTTGTGATTCAAATATATGAATATGTTTTGAAAAACTTAGTAAATAGTTGAAAGTTTGTATTTTGTGAAGAGTTTAATCTCTCACCTGATACAAACTGTAATTATAAGAATCACTTGTCAATGTGTTCAATTAATTGACACTTGAAAGTGACTAATAAAAAAAAAGTAAGATATTATCGTTGTGTGTAGAGTGTACTCTCACATGAGATAATTAGTTTAAAAATATAATTACATAAAAATTAATTTTATGTAATTTAAAGTTTGATTTTGATGTATAGAGATTTTCTCTCACTTCAAAATGAATATAATGAAACAAAATTATATTTTTACGTTTTGTGTAGAGCTATTCACACTGCTATGCTCTCACTAGAGTAAAAATTTAGGAAAAACATGTCCAAAAATAATGATATTCTCTTATCTTTATTTGGACTGCAAAATCTACCGTACTGTGTGAGAGCATATATATGCTCGCATTGTAGATAGATAATCGCTTAAAAATCTATGGTAAAGTGTAAGAACTTTTTGTTCGCACTTTACATAGATACGATAATTATCAAGTATTGTAAGTGATTATCGTTTTGACATTTAAAAATGTCACTTATAGCTCTTGTATGTATAGTAATTTATACTGATAATCATTTTAATACTTGATTTAATTGTAATTATTGATTATCGTAATGTGTTAAAGATACAAGCTTGCACTTTAGATAAATCGATGCAATTTATATGTAATCCAATGGTATTGTTTTTTATTATTGTATTTTTGATCAATCATTGTTTTTAATTCTTTTAATTTTGTTCAATCATTGTTATTTAAATTAATTTAATCTTTTAATTGATTTTGATTATGAAAATGATCATTGACTTTGTTTTTACTAGAAAACTATTTTTGTGCATCATGGTGAAAGGACAAGAGTGGAGTTATGTGCATGAGTTGAAAGCTGGGAGAAATACATCTCGACTTAAATGTAAATCTTGTGGCCACGAAATCAGTGGTAATGCAACCAGAATTAAAGAGCATTTGTTTAAAGTCCCTGGCAATGTTGAAAAGTGCGGGGCACCACCAAAAGATATTCATGAAAAATTTGCCATGTATTCTCGCAAAGTAAAGTTGATTCTTGTAGCTAAACATAAAGGTGATGTTTCTAAAGATATTCATGCGAATACTAAACCATCTGTATGCAATGAGGCAACAGAAGAGGTGTGCACCACTCAAGTAAATGATCAAAGTTCTCAATTGAACCCTCTTCATGGACATGCTTCTACATCAGGAGGAGTTCCTAGCACAAGCAAATCCGGCAGAGCGTCATCCAATGGACAGACAATTCCTGAAGCATTAGGTAAACAATGGTTGCTTGAGTTGCATTTAAAATGGACACAAGCATTTGTTGCGTGTGGCATATCGTTCAATGTTATGCGCAATCCAATATTTCAAGATGCTTTGATGAGTACAACCAAAAAAAGATTTGTGCTTCCTGACTATAACAAGATGCGAACTGAATATCTTGATAAAGTCAAAGACAGTACTGAAGCCATTCTCAAACGCACAGTCCTAGAGTTTGTTCCAGCATATGGATGCACCGTAGCATTGGATGGATGGACTAACTGTAAAAAAAAACCTTTAATCAATGTAATGCTTATTAACCCTAGCCTAGAGGGGCTATGTTCGTGGAAGCAATTGACAGCTCATTGAAAGAGAAGACTATCACCTACCTAGCAGGGGTGTATGAGCGTGCAATTGCAAAGGCAGGTGGACCAAAGAATGTGACTGCTATTGTCACAGATAATGCGGCCAACTACAAAGGAGCAGGAAGAGCTATTCAAGTCAAGTATCCAGAGATTTCTTGGGTACCATGTGCAGCTCACACTTTAAATTTTCTTTTAAAAGATATTGGTAAAATGGCATGTGTGAAGCAAACTTTATTGGATGCAAATCATGTGGTGAAATTCATTAGAGAGCATTAATTTTCGTCTGCTCTTTTTCGAACCAAGTCACCAAATAAAGCTCTGCAAATATTTTGCGCAACAAGGTTTGCTACGGCATACTATGTTCTTGCTGCTTTGCAAGAGTTGAAGCCTGCATTGATGGAAACCTTAGCAGACAGAAGATGGGATGGATGGCTCAGCAAGTATCCAAGTTATCAGGAGGCAGCTGGTCGATGTGCACAAATAGTAAACTCGCCAGTCTTTTGGCGTAATGTAGAAAGAATAGTAACTGTGTCTAAGCCATTTGTAGATCTTTTGAGAGCAGTTGACACAGATTCTTTTATTTTTGGTCGGGTCTACTGGTATATGTCAGAGGCTATACGCAAGCTAAGAGAAAATGTCAGTTTTGGTGCAAAGGATAAAGCTACCATGATTACAATTGTTAACAAGCGTTGGGTGCAGTTGCATACGCCATTGCATGGTGCGGCTTTTGTATTGGATCCTAAGTTTCAAATGCATCAGCAATCTACCAACAAAGAAGTTATGTCCGACTTCAAAACAGTGTGCTCCCAACTCTTAGGGCACGAAGATGGAAAAACAGCTTTTCATCAGCGAGTAGATTATGCCAACAGAACTGGTATGTTTCAGGATCCGTGGCATATAGATGCCATTGGCAAAACAAGTGCACCTTTATGGTGGAAGGAGTATGGTGGAGATAAAGTGGAGTTGCAACACATTGCAGTTAGAGTTTTATCAGTAGCTGCATCAAGTGGAAGTTGTGAACGAAATTGGTCAGCATTCGACTTTGTGCACACGAAAAAGCGAAACAGACTTCATACTAAACGGGCTGCTGATTTGGTGTATGTTTTTTGCAATATGAGACTTATTTATAAGCCTCAAAACATTGCAACTAGAGCCGCTCAAAAGCAATATGGAGCCTTCCAAACGCATGAAGCTATTTCTGCAGAAGTTGATGATGAAGATGATATGGAATGGGAGATAGTTTCAGAATGCTCAGATATGGACGAAGTAGATGATATGGTTGCAGTTTTTGAAGATGGAGATGATTTGTGAGAGTATCATTGTAATACTTAACAAGTTTTTGCATATGATGAAAGAAAGTGGTATCTCGTTGTCGTTCACATCAAAACCTCTCTTTCTCTCTCTCATACGCACATATTTACTCACACACAAATATAAATTGCCGATAATATCTTGTCGAATAACAATTACATAAAGTCGATGTAGGTTTGAAATTACAACAAGGTTCTGGGAAATTACTCAATCGAAAAGAGTTTGATATAATTTTGAGATTACAAAAAGCTTGTGAGTGACTTATGAGTTTGATAGATTTGCTATAAGCTGGTCTATGGTAAAATCTGTAATTCCTAGCTCAGGGGATGGCTGAGCACCATCTTTATGTGAAGTGGTAGTATCATCTGGCAAAGGTCCATACAATGATTCATATCGTTGAAGCTTTGCTTGTGCATCACTTAACTCTATTTCAAGCTCAAGAATACGGCCACGAAGCATGTCCGGTGTTTCTCCTTGGCTGGCAAGGTCTTGTCCTTGGCTGGCTAATTCAGTCAGTGTTTCTGACTCTTCAGGAAGTAAAACAATAGGACGCTTGCGAGGAGGCATTGGATTATTTGCATTGCGTGCTGCCACCTTTTCTGCAATGCGTCCACGTCCAACGTCAGCGGTGCCTGGACGATCTGACCAATCCACTCTCTTCAGCAAAACATATCGAACATAGCATTGTTGGATAAAGTAAATTGCTACTTGGTTGTTGTTTGGTAGGCATCTCTCTTGTCGTATAAACCTTTGCAGCAATACACGTGCCAGTCCTTTATGTTGCAAATCAGAGAGCTTTAACGGAGATGTATCTTTTGCATTGCCACTTATTTGAAATAGTTGATGGCGTACAAAGTGATTAGGGCAAATCTTTTTGCACTCTTTAAGGGTTAGTGGTTCGCCCTGCAGCTCAGATTCATCTTCTTCAATGTTCGCAATAGTAGAAAGATCTGCTTGTCCACATCTAACTTGTTCTTCTTTAAAAATTGCATGAGCTTCAGCGTGGTTGAGTTCTTCTTCCATATTTGCATATTAGGTGAACATGTCATTACTTTTAAATACCCATTCAATTAATTTGACATTGGACAGTATATCAAATGACAAACATAGATATTTTGTTCAATTAAACATACAATTAAATCTGACACCAAAAGTAAAACAATGATGAAATCATGAGACTTGTGTTTTCATTAATCATCAGCTGGTCGTAAGCCAGATGTCATTACAATGTTGCAACCCACTCTATGGGCACCATTTAGACATAAGGAGAGGTCAAAAGCATTAGGCCGGGTTTTGGGGTTTAGGCGCTTGCCGGTTTCAAGATGAGCAAGTACATTACTCAAAAAATGTCTCTTGCATTAGGGGAATTTTGAGGTCATTTTTGTGCCTTTTAGCGTGTAGAGAGAGAGTGGTCTCAACCAATGGTTGAAGAGCTTCCGTTACGGAACCTCTATTTTTGAAAACTCACAAAAAAAGCAAATATTCTATCTGTACCGCAACTTTGAGCTGGTAAATAGCAATGTAAACAAGTAAAAGTGCAAAGGCATTCAATAGCTGTCGCTTTTAGAAAGACGTACTTCTCATATTATATTGTTTTCATTTTGCACGTCGTCATCATAAAACAATGTTTGGATTCTATCTCATGATCTTTTCTAGATTTGAACCGTTTTTTGCACATTCTGCTTATTCTTCTCTTGAACTCAGGCTAAACTTCTCTGCTCATTTCTTTTTTCACCATGGAATCTTCATCACGATCAAAACGACCAAGAACTTCCATTGAAGCCATTGTCACTTACAACACGACTGATCAAAATGGAGAATGGATTCCAATAACTATACACAAAGGAACGTGGATACTGATGCAACAGAACAAGAGAATAAAGTCTTCCACCAAAAACTCTTTCTTGGTGGGATGGAAGGGTATTGTTAAAGATTTCAGCTTTGGCGACAACAAAAAATCAATCAAAGAGGTGTTGGTGCAGCATGTGTACATGCATAAAGATCTGCATATTGACTCAGAGAGTTCTGCTTTGCCATTACATAGACCAAATTGTAAGTCTCTTAACTTAAATCCTTATTTGTAATGCATGTTGTATAAGGTTATTTGTTGTACAGATTTGTATCCTTCAAACATTATGGAATGGCAGCCAGTAGAATGTGTTATAAATATTCTGGATGTGTGTCATGGATCAATTGGTGAAGAATATACAAGGGAAGGACTAAGGGTTCACTGGCAGAGAATGGAATATTCTTCTTTGACCATTATTATGTTCCACCTAGAAGGACTGGAGAACTTGGAGCCACAAACAAGCTAGACTTGCTTGATTTCAAAAGTGGAGAATGGTCACTCCCTAGCTCAAATACAAGTGAGGGCTACAGGTGCAAACTGTTTTGTGAGATTCAAAAGTGTTTGAAAGCAAACATAGCAAGCAAACAGAGTAGAATTTCTATATTCATGCCCATTATAGTTTTTGTAGACTTCTTCTCTAATGCTGAAGTCAGAAAATCTAGAACAATGTTTTCAGTGAAGACTTTAGACTCAGAAAATGTACTTGAATTTGTGGATGAGGGTTGGAACACCAAACCAGTGAATGGAATCACTTGTAATGTGCAAGCTGGCTCAATTGCTTGCAAATACATGATAGGGACACAAAACTTCATTATGTCATTTTATTACAGAAGATGGCACTATGTTGGTGGTCAGCTAACTCCACTTGATTAAGACATGGAGGACTTCATTGATAGCCCAATAGAAGACATTGATATATGGGTAAACAATGAGCATCTGTCAATTGTAAAGATAAGAGGCATGTGTAGCTTACATCAATTGAGATTGGACCTGCAAAATGATGAAATTGAACTGCCCACAACATTTTGCTTTCAAATAAATGGTGGAAAGGTAACTGTTATCCCTAAAAGTCTCTTGTTCTCTTATTGGTTCTTTATTTAACTTGGATTGTTTTTGTAGGTATCAAAAAGGAATGAAAAGAGGCTACAGTGCAAGGACATCTTGGATTGCATTGTACATTTGGTGCCTTAAACATCCTTCAAGGCAATTTTGTAACACATGACCTGCAAGGATATTATTTTGTATCACATGACCTGCAAGGATCTTGTTTTGTATCACATGACCTGCAAGGATCTTATTGAAATAAAGATCTAAAAGGATCTTTATTTTGTTATTGAAATGCAACTTTTCCAAACATCAATGATTTTACTTCAATGATTTGATTTTGTAACAGAGTCTTAAAACAAGGTATTCAAAATGTATTCAATTTCAAATATTTGCAATTACATAGAATAGACAATTGGATACAAGTGGGCTATAGAATAGACAATTGGATACAAGTGGGCTATAGAATAGACAATTGGATACAAGTGGGAAGCTTGATACAAGTGGGCTACAATTAGAGTGGGCTACAATTAGAGTGGGCTACAATTAGAGTGGGCTACAAAAAGCTAGAATAGTTTTCTGCCAGGAGTTTTCCTGTCCCTAGGGGACTTCCTTAATGGGGTTGGTGCTTTTGCAGTGGGCTCTTTTGTCCTGGGAGATTTTCTTGTGGGGTCTTTGGCAGGAGGTCTTGAGGGCTGCTTCCTCTTTCTCTTATCATCCATCTCTTCACTTGCCTTTTCCTGCTCACCACTCTCTTCTTCCTCTTCACTTCCCTTTTCCTCTTCTAGTTTTGCTTTCCCCTTTGCCTTTTCTAGCTTTGCTTTCCCCTTCTCTTCAACATCATCATCTTTAAATACCTCTTGCAGTTGTCCATTTGCTTCAATCATATACTTGATAATCTTTGCTCTTGTCAACCATACATGGTTCTCACTATAGCACTCTCTGTTGATCTATACAAGGCAATAGAAAGCAAGTTTTAGGAACAATAAAATGAGAAAAAATACAGCTGGCAAATATGAAATATGCTATACTTCTATATTCTGATTGTCATTGCAGTATATGAAGTCCAAGAGGAGCTTGGCATTTGTCACTACCCTCCATCCACATGAATGGATTTCAGGCTGGATTGGAACCTGCAACTCATTACATGTATTTATGGGAAAAAATATTTGAGGATAATCCATTGAAGTGAACAAAGCATAAAGAATTCCAACCTTCACAACTGAAAATTGGATTTCAGTCAGCATCTTTGGCATGGGTGGACAATTCTCCAGTGTCTCTATAAATCTTGTAGCAGCACTGTCCAAAAGTCTTTATTAAAAGTATGTGCTTGAGGTTTGCTTGTGGTTTACAAAATGTGTCTGCTACTATACTTACAATTTTGCTTGACCATGTACTCCAGCAAGAGAACTGACAAAGTAGCATTTTCTTTTCACAATATCAATTGCAATTAAACTCCAATGTGAGCTATAAAAACAAGCCTCAGTTAGCCTTCTAACATGAATTAGTAAATTCTCTTCACAAGGTGTAGGTAGGAAACTTACCTCTCATGATAAGGAATCAAGAAAATTTCACAGATTTCCAAGTCCACATGAGTCAACCACTTTGTGAGCTCTCTAATATTTGTCTCCGTCCTGAGAAAGTGGGAGATAGAAGGGTCTAAAAATTCCACCTTTTGTTGAAGGTCTGGCTCATATGTATGCATCATTAACCTGGTACAAGATATTGTTATATAAAGAGTTCTTGCTATAAACAAAAATACAGAGGAAAACAAAAACAACTTGAGGCATGTGATAAGGAGTGGAGAATTCATCTCCTTGGTCCAGTCCTTGAGAATTTCCAAGGTCTCAGAGTCAAGTGAATTGTAATCCTCCCTAGGATCCTCCTCACTGAATAGAGCGACAACAAAACCAGTAGGATTGACACTCCTCAAGAGGGGCACTAGTTGAGGTTCCAACAGGTCAAGCTCCTTTCTCTCTGCAATTTCCTTGTCTTCCTTTGCTCTCTTTTTCCTTTCCTTTTCCTCTTCTTCAGTAATATCAACTACTCCTACTTCAAGCTCCTTGGGCTTCCTCCATGGAGGAATGTTGAGAATATTAAAGGCCTTAATATCATGCATAGGGACAGGCTCCAACATTCTTGAAAACCTGTATCTCAGCCTCCTGAGAGTGATCATGTCTTTGTCCATCAAAGTAACCCTATGGGCTTGAGCTGCATAGATATAGGCATCTTGGAAAAGCTCAATCATAAAGTCCTCAGAAGCCTCCTGGATACATGCCAATGCAGTTCTAGTCCACCTCATGTCAATCTTGTACTCCTCTGCAACTTGTCTGCATAGTCTTTGGAAGGGCAGTTTGGGAATTGCAAGATTGATGGCCTTTATGGCCTTCCTTATCTCTCTTAGACATTTGACCCCCTGCTTGAACTTTCTCTTTGTAAGGAGAGGCTTAAGCTGCAGTGGCTTGGAAGCTTTCCTCTGATGTGTAGTTTTTCTTTTGCTTGGTTGAGGGTCAGGTGTGCTTGGTTTAGGGTCCTTCCTCTGAGATGTGCTCTTCTTTGGTTTGGAAGTACCAGCTGAAGCTTTGCTAGGTTGAGCTTCTTCTTCATCTTTGGATAGAGGCTTATCAACCTTCCTTGCAATCTTCTTGGTCCTTGCCATCTTCAAAAGGGATAGGAATGATTGTTACACAACAAACATTAGTAAAAAAAGTAAACAATGTATATTTAATTTTTATTATTACTTTATCAAAGTAAACTCATCCTTTCCGACATAGTGGCACACATTTCCATACATAGTGGAACACATTGCGGTGACACCCCGTACGCGAAATCACAAAGGGACCAATGTCCTCACACTTTCGATGATCGCGCACGGGGTGACGGAGTGCCAAGCGGTACACAGAGGCACACATTGTATGCATGGTAAACTTCTCCTTGTGGAAATAGTGGCACACAATCCGGTACACATCGTAAACACATTGCGGTGACACTCCGTACGCGAAATGACAAAGGGAGCACAGTCCTCACACTAGTGGCACACATTGCGGTACACAAAGTAAACATGATCACACTTGTGGACATAGTGGAACACATTGCTTTGATACTCCGTACGCAAAATGACAAAGGGGGCAAAGTCTTCACACTTACGAATATCGCGCACAGGGTGACAGTCAAAGCGCTCGAAATTTTGGGTTGTGGAAGTACGAGAACCGGGTAGAACCTCCTTCAAAATGCACTTAGTTTGGGCTCTGAGGAGGTTTATATAGGGTGCTTTGCGCAAGTCCCTAGGCGCATACTAGCCGTTGGACCACACTTCGAGGTGGCAACCGATTTGCACACCCCCCGAGGTGGCATTTTTGGCCATAAAAAGAACCTACCCAACCCGTTTTTTCGCTTATTGTCATTCACAAGGCTTCGAAATGAAGCCTCCAACCCTCCAAGCGACACACCGTGACACCCCGTGCGCGATTTTGGGAGCCGTCGACCTCTTCCTAGCAATAGGAAATCGCGTACCAAGTGTCACTCCGTGCGCGTAGTTAGTGAGTGCCGAGTTTCTCTTAACCCCCCACAGTTCGCATAGCAAGTGACAAACTTAGCATGTGACAATTTTATGTAATTCTTTTTTTCTTGCGCTTAATTTGCTTGACAATTTTATGCTTTTAATTTGTTTGTAGACTTGATATAAAGAAGGGTAGTTAATGTCTTGATAGACTTCTCTTTTCTCTTTTTCAGCTGAGCATTTGTGGATTGTCATAATGGATACAGAGGATATACAAGAGACCGCTGATGACAAGCTGATGTCTTTTCTTTACAAAGTTAATGAACTTACAAGATTTCAAAGTGTTAAACAGATTTTTAATGCTGCCTTTGATCTTCAAGCACTTGTGGATGGCTTCTCTACACAAATTAGTGACTTGAAAGAGATATATACATAATTGATCAGAGATCACAGGCTTGACAATCTTGTTCATTTTGTTGATATATGCAAAGCAGGTAGCTTGTCAAGGACAGGTATTGCAAAGAAGTGGTCAAGCCTTCATCCAGACTGGCAAAAGATCATAAAGCCTTGCAAATTTCATGGTAATATGCATTGCCAGTTGGTAGATTATGACCTTGGACTTATCATTTTCTTCAGTGTACTCCCAACACCAGAGGGCAAAGAGATTCCAAAGCAGATTTCCCAGGCTGAGGAGGACCAGGAGAAAGAGGAGATAGAGATGGAGTTCCATGAAGAGGAAGAGAAGCTACAAAGCACTGAGATGCTGGACATTGCAAAATTTAAAGCATAAAACATCACTAAAGTGGAGAATGTTGACATTGAGGATGAAGATGTTGATCCTTTGCATTGCACAACAACATTTCCCACATACAAAGTTAACAAAAAGGAATATGTTTTGCTGAATGACATTCAGCATCTTTTTGATCTAAGGGAAGATTATGCTTTGGCAGTTTTGGTTGAGTGGGGATCTAATGACATAGGATTTATTGATTACTCACCTTGCCCCTTAGCAGTCTTGGACACAGAGGCAGAAAATTTTATTGACAGCTCAAGTGTTGGAAAGCATGTGCAGGACATTGTTCTGAGATATGAGCAACAGGGTGTACCTTCTGAAGAGGAGTTCAATGAGATCCAAAAAAGGCTTAAAATAGAGCATATGGGAGAGGAAAAGACCAGAGATTATGAAGTAAGGCCAACTAGATCCATTGATATATGGGAACCGGCCTTGTTTGAGGAGGATGAGTCTCCTAAGGTATGTTAATGACCATTTTGCCCTATCTTATTAATGTGCTGAACAATTAACCAAGACATATTTTTGCAGATTGAAATACTGGACACAAACAAATTCCTTGGGAGGGGGAAGGGTTCCAGACCCTTAGATTTAGGAAGGAACCAGAGCTTGGGACACTTTATTGGGAAGCTCAACAAAGAGACTGTCATTATATTCCATAACAAGTTTACAAGAGAACCATTGCTGCCAATGCTTGCAATTAAAGCACTTGCAAAGGTTGTTGGTTCATATCAGCTTCCTCCAGGGTTAGAGAAGTTAATATTGGTGGAAAAGGAGGAAGCCATCAGAATTTTTGGATTCTTCCCTGGCCTTACTGGTTCTAGAGCTGGTTATTTTGCAACAATGGCATCCTATGTGCTTGCCCACTCTGGGGACCTCAAGAGACAAATGATAGGCTACAATAAGCAGAAGTTTTTGAAGTTTAGGGGTGAAGTTTATGTACCTTCATCAAAAGACCGACTTTGCTCAAACCTGTACTTTGGCCCACTTTCTACCTTGTCTCTCTCTTGTAGCTAGCCATTGTAAGAATTTTTCATTTGCAGATGAACTATTATATGAATTTTGTCTTTTCTGCTTGTTCCTGTGTAAGGCATTTGCTAAATCTGAGTTCAATAGTGCTTTCTTTGTCATTTTTGATCTGGTTCTATGCCATATTTGTCTATTGAACCATTGGAAAACCTCAAGCAAGCTGTTTTCCTTCACTGCACCTCCTCCATGTCTTGTATGCTTGAAAAACTTGGTTCTTGCTTGATAATGGGATTTCTCCATGCCTTGTGTAGACCATATGGACAGGGAGCCCCATCTCTTTACAAACCAGGGAGTGTGATTGTAAATTATATGCTGGCAAAGTAAAAGTGTGTCAATAATTAGTAAGTATGAGATTAATCATATGCTTCCAAACTAAAAGTATGTACATATTAAAAAGGTCAGAAAATAAATAAAAAACTTACCATGTAATGTGTGAATTCCTGATCCCAAGCATCTTTCATTGCACTTCTGAAGTTATTGAGCACTTTCTTGAAATTTGGCAGATCATTTTTGCCCCAGGATGTCTTATCACAGTAGGAAAATACTTTGTCTAGTGATTCCCATACCTCTGCCTTTTTGTTTCTTGTTGTACCTTCAAGACCATGATCTTTGATGGCATTGTGGAGAGATTTCCACTGGTTATACTTCACATTGGATGAACCCTTCTTGGCATTTACCTTTCCTAGTTTGCCATGAAACCCTAGTAAAGCTCTGGCCTTCACACCACCAACAGATACCTTTCTAGGCACATTGTTTCCATTTGAAGACCTCTTCAGGTCTGCTTCAATCTTAACCTTACCACTGTGAAGGCCAATTTCTGATAAAACCCTTTCAATACATTTGATTGCAGCATCTCTAGCTGCTTTTGGCTGTAACTTCCACGCAAACCCCACATACAGATGTACAATTTTCTCCACAATTCTGCAAAGAGCATGCAGAGTGCATATGTGGATATTAGCAAGTGGAATATTTAAAACTGCTTTGAAGTTTGGATCTTGAGTATGCCTATTGGGTGCTTTGTTCCAATTTGTAGGATTACATTCTTTTGCTGATGCCATACAATACAGACAAGGGCTCTTTGCCATAGCTCCTTTGGAGACATTGTACATACATTTAAGGGTTTTAAGGTCTCCTCCCATGTGCCATTCCACCCTGTAACTTCCAAACCCTTCAACTTCAAGCTCTTCCCCTAATTCTTGTGCATTAATGACTTCGGGTATTGTTGTTTGATGGAAAACCCAATCCAGAACATCAAAGTCTTCACTCTCTACTTCAAAAGAACCTAGCCACCAGACATTCTTCTCCGATTGCACGTTGAAGTACTTGGTATCCTTCGGTTTCAATGATCTGTTCATTAAAGTTATGGAAATCCTCTCAATTTTTCTGTTCTTAACAATCTCACATTCATCAAGCTTTATCACAAAACTGACAACACCATTTGCTTCTGTATGCTCCAGCTCATAGAATCTTATCATTTCCTTCTGAAGTGTCTTCAAGTCAAGGAAAATATTATTGAACTCGTCAAATTGAAGATCCCTCTTTTTACCATGATAGGTACCATGAATGTGGTGAGGCTCACCCAACATCTCCATTATCCTCTCATTGATCTTTTTCCTTGCCTGCTGCACAATGGATGGCTTTGGAAGCAAAGAGGACCTGACCTTACATTGCTTTAACCTTGACTTCATATTTCTGAACAGCTTGCTATAACCATCTCTGCTAATGCCTACCTTATCCATAGTATATTGCACATCCTCCTTGTCCAAGCAAGAGCTCTGCAAAAATCCCTCAATGCACTGCTCCTTTGCCTTTTTAAACTTCTTCTCTGTGAAAATCTTTTTGGCAACCTTGAGAGGTAAAACATCACAATAATGTTTAGCTGCCATTTCCATGTTTGATGCAGAGTTTGGTTGTAGCAAAGTCCTAAATCAAAAGGTACAAAATTAACTGATTATTGTCCAAATGACACCAACAAAATAAACAAACTAAATTAAAGTTAACTGAATATTAATCATTTAATAAAGAACAATAGCATAATAACAATAACATAAGCATAATAATGTGGAGCAGAATCATAATACAACTTAACAAAAAGATTAACAACCTAACATAAGCAGAATCATATAAAATAAGCATAAGCAGAATCATATAAAATAACAATACCTTGCTGCTCTGATTCTCCTGCTACAACCTCCTCCACCACGTCTCAAGGCTTCAATGTTCTTTAACTTCTTTTCTCTTTGTCTGTTTCCTAACATTGTATTCTTGCTTCTAGCTTGTTTGAGCCGAGTTTGTAGCTTTTCGTTGCTCTCTTTACATTCCTCAAGTTGTTGTTTAAGAGTATTTATCATTTGTTTGGTCAAATGATCTTCTAACTTAAGAATATCTCTCTCTGCCGCAAGACTCTGTGTATAACCCAGCAACCCTCTTTGACCATCACCCACAAATTTTATCAAAGATGAACAATTTGAGAATGGGGGAGTGCTCTTTGTCATTGGGTCCACTGGATACAATCTTCCATCAGTCCAGAGATCAATGTGATTTTTTTTATCTTGCCGCATTGCTTCAAATATGGACGAGGACACCTCTGCACATTTGTTTCTCTTACGCACTGGACAATATTCTTCATTTAGCTCAATGTGTAGATGGTATAAGCTTCTTCTCTTCCTCATGGAAGTCTGTTAACAGTATTTGTCAGAGATAGTACTATAGGAAAAAGCTGTGCAGATACGAGGAAGAAGACGACACAGAAAAGGTTTGTTTCAGCTTTTGGAAATTTTGAATTTTGGGCCAGAACTAACGTTTTCGTTAGTTTTGGAGGGAGTATTTTATAGAATACGAAAGATCCTAGAAAGATTTGACAATGACATGTTTCGGTGGAGGTAAAAAGGATGCAAACTCACCTTTTTACAAACATTTCACTATTTTTTAAATAAAGTATATATTCTCTCTCTACATATTCTTACAGGGCACAAAAGTGACCTCAAAATTCCCCTAATGCTTTGTTCTTGGGGCTATGGTAAGCACTTCAAAATGCGTTTACATGTATGACACATGGAATAAATATCCATAGCTTTGGTCCAGGAGGGAGGATTACTAGATATACATTCGGGGGCTGCCCATGGATAATCTCTCTCATATTGTTTTCTAGTTTCTATCTGCATATCGCGTAGAGGAGGAAAACCGGCTGTGGTATTTGTTTTGGTGCATGAACCCCAATCCACAATGCCGGCATAAACACCTTTTTCTCCAAAATGCAGCATCATATTCCGAGAGTGTAGATCATTGTGGAGGTAGTTATGCGAATGTATATACTTTAGAGTTTGGAGGAGAGCATTGATGATGTGCAAAATATTCTCCTGGAATAGCTCTACTGTTCCTGAAGTGAGTACATAATCGCGGATGACAGGTTGGCTGCCGTCTGCAGTGCATTCTTTGATCCATTGCTCCACATGGCCGCCATTCCAAAATTGTGAAATGAGCATTGGTCGCTCCACGTGGTGCACCATGGCAAGAGAGTAGATAATACCTCGATGTGAAATATCCAAAATTGTTGCTTCGTCTTTGACGTGTTGCTCCATGGTGGGCCCATGTAAATGTACTTTGAACACTTTTGCAGCATACACTTGATCTTTGAAAGCAGGATGTGTGACACCCACACGCTTCACATGTGCCCATCTTCCCTCTCCTAGCTGTGGAGCTTGGATATTGAAGACGCTGTGTCGGGTAAAAGGTGTAAAATAGGTGGTAGTTGAGAGAGGTCAAATGTAGCAACGGATGACGTTGGAGGCTCTGTTCTAAGAATGATTTCTGGTTCAACAGTAGCTTCAGAAGAGCTGGCTTCCACTCTTGCACGCTTTGCTACTCTTTCTAGCTTTTCCTTGCTCTTGAACTCCGTGTAAAGCTGTTGCACAAGATGTATGCGCTCAACTATGTTTGGCAAGGAAGTAATTGCAGGATTTTTCAGTTCTTCAAAGGTTTTCATGATCTGTCCAATGGTTTGTTTGACCATGTTTACTAAAGCACCTAATGTCAGGAGGGCTATGTCAAAAATAGCTGGTGCAAACTCTGCCTGGAGTTGCTCAAACACAGACTTGGTTAGAGTCTTTGCAAGCTGATAAAAATGCTCCGGAGCGACAGGGTTTAAACAACGCCTAATCTCTGCCTCTGATGAGTAATGGAAGTGTCTCACAATCACTTCGGAGACGAACTTTCGTTGATGTTTCGCTAGCTTCGTGTCTGCCATATCTGTATGACAGAATTATAAATTAAGAATCTTACGAAATGATTGTACACCATAGTAACATAGTTATTATATAATAAGTGTTAACCCTATATATATATATTAAACGATGATTCAAATTTATTAAACAAAACTAAATTATTGCAAATTAAAGAGAAAATCTTATGATTACAAACCACATTGTGCGAATCGACCATGAAAATTAATTTAGAGAGAGAGAGAGAGAGAGAGAGAGAGAGAGAGAGAGAGAGAGAGAGAGAGAGAGAGAGAGAGAGAGAAACAGGCTAGGAGTGTGAGATGCTCTCAGCACAAGAATTGGACCCTGCTATGTGCAAAAGTGTGAGATGATGAAAGAAATTACATCTAAAGGGTTGGAAAATCGTATATGTGAACAACTCAGCTAGTGTGAGATATTCTCAGCACAAGTCCTGGATGCTGTTGTAAAATAGATTGATAGTTTTTATCAATCTAATCCCTGATAAAGTGTGTGGAACTCACAACACAACTATCAGCGGATAAATTAACAATTGCCAATGTAAGTTACCTATCGTATGTGTTTACGTCCAAAACAACACCAAGTCATTTAATGATGAAAAATGATGTTCTTTTGGAATATGAAACACACGAGTAACCAGTATGTCACATTAAGATGAAGAGGGCATGAAAATATGCATCTCTTCACTCTTTATATAACGAGTGGTAACGCTTGTGTTTCTATGTAACACATATGACAGAAAAACTTAATCTAAAATTGTAAATTTTATAAGCTATTTCTAATGGAGTGTGTGGCACGCACAACACAACCATCAGCAAACAGCTCAACAATCTCAAATGTAAATCAATTGTTGTATATATCTACATTCAGAGTAACACCAAGTCATCTGTTGATGAACAATGATAATACTACAGAAATAGAAGCACAAAAATAACGAAAGTCGTATTAAGATGAAGAGGGCATAAAGTATGCATCTCTACACTCTTAAAATGACGAACGTTAATTTTTGTGCTTCTATGTAGAATAATCAATAATGATTTACTTTAAGATTGTAAATTTTATAGGCCACTCTGAAGTGAGAGGTGTAGCATCATGCCAACTACACTCCACGAGTCAACCTCTAATCCTAACTCAGCTCTATGGTGAGAGATATACTACTACACCATACGAGTGAGAATCTAAATTTACCCTAAGCCTTCTCTGGAGTGAGTTATATAACTACACACCACGGGAAAGAAAACTATATTCTATACACCTCTGGAGTGAGCCATATGGGCCTATGGCTACACACCACGAAGTGGTCTACGACCTGCAAGCCAACATTGTGGTGAGAGCCGAAACTACTGCACCACACAAGTCTGGCACAACACAAAAAAAAAGTTAATATTTATTGAAAATTTAAAAAATATACCTGAAAACCGTTGTAAATCAAATTCGCTGTCTCTATCTGGCAAACTCTCAGAAGCTCCAAGCTCTCCAAACTCCAAGAAAGTCCACAATGCTTTTCGATCGAATACGGTGACGATTGTATATATATACTTTTTTTCCATCTATATATTTTTCGATCGAAAAATGTTTTACACGGCTATTCGGTAATTATTCGGAGATACGGCGTATATTGACGTTTTATACATATAATTTTTGTTATACGGGCGTATAAATGCAACGCAGATGCCATCGGTCTCCAGTAAAACACAATTCCTGATGCATATAGATGCTAATGATTGTGTCAAGGACAAAATAACTGGCAGATATCCTTCAAACAAAAACTCAGAAATGTCTCAGACATCGAGAAAAACAAGGAAGGGTACTCAAGAAAAATCTCAGGATAAAAAACCACTCATGACCAGAGTCGAGCGGGAAAAGAAATATCAAGAGTTGAAAAAATCTCTAAAGGAGATATACACAACCGAAATGGAAACCACGGAAGAGGATGGTAAGGATGTAATGCATGTTCCATCCCATTACAAAAAGCATACTCTCCAAGATCGGAAAATCATAATTGAACAACCTGTTAGGGAACGAGTGCTTATTTTTTGCAAGCTTCTAATTTAGAGCTTTTTAGGAGAATTTAGAGCTTTTTTTGTGATGATTATTTTCCATTATTGCTGGACGGGAAGCGACTCACACACCCATGAAGTGCATGCAAACACTACCTAGATCAACATAATGTCAATCGAGGACACAGATGACACGATAGGCACATGGAGGAAATCACTTAAGCTTGTCAGGCTGAGACCATCCTACACATACAACACTCAGGAAGGCCAACTAAACCACAATCAAGAACCTCACTGCTCTCAACTACACCACCTAGCCACATACACACATGCGGAAGGTAACTCACCTAATCATGCCAGATTCGTACGAAACTTAAGGAACACCATCCCCTCACTAGGATACACCTGTCCCTAAGCTTCTACACTTAAAACCCTCACTCAAAACCCATCTACGGAAAACGCGTAGGATGACAGAGCCGAATTTTGAAAGTGCCCGAAACTAAAATTTATGAGTACCTATGCGTAGCTTATGTCGCCACGATTCTATAGACTACTAGCACGCAGAAAACAGACATCGTTTGATACACTTACGGCCACAAATAGCTCGTAGATGCGTCGACGTGTGCACTTCGTCTCGCGGGGAATGCTTGGCGTTGTCGCGTAGCTCTCCTTGAGCCTACCACAATGGTGCAGTCGGATCTCCAATGTGTTGAGCGAGCCGGGCGTAGCGAGAGGATGAAGCTTACGTTCACTCTCTTTCTCTCTCACACACAGTAGACGGCAGCGCTAAAACTTGATTATGATAAAAGTATTCTTTACAAAATGACCTAGGTACCTTATATACTAAGGCTACCTTAGGTTTAACCAAAAATGGGGTTGAAAGGGTCAAATGGCTTCGTATTTACAATCTGGAAGTGCCAGTGCACCCCGGCTTCTGAAACTAGAATAACTACTCATTACAAATGACGTTTATATCCATAATCCGCAGCAACATTCCTCCCTTTCGCGTTCATGTCGTCCCCGACATGACCTGATTGTCGATGGCGATGTGGTCTTTGTTGTCGTTTTGTTGTTGTAAATAAAGTATAGACTATATCCTTTGTAGTAGCTTGTCTTGTTCGTCCAATCCGATGTACATAGTCTTCACATGATTCAGGAAAATCATAATTGATGACGAACTTTATGTCTTTCACATCCACGCTCCGAGCTGCAACATCTGTTTCTGTCATTATAGGTCTACTGCCAGATCTAAATTCAAAAGAACCCAATGTCGTTTAACTTGACTCTTATCATCATGGATAGAGAAAGTTCCATCCATCACTTTCTCCAACAAATCTGTCAATTCGGAGTATTTGTGATTCTCAGAAACAACTTCTACAATCTGTAGAATTGAGTGATTGGCTTTTTGATCTTGTGAGGCAATGAAAACTTTGTATGATTTATGTTGTGATGTTGACCCAGCGGTCAACACTTTGCTGTTGTTTTGGCTTCATCTGTTGCACTGCTTGTATCTTTGTCGAACCACAACAAGAACTAGGATCCATTAGAGCGGACGTCTATCATCATAACCATTCATCTTTTGAGATCCTCTAATTACTTTTAAGTCTGCTCTTCTTCATTGGGGACTTCTTTGTTCTTGTGCAATCATGTTGCTAGTGTTGTCTGCAGCTTTGTCAGTGTAGGCCATTCTTCGACTCGCCATTGAGGAGAAGTATGCTATGATCTGAAATTGGTGCTCCAATTCATTTGTCAATTGATTTGAGTAGCATTTCCTTATTGTTGATGTAGAAGGAATATGTACAAGAGGATGGTGATAGGTGTCTTTAGATTAGGGTCTAAAACCTGGATGACCAAAGGGAAAAAACCCGGTGGGAAAAAAAAATGCCTTTGGTATACGCTCTTATTGGAGTCGAGTAGTTGAACGTGAAGTACATGTTCATGAAAGGTGAGTGCTTGGGTGAAACACGGAAAGAGTGCCTAATGCAAGTGCCAATTATGGGACACTCTATATGCATATGAGAAATTTATCAACAAAAGCATGCAATGTGAAAGAAGGAGATGATGGTTGTTTCGAGGAATAAATGTAGCACATGTGACATCAAAAGATGTCTCAATAGCTTCCACCTTTCCAAGAAGGGTTTTCGATGTAGAAGTTTCTCCACTCGTATCTCACTGTGCTCAGTACGTGAGTGTCTTTTGGACCTTCTCCTTCACTTCACTAGACGTAAGTACTTAGACTTCGACTCTTTTGCTCACCTATACCAGCATGAGCGACACAACGTAAATATGCTCAACTCTTCCAGCTTGAGCAGTACCTAGAATAGCTAAGACGCTTAGACCACAAAGAATATTACTTGAAGCTTTGGGACTAACACCTCACTCATTTTGTGGCATAGCTACTCGACTCTGACTTGTATGACTTGTCGGTTGCATGTTGACACTGCTTTGTGATAAGTTCTTCGGCTATTGTAGTGGCTGCTGAGACATACTTCGTGAAGTTTCATCGTTTCCCTGTACCTTCTTCTCTTTGTAGTGCTCAGGCCTCTCATCAGTCTTTTCTTCATGTGGAATATGGATTTTTTAAAAAAAAATCTTAATAATAAACAAAGAAAATCTTAAAACAACTCAACAAAAGAAAAATCATTCAAATAGAAATCTAAAGGCTATGTACACTATACACATGTCCCTAGGGGCTCATATATGGATTTTGTCCCCATACTCCTCTGTAACTCTACTATGAGGGCATATACTCTAAATTTCGTCAAAAATTTATCACAATAAAACGCAAAAATTCAATGCATCTCACAAAACATTGCCCTCTAATAGTCATAATGTTAGGTCCGCATTCAGAATGCTTCCCCCCTTCCTATTTGGAGTCATCCTTTATGATAGGGTATCGCAAAGGGCATGTGTTGTGCTTGGGCAAAAAGTTGTGCCTATGCAGGCTTTGTAATGTAGCCCTATTATGCATACACAGTCAATGCATGGAAAAGATTTATGTTGTGCAAGATGTGGGTATAAGCAATTTGCTTATTGGCATTTGTTGGCGAGGCTTCCTATTCTAAGCAATGTAATGGTCTCTGAAGCTCCTATATCGTTGCTTGATTGAAGCGACTTTCTCTCTTCTAACTGTACTATAATCGTAGGAAGAATTATAAGAATTCAAGCGGCGATGCACTGACATCAGTTTTGTTGTTCTTCTTTGGGACCCATTTCTTTGCGATTATTGGTTGTTTTGTTGTTGGCTCTCGTTTGGGAACCCATACTTTCCCATGCTTTGTTTGTGTTTGAAGAGACTTCTTTGGGATCCACCTTTTTGTTGTGTGAGTCGACAGTGGTCTTTGCTTCAGCCCTTGTACGCTTGGTTGGTGACGGGATTCAGGCTTTGAAAGTTGATACTGTGGTTGTTTGGGAATCCAAATGAATTCCTTACTTTTTTGTGCTTGAATCAACTTCTTTGGAGCCCAAACCTGAGTTGTGTGATTTTGTGATATTCTTACCCGTTCGTGTACGCTTTCCTTGTTTTTGTTTTGGTGTTGGATCTTGTGATTTGTCATTAGAGATCTTTGTCTTCTTGATCCATATCTGTTTTTGGCCGATCTGGCGTTTTGGTATCCAGATTTGTCGAGCTTTTTGGCTTTGACTTGTTGTCCTGTTCTTTTGACCTGTCATGGTTGTTGTTGAAGGGGTTGGTGATAGTGATGGTCTGAGTTGATGATAGGGGATGTCGTAAGATTCATCATTATCGCTACTATCCTCAGCAAGGTTGACTTCTTGTACTTTCCCTTGATTTTTTGGTTGGTAGTGGAAAGTTACTGTCTGTTTGCTCGTAGGTGGTAGTTTCTTGGAGAACTTTTCTAGCCCATTGATTAGAGCATTGTTAGCTCGTTTCTCTGGTCGTATTCCTCCTAGCTGAGTCTTTGCATCCTTATTAGGAGCCATGTATGAGGATGATTGTGGTGGCTGTGTCTTCACGGAGGACTTTGGAATCCACTTTTGATGCACTTGATTCATGTAACGATGACATTGATTCCCGGGTCTTTGATCTTCTTGAAGCTCGAAGTGTTCTACAGAGTCATAGAACTCGTCGTCTTCTTCATCTTTTGATTCTCCACATTTCTTTGTTTGCTCCTTATTTCGAGAGCTTGTTGATGTCTGGATTTCTTTGTTTTCCTGGATTACACTCACTGCAAAATAAGGAACGACATCATAGCCATTTTCATCACAAAACTTTGTTGTGGGAGCATCCTCCACGGCGCACACGTCCAGAGTAGCCAAGATGTGTTCCCATCCAAAAGGCTCTAACTCTTCTTCAGGAAATGGTTCTGGGATATAGTCCATATCCTCTATAACCCGTTCTAGGATACATTCCTCACATTTCAAGCTACCACATTGTGAAGCTCCACACATCCACAGTTCTTTAGGCTTACCTAACCAAGATGGCAGTTCTGATCCTGCAACTGTGGCGAAATAAAACTCCTCAACCGGTGTTCTCATCACATCCCTGTAGCTATGGTCCCTCAAGTTTACCTTTGTTATGGTTTCCATATGTCTCAGGTATATATGGTCATAACTCCAATCTTGGACCATTTTCAATTGTCGCATGAATGGTCTTCCCAGAATGATTTCATAGTTGTTCTTCTTGCCAAAGTCGACAACAACAAAAGTGTGTTCATATTCAATGTCACAAGAAGTAACAAGTACTTTTTCTAGCAATCCTAGGGGGTTTTCCTTGTGTTCGTCTGCAAGCTGCAGGGTCATTCGTGTGGATATCAAGGCAGGTTGTCCCCATTTTTTCCAAACCTCTTTGGTTGCAATGGCCACACCAGCTCCACTGTCAAGGATCGCCATGGTTTTTACACCATTGAATTCCAAAGGAAGGGTGGTGTTTCCATCTTCTCCCTCGTAATACTCGCCTACCTTGTTTAATGGAACTGGCCTAGTATTTAGTTGAGGCATTTCAAGCTCTTTGATACCTTCCTCGATTTGAGTCATTGGGGTTTTTACACCAAATTTCTCTAGACATTTACCCACATTAGCCCACATGTTTGGTCTTATTCTGAGCAACTCGGCTAACGTTATTGTACAGGTGACTGGGGTAGATAGAATATCTACTAGCCCCTTTGAATCGATGGCCTTGTTGGGAGACAGTCTCTGTGATGGGACTGCAACCACATCTGACTTGGTCTCGTACTCTCCCATGTAGGACGGTAGTGTTCTTAGTGAATGGGGTTGACTATCCATAGATTGTACAGATCCTTTGTCGCCCCAACACGATCACACGTCTAGATTCATTTGAGATCGAGTCTCAAATTCCTCTATTGGTGGTAGAAACACTCCTCGTTCATCACCAGTCTTGTCTACTTGTCTTCTTAGGTCATCGGCTTCATTGGCCTCTCTGACTTGTTTCCACAATTCGTCAAGACCATCTATCTCTTTACAATCCTCAGGTATAGCTTGGGGAAATCCCTCGGAAGAGTTATCCGTGGTATTCAATACTATCCTTGGTTCTAATGCTGGGTCTTTGAGTTTTGGTCTGAGCTCATGACTAGAATCTGGCTCTTTTAGTTCCTGGTTTGGTGGGATTACTTGTGTAGGCAGGACATGGATCACATCCTTAGGTTTTGCACCTGGTGGTTCTAGTAAATCTTGGGCTGTTTGAATCATTTTATGGCACATTTCAAACCTTTTCTTTTCTAGTTCCGTATAGGGATATGTCATCCACCTTTGTTCTTGGGTTTGGTTGTTTTTGAGCCTCGCATCATAGGCTTTCAAGAGGGCATCTAATGTCTCATTAACCTTCTCTGCCAACACAGATCCTCCTGAACTAGCACTTCTTGGTTTCTCATCCGTGGATGGTTCTTCTAGAGGTTTAACCATCTGTGTAAGAGAAGGTGCCTCCTTTTCCTCATGTTGTTTTATCTTCTCCTCAGCTTCGGTAAGCTTCTCAGCTAGGGATTTTTGCTCTCGTTCCCTGCGTGCTTTCATCCTAGTCTTTCTAGCTTTCCAACTATTTCGTTTGCTCTTGGTTTTCTGACTAGGTGCGTCTGTCTTTGGTCCATCATCTGTCTTTGGACTCTTGACACTTTCCGTGTTCTTTGTCTCTGGATTCTCATCAGCTTTCTTTTGAGCTTGTGCTCTCGTAACCACTTGAACTGGTACAACATTTTCATTTTCTGAGCTACTAGGGAGCTGAACAATCCCTGATACATTTGTCGTGATTTTCTTGATTTGGTTTGGTTTTTTCGGGCAATCGGGGATCAAGTGAGTGATGCCACACTCAAGACAATAGGCATTTACTTCAGTGATCTCCGTATGAGGACATTGTTTGACCAAGTGGTTGTCACGACTTTTGTGACAATCTATCTCTGGTTGAGGAGATTCTTTTAGCATTTCCTCTTGGCTATAAGCAAGCTTTGACCTAGATAAGCCGCTATTTGCAATAATTCGCAATGTCCTTTTGTCCATTTCATACCTTCTTTCTTTCGACTGAAACCCAGGAGGTGGAGGTTGTATTGGCCTCACCACTCCATGTGTTTTTCTCACATTTTGTTGCTCCAAAGGGTAGTACTCACTTTGGTTGCTATACCACATTGTAGCTGGTACTAGCGTTGGTTTATTTGATGCTTCCATCATTGGCATGTATCTCATGTCTACCGGCATTCTAGCACCTGGCAACGGAGGTTGTTGTCCTAAGACAGGCTGTGGCCTTAATACTCCTATTGGTCCTGGTGCATTCCCCGTAATGTATCTAGGTGGAGTAGGTGCTTCTGGAACAGGTTGTACATACCTCTCCCTAGCATTTTCCATGCTATAATAGCACTCTTCCCCCGTATGGTTCGTCCATTTTCTCTCAATTTCACACCACTTCGGCTCTCCCGAATCAGACCTTACAAGAGGAATCAACCTCTTGACCAAGTCGTCGATAAGCTTTTCTTGATCAATAGGTGCCGTTGGCTTGGCAATGGACTCACTTATCTGTGAAACACTGTGCTGAGAGGATGTGTCATCTCCTTCACTCTTTAAGTCCTTTTCTTTGTATGCCTCACAATTATCCACTAGATAAAGAGCTTCTTTGATCAACTCGTTTAGCGTCATCCTCCTTATCATATGCAGATCCTTCTGAAGGCCCTCATCTCTCATTCCCTGGATAAAGATCAGCATCAGTCGTGCTTGCATAGGTAATTCCGCTCTCGGACAGAGCTTAACATATCTCTTGAGTCGTAATGATGCTTTGCATACTGATTCATTCTCTTTCTGTTTGAATCTATGGATTTGCGAGACCGTGTTGTGAGCAATGCCTTTTGGCAAGAATTCTTCAATAAACTCCTCAAACAGCTCATCTAGGGTCTCAAATTCCCATTTTTCCACCGAGTCAAACCATGTAGCTGCATCATCTTCTAGAGTCAATCCAAATCCCGCAAATTGTGTCACAAAATCTGAAACTTCCTCTGCTCTAATCACTCTTCTAAAAGCCGCTACGTGATCTCTCGGATCTTCATCTCCGGAGTATTTTCTGTTTACCCATTTCTAGACTTGGGATGGTCTAACTTGTCGATTGTCTACAAGTCTAACCAGAGACTCTCCCAATCCTTCTCTCGTTATCGCTCTTGAAGGGAATCCTAGTGGCTCTCTTCTTGGAACTCCTATAGGAATTCTCGTGTTTGGTGGAGGCATTTGTGGTCCTTCATTGACCAAATATCCACCTCTTTCTAGTACAGTCTGTGGATTTGTGCTTTCTACAACTCTGTATTCTCGTCCATACTTGTCGACAACTATAGATCTCCATTGACAGTTGACTCCATATGTGGAGACATATAAGAGCTTGTAATCCGTTATCTCTTCTAGGTATGGATCTGAGCACCTATAAAGATTGACCTCATTGTCGTCAATGTATCTATATAGTCCTTCACTCTCATGACCAATCATCCAAACTCTCTCAACAAGATGGGTCTTTATCAATTGCAAGTTTGGAAGATCCATTGTGGGAGGATATTCCTCTATCGTAGGGATCTCCAAGCTTGTGTAAGCTGTGTTTGAATCTAGGGTAGACATGATTTCTGGGCTTAAGAGCTTTTGCTTGGTTCAAGTAGACTTATTCCACTATGTTCAAGTGATTTGGTTAGGGAAAAGTCGAAACTATGTCCAAAACCGCAACCGTTTTGTCACAATTCTTGCAAATTGTTGCTTTTAGACACCCCTGACTTCCGGATGAATTTTGAGGCCTCAAACGATGTTTTTTTTCAAAATTGAACTAAATGATTACCGTTGGCATACATTTAGTTCAAGTTTTGTTCTAAGATCTGTAGGGGCGCTCTCAGGCTACGTTTTGATATAAAAACTTTGCCGATCCGATACCGTTTGTGAAAGTTATGGCCAAAACAGTGAAATGCAGTTTGGACTGGTCAAAATGAGTCCAAATTCAATTTTAAAAACATATTTGGGATCTCTGTGAAACTGTGAACACTTCTGTATGGTCAAAAGTACAGTTGGACCCTAAAACTAGCCTAGAGACATCCTACGCGTAGTATGTCTATATGCTCAGAATTTAACAAAATTTCCCCTTAAGTCTAGCAACACAATGGTATGCTCAAAATTTCATTTGGACCTAGAAATGGCCTAGAATTTCTCCTTGATGTGCTGATCACAGTGGTGTGCTCATAGGTTGGTTTGGAGTCCTAAATCAAGCTGGAGACATCCTACGCGTAGGATGTCTTTTTGCTCTGTTTCAGCTCAAACTTGCATTGTAGCTTCCCCTTGATGTGCTAAACTCACAGCTATTTTTACTTTTTGATTCTGACACCTATGGGTTGGTCAAATGATCCAGAATCTGTTCCAAAAGCCTAATGTCTGTTCTGATGAATTCCCAAGTCAAATCAACTCCAAATTGGACCAAAATTGACTAGGAGGCTTGCCTAAGGCTATATGACAGCATGGTATGGTCACAATAGAATTTTGGTTTCAGAATTATGTAGTAGACATCCTACGCGTAGGATGTCTAACTGCTCAGAATTTCCCCAAATTTGAACCACAGACTCTCCTTAAGGTGCTGATCACTGTGGTATGCTCAAAATTAAGTTTGGAGTGCAAAATGACACATATGACATCCTACGCGTAGGATGTCTTTTTGGCCTGTTTGACCCCAGACTTGTCCCACAGCTTCCCCTTGATGTCAGTAACCCAGTGGTATGCTTAGATTTTGGTTTGGATTTCAAAAGTCCCAAATTTTAGCTGTTCTTGCTTTTTGTCAGTCCAAAAACGCTAAAGTCTGTTCAATCTTCACTTTCACTGACCCAAATGAGATGAAATTTATCACATGCACTCAATACCACATTTAGAACATGCCTATGGAGTCATCCTATGGTTTGGTCTCAAAATTAGGCCTTGGACACAATTTGGGTAGGATGTCTGGCAATTCTCATCTTTTGGCTTTGATCTGTCAAAATTTGGTCAAATTTCCACTTTCCAGGTGAAAATAGGGTAAAACCTACCTTTTGAACACACTGGTCAACTCAGAATTTCAAAATTTCCACCAGATCACCCTGTAGACATCGTACGCGTAGGATGTCTACTACTGATTTTTTGAGACTGAAGTGTCCCTGATGCTTCCTTATGCTCTCAGCAAGTGCAAGTATGCTTCACAATTGCAAAAACATGCAAAAATCACTCATTTTAAGCCTTTTCTGAAATTTTGCGTTTTTTGACTCCACCTTTTGGCTTTGGTCAACAAAAATAGGGAAAAACACCCAAGTCAATATGTTACTAGGGTAAAACCTACCCTCTGAACCCACTGGTCAACTCAGAATTTCAAAATTTGGTCTCCAGAACCCTCTTGAGACATCCTACGCGTAGGATGTCTATGTTTACAGAATTGCAGGTTTTCTTCACAGAACCCTTGCAAATGCCCTTTTATATGCACAGCATCATTGAGTGATACAAAAATATCCACAAAAGCTTGTTTAATGCATTTTTACCCTCAAAAGCACACTTTTCTGTGATTTCAAATGCAATCAAGTACTTTTGAAAATAATTCAGTGATGAATAGCTCTAGATCAGAATCGGATCACTTACCTAAAGCTACTCCTACAAATCATATGGGGTTTTGCATCTATGAGTAGAAAAACGCTTCACTGCCACACACGGACTAGTAAACGCTTTTATCACCTCAAAAATCACTCGACCACCAACAACTACTCTAATCCACATATCCTAACTAAACCTATCTAGTCACAGACCCTCGGCAAGACACACGCTTCCTGGCTATCCACTTGATCGCGGAATATCCTCTTCCGGATCCACTTAAGAAAAATGTTTTCTTTAGCCGAAACTAACTCAAGCAACCATCACACGAGTGTTAGTAGAAAACCTACTTGGGTCCTTGTGTCCCCGGCAGCGGCGCCAATGTTGGACGGGAAGCGACTCACACACCCATGAAGTGCATGCAAACACTACCTAGATCAACATAATGTCAATCGAGAACACAGATGACACGATAGGCACACGTAGGAAATCTCTTAAGCTTGTCAGGCTGAGACCATCCTACACATACAACACTCAGGAAGGCCAACTAAACCACAATCAAGAACCTCACTGCTCTCAACTACACCACCTAGCCACATACACACATGCGAAAGGTAACTCACCTAATCATGCCAGATTCGTACGGAACTTAAGGAACACCATCCCCTCATTAGGATACACCTGTCCCTAAGCTTCTACACTCAAAACCCTCACTCAAAACCCATCTGTGGAAAACGCGTAGGATGATAGAGCCGAATTTTGAAAGTGCCCGAAACTAAAATTTATGAGTACCTATGCGTAGCTTATATCGCCACGATTCTATAGACTACTAGCACGCAAAAAACAGACATCGTTTGATACACTTACAGCCACAAATAGCTCGTAGATGTGTCGACGTGTGCGCTTCGTCTCGCGGGGAATGCTTGGCGTTGTCGCGTAGCTCTCCTCGAGCCTACCGCAATGGTGCATCTCCAATGTGTTGAGCGAGCCGGGCATAGCGAGAGGATGAAGCTCACGCTCACTCTCTTTCTCTCTCACACATAGTAGACGGCAGCGCTAAAACTTGATTATGATAAAAGTCTTCTTTACAAAATGACCTAGGTACCTTATATACTAAGGCTACCTTAGGTTTAACCAAAAATGGGGTTGAAAGGGTCAAATGGCTTTGTATTTACAATCTGGAAGTGTCATTGCACCCCGGCTTCTGAAACTAGAATAACTACTCATTACAAATGACGTTTATATCCATTATCCGCAGCATTTCATAACTCGCAAAAGATAAAACTTTGGTACGAAACTTGAGTTATGTTGTGTTGTTGACCCAATGGTCAACAATTATAGCACCCATTAACTTTTGAGCTTTCACTTGCAAAAAAAGCACACCTTCGTCGAATCCATTTTTAACCATGTATAGACAATTAGTTGCATTCATAAGGAATGCTATTCAAAATAGAAAAAATTCATGGCAAAGAAGTTCTTATGATACCTAAAAGAATTTGCACTCAATAAAGTGTTTTATACACAGATACAGTTGGATTCAAGTCAAAAAACCTTAACTAGTCTTATCTATTATTCCTATAACAAAAGTTTTTACAACCATCTTTGATCATACAAGGATTGGCACCAGACATGTGTTATGATTAGCAAATTAAATGTGATAAACCATTGTTGTAAGCGCTTAGTTGTACACTCTATTAAATTAGTATTCACATGACCAAGATACTACCTTTGTAATAAGCAAGGGAAAACTACTAAGATGCAATTGTAACTACATGTGCATCTACCACGCTTAGAAGGAGAACACCTTGGACTAGTAGTGGTCTAAACATCACCTCTATTGTGTCATTCACAACCAAGCTATCCCTTCTTATATACCATGGAAGTTCACTATATGTTCTCCATGCTATGCACTAGGTTGTGAGTGTACTAAATAAAACCAAATTGTTAGGAACTATTACGTAAAGGGAATTTAGTGACTTTGGAGATAGGACCCAAAATTGAGAGATGGGAGCGAGTTTTGTTCACTATAAGAGATAATGTGCATGCAATATTTTGTGGTGTTTCTATCTTCATCTCTCTCTTCACTCTTTATTTCTTTCGACTCCCCTCTAGCAAGATGCACAAATGTGAGCTCTCTTCTCTCAACAACAAGTATTACCCATACATGGTATGTGGATACTTGTCTTGATGCTACATACCCTTAATAAAACTACTCAATGTTATTTCATCTCTCATATATGACTCAACATTCATTTCAATAAGGATATTAGTCACTTTTGACACCATTATCCTAGGGAGGTACCAAATTGATAGTAATCAATTTTAGCCTATTTTAGGACGTAGAGAAAGACTTTACCTATCTTATGTGATCAAAACCATTGAACAATATGTATTTTCCTTAAACCATATGGATTAAAAAGAGTGCATACAGAAGATGGTTTGGAAAGTAAAATCTTAGAAATGTTTTCGTAAAATCTTAGTACATGTGATATCAACAAGCTTTGTATTTTTCCATGTGATTTAGCAGTAGTCCAAGCCTTGGATAAATAAAAATTGTGAAGCTACGTTGTGAATACAATAGAAATGTACTATCATCAAGCAACATGTCCTTGGGGGTTGAATGTAGGGTTTTGACTATTGGCAAGTGTGCACAAGTTGGGGGTTGAGCAAGCTCCTCTTTACATACAACAAAATCAAAATAAATACAATAATATTCTACTAAATTTTGAGTGTATATAAAGGTTAGGAGTGGGGCCTACAACACTCTATAGGATATTTATACATTTAAAATACATTGTACATATCCTATCTTAGCTCAAAAAAATAAATACCTCCTAGTGCATACCCTACACATGTAATGCATCATAAAAAAAAACATTGTAATAACAACAAAATTCTCCTAAGGTACTAGAGTCATTAAAAGAAGGTATACCTATATATAGGGGCACTATCTAGTGTCGCACCTAATTTAAAGAATTACCAAGTGTGACCTTGGTGGGTTTCACTGTATATTCATGTTAATCTAACAAGTGAATTTGATAGAAAGGGTTTTCTATTTTTCAAATTTCAAAAAATTTAGAGAAGATACTATAGTAGCTTGGTGTTAATATAATGGATCCCTCGAGAGTGTGACACATGTTATCAGGCCTCATACCTCTCATCACATTGTTGGCAAATTAAAAGGGTAATTGGGCATACTTGATATGCACATATTGGACAAGCATAAGAATAGCCTTGTTATAGGCAAGTGTAGAGAAATTTGGTCAAAACAATCTTAAAATCATTTAAACAAGTACAAATCAAGTGGTCTCTATATAACAAGTGCTTTTAGAAAAATAACAATTTTTACGTTGTAGGAGCACTTCCAAGAGACCTCAAAAATATATTGCATAATTACTACTGAACAAGAAATAATAGTAAAGACTTGGGTCAAAATGTTTAGAGTCTGTGAGTCAAGAAGTAATATTTAAGGCTTTGATTACAATGAGAGTATGATAGCTAGGAGCCTCTACAGTTGTGTTCATTCACGATGTCATTGGCTACTCATTTAGGGGTGTGTCCAAACCTACCATGGCTGTGCTAGATTCTTTGCTAGTGTGCAGCTTAATTCGATTCATTTGTCTATGAGTTGTGTATCACCAACTCCATACTCAATTGCTTCTCACCATCTTGGCTTCCAAACCTATTATCCAACTTCAAATCCTTCCAGTCGCAAGTAGCAACACCATTCCTGAAGGTTTCCAAAGTCATAAGAATAGGATTGTCCTAACTTTGGTGAAATCATTATCTAACATACTAGGCTTAAAATTGTAAGAGAAGAGCTCACACACCGAGACGGGCTATCATTATCTAACATATCAACCTTAAAATTATAGGAGAAGAGATCACGCACACAAATTAACCAACATTATCTAATATATCCACCATAAAATTAAAGGGAAAGAACTAGCATTCTTCCGAGCTCTCAAAGACATAATGAGTAAAAAAAATATTGTTGTTATGGGGCTTACTACAAGAGGACACAATTGGTGAAACTGTTTTTTTTTTTAAATTATGGGTCTTATTCCAATGGAAATAGATATAAATAGTGCGAAGTCAAAATTATGTTGATGTTCACACGAGGTCAAATTCCGTCAACGTGCACGCAGAGGGACTTGGGCTCTTGAAGGCATCAACAAGGTATCTTGCTAGCACAATATGCCACACACATAGGGCGACCGTCCTTAATTTTTGGCTTAAGAAAAATATATAGAAAAAAGACTCTTTTTTGCTGATTAAAAAAAGAGCCCATGAGAGCACGCAAACGGTTTACGAGCTTTTGATCTCAATTTTTGAAGTTGTGTGGGCTTAGAATTGTAAGAAAAATGACTCTGCTAAGCACTATAAAAGCCCATAATGTAAGCTCGGTGATCGTTTGCGCGCGTGCTGACGGTTAGCGAGCTCCCCAAGTCACCACTAATTTCCTCACCCTTGAAGGTTTGTAATGGCTGATCAGGATTCAATATTAGGGATTTGGCAAGAGAGAGAGAGAGAGAGAGAGAGAGAGAGAGAGAGAGAGAGAGGGGGAGGCACAGGACGACCTGAAGGGGACTGTGATACAGGGTTTTCTTGGTTGCCTTTTCAACATGCGATGGTGATGGCGAGCTTGCCATTGATGCAAGTGGTCTATTTCGAGTGTCTCCATGAATTCGCAAGCCCATAACGTTAGCTGATCGATGATCGTCTATGCGCACTCTGATGGTCAACGAACTCCCCCAATCTGCCTGCACACCTGCGGCCAAGACTGCCTGCACACCTGACGATAAAGGTGTTGCAGCCCAAGGCTGCCTTGCTGCCATTGGCCCTGCCCATCTTGCAGATGCCTTCGCCAACCCTGTTGCTAAATCTCCTGCACCAACCTCCCAACCCCTTGCTGTACTGGATAAAAATGCTCCTTCGGTGGATACCCTTGGTGCTGCTGTTCATGCCTTGGTCCAATCCAATGGACACTCAGTCAGGCACCCTGAGATGCTCCACACAAAGCAAATCAAGCTTTGGAAGCACCTTACGCATTTTCCCTCAGTGCAGCAAAGTCTGCAACCTTTGTCGCCTCTGGCGGCTTGAGGCCCAGATCTCAGTTTGAAGCTCCAGCTGCCCTGCTTCCAACTCAAAGAGCTGGGCCAACTGAATCCATCTATGAAGCATACACAACTACCTCTTTCGCTTCCTATCCAATGCCCTCTTTAGCTGCCCTCCCCACAGTCAACACAACCTCTGCATGCTCAAAGAGAGCCCCACGCCGCTCACATAACCCTGGTTCTAGCCAACAAAGTCAGACACCCTTTTGAAGATAGCTATTTAGTATGCACTTACTGCAAAATATGCTTTCACAGATGTAAATCTAACTCAAAACCCTCAAATGCCATCAATCCTCGCAGGCGAGATGATCCAAAAACAAACACTCAACACCTTGCCAAGGATTTGAGCAAATCCAAGCTCTGGCCGCCTCTCCTTGAAGCGACTGTGAATACCTCTTCAAATCCATTTTTCAAGCTGGATTTACTTGATGTTTATATTGTTGTGCCTCTTCCTCCTGAGCACCCCTTCCATCCTTTGTCTACTGAGCATCAACTTGGTCGTTCCATATCCGGTGCTCATTGGTTTCCCAGCACACATGCAATGCAACAGTTCAGCCATACTTTCCACCTCATGTAACATCTCGGCACGTCTACCATTCAATACCCTATGCACCTGTTGAGCTATCTTCATCAATCCCAATCATTTCAGCTCTCCACTTATAATGTTTCTCCCTATCCATCTCCCTTCCCATTGGCTTCTCCGCTTGAGCCTTTGCCAATTGAGCCTTCCACACATCACAATATTCGGGTCTACATTACCGCCTTGAATCTCGCACCTAACCCAAAATTTATCACTTTTGAACCCTTTGACCCTTGAGGACGCGCAGTTCTTGATGAATTTCTTCTTTGCTTGCGGGGGCAAATATTTGGAATTCAAGCTCGTGAAATCATTCATGCTATAGATTTGAAGAAGCCTTTCAAAGCTTGACCAAAGCAGCAATCAGATTTGCTAATTTTCTTCATTACGAAGTCGGACCTTGATTCAGGTTGAAGACCTCGGAAGTCACACCAAGAATAATTGCATACATACATGCCTCTATATGGACGATGTGTCTTACGGAGGCATATGGGGATATTAATCCACATCATCCAACAACATGTCATCCTAATTGGTACAACGGCCCACATTCCAATGAACGTCACATGGCTTGTAAGTGCCTCATCCTTTTGTATATAACTGCACCTCCTCGGATCCATATAACATATGATTCTTTCCATCACTTTCTTGGCTCTCTTTGCGTATCACACACACTCTCTCTCTCTCACACATACCTCTCTCGTCACGTTGTGGCGCACATACAGTCAATCAACAAGAAAGCCGGAATCGGAACACAGAAAGATGATGACACATGGAGAGCTGTCATGGTGAGCTGTGTTTTGGATATGTAGGATAGTCACGGACCGTATGTAGATAGAGAACGATGTCGTGCAGCGCCACTGCCATGATGAGAAAAAGAGCAGAGAAATGCAAGCTAAGCTTCTTTGAAGCCTACACATGTAATGGAATTGGCCTATTTAATTTGAGAGTAGCGAAAATTAATGAGAGTACTTTTGAGCAATGACTTTGTGAGCATAGAGGGTGAAAGATAGCAACATAGTCATAGCAATGAGAGTACTTTTGAGCAATGACTTTGTGAGCATAGAGGGTGAACATAATTGAAGATAGCAACATAGTCATAGAAATTAGTTAACTTGGCATGAACAATACTTTTGCAAGAGAGAGAATTTAGAGAACATGACAACAGTTGAGGACCGGATTTATGTGGAGCCGGTCCCCCCTCCAATAGGCATTTGTATTATGATGTTACAATACAATCTTTGTGTTCCTTTGACCTAGGTGATGCAATGAAGATGGAAAGCTTCATGCATCGCAAACATAACATAAACTTGAAGAAAGATTTAACTATCCCAAGCCTCAGTCCCAAGACCTCAAACACCTTCGAAGGTGGAGAGAGCTAGCAGGGAATGAGGGTAGGGAAGAGGAAGAAGAAACATTTTGTAGGAGAAAGAATTAGTTCCTCACTTATCATAACTCTTGTTGCTAGCATACGTAATAGCATAGTAAGGAAGAAGAAGGAGATGGCAAGCTTAAGCATTGAAGCATGGCTCTTGGTTGGATTTGCACTCCATATCCAAGAGTGTTGGTGTAGGCTCTCAACCTCTACTTGCTTGGAGAAGGAGAGGGAGCTCTTGCACTTTGCATAGCACACAATCAGAGTGTTTGTGAGTGTGTGTGGGTGAGTATACCCCCTAAGCAACCCCCTAGCTTTCTTGGGTCGACCCCCCTTGTAGCTCATGCTTGAAGCTCATTGGACCCCTCCAGGCCTAGCCAATCACAAGTAGGAGGCATTACAAGCGGCAAGGGTAGCCTTGAGACAAGTGACCCCCTTTCCCCTTTGAGAGAGAGGGCTAGATAAATTCTAAATCAATTAATTAAATCTCCTAAATTATTATTGGACCCCTTGGGTGGCCAACCAATAGGCTTCAGGCACACCATGAGGGCAACATGAGGAGGAACTTGACAAGTGTCCCTCTTGCTTTCTTTGTCCCATGCATGACTTGTGTGAGTGTGTGGGTGTTCTCTCTCATCCCCCCTCATGTAGGGCTCGCCCCCTCCTTGTCGGGATTGAATATTTGACTTTTTGACACCTCAAGCCCCTCATACATAGGCCTAGTTCCCACCACAAGCTTGGCCGTTAAGTACTTTAAGCTTGGGCTAGGTTCTCACCTTAAGTGAAACCCTAACATCTAAAGCATGTCAAGCACGTCAAGCATATCAATAATTAAGAACCTCAAGCATCTCAAGCATCTCAAGCACCTCAATCACCTTAGTCATCAAGCATGACAAGCAGGACAAGCACCTCGATCTGGGTCGGGTTCCCATGCCTCAAGGTCAGCCCTAGCTTACCTAAGGTCAAAGGACTTTTACACACATTATTGGAGGTCTTCAATGAAGCTAAGCCTAACGTCTTATGCTCCATTGGTTAGCCTTGCTCTTTGAGAGACCATCTCTCATTTGGGCCCCTTTACCATTTGCCCCATGTTGAGATAGATCTATAAGCACATGTCTATATCTTAACCCTTGTTCCCGTTTATTCTCCCACATTAAGTGATCAGTTTAATATGAGAGAATCATTTGGGTTGGTTAGATATTAGATATTAGATTTTATGACATTACCTCTCTCTTGAAATCATAGTCGTCCTCGACTATGAGGTAGAAGAGATAAAGCCTTAGTCATTAGTCAATTTTACTTAGTGGATAGAGGATCCCTTTTTACCCTACGACATCTTTCCAAGATGGATGACTAATCCATTTGGTGCTTGGGAGACATAGCTGCCGCAAGCATGTCTGCTCTTTAGTCCATTTCATTCTCCCAAAGTAGAGTGACAAATTCTACTTGGTGTTTGAGAGACGTCATCATCACAAACATGATTCTAAGCATGCATAATAGTTAAATTTGTGCACAATTAAAAAGAGGACTAGTCTTATAAGAGAAAAACATGAGTCATTTAAAAGAAATTTGTACATTTGCTTACTCTAATGTAGCATTGTAAGCATTGACAAGGTTCATACTATCCTTAAGCTCTATTCCTTGCATCCATCTAGCATCTACAAAAGGATAATTTTTGAACTTAATAAGATACCGTCAGATAATCTTACCATGTTGTAGTACCTTGTCTTCATGCTGAAGGACAGCTTCGGGTGGTAGCACCTCTTCTTGGTCTTCAACTTCGGGAGGGTCTTCAATAATTGGTTCAGTTGGTGGCTCTCCTTTGTAGGGCTTAAGTAGGCTTACATGAAAGGCATTGTGTATGACCCAATGCTTGGGCGACTTGAGTTGATAAGCCGTCTCATTGATGGGCTTCAAGATTTGGAAAGGACCATAGTATCTTTTTGCTAGTTTAGCATAATACTTTTGATGGCCTGTAGGATTTTTGCCCGTTGTTTGCCTTAATCGAGCCTTAGGAAACTTGAGTGAGACCCAATCATTTTCTTTGAACATTAAGGCTCTTTTGTGCTTATCAGCAGCAGATTTTTGCCTTTGTTGAGAGATGGATATAGCCTCCTTAATCTTTTGAAAAGATTCTTGTAGGTCATGGCTATACTCATTGGCTTTTGGTCCACTTTCATGGTAGGCCAATAGAAGTACGTCTCTACTCCTCGGAGAGTAGGTTGAATACCTCTATGCCCCGCATATGGAGGAGCATGGGATTCATACATAACTTTCTCATGAAGGGAATGGGTAACACATAGCCTATTGCCGTGGAGAAGATAACCATCTTGCAAGGTGAATGGTTCCTCTTTCTTCCCCAAAGCAAGGGCTGACATTATGTCTTTAAAGTCAGGGTCAGTAGCATACTCATCTATCATAGAGGATAGATCATTGTGAGTAGCTATAGACACCACATTAACTTTGGGTCGTCGTGAAAGTGCATCGGCCACTTGATTGTGCTTACCAGCTATGTGAGCAATATGGAAATTAAATTGCGAAAGAAAATTTGCCCACCTCATTTGTTTGTCGGAAAGCTTGGTTTGTGTCATGAAATACTTGAGACTTTGGTGGTCAGTTCGTAGGATAAATGGAGTCCCCAATAGGTAGTGCTTCCATGTGTCTAGGGCATGTAGAACAGCTAAAAGCTCTTTCTTATAAATGCCCAAGACTAGTTCATCAATATTGAGCCTTTGGCTCTCATATGCTATGGCATGCCCTTCTTGAAGCAAAACTACTCCAAGGCAATCACCACAAGCATCACATTGGACCTCAAATGGCTTTGAGAGATCCGGAAGCACGAGGACGGGTTGGGAAGTAAGCTTCTCTTTGAGCTTTTCAAAAGCATTTTGTGTTGGGTTTCAAGCCCAAGTCGTCATAACCCGTGGGAAATGGATTTTGTAGCCATGCAGTTACAAGTGTACTTGCAGTTCAGTTTTGCATGGCAATTGCATGGAAGGTCCAAATCTATATATGTATCTCAAGGCTTAATACTAAAAGAATAGCGTTATTTTTGTGTCGATCTGACTCTCTCTCTCTCTCGTACTTTCTTTGCTCTCCCTCTTCTGCAACACGTCCTCTCTAGCCATGGCTCTCAGACGTCACCCTCCATAGCCCTCGTTCCAACAACTGGTATCAGAGCGTAGGCGAGGTGCAGTTCTTGGAGAGAAGCGCTGCAGCTCAATGTCTCAAAAGGCCACTGTGTGTAAGATCCTAGGCGGGCTAGAAGATCTTGGCCTTGTCAAGCACAGGCAGCATCTCAAAGCAGGCGGTGGCCAGGTGCTTATCAAAAAGCTGTCTAGAGCAGGCGACGAGGAGCCCCATTAAGACTGCAAATCAAAATGCTCAGTTGAGAAGCACCCAATAGGGTGGCAGATCTCAACCATAAGAGGGCATCACCTGACGAAGGCGGCCATAAGCGAGAACCAATTGGTACCTGCAGTTCCATAGGATCGACCTCACCTGGCCTCAAGCGTTGCTCTGCCTCTGCGCTCCTGCTGATTACAGAAGTTCGGTTTTATTTAAATTTTCACACTGCTTTAAATTTTCCACATTATTTGACCCCTTTTGGATTTAATAAAGAGCTTATTCATGCCCTCGATGCTCAGTAGTAGATCGGCAAATGCATCTTTTAGTTTTGAAGCTCAAAATTTTTCAAAGATCTCCTCTTCGTTACATGCAGAAGGCAACAAAGGCCCTTTGCCTCTTGAGCTGCCAGAGCTTGCTGTTTCAACTGAAGGTTGTCATCATGATCTTGCTAAGATGTTTATGATCCACCATGTACTCGCACATCGCATACAAGTAGCCAAAATCTCCGGCGGCATCCTCAACATCATCATCATCCCAAAAATGACTGTAAGAATCGGCACACAGGGAAAGGAAGCAGTCACACAGAAAAGGAGTCACAAAAGAAGCAAGTTCGAACTGATCACTTTCAACTGGTTTTTTGGGCTTTCTACTGGCAGTATTCTTCAAAGGTTCTTCAATCAAGTTGTTCTGGTCGAAAGTCATGCTCTGTCATTTCTTTTTGTTGTCATAGGTTAGTTATGCTTTTGTCTGTTGTCAAAAATTGTCATGGCAAAAATAATTTGTACGGGGTATAGACACTACCACCACATATGAGTGGTAAGACCTCCCCATTTTTCTCAGTTCTCAGCCTTTTTTCTATCACTTCTCATGAGGTTACTGGGTACACCTTAAACCCAAGGTTTGGTAGTGAACCAAAAACTCCCATATTTTTGGTAGCTTCATATTTGACCTACACCCTATATGTTCAAGGGGGGGTTACTGACCTAGCACCAGGTTATGGATAAACCAAAAATCCTTGGTTGTGAGAAAACCTAAAACTCACGGTTGACGAGTATACCAAAAACTCGAGGTATCATGAGAGGTTTTGTCTAGTTCGGGCTTGAGGGGGGGATTGTTGGGTTTCAAGCCCAAGTCGTCATAACCCGTGGGAAATGGCTTTTGTAGCCATGCAGTTACAAGTGTACTTGCAGTTCAGTTTTGCATGGCAATTGCATGGAAGGTCCAAATCTATATATGTATTTCAAGGCTTAATACTAAAAGAATAGCGTTATTTTTGTGTTGATCTGACTCTCTCTCTCTCTCGTACTTTCTTTGCTCTCCCTCTTCTGCAACACGTCCTCTCTAGCCATGGCTCTCAGAAGTCACCCTCCATAGCCCTCGTTCCAACATTTTGCTCCTTAGTAGTCCATACAAACTTAACGTTCTTCTTAGTTAAGTCGTGTAGTGGTCCTACTACTTGAGAGAATTTTTCTATGAAGCGTCTATAGTATGCGCACATACCAACAAAGCTTCTTAGCTCATGTAGATTTCTTGGGTTAGGCCATTCTTTTATTACCTCTAACTTTGATGGATCCATTCGGATACAATCTTTAGAGATAATATGACCTAGGTATTGAATCTCTTGAAGGAAGAATTCGCTTTTTCTTTGGTTGAGAAAAAGCTTGTTCTCCCTCAATGCTTGAAAAATCACTCGGAGATGTTGCTTATGTTCCTCCAAAGACTTGGAGTAGATGATGATATTGTTGGGTTCAAGCCCTTATTGGTCAGCCCGTGAGAACAAGTCTCAAGGCATGCAGGTATAGACCATTAGTTAGTTGAGTTTGCATGTGGAGAAAGGTGAGGTAGACATCATCTTCCAAAGGCTATGTAAAGGATTCCATTAATAAAAATTAATATAGCGTGTTCTTTTGCTTCAAGCTGTGTCGAGATCTCTCTCTCTCTCTCTCTCTCTCGCCTTCTGCTGTGCTCAGCACCACGCCATGGCCCTTAGGCTGCATCCCCCATAGCCTCCTATCCCAACAACTGGTATCAGAGCTCTACTGGGCCTCGGCTCTCGACAAAACCCTCGCGGGTACAGCCGCTTACACAGAGGAAAAAGACACAGTCGAACTGCATGCTTTTGCCCATAATTAGTAGCAGTAGATTCGACCTGGCTTGCTGGAGAGATCTCGATTCTTGAGTGCCTGCAAATTCGGCATATACAGTCTGCTGCGACCCCAATACCCTCCTCGCTGTCATCTTGCGCCATCTCTGCAGATCAGAGCTCGTTTTTCCCTTTGTGTTCACACTATTTAGAAATAGTGGCCAGCTAAATTAACCTTCTAAGAAAGTGAACAGTCACACCATATTCACACTTTCGGTGCTCGATACCCGATTTGCAGGAAGTGTTGAATTGTCAAGGAGTGTTCGCAGCATATCAAAAGGCAGCATCTTAAAACGCAATCAATAGCTTGGTGGAAGTTCTGCCATATCATCTTGGGATGCTCAAAGGTCTTAGACTTGAAAAAGCATATCAAAATGGATGTAAGAACACACAAAAATTGCTTGGCTACATCAAGCATTTCAAAATACCATTGGCGGTACGTATGTGCGACCTACCCAAGGACTTGTCAACATGTTTTCCGGCATGGACAAGATAATGCATGCACATCAAGCTCTATCACTAAGGTAACTTCCGACTCTTTCAAAGAATATTTGCTTCAAAAACCAAGAGATACATCAACAGATGCTGAAGATCAAGACCTGCTTCAAGACTACATTACAAGTTTTTTCATCAACTGTTTTTTGCCAGTTTAGTGTCATAGTTTTTGTCAGCTTTTGTCTATTGTCAAAAACAATCATATATTTCCTGTCAAAAGCCTTGTAGCCGGTTATTGTCATGCTATTTCACTGTATGCCAAATTTTGTACGGGTTATAGACACTGCCACAAAGATAAGTGGTAAGACCTCCCATTTTATCAGTTCTCAGCCCATTTTTTGCACGCTCATGAGGTTACTGGGTACACCTTAAACCCAAGGTTTGGCAGTGAACCAAAAACTCCAATACT
Source organism: Adiantum capillus-veneris (assembly GCF_014529385.1). Lineage (NCBI taxonomy): Eukaryota > Viridiplantae > Streptophyta > Polypodiopsida > Polypodiales > Pteridaceae > Adiantum > Adiantum capillus-veneris. The sequence continues at coordinate 102,703,853 of NC_140952.1, forward strand.
TTTGGTAGCTAATGTTTTGACCTACACCGTATCTGTTCAAGGGGGGGTTACTGATCTAGCACCAGGTTATGGATAAACCAAAAATCCTTGGTTGTGAGAGAACCTAAAACTCCCGGTTGACGAGTATACCAAAAACTCGAGGTATCATGAGTTGCTTGTCCAGTTCGGGCTTGAGGGGGGGATTGTTGGGTTCAAGCCCTTATTGGTCAGCCCGTGAGAACAAGTCTCAAGGCATGCAGGTATAGACCATTAGTTAGTTGAGTTTGAATGTGGAAAAAGGTGAGGTAGACATCATCTTCCAAAGGCTATGTAAAGGATTCCATTAATAAAAATTAATATAGCGTGTTATTTTGCTTCAAGCTGTGTCGAGATCTCTCTCTCTCTCTCTCTCTCTCTCTCTCTCTCTCTCTCTCTCTCTCTCTCTCTCTCTCTCTCTCTCTCTCTCTCTCTCTCTCTCGCCTTCTGCTGTGCTCAGCACCACGCCATGGCCCTTAGGCTGCATCCCCCATAGCCTCCTTCTGTTGAGATGTCGAGCTCTACACCTTGAGCTGGCATCCACTACGGGTCTTGGCCGCTTACGGCATTTACTCACTGGCGCGTTAGGTGACCGACACGGAGGATCTCTGCCAGTGATTCTACAGCTGGACTACACTTATAGTGCCAGCCTAGTACGCTTCTAGCGAGTTCACACTTAGTGACCGCATGTACATATGTGCTACTTTTCAGCTTTAGCACTTAGTCATTTTGTACTCTCTTTTCTGTGAAGAAGAAGAAGAAGCTTTCCATCTCTGTGTGCTTTGTGCTTGTCTTGCGTAGCTCTCTTGCATCCTCATTCTTTACATGGTATCAGAGCCTGGTGCAAGCAAGAGAGGCTAAGAGAGCAAGAGCATCACAATCCCTTCGTTCGCAATCCACGACCAGATGCCAAAGTGCAGTATACAGAGATTTACTGTACAAGTACAGTGGTTGTATGTACGCTTGATTGTGGACACTCGTTGAGTGTAGAAAGCGTTACAGGAACCACGATAGCAGGTTCAACAGATTTGCAGGTTTTTGCAGATTGCAGCTATTTTGTCTTAGTGCTTCAAGATGTCTGACGGTTTCAGTCAGATTGTTACTGAGAAGCTTGAGAAAAATAACTACCCTGCATGGAAGTTCAGAATAACAAATTTCCTAAAAGGAAAAGGTTATTGGGACTATGTAGAAGGAGACAATGAAAAGGAACCAGAGATTCCCGAGGCAAATGCTATAGCAGAACAAAGGAAAGCTTTGAGGGACTGGCAACAAGGCCAGAGCAAAGTGATGTATTGGCTGTCTATGAGCATCACAGATGGCATGATGGGCTATCTACAGGATGCTGAAACCCCCGCCATTGCATGGAGAAACTTAGGCAGAGTGTTCGAGGTGAACACCAAGGCCAGGAAGCTTCAACTAAAGTCAGAGTTAAATCAGGTTAAGAGGAACAACCTCTCAATCAATGATTATGCCTTGAAGATCAAGAATATCATTGAGGCTCTTGGATCTATTAAAGTCTCAGTGGAAGACGATGACATTGTCCGTGCATGCTTGGATGGTCTAGGAGATGAGTATGTACATTTTAGGTCTTCCATGAATACAAGAGATGACATCCCCGTGTTCCAAGATTTGATTTCTATGATTATTCTTGAGGAGAAGAACCTTGACACATCTTCTTCTCATGGCAGAAATAATTCTGAACAGGCCTTCTATTCTAACTCCAACAGAGGTAGAGGTAGAGGTCGTGGTCGAGGCCCAAGGGGTTGCAGGGGCCAATTTCTGGAAGGTATATCAAATCAAAACAATACAGGTGGCAGGGGAAACCAGTCTCAAGGCAGGGGGAGTCAAAGAGGTCGTGGTGCAGGATCAAGCAGGCAGCAACATACTCCAGATAGTAGAGAATGTTGGACTTGTGGTGAAAGAGGTCACATGTCACGTGACTGTCCAAAGGGAAAAGCAAGTAGAAAGAGAGAACAGGGCAACTATGCATCTACTAGTAGAGATGCAGATGACAGCAAAAACGAGCGCATGTTTGTTATGCAACATGTAATGAATACAATGACTGCAGAGAATTCCACCCAAGATGAAGTTTGGTATGTGGATTCAGGTGCCTCTAATCACATGACGTCTCGTGGAGAGTGGTTTAGAGATATGCGCAAACCAGATGTGTCAGGCTATGTGCAGACAGGAGATGACACAGCTCACCCCATTGCTCATGTAGGGGACATACCTCTAAATACGAAGAGTGGGAAATCAAAGTACTTAGCATATGTACTTCATGTCCCAAACATTACAAAGAATCTTGTTTCTGTTGGACAAATGGTTGAGCAGGGTTTGTAGGTTCGCTTCAATCCAAATGGCTGTTATGTAGAAGATTTCCAGAATGGCTGTAAGCTGATCACAGAGGGCAAATGTGTGGGCAGAATGTTTACGCTAAATGTAGACATGCCTGAGGTAAAAGCTGCATTATTTGCACAGGGCACAGATGTTGTGGCTGATGTTGACATTTGGCACAAACGCATTGGCCATGTCAATGAGCAGAGATTGCGCAGCATGCAATCAAAACAGATTGTAAAAGGTTTGCCCAAATTCAAGGTGGATGGTATGCATAAAGTGTGTGCAGCATGCCAGTTTGGAAAACAGTCAAAGGGCTCATTTCCACATGAGCGCAATGTATGTAAAAGGCCACTTGAGGTGGTGCACACAGATGTTTGGGGTCCAACCGATACTGCAAGTATACATGGTTGCAGGTATTATGTCTCTTTCATTGATGACCATACAAGGAAAGTATGGGTCTACTTCATGCGTAACAAAAGTGAAGTGTTTGGTCACTTTCAAGACTTCAAAGTCATGATTGAGAAGGAGACAGATATGCAAATCAAGACATTGAGGTCAGATGGAGGGGGAGAGTACTTCTCCAATGATTTTTCAGATTTTCTGCGAATGCATGGTATACACAGGCAGTTTACATGCAGATATACTCCACAGCAGAATGGGGTTGCAGAAAGGAAAAACAGGCACATTGCAGAGGTTGCACATGCATTGATGAATGAGAAGAACATGCCTCATCATTTCTGGGCTGAAGCTGTAAATACAGCTGTGTACATTATGAACAGGACACCTACAGCTGCGATGCATGATGTAACACCTGAGGAAAAGTTTACAGGTACAAAGCCTGATTTGGCACACTTGAAAGTGTTTGGCTGCATAGCTTACGTGCATGTACCAGATGAGTTGCGTAGAAAATTGGATCCTAAAGCAGAGAAATGTATTCTTGTGGGATATTCCCTTGAACAAAAGGGGTACAGGTGCTACAATCCTACTACACGAGAATTACGAGTGAGCAGAGATGTAGTCTTTGATGAGATGAGCAGCTGGTACAATAATGCACATGGCACTATTGGGGCTGATGTAAAAGATGATGTGGTTGTACAAAATGTGAGGCCACAGTCACAGGTTTTGAGTGGACCACAAGAGTCCTCTTCTCGTGGCTCTGTTGAAAAACCATGGAATGGTAGACTACGTACGCAGGTTACTCCACCAACAGGTACAGGGAATGTATCACGAAAAGGAAAGGAAAAGGTTGATGAACCTCCCTTTATGGCTGATGCATCATCAGGTTTTTCACATGTAGACATGGATTCAGATGGTTCTGAACAAAGTCTTGATGAGGAATTTGGAATTCCGGCTGTCAGGACACCTGGTGTAAGGAAAGTACAAGAAGATGCTAGAGGGCAAAGGAGTGACCCAGGACCGCGCAGATCTAATAGAGTCAGACATCCAGTTCAGAAATTGACTTATGATGGGTATCTAGCGCATCACCAAGCCTACATGGCTAAGGTGATACAGGATGTGGAGCCCACATGTTTTGAGGATGCAGTTGGAAATGTGCATTGGGATGATGCAATGAATGAAGAGATGGCTGCATTGGAAGCAAATGACACATGGGAGTTGGTGCCATTGCCAAGTGGCAAAAAAGCTATTGGCTGTAAATGGGTGTATAAAACCAAGCATAAGGCTGATGGTAACATTGAGCGTCACAAGGCAAGGCTGGTCGCAAAGGGTTATGTACAGACGTATGGCATAGACTATGAGGAGACCTTTGCTCCAGTGGCAAAGATGACGACAGTGAGAGCTGTCATAGCAGTGGCTGCATCTAGAGGATGGATTATGCATCAAATGGATGTAAAGAATGACTTCTTGAATGGTGAGTTGCAAGAGGAAGTGTATATGGATCAGCCACCTGGTTATGTCGATCCAGGTTACCCAGATTATGTATGCAGACTTCTCAAAGCTTTGTATGGTTTGAAGCAGGGCTCTAGAGCATGGTATGACAGGATTGCCAAGTATCTTGTCAGTATTGGTTTTAGGAGAGCTCATGCTGATCATTCACTCTATGTACGTGAGAGTGATGTGGGGATTGTGGTCATTACCATATATGTAGATGACCTTATTATTGTTGGTGACAATGCTATGGAGATTGACCATGTGAAGGGTCTTCTCAAACAGGAGTTTGAAATGAAATATTTAGGCGAGTTGCGCTACTTTCTTGGCATTGAGGTGATCAGGACTCCAGAGGGTGTATGGCTATCACAGAGACAGTATGCTTTGGACATGTTGTCAAAGTATGGTATGGCTGATTGTAAGCCAATTTCTATTCCCTTGGATGTGAATGCAAAGCTGAGTGCAGAGAAGGGTGATGTTGTTGAGGATGTCAACATGTACAGGAAGATTGTGGGTAGTCTAATCTACTTGACTATCACGAGGCCAGACTTGAGCTACACAGTAGGCTTGGAGAGTCAGTTCATGCAGCTTCCGAGGAAGCCACATTTGGATGGAGTACGACGCACACTTAGGTATGTGCAAGGTACTCTTGACTACCCATTGTTCTATGCAGCAGATGCACCATTAGCATTGTATGGGTATACAGATGCAGATTGGGCAGGTAGCATTGTTGATAGGAGATCTACGAGTGGCTTCATGTTCTCTTTTGGGAGTGCTGCTGTTACTTGGAGCAGCAAAAAGCAGCCTACGGTTGCTTTATCGAGCACAGAGGCCGAGTACAGAGGTGCAGCAGTTGTGGCGTGCGAGGTAGCTTGGCTACGCACATTACTTGAGGACTTGGGAGTGCAGGTGGACCAGCAGATTTTCATCCATTGTGACAACCTCAGCAGCATGCAATTGGCTAGGAACCCAGTGTTCCATGCCAGGACCAAACACATAGAGGTCCATTACCACTACGTTCGAGAGCGAGTGTTGGCGGGCGACATCGACTTGGTCTACGTCAGCACAGAGGAGCAGATAGCGGATATCTTTACCAAGGCCCTCGGAGCTGAGAAGCTTCGACGTTTCCGGACTATGCTTGGACTCTGCGACATGCAGAGCTCGAGGGGGAGTGTTGAGATGTCGAGCTCTACACCTTGAGCTGGCATCCACTACGGGTCTTGGCCGCTTACGGCATTTACTCACTGGCGCGTTAGGTGACCGACACGGAGGATCTCTGCCAGTGATTCTACAGCTGGACTACACTTATAGTGCCAGCCTAGTACGCTTCTAGCGAGTTCACACTTAGTGACCGCATGTACATATGTGCTACTTTTCAGCTTTAGCACTTAGTCATTTTGTACTCTCTTTTCTGTGAAGAAGAAGAAGAAGCTTTCCATCTCTGTGTGCTTTGTGCTTGTCTTGTGTAGCTCTCTTGCATCCTCATTCTTTACACCTATCCCAACAGATATTATCAAAGAACACTCCAGTAAATTTGCGGTATGGTCTAAAAAATTTTCTCCATCAAACGATTGAACGTAGATGGTGCATTGGTCAAGCCAAAAGGCATGACTAGATATTCATAAAGACCAAACGTTGTGCGAAACACGGTCTTTAAGATATCTTCATTCACTATCCTTATTTGATGATAGCCACTCTTAAAATCCTATTGAAGTAGGTAGAGCCTTGTAGCTTATCAAATAGATCTTCTACCCGAGGTACGGGAAATCTGTCTTTGATAGTGATATGGTTTAGTGCTCGATAGTCCACACACATACGGTATGTACCATCTTTCTTTTGCACTAGAAGGACTGGAGAACAAAAGGGAGAGGAACTAGGCCTCACTAAAAAGAATCTTCTAAAATATGAGGAATCTCATGGCGTGTTATATATCAGTAGATAGAGCTTGAAGAGGACATTCTAACTGTCAAACCTCCTCCAACTTTGGAGTTTATTTGCAAAAATTTATCCATGCGCCCGTTTTGGTAGAGAGAGGTAAAGTCAAACTCCGTAAAGGGCCCCTTTGTGAGTCCAAATTTTTCCTAATGCCTACCATTTACATTTGATGAAACATTAGTATCTTTTAGAGACTCTTTGACAAAAATCATGTACGCAGAAACTGAGCTCTTCATTGACTTATCAAAAGCAAGAGGATTTACAAGTGGAATAGTGCGACCACGCTCACTAGCATCTATATACATGTTCTTTCCCCTGTAGGTGAAGTAGATTTTTCTTTCAGGGAACTTCATATTGGCAGCCATGCGATCAAACCAGGGTGCCCCTAGGATAACATCCTCATGTTGGAGAGGAGAGATGAAGAAGTCTTCTTTGTCAACATAGCTTTGGACATGAAGTCTCAACTTCCCAATCAAGGGAGTAACGGAGGCTTTCTGTCCCTTGAAAGCTGCATCAGCCACCACTACTATATCTCTCATCTCAAAAGCTTGAATGCCCAACTTGGTGGCCAACTCCGTTGATATGAAGTTGAGAGTAGAGCCAGGGTCAAACAAGATGAAGGCATCATGCTCTCCTACCTTTCCCCAAGCATAGGAAAGTGATGATCCTTTGCAATGAGCATCCTCTTTTGGAGCTTCTATGGTGAAAGCCCTAGGAGTCTCATTGCGAGTATTCTTCTTGGGGCAAGAACAATAGCCATGTCCTTGCTCCCCACACTTGAAACACTTATGGTCCTTGCGAAAAGCTTCAAGATCTTCAAGAGAGAGTTTTTTTTTACCTTTGTAAACTCTCTTCTCCTTGGACAGATTGTTGTTGTTGTTGGAGTTGACTTGGGAAGTATTTTGAACATTGGTTTTCCCCTTTGCATCATTTTTGTCTTTGTTTTCCATGGGCTTCACATTACATCTAGCCCCTTGATGGAAATTGATGCGTGAAGCAACCAGGGTGTGATGGATTACTTTGCTAATAGTACCAGGTTGTTGAGAGTTGATGTATTCGGCCATCTCTTCAGGTAATCCCGCACAGAATTGCTACCTTTGCTCGGCAAAGTCTATCTTTTGAAAGACAGTAGCCTTGAGATGTAAATCCCAAAACTTGTCTACATGTTTGTGGATAGACTCATGGGAGAGGAGCTTCAAGATTCGCCATTCAGTAAGCACTTTGTCCTTTGCATCGCTTGCAAGGAATTGCTTCATGATGGAAACTCGTAGAGTTTTCCATGTCTTTGGGGCTTCACCATTTCCACGAAGGCTAGCCCACAATTGAAGAGCTGATTTTTGGAAGTGCATAGCTACATGGAGTAGCTTGGAGGACTCTGTGAAGCCCTCATCTCAAAAGGCCGCATCAAATTGTTGGATGAAGTCCAATACTTTGTCGGTAGCACCGAAGGTGCCATCATAGGTGAGAAAAGAGATACTCTTTCCTCCCTCCTTGAACTTCTTTAGCTTTTGTGACCTTTGCCATGCAGGAAATGATTTGTGATGTCCTTCCCTCTTGTATTCTCTAGGAGAATAGCCATAACTTTCATCGGAAGAAGAAGGACAAGAGGGTGACCTCTTCCTAGCCCTTTTCTGCCTTTGTTTCCTCTCTTGCCTTTCATAGTGATGAGGAGAAGGACTATGTGTTGATCTTTTCCTCTTGGGAGGAGTGGGCGATCGTCTAGACCTCCGTCTTCGTGGAGCCACATCTTCAGAGGAACTTAAACTTTCATTGCTTTCTTGCTCTTTGGATTCGTCCTCTCGAATGGGAGAGAGTCTTCTTTTGGGGGTCTCTTCAAGAGGCCTCCTAAGCTCTCTCTCCTCTTGGAGAGGAAGGGAAATTCCATAAGCACAAAGTTGTTGAGTAACTTCGGCTTGCAAAGTAGGGTTTCACATAGCTTGCTGCAACCTAGTGACGAGATAATTCACAAACATGGGAGCATCATCATTAGCAACTTCATGTGCAAAATCAAAGCTATCAATGTTCATTCTACTCTCTTGATTATTGTCAGCCATGTTAACAAAATTTACGTATGTACTTAGTGTATGCTTTGGCAATTCAAAACCTTAGTTTCCACTCCTCTTAGCCTTTGAAAATCGGCTCTTAGGTATCTACACCCACGGCTGGAAGTGGTTAATTATAGAGAGTAGAGGAGTAGGTCTAACATAGCAGAGTTGCCAAGGGCTAGCTCCTTTCGGACTTCTTGTGGCTCAATAATGGTAAAGCCATAGGCAAGTCTAAAAAGACTCCATTATTAAGTCCAAAGCTCCCGAGGTGTGCACCATCCCCCACATAGTGGGCTCAACAAAACCGATAATAGATCCCAGTTCCACTTACCCTAATATAATTAACAACATCAACCATTTATAGGCTACTTAAGGACCTCTCTTCTTAAGCAAGAAAATAGAAACCAAATGCTCTGATACCAATGTAATGGAATTGGCCTATTTAATTTGAGAGTAGCGGAAATTAATGAGAGTACTTTTGAGCAATGACTTTGTGAGCATAGCGGGTGAACATAATTGAAGATAGCAACATATTCATAGCAATTAGTTAACTTGGCATGAACAATACTTTTGCAAGAGAGAGAATTTAGAGACCATGACAACAGTTGAGGACCGGATTTATGTGGAGCCGGTCCCCCCTCCAATAGGCATTTGTATTATGATTTCTCCCATTAAGAGAGACTTGTTACAATACAATATTTGTGTTCCTTGTGACCTAGGTGATGCAATGAAGATGGAAAGCTTCATGCATCACAAACATAACATAAACTTGTAGGAAGCTTCAACTATCCCAAGCCTCAGCCCAAAGACCTCAAACACCTTCGAAGGTGGAGAGAGCTAGCAGGGAATGAGGGTAGGGAAGAGGAAGAAGAAACATTTTGTAGGAGAAAGAATTAGTTCCTCACTTATCATAACTCTTGTTGCTAGCATACATAATAGCATAGTAATGAAGAAGAAGGAGATGGAAAGCTTAAGCATTGAAGCATGGCTCTTGGTTGGATTTGCACTCCATATCCAAGAGTGTTGGTGTAGGCTCTCAACCTCTACTTGCTTGGAGAAGGAGAGGGAGCTCTTGCACTTTGCATAGCACACAGCCAGAGTGTTTGTGAGTGTGTGTGGGTGAGTATACCCCATAAGCAACCCCCTAGCTTTCTTGGGTCGACCCCCCTTGTAGCTCATGCTTGAAGCTCATTGGACCCCTCCAGGCCTAGCCAATCACAAGCAGGAGGCATTACAAGCGGCAAGGGTAGCCTTGAGACAAGTGTCCCCCTTTCCGCTTTGAGAGAGAGGGCTAGATAAATGCTAAATCAATTAATTAAATCTCCTAAATTATTATTGGACCCCTTGGGTGGCCAACCAATAGGCTTCAGGCACACCATGAGGGCAACATGAGGAGGAAATTGACAAGTGTCCCTCTTGCTTTCTTTGTACCATGCATGCCTTGTGTGAGTGTGTGGGTGTTCTCTCTCATCCCCCCTCATGTAGGGCTCGCCCCCTCCTTGTAGGGATTGAATATTTGACTTTTTGACACCTCAAGCCCCTCATACATAGGCCCAGTTCCCACCACAAGCTTGGCCGTTAAGCACTTTAAGCTTGGGCTAGGTTCTCACCTTAAGTGCAACCCTAACATCTCAAGAATGTCAAGCACCTCAAGCATCTCAATAATTAAGCACCTCAAGCATCTCAAGCACCTCAATCATCAAGCACCTCAAGCACCTTAGTCATCAAGCATGACAAGCAGGACAAGCACCTCGACCTGGGTCGGGTTCCCATGCCTCAAGGTCAGCCCTAGCTTACCTAAGGTCAAAGGACTTTTACACACATTATTGGAGGTCTTCAATGAAGCTAACCATAAGGTCTTATGCTCCATTGGTTAGCCTTGATCTTTGATAGACCATCTCTCATTTGGGCCCCTTTACCATTTGCCCCATGTTGAGATAGATCTATAAGCACATGTCTATATCTTAACCCTTCTCCCCCGGTTTGTCCCACTCGTCCCCTGTCCTCTCCCGCGATTTGTGCCACTCGTCCCTTGCCCTCTACTCCGGTTGCTGCTACCTCTGCCTCTAGGGATGCTGGTCTCGAGCATCCTTTTGCGTCGCTCGAAATCATGGGCCTCTTCCATGGCTTCCTATACTTCTTGCACCTGTGAAGCTTCCCTCTGTTCTTGCTCTTACCGTCGACGTGTAGCCCATTCCTCTACTTCTGCGGCGTCCGCATAATATTGGTTTATTACTTTTTGCATATTTCTAACTTCTTCTTGAGTCTGATTGTATCGTTGCATCATTTCGTTAATGCGAGCCTCTTCGAACTCATCAGCTCTCACCGCTTCCTCTCTTGTGCTTCTGTTTACCAAGATTATAATATACTGAATGACCATTACATAAAAATGTCGCACATCGTTGTTGGTGTAGTTATGTAATCGAAGTTCCTGTAGAAGCGTGATAAAGACATCTGTTGCTTCATACATACATTGCAGAAAACAATAAAACAGCAGATTACTTACGCTCGATATATCCATAATTTGACTGATGAGCAACACGGCATTCAAACAGGTTCGCAACCCACAGCTATAGTCATCAGTCTGCGTGGGCACGGTTACCCGTTCATGTCGGACTACATTTCCTAGATCATGTTCTGACAAAAGATGCTCTACACAGCATACAAGTTTTTTTGCGGACTACATACATAACCACTTGAGTCAGCAACACATTACAAAGACACACTACTTTCCAAATGTACCCAAATGGACCTTATGTTTTTACACGACCGTGAAACGCCCTGCTTTGCCCGGAGTTTGCATAGTAAACAATCTTAGCTTCCATGTCAAATAACATCAGACTCCAATGATCACTACAAAGACACCATCAAAGATGAGGAGAGATTCTCAATAAAAGATGTTTTTTCCAACGCAAGAAATACTCACGATTGATTGTACGCAGTGACCAGAAAGCGCACTAGATCAAAGTTGACTCTGCTAAACCAGTTCATCAGACTTAAAAAGGAAACTGAGTTGTTCTGCAGATAAGGCGATATCAATGGATCTATTACGTATACTTTCTCTTGAACCTTAGGGGGTAGAAGCGAGACAGCGTGCCTAACATGAACAAATGGCAAAGATTAGACTTGAACACCAAGTGAGTCAATACCGAGCAAGTGGGGCAGCTATCGAATTCCATTGGCCACTGATTCGCTTGGTATTGACCCATGTCTTGGCTTAATGATCCATTATAAAGAACTTGGCAACTGCCGCAAAGACAAGGGTCAATACCGAGGGAGTAGTACCAAAATCCAATTTCATTAGCCACTGTTTCGCTTGGTATTGACCCATGTCTCGGTAGAGACCCATTTAATGAGCATGAGAATTAAAGAGCATGAGAATTACCACAAAGCAACATTGATGACCTCATTCGTTGCGAGCGAGTCGGTGAAACTGAGCATGCACATGAAGTCTACATTATCGAGATTGGTAATGCAGGCGTCCTCTGACCTTGCAGGCAGTTATATGTGCGCATGCAGAGGCGCTGAGCTCAACAAAATTCTGAACTCCTCTTCATTCTCTTCGTTGATTTGATCTAAAATAATTGACTCATCTAATACGTTTGATGGCCCTGAAATGATCCTAGAGTTAGAATGTTGTTTGATTGCACGCTGAAGTATCGTGGATCCTCTTTCGTTATTGATGGATCCAGAGCTCTGTTCATGAGGGTAATGGTGACTCTCTCCAACTTCTTGTACTTCAGGACCTCGCACTCGTCGAGCTTCAAAACAAAATTGAGAACCCCACCACATTCGTCTCAACTGATGTCAAAGAAGTGAACTACATAACTTTGCAATGCTTCAAGATCAATGAAGAGGTTGTTGTGATCATTAAATTGTACACCTCTCTGCCGCCCTTGCCTAAGAACGTTGCTTCAATATGGTATGGTGACCCAAGTTTCTCAAACACCTCATCATTTATGTGCCGGCGAGCAGCCTTTGGCAGCAATGATCCTCTCTGTAGTTTATTTTGAGACTTTTTAGCTAATGCTTTGAAGAGTGCCCTGTATCCCATCTGCGAGATGCCACTCTCATCAAGTATTGCTTGCACTTCCAGGTTCCAGCTCATTCTCGTTCATGAAGGAGGTAAGTATCCTCCCTTTCAACTTATGAAATTTTTTCTGAGTTATCATCTCTTCAACTACTTCTTTCGGAACTAGACGGCTGTAATGCACTTCGGCATTGAAGCCTGCACCGTTTGAGTTTGGATGCAGTAAAGACCTGCCAAAAAAGCACAATGCATTATGATCATGTATAGGAAAGTAACTGTATCCATTTCTTAATGAAGAACATTGAAGAAACAAACTTCGGGTTACCTTAAAGCTCGTATTCGTTTTTTCAAGCCACCACTACCAACCTTCATGTTCTCAATGTTGCATAGATCTCGTTTTCTTTTCCGACTACCAAGCACAGTGTCTTTCTCTCGCAAACTTGTGATCTTCTTCTCAAGGCCTTGGATTGTCTCTTTGTTTGATGAAATCTTTTGAGAGCATGCTTCATTAAGTTTCTTCAGCTGCATGTTCTCCATTGCGAGGAAGTTTCTTTGCCTTTCCGCATTCCTCTCATTTCCAAATGTTCAGTGTATCCCAATAGCCCATCCTTGCCATCGCCTATGAAATGTAAGAGGTTAGTGATATTAGCAAAGGGAGGTGGCGCATTTGTCGTAGGATCCTTTGGATAAATAGACCCATCGGTCCACAAATCCAAATGATGTTCCTTATTTGTCCTTCTAAGTTCTTTCTCCCGTTGAGATAAGAAAGACTCCCTCCTACGTTTCTGCAACGGTGCGTACTCTTGCAATACATCAACATGAAGATGATGTGTGTTCTTTCTTTGGGTAAGTGTTAAAGATGAAGGGGCTGAGGATTGTAAGTTCAAATTAGTCTTTTCATCAGGAAAAGATGCGTTCTCCATTCCTAGAGTTGATAGAGAAGAAGACGGAGAAATGTCTTAGGTTTTGGGACGGAAAGCCATATTCTCAAGTTTAGAGTTGATAGAGTTCGTGTGGCTTATGTTTCTGGAGGGAACGCTTGTAAGTTGGCATTTCAAATCATTAGTCATATGGTTAGTTGGATTCCTGACAAGAGAACGAAGGATAAGAATGATAAAGACGGCGGCTACCTACCAAAGAATGTCATTTTGGCCTTTTGTTGCGAAGAAAAGTATCACATAAAGTGCATAATTGAACATTTTCATTTTCTCTCTCTAAGCCGACGTGGCACTTCTTACAGGGCCCAAAAGTGAGTCCAACTTTCTCCTAATGAATCTGCTGACAACTCCCACTGCATGTGCAATGCCAGGTCTTGTAGCCACCATGGCATACATGAGACTACCACAAGCTGAAGCATAAGGAATTTTAACCATTGCAGCTCTTTCCTCAACAGATTTCGGACAATTGTTCTTTCTAAGTTTCAAATATGCAGGCAATGGAGTACTCAAGGCCTTCCCCTTCTGCATGTTGAAACGATCAAGAACCTTGTGCACATACTCTTTTTGAGAAAGGTACAACAACCTCTTCTTACAATCACGAGTAATGCGCATACCCAAAATGTGATTGGCTTCACCCAAATCTTTCATGTTGAATTGACTTTTCAGCTTGGTTTTCAAGTCAGCAATGTCCTTCTTAGAATGACCGGCAATAAGCATGTCATCTACATATTGGATAAGCATAATAAGTTGTCCATTTGGTTGTCTTTTCACGTAAAGACATGGATCCTCATTACTGTGCTTATAGCCTAGGGAACGCATAAATGCATCAAACTTTTGATACCATTGTCTAGACGATTGCTTCAAGACATAGAGACTTTTCAGAAGCTTACAGACCAAATGTTCCTTGCCCTTGAGCACAAACCCTTCAAGTTGCTGCATACAAATCTCTTCCTCGAGATCACCATGTAAGAAAGATGTAATGACATCCATTTGATCAAGCTCCATATCTTCAGTGGCAACCAAAGCAAGCAACATTCTTAGTGTCGTCATCTTGACCACTGGAGAAAAGATTTCCTGGAACTCTACACCATATCCTTGCTTGAAACCTTTGGCCACTAAACGAGCTTTGTACTTCTCAACATTGGATGCAATCGTCTTCTTGTAAACCCATTTACAAGGCAAAGCTTTCCTACCTTTTGTCAATGGAACAAATTCCCATGTTTTGTTCTTTGCAATACTGGATAGCTCCCTCTTCATAGCATGTTCCCACTGAACCTTATCATTGGCTAGCATAGCCTCTTTGTAACAAGAAGGCTCACCACTATCTGTCAGCAACACAAAGTCCACGCCTGGAAAAAACCGTTCTGACGGATGTGAGACTCTTTGAGGTCTCCTCGGCTGATCAGAGCTTGTACTAGCCTGTGTAGTAATTGGCTCTGTAGCTATCTATGCAGGAGGTGATACATCGGAAAACGTCACTTTTCGGAATTCAACCTCTTTCGTTGGCTTCCTATGCATCTTGGTCTCATTGAAGACAACATCACTGCTACGGATTACCGATCGACTTTTCAGATCCCATAAACGATAGCCAAATTGACTATCTACACCATAGCCAATAAAGATGCATTTTCTGGATTAGGGTCAAGCTTAGCATGCAACTCCTTGGGTACATGTGCATAAGCTTCACAGCCAAATGTACGGAGTTTTTCATAAGACAACTTATGTCCTGACCATAACTCCAAAGGTACACAAAACTGTAATGAAGCATGTGGTGATCTATTGATCAAATACACAGCAGTGTATAATGCTTCCGCCCAAAACACTTGCGATAAATTATCCTGTGATAGCATAGACATAATCCTCTCTTGGATGGTCCTTCATTCATTTGGCAACACCATTTTGTGCAGGTATATAAGGAGCTGTAAACTCCCGCTTAATTCCCCTACTAGAATAGAAGTCTACAAACTCTTTGGAGACATATTCTCCACCATTGTCTGAGCGTAAAGCTTTCAACTTATGTTCAGACTGAGTTTCCACACTAGATAAGAACTTTTTGAAACAAGAAAAAGTCTCATTTTTAGACTTCATGGCATAAACCCAAACATGTCGTGTTGCATCGTGAATGAATGTAACATAATAAGACGCACCTCCATGGGACTTAGAAGGCATAGGCCCACATAAATCACTATGCACAAGCTCTAAGGGCTTTCTTTCTTTGTCAAAAGACTGTGTACGATGTGCTCGTGTTTGCTTACCATATTGACAGTGTTCACAAAAGGGAAAATCAAAAAATGATAAAGACGGTAAGTAGCCCAAACGAGAAAGAGTTTCCATTCCCTTATTTGACATATGACCTAACCGGCTATGCCACAAAGCAACAGGTGGCAGCTCGGTTACAGAAAGAACACTATTCTTGTCAGAAACATAAAGAGGATAAAGTGTACCAACTTTAGAACCATGGGCTAAAATAAGATGACCTTTTGTAATACGCCAAGACTGCGGATGAAAAGTGACTTTGTAACCCAAGTCATTAAGACGTCCAACCGCAATCAAATTTTGTGTCAAAGCTGAAACATGACGCACATTATGTATGGTAAACTTCACCCCATTTTCCATAACCATAGCAATATCACCTAGGCCCACAATGTCACAAGAGTAGCTGTCACCTAGCGTAACATTGCCAATGGTTTCCTCATATGTAGTAAACCAATGCCCATGAGGTGTGACATGCAACGAAGCGCCGGAATCAAGAATCCATGTATGGGACACTTCACCACTAACAAGTAGCTCTGCTAGCATAGAACTCTGCAAAGATGGAGTTTCTTGTGCATCATAAAATACATCATTATTTTCAGTCAACATATTGATGTCTTGTGCATCACAATCATCTTGCACTATGTTAAGTTCTTCAATCTTAACCGAACTCTTTGGTTTCTCCTCTTTATCATCATTGTCTTTGCCTTTGCCTTTACCTTTGACACGCTTCCAAGCATAACAATCCTTCTTTATGTGACCTAACTTATCACAATAATGGCATTGAACATTGCAACGACCAGGAGACTTTGATCTACCCTTTGAAGCATCTCTATTGCCCTCTTTCTTGGATTCACGATTCCAAGAACGATCTTTACACTGTTTTCCATCCTTTTGCATATAATGAGCTTTGCCATGATGTGAGCTATCCATAGCCTTGCGGCGCATTTCCTCTGACAAAAGAGAACTAGTGACATCAATGTACACTAGGGTACCATTAGGAGCAGAGTTACTGACAGCTGTGCAAAAGATATCCCATGAGGGTGGCAACGAACAAAGCAAGAAGATTGCTTTCATCTCATCATAAATATTGATCTGTTGTGCACGAATCTGGGCAAATAGAGAATCAAAGTCATTAATATGACTGGAAACACTGGCTGACTCCTTCATGCAAAGGTTAAACAATTTTCGCATCATGAAAACCTTATTACTTTCCGTATCCTTTTCATAAGTGTTACATAACTTTTGCCATAAATCATAGGCAGATTCAATTCTAGCACTGAAAAGTACACTGACTCAACAAGGTGCAATCTAATAGTAGATCTGCATAGCTCATCAAGCTCCTCCCACTGAAACTGAGTCAAATTCATCTCTTCAGTCCATGTCGCATAAATAATAGGCAATTTCTGTTTCTTTTGGACAAGCACATATTGCATCTGATTCTTCCAAAGCTGAAAATTAGTGCCATCAAACTTCTTTATGTCATAAATGTCATGGTCTTTGCTAGTAGACATGGTGACAAAATTACCAAAAGATTGTGGGAAAATTTCGGCAGAGTCTCCTTTGTATTTGGGACTATGTCAACCAAAATACAAGACAAAATGACCAAGTATGTCACTCACAAAGCATAGAAGAGAGCAATGCCTCTCAAAAGCACACTGTATAGAGACCAACTGAGGCGTATAAATAGTCAAACTGACCATAGACCACCAACTCGGTGTCAAAAGCACCTATATCACTCTATACATGTCCTATGGCGAGGCCTCGTAAGGGATGCTCCAGCTACGTGTATCACCAAAGGTATCTCCACATTTGAGAATATCCCAGCTCAATGAAAACCTCATGCTATCAACCCTCAATAATGTAGTTTATGCAACAAAAATGTTAGCCAAGTCTCAAAAATGGCTATCTTTCGGACCAAGTCTCAGAAATGGACGGGACTGCCGTACTAGCCAAAAGATGGCTCCACAAAAGCGCACAATGGCAATATCCACAAAGACATACAAGTCTGCCAAGACGCTCAAATAGGCGTCAAAAGCATGTGCCTGCAACTAAACATCCCTGCGGGAAGTCAATCCGCTCTCAAAAGAGCTCAAACACTGTCAAAAGTGTCAACATATGCATGTACGCATAAACAACTTCTCCCACTGGAACCATAATATCGCAAGCACTGAAACCTGTAGCCTGTGAGTTGATGCCAATGTTGTAAGCCCGAAGCCGAAAGTGAGGTCAAGAAGCACAAAGAAAGCTAACCAAGCCTCTCTATGTACCTGTACCTGTATCTGTACCTGTGTCGAAGAAGACAATGCTGTCAAGCTCCCACTCTATATGTGTGTATGAGGCCACTCCGAAAGAGGAGACACTTCCGAATGAGTTGTTGGCTCTCGTAGATGGAAGAGACTGCAATAATGGTACCTGTGGCTATGGAATCACTGCAGCACAAACTACCAAAAGAGGGCTGAAAATTTCAGCTCCTAAACCGTAGCTCGAATGGGGTTTCTGATGGCTCGAATGGCTCCGAAAGGGGGGTAAAACCACAAGACACCTATTGGAAACGCTCTTGGGAAGCTGAACTTGCCAATGGCAAAATCGAAATCCTATTTTCACTCTTGAAAGTGCACACGCACGCGGAAACAATTTCGGGAATGAAACCGCTCTGATACCACATGATGGGGAGGAGCTGGGAGCACAACGGAAGAAGAATACGCACACACACACTCACACACACACCACCATAGCCACACACACAGGTTGAAGGGGGAGAGCCAACGTACTGTGTGCCCCTTTCTTTCTTCTCTTCCTTTTTGCACTAAGGCACAATACACATTGTACTTAGTGTTAGTGGCTCACACAAGTGTATAGTTGTACACTTAGGGTTAATGGCAGTTAGTGATGGGCGGTCGGCCACATGGCAATTAAACCTAATAGTATGCACGAGGCTATGTACCAAGAGTACTCATATACCTAAACCATATTGTTTAGTTTTTTCTTGATTTTATCTTTGTAATTGATAAAAGATATTTTACTATTGTGTAGTGCCTTTCCTTTAACTCTATGTGGTCAAAGGGTCATCACTTTCGTACGCACCACATTGACAAGCATAGAACCACCATGGACTGTGACATCATGGGCAACTTTGACACAGATGGTGATGAATCTAGGTACTTTGGAATTATTGAAAGGATACTAAAGGTTAAATTTAGAACCTTTCATACCTTCATCTCGAGTGCAAGTGGTTTGCAAATGTGTCTAGACGGCATGAGAATGGCCTCTACATGGTGGACTCTAGTGTGCATCACACAGGGAGGTATGAAAATTTAGTTTTGCCATGCAATTTGAGCAGGTGAATGACTACCCTTTTTATTCTTATTTTCTTGTAACATTAGTTATACCAATGTTACTCACTTTGAACTTCTCTTTTATAGGTCATCTATATCCCAACAATCCACCAACCAAAACTTTGGTTTGTAATTCCCGTAACACCTCTATGGGAAAACCATTTTTTTCACTAATGAAGTGGAGACCATCTTTGACCCTCTTCCACCTCCTACTTTGGATGAGGGGGAGATAGAGGAGAGGGAGATCGATGATTCAAGTCCGGGGGGCCGCAAGTCTTATCGAGGATGATTTTCATGATGATGATGATGATGATGATGAGATGGAGGATGACGAATTCAAGTCTTATCGAGGATGATTGTCATGATGATGATGATGAGATGGAGGATGACGAATTCAAAGATGATGAAGCCAACGCATCCACAAACAAAAATTCTACTTCTCTCTTTATTGATTTAGGAGCCATGGGCTTAGAATTGGATGACGCTTCTTGTAGGGATCTTTTGGACGATGATTCAAAATTATTTTGTATACTTTAAGTTATGAAATTTTTTGGTCGTGTCACCCATTCATCTCTCTCTCTCTCCCCCCCCCCCCCCCCCCCCCCTTTTCTCTCTAATTTTGTGAAGCATGCGAAATTATGTTAATCAAGTGATAGTGCTTAGTTTAGTTGTAATCAAGTGTAATCCCTCATAGCTAACTATTGTTTCATGTTTTCATATCTTTTTTTTTTAATTTGAAAATTTCATATAATGTTTTTAATTCTATTAAGTGGGAGGGAAACACCAAAATTTGAGGGGGAGGGAATGTTTAAGCCAAAATTTGAATGTTTTAGGTGGTAAATTGGGTTTTGAGAATAATCGGGGTAATTTTTGCGGCAATAACAGAGGTAACTGTCGCGATAATAAGCACAAAAATAAACGCGATAATATTTGAAATGAAAAAAAACCCCCCTTCCCTCCTCTCTCTTCCATCTCCAGCTGATTTTGGACCCTCTCTCTATAGAACGCGGTAAAAGGCCGTGGTAAAAAATGAGAGGTTTTCATAGTGTTCTTTCAATATGTAAATAAAATTGAAGACAATGTATATTCAATTTGCATAACTTTTGATTTAATTCCTTTTATACAAACCCATATGATGCATGAAAAGAAAATCCAAGAATCACGCAACAAGAAACTCAATACATAAATCTAATTGAATACAATGTAAAATGAATATAATTAACTCTTGATTTAATTTCTTTTATGCAAACCGAATTTTATATGATGCATGGAAAGCAAATCAAAGATTCATAACAAGAATCTTAATGCAAATGGATTCGAAAATATAAAATCTTCTACCTTTTGATGATTTGGATTGAGAACGTATTGAAAATAATTATCAATTCGTTGTAAGTTACTTTGGTGTAAAATTTGACAAATTTTTCATGACCAATAGCTTTGAAACTCCCCAAAAACTTAAGAACAAGCCTTCAAACACTGAAATCAAAATTTTGAGTAGAAAATTATGACAATTTTATGTTTTGCTAAATTGTAGCACTACAACACTTCGTGTCAATACCGGCGCCCGTATCAACCAAAATAAACTAGTTATAAAAAACCCGTTTGTTGGTATCATCATGTCGGTATGCCTGTCAATTATAGTAGGCATTGGTATACCTGCTAGAATATAATATGTGCATATAGACGCATATATCAACGGGAATACCAACACCTATATAGACCCTCATATTGATGCCAAAACTTGCAAAAAAAAAAAGAGCAAAGAAGGCTGTCATCTGGTGCTATATGTATTGCAACACCAAAAGCATCCCTCTCTGCTCAAAGGAGAGAGTGCAAAAGCAAACGCACTCCATATTCATTTCGCCTAAAAATTTTACAGAAGTGTGAGTACATATTGACCATGACAAGCTCCATAAACTTAACCATAACAATACTCTCTTACTCGCAAAACATAACCATCGTGTAAATTGCAAAACATAACCATATTTGAGTTCTAAAACCATAGTCATAAGCTTAAGCATAACCATAACCATAACGTCAAACCATAACTATAACCAAATACTAAAACCGTGACAAAATTTTGAGATTGTAACCATAACCAATTTTGAAACTATAACCATAAACAAATTCTAAAACCCTAACCATAACCATCGTGTAAATTGCTAAACATAACCATAAATGAATTTTGAAACTATAACCATAATCTCAAAACATATTTCTAACCAAATTCTGAAACCATTACCATAACCATAACCATCGTGTAAATCGCAAAACATAACCCTAATTAAATTTTGAAACCATAACCATAATCTTAAGCATAATCTTAAGTATAACCATAACCTCAAACCATGACCATAATCAAATTTTGAAACCACAACCATAACCAAAATTTGAAACCATAACCATGATCTCAAATTGTAATCATAATCGAATTCTAAAACCATAAAAAAATCATAACCATAACCTTAAATATAACCATAATCAAGACAGACATAACCATAACCAAATTCTAAAATCATAACCATAATCATAAACATAACAGCTACCGTATAAAAGTATAGATGAACCAAAACATAAGTAGCTATACATCAACATGCACAAATGTAAATATATACATCAATTAGATTGTTCAGGTCAGGCCTCCTAATTGATGTCCTCTCCCTCATCCTAAAGCCACAGAAGAAGAGCTGATAGTCAATGCTTGAATCCATATTTCTCCTCTTGACTCGTCAGTAGACACTTCATGGCAAGCCCATGTAATATGAACACTTAACCATAAGATAATCAATTGAAAACATATATACATCTGCTATTTAAATAGTGTATGACACTTACAAACTCATGTGGAAGAGTCTCATAGCCTCCACTCCCAAGATGAAAAGATCCTACACACTCCAGGCGTACTCTGGCTACGTCCTGCTGATGTTGGAACATGTCTAGATGCTTTTTCTACTGTGGTCAAGCAATCGATGCCCACTTCTCTATGTCTAGCCATGTCGTCTTTGGCTCACAGGATTTGTATTTGTCTGTTGCTTTAGATCGATGATGTGACATCATTGCAATAGCCACTCTCATGATCCAATTATTGGATACTGGATATATCTCTCTTCTGGCTTATACTCTCTGTGAATGGTATCAATGATGTAATTTTTCTCTCTACATCATTATTTTCCCAATGCTCTATCACATAGTGCCCAAATTGCACTGTACAAAGCTAGAAAACCCTTTGATGCATAGCCTTTTTGCCCTATCCATAACTGGTCCCCCATCCCTAGACTTGTACACCTTGCTATGATCAAACTCAAGTCATCCCCAAAGTGTACCTGGTGTACCCATTGTTGTACTATCTATTGAAGAGAGAGGTGGACTCTCTCTCAGAGGTGTGGACGCATTGATAGTGTCACTACCACAACAACCACTACCACCACCTAAACAACAAGATCTACATTGTCTCAAAGAGGAACGAGAAAGCACAATCTCTAATGTAGATTGATCAATCAATGTAATTGGGACACTGGTCTAAGGTGTGACACTACCAATCGATGTGATTGGAATGTTGAACTAAGGGGTCAGAGCAACTGTAAATGGTCTAGAAGGATCCATTGTCCAAAATTCTTGTGCATACGCACACTGCTCTAGGAAAAGTTGTGAGAAGAAAGTTTGCAACATCTGCTTGACTGACTTACCGGCTAAAGTAACTGGGAAATTGAATCTCGGCAACACGTATGGCTCCTTGTCATCTTCCATGGCTATAAAAACTAATTCAAAACCATATATATAATACGTTAGTTCACTTAACCACAAATAAGCATCTCAATCAACACAGATAAACCACAAATCACTAGGAATTCACTGGTGGGCAGTAAGTAAAATCCATCAATCAAAGTAGATATTACAAGAGAGTTCTCAGAAAAAAGCACTATTCAATTCCTCATCTTCTATGAGGGCTAATGTACCAAAGACATCTCTCTCTATGTGGACTTCTGCATCTTTGTCATCAAAATCTGTGGCTTCATCCATCTTTGGATTGATCTTATCTTTAGGTTCATGCATTGGCTCGAGAAGAGCATTGACTCCAAGCTTAGGCTCCTCATCCCGATCATCAGCAATTCGTGCACGGAGCTCAGGTGTCTCTTTGTTCTCAACCTCCAATCCTTCGCAGATTTGTTTACTCCGTGGAGCAACTTGGACGACAAAGAGCCAACGCGGTTTACTTAAATCTTCTTCGTCTTTTTTCTTCCACAGTGGATCTTAATAAACACAACCTATTCACAATGCTGCGAAAGAATAAATTTATCCTGATCATCTGTCCACACCCGCCTAGAGTTGATTTGAATTAGTCCACTCTTATCTTTGCGCACAATTGCATTGGGACAACTAGTAATAACCTTGAACCACTTCACATCAAAAATGAAAATTTCTTGGATTTAGCCAAAGTATTCAAGTTGGCCAATGTGTGTATTTTCATCCTTGGCATTACTCCAACTTTCTTGACCAAAGCTTGCCGTGACACCAATGACCCTTTGTTTGTCTATACATTGCACTCTGAAGTGTCACCCATGTGACACCCATGTGACCACAAAGTGTCGTATTTGTGATACTAGTGGCACAAAAAACATTTACAGACTCACATTGCATATATATTCTCATGTGGTGAAAAGAAAAGTAGGTACAATACGTACATGCCAATGGCATCCCCTTGACATCTCCTCTTCCTCTTCAGTGATCACTTCTCCATTTGGCTTTGCCTCTGAGATTGTTGCATTGAGCCATCGTCCAAAAGGAAAGTTTGACTTTTTTTGAAGGTGATCTAAAAAGGGAAGATTTCTTGTGATACGATTGCGCTTGAATCGCAATCTGATGAGACAAACTTTGTTGCTTTTCCACTTCATATTTCTCAATCCACTTTTGCATGACTTCTGAGTTGAGAAGAAAAAAACTCATAACCTTTGTGCATTTTGACATCCATCTTCCTCATGATGCCATGTCCATGTGGCTCCTACCCAGTCACCTTGTTGTTTGTCTCAAAATTCCACAATCGAGGCATCCCTAGGTCAGTTGAACCTAAGAATGCACTGATAAAAACAAGAGATTCTTGCACAAGCTATCCTTTGGCTATGCTACCCTCAGAGCGAGCCCTTTGACAAATGAACCCTTTTAACATCTTCACTAATCTCTCCAAGAAGAACATCCACTTGTAATGGACCATTCTAACTACTGCAACTTCATCAACCACTTTCACAAGTAAATGCATTTGGATAGTAAGAATGTTGGCTAAAAATTACTTCTCCATCATACACACTACCTCTATAGCATTTAAGCGAGCTACATCTATGTTGTCTCTCCTGATCTCTTTTAATAAGATCTAATGCACTAACTCACTAATCTTGTAAAGTGTGATTCTTATGTCATCTGTCAGGTAGTCTTTGATGGAAATTGGTAAGATAAACTATAAAAATTTGTGTCAATCATGAGACTTAAGACCACTTATTTTTTCATCTTAGTAAAAGCTGCTTTTAAGCATCACATGCTTCCAGTAGGAGTTTTGAATGTAGATATGAATTTCTTTACTTGTTGCTCCTTTGCCTTTCTCAAAACCCATGGAGCCTTTGGAATAGCATAGCCACTAGGGTTAAGACAAGGCCACATCTCTGGCATTCAACCCACGTCTTGCAGGTCGTCTCTTTGCACCTTGCTATCCCTTTTTTCAATAATGGTCTTCCATTGGATCTCCCCCACATGATAAGCAAGTCACTCCAATATGGAAAGCCATGAAAAATAGAGATTCTTTTCATCCCAAGTGGCATAAACTCTCTTGATTCTCGCCACATGTTCTTCCAGCTACTTGCCTTCAATGGGTGCATGTTGTGTTTACATATATTTGGTCCATGCCGCTCATGATCTTCAAGCAAAAACCATCCATGCTTCTTGTACACTGTCTTGTCCAAATAATCAGAGCAATGGAAGCCAAGTCAAGGACCACAAAGCGAATATGCACGGTTTCCTGAGTAAGATTAAACCTTTAAACTAGAAAGAAATAACAAAAAACTTTTTCCTTAATCTGTGGGGTCCAACGAGCAAATGTTAAAACCATGCAATCTGAAAATACTCAAAGAACCAATGTTTTTTATTGTGTTAAGGACTGTATTTCCTACGTACAAAACTTTCCCAAAATCTCACCCTAACACCTTCAAAAGTGGCTTCCAAGGAGTGCCCTCGGTCAAAATTTGAAACTGAAGAAAAATAATCAGAATGAACTCCTAAACTGTGTACAAACTTTAAAATAACCAAAATTTCTTTCAAAAAATTTTATTGCTAAAAATTTGAAAATAGACTTCCCTTGGACTTCCCAGGACGATAGAAATCAAAGGGTTCAAGGAGAGGTGTGGCATCGAGGTTTATTCCGTCAAGATTTCTTGTACTTTATCATGTCTTCTCATGTACAATCTTACCAAAAACAAAAACAAATTTATACTTTACATGACTACAAATCTTATTTAACTTATCAAACAATCTAAAATATGGTAGACCTAGAATGCTCTTACACATCAACAAACAAAAAAGTCCAAATTTCTTCCCATTAACTTTGATAAACATACATTTGTGAACAACATCCAAAGAGTAGTGTGGTCATAGTTCTTACATCAATTCCATGACATGGAATGGTATGGGGTGACCTATCACATAAAAATATCTTTGGTAGGAGTGCCCCCATGTTAGGAAAGGGTGTGTTGTTGCTGATGAAAAGATGTTGCATTGTCCTACTAGGGATCTCTCCATGTTAGCATAATGATTTTTGGTGTAGTGGGAGCCACATTGCCGCTGAGGAGAGCTTTGTGCCACCGTAAAAGCTTCATGTTATGCTAGTTCCTTGAGCCATTCTTGCAAACGCCACTCAACTAGCATAGTAAGAGGTCAACTTGTAACAAAAACATGTATGAATTCAATATTTGCATGCTGTATAATAAAGACACTTGTTAAGTATATGTTGTACAAATTTGCAAGTATTTCCATACAACTGGGAATAAACAATCCTAAAATATACATTAGGATGAGGTTACCCACATCTAATAAGCATGGATTTGAAGCACCTACCTGCAAGATGTAACAAAGAATACTGTTTTAGAGGAATAGTGGTGACACTTGGCCTCTCTAACCTGTAGCCTTTCACTATTTGTGCACAAAAGCAACCTTTGTGCCAAGTACTACAAAACAAGTAGAGGCAACACCTTATACTTCAAAGTCTATGATAAGAAGAACACAACCAAAAGTAAGAAGTATATTGTTACCTTGCACAAAGGGGTGTTTTATTCACATATGTGATGGTATTGGCAAGATATTGAAGAACCATCAACATTCATCTCACCGCCGATGGTATGACGTTCTTGGGATGACCTCTGCTCATCCTCACGTGCGGCCTTCGGTGCAAACGCCACAGACAAGAAAATATGTATGCATACAATTAGTGATGTCGTGAGCACCATGGCAACTGTTGCGTGAGGAAGCAAAAGATGAAAAGAGAGAGGGGGGAGAGAAACATGGGAGGAGAGAAGGGGGCAGTGGGGGAGACGGATAGAGAGAGGGGAGGAGGAGGAGAGAAGGGAGCAGGGAGGGAGAGGAGATGGAGAAAGGAGGGAGGAGGAAGAGAGAACAAAGGTTTTTCTTTTTGGGGGGGGGACTTTTTTTATAAAATAAAAAAAACTTTTAGTGCTTGTAGGTTTTAAAAAAGGTCAAAAAATGGTTTTTTGAGATGTATATATGTTGGGGGGGAAGTTTTAAGTAAAAAAGAAGTAAAAATAACTTTTTTGAAAGAAAGTCAAATTTTGGCTCTTAGTGACCCACGTTTTTGTTGATGTGGCCACACCTCTTTACTCCCTTCACTTTCAAAAAGCTAGAGAGAGAAGGTGACCTCTTAGGTCCACATCCTACATGTGTCTAAAAAAAAGGCTAGAAAAGCCTACTCAAAACTAGCTTCTTGAATGCCCTTGTCCCCTTAACCCTACACAACATTAGCCTTAATCCCTAAAAATTAGGATTCCTTACAAGGCCCATGCAAGGTCCATATTTCTCCTAATGGGGATGATTGAGGTTGAGCAATGAGAGGTAGTTTTGCCTTGACTGTTGGCATTTTCTCCATCTTTGCTTTCAATGATGGGGTCCACGTCGAAGAATACATCCAACATCTGTTCCATCTCAACTTCTTGAAAAGTAGCATTGATGGTTGATGGGTAGACTCCACTGGGAGTGTTTCATTTTGATGTTTGCCTCCTCTATTTAGTTCACAGTGAGATTATCCAAGATTTGATCGGTGCTCTCTTGACCATGAGATTGATAATGCAGATCTTGTAGCTGCTCTACGAGAAAAGACCATTATTGCATATATATTGATCACAAATCTTTTGTTTTCAAAAGATTTGATGCTTACATAATATACAAGGGCATGCCTTTTTATTGTCCGTAATTAATCTAAAGATTGAAAAACAAATTACTAAGTAATAGTGAGTGCAGACAACTTGACTCTTATTAGAGCATATAGAGCTAACAGATAAATGTGAACAAACGGCTAGTTAGCTCTAAGCAGACCATAAGCATCTTTGCACGGCTAACCATGATGGCCAAACCAAAATCCACTAGCCCTAATTGGCCAAACCATAAGCGTCTTTGTACGGCTAAGCCTAATCGGCCAAACCAATTGCCGCTAGCCCTAATCGGCCAAACCAACAATGTTTTTGCATGACCAGTCCTAATTAGCCAAACCAAAAGCAGATAACAATGTAACTTAACTACCTCACAATCTCTAGCCATGTCCGATCCTTGCACACCTTGATCTAGAGGTACACGGAGATCAGGACCACTAGGTAATACTTTTGTCTTTATTGGTCAATGCCTATATTCATGGGTGTGGCATAAGTGCACACCCATGTCTACATGACAATACATGTAGATCAAGGACAAACCCTAATAAGTAACAATCTATCCCAAAACTCTTATCAATCAAACCGTTTGAACACGACCATCTATTAGCAGTCAAACCAAAAGTTGCTAACCCTAAATGGCTAGCCCTAAGTAGACTAAAATGGCCATACACTGCCCTAATCCAATTTATAGCAGCTTAACCTAAGTGGGTTTACACATCATATCCTAACCGTCCGAACACGGTGTGCCATCTATTAGTGGCCAAACCAAAAGCTGCTAGCCCTAAGTGTCTAGCCCTTAGCATATTGAAATGGTCAAACACTACACTAATTTGATTTGGAGTGGCAAAAACTAAGTGGCTTTACACGGCCTACCCTAACGCTTCAAATATTTTGATCGGCTAAACCAAAAGTCAATAACTCAAAGTTGCTAGCCCTAAGTGACTAGCCATAAGTAGATTAAATGGTCAAACCCTACCCTAATCCGATTTAGAGAGGCTTAACCTAAGTGGCTTTACACAGCGTATCCTAACCGTCTGAACACGGCGTTGTCCTACCATGGCAGCACATAGTGTGAAATAAAAACATTCACCTCACTTTTGACACTTCTCAATGCATGGAAAGAAAAGCAATAATGTACATATTGTGATATATGCTTAAACCACTACCATGATTGCCAATGTACATACCTATATGGGGAGTCGTGGCCTTGGATATTGCATTGTTGCATGTTTTCCACTTGATAACATGCTTAATTTGGTTTTCCAATGTACATACTCCATACATTTTATAGTGGCACACTCATCTCACCTACAAAGGTTGATGTGGATAAAAACTACCAAAAATAGTATCTCACAAGTGTCGTCGTAAAATTGTATTAAAAGGGACCCAAAATGGAAAATTAATGCATATCTATGCTTTTTATGCGTATGTGAGAGATCCAAAAAATTTAGGGATTTTTTTAATTCTGTCCTGTGACTCTCATTGAAAGGAAAGATGTCACAAAGTTTCTTCATGGTTATGTAAAGGAGATGGAGCTACAATGGGTTCCAGAGGTGGACATGATTTGTATTTTTGAGCTTGTTGTGGTCCCCGAGATTAGAGACGATGTAAGGGGAATCAAGGAGGAGTATGGAGGAGATTGGGAGAAATTCAAACTAGCCCTACAGGACTCCAAAAGGGTTACAGAAAGGACTTTCTTGCAATGGGTTGCAAACCAAAAGAAGGGCTTTGCATCATTGAACTATTGAGAGAGTTGAGCAGCGCTATACTCAGCTGCTGTCAGGAATGGAGCGAGCTACTTGGATAGTGAAAAGATTGAATTGTTCCTTCAAGATGCAAGTCCTAAGATCCAAGAAAGCCTAGAGCTACTCCTTGAAGAAAAAAATACAGACAGGGTCTCAAGGCTGAGTGGAAAGAAGTTGAGGATGTAGTCTCATTTCTTTCTCAGAGGCAACATCATAGTAGGGACAAGATGGTGGTGAATGGCACTACCTCTACTCCTAGCACGTCAGAGATTCCACCAAGTGAGTCCAAAAGGTGATAATCCAATGCTTGTGATGAGCTAATTAAGGACATGCAAGAAAAGAAGTTAAAGCTGACAAGGCTTGAAGAGAAAGGACAACCTGTAAGACAAAAATCCCAAAGCAAAGAAGGATTTGTGCACAGATGCATATGGTGTGATAGCATAGACCATGGCAGAAGGGATTATGATAGCTTTAGTTTTGATGCCTTGAAAAGAGATCTTGTGTTTTTTAAGGATGGCAAGATCCATCTCCAGGAGACATGTATGCCATTAGGAACTAACTTTGGAAAAGGGGGTATGCGGAAGTCAGTGGAGGATATGGAAACCATTCACGCTATTTCTGCAATGGAGGCTGCTATCTATGGGGCAAAGATATAGCTAATTCCAAAGAAAGCATTAAAGTCTACTCAAGATACTTTTGAGGAGGCTGATAGCTTGTGGCTGTACAGTAGCGTCAGCCAAAAAGGGGAAGGTAACTAAATAGGTATTACATGAAGCTGGTGATTTCATACGCCATACACCAGGCTGGGATGACCCTATGGACTCTTTATCAGTGCATTCCTATCTTGAAAAATGCTATAACAATGAAGCAAATGTGGAAGACAATGTGAGAATGGAGATGCATGTCCTTCTACTTCAAAGAGGGTTACAAGAGCTGGAGGCAGAAAGGATCCAACACCTTCTTATGAGGCTCCATCACAGGTGCCTCCTCCTCTCGAGATTCCTATGGAGGCAACATCTATAGGGAAGAAGAAATAGCAAGGAAAAGCCAAAGCAAAAGGCCCTGCATACGAACTACATTTTTCATTGAAGCTACCACAAACTTAAATCAAGTATTGAAGGAAAGGATTTTGAATAACAAAGTTGAGTGAACTTTGGTTGAAGTTCTTGGCATTACTAAATGTGAGTTTCATGAAGAAATTGTAAATATCATAAAAAGAAAGAGGCAAACTCTCACTGAGTCTATTCCTCTAGAATCTGAGGGTGAAGGGGAGTCACTTAAGGCACATGGGATACATGCCCAAGAGAGTGATTGCGATGACAGTGTGGTAGGATGCTACCAGTCTTTTCGAAGAGATGCACATGCTAGATTTGTAGATGATGATGATGAAGATGAAGTCTCCTATAAAAGCCTTTCTACTCCAAAAGTCATTAGGTAAGAGCTACAACAGAAACTTTGGTCAAGGTGGGGGATTTTGAGGAGCCATATGCTGCATTGATAGATCATGGCTCTGAAATCAATCTTATGTCCAAGATTCTTTACATGAAGGGCAAGTGGCCGATACACACAGGCCATGGATAGATGATTAGAGATGCAAATAACTCATCAAGAGATCTATATGGGGCTTGTCCAAATGTGAAAGTGATGATTGGTAATGTAAAAGATGAGAAAAACTTCTTTGTGCAAGAGATATCTACCTAGCCTCTTATCCTGGGCAACCATACATCATAACCGTTTGCATGGAAAGAAAGGTCTTGGATGATGGTTCTGCTTATGCCAGGGTAGGAGCAAAGATGGAAAGCGAGCTGTGTAATTTTTGACTGTGTGTGTGAATCACGAGAGGAACCGCGATAATATTTGTGAGTATCCTCTACTAAAAGTGAACAAAGAGTTCAAAGAGTACATGGAGACAAGGGGTTTTGGCCATGTACCATTGTAAAGTGGGATTGCAATGGTAGAAGAAGAAAAATATTATCACATGACCCAAAGCAAGAAGAATCTTTTTCTACAACTTTCCAGGGATTAATAGAACATTGATCAGTATGTTTTATGAAGCTTGAGGATATGAAAAGAACTGCATGACAATATGTATATAATGTACAAAAATACATGAAAGAAAATGGTTTCATAGAGGATAGTGAATGCATTTCAGGCTTCTTTGAACAAGTTTGTCATGTAGATACTATGCTTGAGCTTGAGGCTATAATGGACTCTAGCATGCAAGATGGAACCCACGTTGTGGAAGTATGCTCTATGGAAATGTATGATGTGATTGAGGCCTTTGAATATCAGAATAATTTCAATGCTAATGAATAGCCGGAAGTGCATGTGGAGATCAAGTACAAAATGGTAGCAAAGAAAGTGAGACCAGCGGCCTTGCCTTTACCATCAGATTGCACAAAAAAGCTAGAGCAAGATTCTTTTCAGCCAAATCTCAGGGATCCAAAAAGGATTGGACACAAGTTCACAATGGAATCCCTAAAAGAGATAAAATTTGAGCTATGAGGATATTTTAACAGAAGAAGAAAAGAAGAGTTTTAAAGAAATGATTCAAGACATGGTAAAGCTTTTGCTTTCCAGCCACATGAGATAGGGTGCGATGGTCCTATTGTTGTTGCACCTATGGTGATATTCACTATCCCTCATGTACATTGGAATCTACATTCAATCCCGGATCCAAAAGCACATTTGCCAAAGTTAATCGAACTACTCAATGAGAAGATTAGCATCGGTATTTTGGAGCCTTCTTGTGTGCCATATTCAAATAGGTGGTTCACCGTGCCTAATAAGAATGGAGCTTTGCGGTTCATACAAGGTATGCAACCTGTAAACAAGGTTACCATCAAGAATGTGGGTACAGGACCAATAGTGGATAAATTTACATAGGTGTTTGTAGGAAGGTCATACTCAATGGAGGATGTCTATTTAGGGTACGCTCAATTTTAGCTAGGTGTTGAGAGTAGAGATTTGACAATTATGAAAACACCTTTGGGGCTGGTAAGGATGTGTACCTTACCTCAAGGAGCAACAAATTCAGTTTCACATATGATGAATGGGATCACAATGCCATTCTTGATGATGTGCCTATCAAAGGATGTGAAGACAAAGACAAAGATGAAGCTATGGATTCAAGGGGGTGTCGTAATTTTGTTGCAAACCATATCAAAGATTGTGAAAAGATTTTGAAAAGATTGTGAAAAGATTTTGTTCAGACTGGAAGAAGTTAATCTTACCTTGTTAGGACAAAATTTTGTATTTGTAGTTAATGAAGTGTTGATTGTGGGGCATATGTGTGGTCCTTATGGTAAAAGGCCTTGCCCAAAAAAGATGGATGAAATCAAAAGCATGAAAGAAACATGTAAAACTATAACTGAAGTTCGAAGATCTTTTTGGCACATGTAATAGATCTCCTTTATAGATTGTTGAGAAAGAATCAAAAGTTTGAATGGGAAGAAGAGCACACAAAAGCCATGAGAAAGCTAAAGGAGCTACTTCTCTTCATCACCAACCTTGAAAGAGGTAGACTACACATGTAGAGACCTATCATTATGATAGTGGACACGAGTCTTATAGGAATAGGATGGGTAGTAGGGCAAGATGATGACCAAGGAAAAAGATATGTGGTGAGGTTTGGAGCCAAGGTTTTGAGTTCCCTCCAATGAGATTATGCACAAGTAAAAAGGGAACTATGAGGGGTGGTTACAACACATTGAGGTGTGACAAGGAGTACTTGATAGAGGGAGTGCTTATTTTTTGCAAGCTTCTAATTTAGAGCTTTTTTTGTGATGATTATTTTCCATTATAGCACCCATTAACTTTTGAGCTTTCTCTTGCAAAAAAAGCACACCTTCGTCGAATCCATTTTAGAGCATGTATAGACAATTAGTTGCATTCATAAGGAATGCTATTCGAAATAGAAAAATTTCATGGAAAAGAAGTTCTTATGATACCTAAAAGAATTTTCACTCAATAAAGTGTTAATCATTATACACAGATACAGTTGGATTCAAGTCAAAAAACCTTAACTAGTCTTATCTATTATTCCTACTAGTAAAACGGCGCCGCCTTCGATGGCGGCATGGCCCCTCTTACCCTTAAGCTCTAGTGTTGTCCGACTATCATAGCATCTCTTGCCCACCCTCTCAAATGCACCTATATTGCCTCCACTCTCTCTTTGCTTGAGTTTTGCTCTGTGCTTGTGCCCTTTGCTAGTTGAGAAAACATCCGCCTACTCATATGCTCTAGATTTGTCACATTCTGTACCTACCGCATTTGCAGCTCACCATAGCTACCACCCTGTCCCCGCCTTGCTTTGATCACATGCTTACCACCGTACCAACTTACCCTTGCTTGTTAAGAATGGCTTTAACTCGTCACAACCGTGGAGCAAAAGTACCTAATAGTAGCACATTAGATAATGGGGATTACATGCAGAATCTGTGGTAGTTTGGGAGGGAAAGTACCCAACAACCAATTGTATGTAGCAAGGCCGTGTGGAAGGAAGCACAATGACTTCAGGCTATGGCTATACAAGCGGAGAGAGGATCGAATAGTGGTTTCAACCTTATCTTTAGAGGCCATCTTCTCCGTTTAAGGTCAAATTAAAATTCTCCCAATGGCACTAGCATGGCTGTGGCACTGCTCTAAATTCTTGTGGGCTCTGATTCTCCCAACTTACCCTTGTTGCTTGTTAAGAATGGCCTCTATTACCCTCAAGCTCTTTGCTCTTGGCAAATTTCTCTCTCTCTCTCTCTCTCTCTCTCTCTCTCTCTCTCTCTCTCTCTCTCTCTCTCTCTCTCTCTCTCTCTCTCAGTCATCAGGGCTATAGGGCACTCTTTCATCAGTCCTCCTTCAAATTTAAAATGTAGAGGTAAATCTCAAATTTTGTAGGTGAGATTACACTAAACCTCCGTTTTTTTTTAGCATTTTCCTTTGTCTACATAGTGGGTGGATTCTCTCTCTCTCTCTCTCTCTCTCTCTCTCTCTCTCTCTCTCTCTCTCTCTCTCTCTCTCTCTCTCTCTCTCTCTCTCTCTCTCTCTCTGTGTGTGTTGTCCATGTATTGGGCTCTCTCTCTTTCTCTAGCTAGAGAGACAGACAAAGCTCTCTCTCTCCTTTCCTCTCTCTCTCTCATGCTTGATAAGAGAGAGACAGAGAGAGAGAGAGCGGTATTGTGTGTGTTTGAAATTTATAAGATGGACAACATGAAAACCTTTATTCAGCAACCTAAACAAAAGTCATCACAACATATTTTCAAACTAACTTTGCACTAACATATATAGAGTAAGTGATATTTCCCATGTCAGAAAAAATAACATGCGTAGAGACTTAAGATTTATACGCTCAAAAGCGTAGTCTACGACATGCCCTGCTGCGGTATCGAACCACCCATGGCCCACGATGTAAAACACATCTACCAATCACTGGAGGAAGAGATCCTAACACAAAAACACGTAGGAACCAAGCACTGAGACTAAGATTCTGAGCAAACATAGCATTAATTGGACGGGTTCTGCCTAACTCTGCAATGGTGACACGTGCTCTGAATCCTCTCTGAATAGAAACTTGAATGTAGCACAACAAGCTCGGATCATATGAAGCATGATATATACCCACCATTAAGAATTCTGGGTAATATTGTGATCTATAGCCAAGCAAAAAGCTATTAGTATAGATAGATATTTTGATACACAAAAGCTATTACTTTACTATATCAACATCAACATTGTTACCTTGCTACATCCAAGTCCTCGAGTAGATGAATCACTTGCATGGTTGTGATTGGACCCCTCCATAATGGTGGATCTAATACATAATCGTTGACTGTGAGATTTTTTAAAGTATCAAAATGTCACAAACACACATAAACAATATTTTACCTCGGACCTGTCGAGGTTGTCTCCCTAGTGTGTAAGTCACAAAGGCGTTAGGATCCATCTTCATTCATATATATACATATACATAAAGGATTAGAAATTCATCAAAAAGCACATGAAACATAAATCTCTCAGCACTAATAAATCTTAGTCAATTGTTTCAGCGAATATACCTTGCTTGAGGCTACACCATGTTTCATAAGAAGATACTAAGCTTATAAATGACAAAGAAATAGTTGCGAGAGTCACCGTGCTTTTTTATTGGATGAAACATATCCAGCCACGTTAAACCCCATGGCAGGGGGGTGGCAGGGGGCACGTTGTCAAGAAATTTGCGATTTTGCCAGGAAAGCACCGGGCTTATGGTTGTGAGAGTTTGTGAGAGAACTCAACAAAAACTATATGAAGGAGTTAAACCATAGATGCCATGAAGACTAGGGTTTGGAAAGAAGTGCAATCAAAGAAGACTCACTCTTCCTCTCTTGCACTCACACACACAAAGGAAGAACACAAAAGAGAATGTCAAAACAATACGAAGATGAAAACATCAAGGCTATGGTCATATCGTATCATGGGTAATATGAAAGGGTTAATAGATGAGTTAATGGCATTCAATCTTGGCTGACCAAATAGGCTACGAATTGTTCTTTGGAATTTTAGTTTTGTGCTTACCATAATATATATATTTTGTCTAGTGATTGGGATTAAATGTGTGTACAAATCCTCTTGGTTCATAGCAAGATAACTATGCTTACGTCAAAAGAAAATTTAGAGTCTAGGATTTGATTCCCTCCTAGTAGCTATTTAAAAAGAAATATAAGAAAAATATGAAAAATACATAGAATATATATATATTGGAGTTTACCTTAGATATAGGATCTAACTAGGGTGTGAGATGATAATGAGATAGTAGAAATAAAGAATCAATTCTTTTTGCCCCAAGTTAAAGAGGCGCAGCTATTGATGTTTTTCCCATAGTATTTTCTGATGGTAAAGTAAGAATAGGTTACCCTTGAGAAAAATAATAGGATGAGATAGAAGGCTTATTATTATACTTAAATATACATATGTACATTATAGGAAAGATAATTATGTATCTGAAAAATTACAAGATAGATCTTGTAGCATGCGTTCCCACTATGTACATGTCACAGCACGACATCCACCCCCTCTAAACCTGCACATCCTCCAGTATGTGCCACATTATTTCTTTGTAAGATCAACCCTCTTGTACATCTTCCTTGCTTTATTCTTCACTGGAGGATTCTAAAGCTTCATCTTCACTTTGATCTTTACCTATGGTTTGCTCTTCTTCCTCATCAACATCTTCTGGATCATTGTCTCCTCTTCTCTTAAAAATTTTGATCCTTTTTCCTGCAATGGGAATCTTTACTTCTGTACCATCTAGTTCAGACAAGCTGTAAGTAGCATTTTCATGCACATGCTTTACAACATATGGTCCAAACTATCTTTTTGAAAACTTACGCATGACTGTGTGTTGGTTATCAAGGCTATTATCATACACCAAAACTCAGTCACCTTTGTCAATTGCTTTGCTCCTGAGTCGATGTCGCTTATCAAAGTAGTCCTTGTTTTTCAACCTTGCATTTTTGAGTCGTTCTTTTGCAGCTTCAATGTCTCCAGGACTTCTCTCTAGCTGCCTTATACGCACTGCAAGGAGATCTTCCCTACTAAGCCCCTCTTGCCAAGGTAGTACATTCCATGTGGGAATTGTATCTTCAATCGGCATCACTGGCTTTTGACCATACATTAGCTCCGTAGGCATGTAGCCAGTTACTGAGCTATGTGTTGTACGATCAGCCCATAAAGCATATGATAACAGTTTTGGCCACTCACCAACTCTTCCTTCACAAGCCTTGGCCAAAGCTTTGATGATATGAGGATGCCCTCTTTCACTCTTTCCATTGCCTTCAGGGTTGTAAGCTGTAGTAAGAGAAAGCTTGATTCCTAATCTAGAAAAGAACTCCCTTGCTTCTTCGGCATCCAGTTCACCTCTATCTGCAGTGATTTTTCCCACACAACCATAACGGCAAATCACCTCATCAAGAAGGAATTTGCACACAGCTTCTGTGGTTTTAGCTCCTAATGCTCTTCCTTCAACCTGATTAGTTAGGTCTTCTCATGCAAGAACCAAGTATCTCATCTGCCAGAGTCCTAAAGGCATTGTGACTAGATCCACAACCCATTTATAGTGCATGGCTAGTGGATATGTAGGGTGCAATCCATCACGATGTCGGACATTTGAATACATTTGACAAGTTACACATGACTCTACAAATTGAGATACTCTTTATACATACCCTTCCACCAATATTTTTCTTTCAACTTGGAGAAGGTTGCCCACACACCCGTGTCCAGCCCATAGACTCTCATGAAACTCTTGAATGAGCTTTACTTGAGTCTCTTTTTTACATATAACCCGTTGTGGTGTAGCACCCTTTTGTTTAGGATTCTTCCACAAGTAACCATCCCTCAAAAAGTACCCATATGCTTTCTTGCGTATCCTCTTGAATTCTTGTTCAGACCAATCATCCTGTTTTGTTAGAGTACTCATGTAGCTTCCAATAAGAAGCCAATCACCTTCATAAAGCTCTTTCAAGAATGATCCAAATAGATTAGTCATGCAGACATTGTTACCTTTGACATGAGAGATAGAATAGAACTTTGTGCCTACATCATCTCCCTCGTCAATCATTTGTGACTCATCTTCATACCTTGCCCTTGATAGCATATCTGCCACTATATTGTCTTTACCTGCAATGTACTTAAACTCAAGATTTAAGGACTTAATGTAGGCAATCCACCGCAACATCGCAATGTCTGGTGTTAAGCAGCTTGTAATCATCCCAAGAAGTGGTAGACAATCTGTTTCTACAACCACACATGCACCAATTAGGTACTCTTTCCCACTTTTCAAGGTTGTAACCATACCCCATAACTCTCTCTTTATCTATGGATAGTTTCTTTGGCGAGCACTTATCATCTTTGCTTCAAATCTTACCACATACTTGTGTCCTTCTTTGTCATCTTGCCCTATTGCCCATCCAATTCCTGTAGGACTGGTGTCTACTGTCACAATTACTAGCCTTTAACACTCATAGTCTACCTTTCTCAAAGTTGTTGCTGACTGGAGCAACTCCTTTAGCTTTTTCATGGATTTTACATGTGCTTCTGTCCATTTAAACTTCTGATTCTTTCTAACCAGTTGATAAAGAGGATCAGCTACATGTGCATAATGTGGAATCCAAATAACATAAAAGACACATGCTCCCAGAAACCTTCTAACCTCAGTGATGCTAGTGCATGTTTCTTTCATTCTTTGGATGGCATCTACCTTTGATGGACCTACCATATGGCCCGCACATGTGCCCCACAATAAGCACTTCATTGACACCAAACATAGACTTTTTCCCTGACAATGTAAGATTCACTTCTTCCAACCTAGACAAAATTTTATCATAATCATTTATGTGATTTACCACAAACCTGCGGCATCCCTTGAGATCCAAAGCTTCATCTTTGTCACTTTCTTCACATCCTTTGATAGGAAAATCATCAATGAAAGGCATTGTGATTTGAGGAATAAAGTCATGTAAGATCTTATTCATCCCATTCATCATATGAGCAACCAAGTTGGTTGCTCCCAGTGGCAAGGTACACATCCTTACCAAACCCAAAGGTGTCCTCATGGTTGTCAAGTCTCTACTTTTGATTGCAAGCTGAAATTGATCATACCCTGAGTAGAGATCTCCCAATGAGTAGATTGCCCTCCCTGCAAGTGCCTCTGCAAACTCATCCACAATTGGACCTATACCTACATTTCTAATTGTCACCTTGTTCACTGGTTTCATATCTTGGATGAAGCGTAGAGAACCATTCTTCTTCGGAACTGTGAACCACCTGTTTGAGTATGGAGCACAAGAAGGCTCCAAGATTTCCATTTTTATTTTCTCATTCAGTTGCTCTACTAACTTTGGCAAATGAGCCTTTGGAACCGGAATAGGCTGCAGATTCCAAGGCACATGAG
The DNA here is from genome assembly GCF_014529385.1 of Adiantum capillus-veneris. NCBI lineage: Eukaryota > Viridiplantae > Streptophyta > Polypodiopsida > Polypodiales > Pteridaceae > Adiantum > Adiantum capillus-veneris. The sequence goes on from NC_140952.1 coordinate 102,742,715, forward strand.
GTATTGTGAAAATTACCATAGGAGCTACAATAGAAGGATCAACACATCCTATCTCATGTGGCTCAAATGCAAAAGCCTTACCATGCTTTGAAAGCATTTCTTTGAAGCACTTTGTCTCCTCCTGTGTTAGAAACTCCTCGCGACCAATTTGCAACTCTTGGAAAGACTCCTTTGTGAAGGTATGCCCAATCTTTTTAGGATTCCTCAAACTTGGTTGTAAAGAAGCCTGCTCAATCTTTTCCCTATTGTTGGGTGGTAAGGGTGAAGCTACTGGTTTCACCTTTTTTGCTACACTCTTGTATTTAGTTTCAACATGGACTTCTGGGCCCAACTGTTTGGTTTTCTTTAAAGGCTTCTATTACTTGATACATTTCCATAGAGCAAACTTCCACAACTTCATTTTCAAGATGCAAACTAGACCCCATTATATCATCAAGCTCACCCATAGTATCTACAAAAGAAACTTGTTCACACAAACCCAAAACATTTTCAGTAGGCTCTAGCAACCCACTCTTTTTCATGCCTATTTGTACATTATGCACATATTGCCTCTCACATCTCTTCAAATCTTCAAGTTTTGTAAAACATATTGATCCATTCTTTGTTACCAAGGAGCTCGTTGAAAAAGCTTTACCTATTTTTGGATCAGGCGAGACCCTTTTTCTTTATGTACCACTGCAATCCCGCTTTACAATGGTACTTGGCCAAAACCCATCATTTCTCTATGATCATGAAACTCTTTGCTCACCTTTGGTAGAGGATGTTCTCTGAGGTTGTCACGATTTCTTTCATGGTTTACACAAACTGTGAGAAATTGGACAGCTCGTTTACCATCTTTGCTATGTATCCTAGCATATGCTGAACCATCATCCATTACCTTTGTTTCCATTCGAACTCCCACAATGTAGGGTTGTCCAAGGATGAGATGATATGAAGATGTATCCTGTACAAAGAAGTTTTGGTCAATCTTTACATCACCTATTGTTACCTTCACACCTGGACATGCTGCATACAATTCACCGGATGAATTGTTTGCCACTTTTACCATCCAGCCATGATCTGTGTCCATTGGCCATTTGCACTTGTTGTAGAGACTCTTTGACATTATATTTATTTTTGAACCATGGTCAATCAAGGAAACAAATGGCTCTTCAAGATCACCTACCTTGACCAAAGTTTCTGTAGTAGCCCTTGCCCAATGGCTTCGTGAATAGTAACTCCTAGGAATATCTTCAACTTCTTCATCATCATTTGAGAAATGCACTTGCTTCACTCTCCCACTAGATTGGTAGCATCCTACCACAGATCCATCATTCTCCTTATTTTGCAGTTGCATCCCTTGTGTCTTCGAGGTTTCCCCTTTAACCTGTGGACAAGAAACTTCAGCAAGGGTTTGCCTCTTCCTCTTGATGATGTCAATGATCTCCTCATGGAATTCACTCTTTGCAATGCCAAGAACTTCTCCCAGAGTAAACTCAATCTTGCTATTCAAGATCCTTTCCTCCAAGACTTTCTTTAAATCTGTAGCAACCTCAATATCAGATTGTAGTTTATAAGTTGGGCCTTTTGTCTTACTTTTTGTTGGCTCTTTCTTCTTTCCTGTTGTAGACTCCTCCATGAGTACTTCAGGTGGAGATGCTCCTTGTGTTGAGGGTGTTTGAGAAGGCATTTAGTGGCATCTTCCCCCACTTCTAGAAGCTCTTTTTGATGGTCCTTCATCAGCATTCTCACATCTGCGCTTCTCTTCTACAATTGCCTCATTTTGTTGGCATTTTGTAATGTAGGCATGCACTGACAATGAGTCCACTGGATCATTCCATCCTGTTTCTAGACGTATGCAATCACCTACTTCATGTAGAATCTCTTTTGTAAGCTTTCCCTTTTTAGCTAATTACATGACATTTGGCCAAATTTGACCATGATGGTCACTCACCTCTTCATCACAAAAATGTTCAATTTTTACTCCATAAGTAGCTGCCTCAACTGAAGAGGTGGCATGCTTAGTTGCCATATCTTCAACTAAGGTTTGCATTCCCCCCTTCCCAAAGTTAGTTCTCAAGGGTAGACCTGTCTCTCTTAAGTGGATTTTACCATCCTTAAAAAAGACAACATCTTTTGACAAAGCATCACTAAAATCATCACAATCTCTTCTTACATGGTCTGTACTATCACACCAAATACATCTATTAACAAACCCTTCTTTGGGCTGTTGTCTTTGCCTAGGAAGTGTCCCTGATGGTTGGCTTTTTTCTTCAAGCTTTGCAAGCTTCACCTTCAAGTCACGCATTCCCTTCATAAGCTCATCTAGCATGGACTCATCAAACTTAGGAGCGATAAAAGTAGGCTTTACCATTTTGTCAGAAGTTAAGGTGGAAGGACTTGTAGTGTTTACTACCATCTTGTCCCTTCTTCTTTGTCGTTTGGCAAGAAGTGAGACACCAACTTCAACCTCATTCCAGTCGGTCTTTAGTCCTTGCTCAGCATCTTTATCTTCAAGAAGAAGCTCCAAATTTTCTTGAAACTCTTTACCTGCAGCTTGTAAGAAAAGATATATCTTCTCTGCATCTATTGTGGCCCTTTCTGTCCTTGTGAGTTGTGCATAGCGCCGCTCAAATTCCCTAAGTAGCTCTGTTACTGATAGTCCTTGCTTTGGCTTGACTACCCATTCTAAGAATGTCCTTTTGGTCACTCTCTCTGAGTCCTCCATGAAATATTCCTCCTTTAAAGCTACTTTGAGTTCTTCCCGATTTCTCCCATGCCCATCTTTAATTGCCCTAACATGCTCCCTAATTTCTGGAGCAACAACTAGCTCAAAGCTTTGAATCATCCCACCTTCTGACACGCGATGCAGCTCCATCTCCTTCACATACTCGCTTACGTACTTGGTTACATCTTTGCCATTGAATTGATCCATTCTGTTGACGACCGCTTGTATAGCCTTTTTTGCTGAAATCTCCCTTCTTTCAGTGGCATGTTGTTGTTGCATGAACATTGCAAATGCTTGAAACATTTGCATTGTTGATGCGTCAAAATGCATACCCTGTTTCTCAACATGATCACCCATGGTTACCCACAAATTCTCACCCTGGCAGTTTCGCGTTGGGTTCACCAAAAATATGTCGAGAAATTAACGATCTTGCCAGGAAAGCACTGGGCTTATGGCTGTGAGAGTTTGTGAGAGAACTCAACAAAAACTATATGAAGGAGTTAAACCATAGATGCCATGAAGACTAGGGTTTGGAAAGAAGTGCAATCAAAGAAGACTTACTCTTCCTCTCTTGCACTCACACACACAAAGTAAGAACACAAAAGAGAATGTCAAAACAATACGAAGATGAAAACATCAAGGCTATGGTCATATCGTATCATGGGTAATATGAAAGGGTTAATAGATGAGTTAATGGCATTCAATCTTGGCTGACCAAATAGGCTACGAATTGTTCTTTGGAATTGTAGTTTTGTGCTTACCATAATATATATATTTTGTCTAGTGATTGGGATTAAATGTGTGTACAAATCCTCTTGGTTCATACCAAGATAACTACGTTTACGTCAAAAGAAAAGTTATAGTCTATGAGAGGTAGTATGATAGGATCCGGTGATAGAAGTATTTCATTAAGCCTTTCTAAGCCAAAGAGAAACACTATACGTTGTTGGAAGTGTATTTTACGGCTAATCCATACGTTAATTCTAATAGATCGTACAGAGTGAAAGCGATAGAAATGGTCGTCATGTGGGTTATTCATCTAGGATTGTATGTGAGAAATTTAGATATGAGAGAAGTGAAGAGATGAGAAGTTTCCCTCCCAAGCCCTATTCTTGCCCGTAGGCAATAAGGATACTGTGGAGAGAGATGTACCTGTAGCAAGGAGAACCTAAAATTTGTAGAGAGGATGAATTACTAAGAGTGAGAGAGATAGGTTTGGTTAAGGAGATGAGATTAGATATATATATATATATGTTGGGTTAAAAATGAAAAAGAAAACAACAAGAAATCAAGAAAACATCAATGTAGAACACATCTTACTTGACATACCCTTCGGCACCATTATTGATGGAGATAGAAGAAGAGGGGAGAATTCAACTTTGATTGATACGCCAAGTCCACGCCCTTCTTTGATTAGAGTTGATCTTCCAAGGATAGCATGCAAGGATGGCTAGTCTTCCTCTAGGAGAAAGTGTAGGCTTAGGCTTATGTTAATGGCTAAGTACAATTAGGCATTACTACTCACTCCCTCAAGAATTCCTCTCATCAATGGCTTGAGTTCTTGAGTGGTTTTCAAGGAAGAAAAGGTCCCCTTTTATAGGTGAAGGGAACCCCAAGGGTTTACACAAGAAGAGAGGAGCCAATGTGAACAGGAATTGGAAAAGTTGGAAATGAGTTGTCCCTGCATGATGTGGGCAAACTGGGGTCTAGTATTTTGATCATATCTCCTCAACCGTGGCTCCAAATAAAAAAGTAAAAATATGGGCAGAAAATTAAGCTCATTAGCTACGATTTTCATTTTAAAATCGTGTTCCAATTCGGATTGGAACCTTGTGTAAAAAATTCATCAAAATAGGATCCATTTCTGGCAGCAAAAGTCTTCCTGTGGTCCCCTTAGCCTAGACTTTCATTTGATTCCAAAGGACACCTCATGCCATATGAAAGCATGACATTGCTCCTTGACAAATTTTTGTAATCATGCTTGCAATAATACATTAAAATAAGTGTATCTTTGAAATCATGCCACCTAGTGTCCCACTAGGATTTGATTCCCTCCTAGTAGCTATTTAAAAAGAAATATAAGAAAAATATGAAAAATACATAGAATATATATATATTAGAGTTTACCTTAGATATAGGATCTAACTAGTGTGTGAGATGATAATGAGATAGTAGAAATAAAGAATCAATGCTTTTTGCCCCAAGTTAAAGAGGCGTAGCTATTGATGCTTTTCCCATAGTATTTTCTGATGGTAAAGTAAGAATAGGTTACCCTTGAGAAAAATAATAGGATGAGATAGAAGGCTTATTATTATACTTAAATGTACATATGTACATTATAGGAAAGATAATTATGTATCTAAAAAATTACAAGATAGATCTTGTAGCATGTGTTCCCACTATGTACGTGTCACAGCACGACAACGTCAATTGCAACACCTCTTTGTAGACAATGTTAGAAGTGTATGTTCTTTGATCTCCATGTCTACTAATGCTTGTTAAGTGACTATCACCAACCACAACCTTGATGGCAGAAGAGGATCTCACGTGAGACATTGCCACATATAGGTAACCATGGGTGAAAACAGGTGTTGGGAGATACAATCCAAGAACTCCCAATGTTTGGCCTTGTGCCTTGTTGATTGTCATCCCAAAAGCACAACGTAAGGGAAATTGGCGGCGTCTCAAATCAAAAGGGAGACCTTCTCTAGATCCCATGAGAAAATCAATCCTTGTAATGAACACTGCATTTCCTACATGTGACCCTATAATGATTTTTTCTTCAATCACTTTGCTGTGGAATTTCTTACAAATCAAGCGTGTCCCACTACAAAGACCACTTCTTGGATCCAAATTGCGAAGCAACATAACTGGAGCATTCTGTTTCAATTGTAAACATGCGGTGGAAAACCTCCCCCAAGATCTAAACTATTTACAAACTCACTTGTGAATAAAATGCTATCACAATTTGATTCACACACTAAGTCCACACTGACATATTCCTTATAAGTACCAGGAAATTGCTGCAAGCCGAAATTGTTTATAGTATCCACCTCCTTGTTCTGTGGAGCCAAAATTGCTCTATCCTTGAAAAAGGATGCATGGCAAGTCTATGTTTCAAGGTCTCTATATATGCAAGCAACCAATGCTTGCAAATTATTGTGTGGTAGCATCCTGCAAGCCGGCAGGGCCACATTATCAAGTATGTCCCCATCACAAACATCGCCATTACCAATATCAAGTGTCCATTGCACAAACTCTCTTTCAATAACATTACTTAAACAATTCACCACTCGCATATTCTATGTTAGATGCATGATTTTTGTACGTAGCCAAATGTATGAGTGGCACAAAGATGCATTAACAATGTCTTCTCTTCCCCCTTTATGCACGACAGGTAATATCTGTCTGAAATCACCACCAAGGAGGAGAACCTTTCCACCAAACAACATGTCATTTTTCATGACATCTCTTAGTGTCTTATCAAGAGCCTCAAAAGCATGTCTATGAGCCATGGGGGCTTCATCCATATGATTAGTGAACTCATTTGAAACAGCTCAGGAAGCTGGCTGTTTACTTTAATGTTACATGTGGACTCATAAGTTATATCAATAGGGATCTTGAATCTAGATTGTGCAGTCCTTCCCTTGTCGAGAAGCTGTGCTGCAATTCTGGACGATGCACATACCAAAGAAACTTTGGACTCTCCGCGTATCCGAGAGAGCAAAGCATTGTAGAGATAAGTCTTTCCCGTTCCACCTGGCCCATCCAAGAAAAAAACAGTCCCTCTGCTCATGCCAGCTGCTTGTAAAACCCGATTGTAAGCTTCCCTTTTCCCAACATTGAAAGATGATTCCATTCTAGCAGACAATACTCTTTGTTCCTCTCTGTTATACATGAACTCTTCAGCAAGCACTCCATGCTCACTCATAATTTGCAAGGTGTGATCCACCTGGGGCATTCCAGAATACTCCGAGAGCCTCTTTCCATAGTGTTGAAGCATTGTCTCTAAGTTTGACAAAGCTTGGTTTTGTGCCATGTGTTCACAGATATTCGCATCATTTGTGCGAACCCTCATATGATATACATGGTCCTCAGAAAGCTCCTTACAGAAGCGATTCCACAATGCACCAGGATGTATTGGTTCACAAAAAACCAAAATGACTACAAACAGTAGGCGCAATTGTTGCCCTGTTGCTGAAAAGAAGCTTCTTCCAAACAAAGAAACCATTCATCATCAACTTGCAGTAATCCTCGTGCATAACATGTTTCTTTAAATGTGTCATATGCTCGTCCATTGAAGGTTCTAATATCCTCAAAAGACTTACATCCTTTGCACATGTTGAGTAACATACGTAAATAGAACAAATCTCCAGCATTGGGAATAATGTGGTACATTCTTCCAATCATGTCACCAATCTGTCTTTGAGTCCATGTTCTACTTGCTGGCTTCCAAACCCACTTTCATTAGGAGAAATATGAACCTTGCATGGGCCTTGTAAGGAATCCTAATTTTTAGGGATTAAGGCTAATGTTGTGTGGGGTTTAGGGGGCAAGGGCATTGAAGAAGGTAGTTTTGAGTAGGCTTTTCTAGCCTTTTTTTTAGACAAATGTAGGATGTGGACCTAAAAGGTTGCTTTCTCTCTCTAGCCTTTTTTAAAGTGAAGGAAGCATAGGGGTGTGTCCACATCAGCAATTCCGTGGGTCAAAAAGAGTCAAAATTTGACTTTTTTTAAAAAAATTCATTTTTATTTTTTTTTTACTTCAAACTCCCTCCCAACATATATACATATCCAAAAATCATTTTTTGACCCATTTTTTAACCCACAAGCTTAGAAAGTCCATTTTTTCAAAAATCTTTTCCCCCAAAAAGTAATAAACATTTTGTTCTCTCATCCTCCTCCCTCCTCTCTCCCTCTCTGCCCCTACCTTCCTCCTCCTCCCCAATCTCTCCCTCCCCTCCCTCCCTCCTTCTCTCCTCCCATCCTGCTCGGCCTCTCTACCCTTCCCCCTCTATCTTTTCATCATTTGCTTCCTCACGCAACAGCTTCCATGGTGCTCACGGACATCACAAATGGTTTGCTTCCACCACCACGTACTCCGCACACCAAAATCATACATATTCGCTTACCCACGGCATTTGCATCGAAGACCACTAGTGAAGGTGATCAAAGGTCATCACAGGAACGTCGCACCGCTTGTGAGACCAATGTTGACATTTGGGTGGATGGCCATTTATACCCTTACGATCCTATAAGCCGCTTCCATCCACCGTTTAATAGCCTTTCCACATTTCTTCAATTTCTTGGGAGGGGAGAAGCAGGCTTGTTAGGCTATTGCAAGCGGCTGTGTATGGGTGCAGGTGCTTCTTTGCATATGTGGATGCACGAATGTCAAGCTCTTCACCTCAAGACGACGGCATTACAAGAGAGTGTTGCCTCTTCGGAGAGGGTAGTTAAAAGTCTTGAACAACAAATGCAAGAAAAGGAGTCCCACATCCAGAAGCTTACCAACACCATCACATACTTGAAAGAAACACCCCTTGGTGCAAGGGAACGCAAACGCCCGTATTCATCCATTGAAACTCTTGCACATTCCGGAGGAGCACGCAAACGACGAGTTACAGCCACAAGATGATTTGGTCTTTACTTGCATGCTGCATTCTTACTTCACACTATTTTCTAACATTTATGTTTATTTGTTGCTAGAAACTTCATCCAGGAGGCATGCGGTGGAACAAGCCAAGATAATCGAGTCAACCTTCTCACTAGTTGTCTCAATACCGAGGACGTTATTTCTATCTTACAATCACCTGGAGGTAAGCACATTAAGGATGCAGTCACCAAGGACCTTATGCGTAAATTAAGAAATGTGGTTAATGATGATGACGTTCAACAAGCTTGTGATGAGACTGGATTCAGCACCAAAGCCTATCAGGCTATTTTTCAACTCCTAAAGGATGCCCTCAAAGAACATGGCATTGTGGAAAACCTATTTTCCGTTCCTCACAAGGTCAAGCTCGCAAAGAAGGCCACAAACGAAGATGTGTTCTCCCGCATTGGGACATACCTACACATTGAGGACACAATGCCAACTTCCCTTTATGCTTCGTGCACAACAAAGACAAGGGGAAAAGGTAAGAAACAATCCATAAGACCTTCGAATAAGGGCTTTCCTTACACAATGTGGAACAATATTTTCGTGGATCTTAGAAGGCTTCAAGAAGCCATGCTTAGATTTTACGAGTTACCTGAAGAAGGTGACACACTTTACTTTTTTCTTTGGTATTATTCTTTTCATAGAAGCTGAAGTTTAAGGTCTTAGCACTATTTATTTTGTAGTGCTTGGCACAAAAGTCGCTTTTGTGCTGAAACTCGATGAGTGTCAAATAGTGAAAGGCCAAAGGTTAGAGAGGCTAAGTGTCACTCTAATGAACGAGGCCCTTCTGCAAACCAAGCGAAGGGATTCAGTCGAGCCATATCCCACCCTATCTTTTAGCGTGCAATCAGAGAAAGACATTTGGTGGTTGGGTGCTATTGAGGTGCCCAAAGAGACCAATGGAGTACTTTCGTGGATTTTTGAGAGAACTCCATGGATCACAGAAGTAATACACTCCCAAATTGCAGGTCAGAAGTTGGAGATTGAGGGCTTTGGTAGTTATGATGTGGAGTGGCACTTAGGTGGGGATTTGAAGACCATAAAGTGTTTGCTTGGATGCAAACAAGGGGCTTCTTCTCTCATGCCTTGTCCATTTTGCACTCGAGGGTACAAACCTAATGGACAAAAATCACATAAGAGCACTGCAAAGGCCAGTTACATGCTTCCATGGCAAGGGCATGGAGAACAAGGGTTAGATTGTCATGATGTCGGAGATGAAGGTAGAGAATGGGAAGCGTCTATTCTGAGATGTCCCATGCTCAATGCCCCAGACCGTGATCAAAAGGACCACACTTGGAATCCAATCTTTCGATTTCCTCTATCGAATGTACATTTTTGTACATTACACGCATACATGCGTATTTTTGATAGGCTATTGAAGCTCCACATTGACTATGCTTTCACAATGAAACCGTTGGAAAAGTCCCAGGAAGCGATCGAAAGAGTGGAGGTACTCTTGAATTCCATTGGCTGTCATGGTGGAAATGTGTCTATAGTTGCTGCAAAGAACACAGGGGAGGCCCATGAAATTGCTCAACAAGTGTCAATGAGTGGACAAAAAGCTACACACTTTTTGAAGAAAGTTTCCCAAGGAAAGCCAAGTCGATATGATGCTCAAAGCAGCTCCAACCAGCAGGCAGGTAACCTTTGGGAGCTTTGGAAGGAGTTATGCAAAGCTACTACTGACAATGATTCAAATGGCGAGCTTGCAAACAAGCGCAAGCAAGTTTGGGCCCATTTTGATAAAATGGTCAAGCTTATGAGCCTTAACAGCACAACAGAAGAACAACGGCAATCATTTCAAGAAGCTTTGGCGGATTTTACCAAGGTCTTCACCCTTTCTTGGGGTGAAAATAACATCACACATTACATGGTAAGTCATTCATGGTGTATTCATTACAAGGGATTGTTTTTATTTACTAATGTGGATCGTTTGCTCATGTGAACAGCATATCTTGTTTGCGCATGGTGCATTTTTTATGCACAAGTATGGATCGCTTGAAATTTTTAGCACTCAAGGCATGGAGAAGTCCCATTATCGAGCAAGGGGAGTGTACTTCAAAAATACTCAACATGGTGGTGGAATGGTGCAATTCAATTATTTGGAGGAGATGTTCAACTGGTTTTTTCGCACAACATTTGCTCGTAAGCTCACAATGGAGCGTGCGCGACAATCCAAGATTGCTATTGAAGTGCGCAAATGGAGTCGTCAAGAGCATAGCAACAAGTGGAAAATGTCGCAAGGTCCCACCAAGCATGCTGCATGGCGGCGATGCAGAGTGCGACAAGGATCAAAGTGGATACTGCGCGAGTCACTAAACGTGAACGCAGGGTCCAACTCTTAGCGACATGTTTATTTAAAAAATAATACTTCTTTTAAAAAAATTAGTGTGAACAGGGCCCTTTTTAAATGGGCCCTTATAAATATTGCATGCTCTCATAAATCACTCATTTCTTAAGAACAGGTGAGCTCTTACCAACGAAATGGCGCGCACCAAACAAACCGCGAAAGAGCATCCGCCTGCCAACAAAAACACCCTCCAAGGATGTGAGAAGCCGTCATGGCTTAAAGGCACAAGAAAACGGCCACGAACACCTGGCCGTTCCAGGAACTCTTCTGGTAGTGGGCATGGTGGTAGGGCACGAGAGTCATCAAGGACTGTTGAATCTCCACCTCCTCAAGATATAACACCTAGAAAGAGAATGAAGCAACGTGCCCAGCGCTGGAGAGAAGCAGAGGTCCAGCAAACATCAGAGTCCGATAGGGAGCAGCCGTCGCGCCCCCAATCACAAGCAGGACCATCCAGGACTCGGGTGGTCAATACAGACACCGAATCAGAGAGTGAGCCACCATGGCTGCGAGAAAACATACCGCGCACACACCAGGTGGCCGTTGGGGGGAAGACATTGCCTCAAGGCAAGGGAGCTCTCCCCACACGACAAGATCGGCAACCAAGGGAAGAGGAAGAATCAGAACAGGCTGCAAAACCAGCCCCTAAGCATGTAAACAGACGCAAGTCTAAGTTTTTCAAGAAGCCTTCACGCCGCCCGCCAGCAAATGTGCAAGTGCCCCCAAGACAACCGCAGCGACGCCGAAAAATAGCAAGGGTATTTGCAGAAATCCGCCACTACCAGAAGACGACGGAGCTCTTGATTCGACGCGTCCCCTTTGCTCGCACTGTGAAGGAAGTGCTTCAAAGCTATGGAAATCAGTATAGAATGCAAGCAATAGAGCTAGAGGCTATTCAAGAAGCTGCAGAGGCCCACATCATTTCAGTGTTGGAAGATACCAACCTATGTGCCATTCATGCAAAGCGAGTGACAATACAGCCAAAAGATATGCAGCTTGCACGACGATTGCGATGAGACTTCGAGCATTAGCCGAAGTTACCCCTCTTTTTGTATTGCACACCCTTATCTTTGTAATGATTTGACTTTCCAATGACAATATGATCAACAGTTGTGTCTACTTTGTCTATTATCTTTGTAATTTCAAGTTCTGTATGTAATTGTAGTCAATTTCAGTAAATTTGTGCATTTTAAGTAACCTTAGGGGTAGATAAGCCTACAAGGAGCAGAAAAAGGCCTGGCCACAAGGGCGCGCAAATGGCCCATCCAAAACTGATGGATGGGCCATTTGCGCGCCCTTGTGGCCAGGCCTTTTTTTGCCCCTTGTAGCCTTATCTACCCCCAAGGGTACTTAAAATAACCAAATTTACTAAAACCTATTGGTTTTGCATCAATATTTTATATGGATCCTTATGGACACCTTTTTTTGGTCATTTCAAGCTTTGAATTCCTTATAAGATATCAAAACTAATAACATATTGTGAAACCAAGTGTCCAATGTAATTTGACTTTTTGGTGCAAGGGTGTAGTAGGTAGAGCAAGTGATAGTTTGCTGGAAACTTCATTTTATAATTGATTTGAGCTTTTCAAGTGTCCTTGAGTGTGAACATATACTGGAATTGCCATAAAAAGGTTGCATTTAAATGAATGATGCAAAACCAATCCATTGCAATAAATTTGTGCTTTTTAAGTACCCTAGGGGGTAGATTGGCCTATAAGGGGCAAAAAAATGCCTGGCCACAAGGGCGCGCAAATGGCCCATCCAAAACTGATGGATGGGCCATTTGCGCGCCCTTGTGGCCAGGCCTTTTTTAGCCCCTTATAGGCCAATCTACCCCCTAGGGTACTTAAAAAGAACAAATTTATTGCAATGGATTGGTTTTGCATCAATATTTTATATGGATCCTTATGGACACCTTTTTTTTGGTCATTTCAAGCTTTGAATTCCTTATAAGATATCAAAACAAATAACATATTGGGAAACCAAGTGTCCAATGTAATTTGACTTTTTGGTGCAAGGGTGTAGTAGGTAGAACTAAAGCAAGTGATAGTTTGCTGGAAACTTCATTTCATAATTGATTTGAGCTTTTCTAGTGTCCTTGAGTGTGAACATATACTGGAATTGCCATAAAAAGGTTGCATTTAAATGAATGCTGCAAAACCAATCCATTGCAATAAATTTGTGCTTTTTAAGTACCCTAGGGGGTTAGATTAGCCTGTAAGCTGCAAAAAATGCCTGGCCACAAGGGCGCGCAAATGGCCCATCCAAAACTTATGGATGGGCCATTTGCGCGCCCTTGTGGCCAAGCATTTTTTGCAGCTTATAGGCTTATCTAACCCCCTAGGGTACTTAAAAATCACAATTATACTCAATTTGACTTCAATTACATACCTTGAAATAACAAAGTCAAAAAACAATTCATATCACCAATTGAAACAATTTTCAAGATTGACAAATCAGATTGAAAAGAATTTGCAATATAGAGAGACAATTTCAAATATTTTTTATTCCTTCTAGCACGGTGATTTTACATCATGTATCTGAGGAGTTCAGAATTTTTTTGACCATTTCCTGGCGCCTATTTTGCGCGTAAGGCAACTCCCCAGTCAAGAGGGACTGCGCTATGGCATTTGGGTCAGTTGAGCCAATGGAAGCATGTATCCCTATCTGGGCAAGCACTTTACCACGAAAGCCAGTGCCAAACGCTGTGCATACAAGGGATCTACGCACTAGGAACACTTGATGCGCAGTTTGAGCAATGGTACTCAAACACAAAAACTTGCTCAAAGCTTTTAACGACCAAGTCATAAAATGGGCTTGGGGAGTAAATTCATTATGGATAATGGCCACATCGCCAGGGGGGAGTTGTCCGAGGTAATGCGCAAGGGAAGCTTGAGGTCCAAAGCCCGTCCGCTTGCAACCCGTCCTTGCAGCAAAATCATCAACCTCCACAACATCCTGTCATAAACCGATGAAGGTTGAGAAAAAAGACAACGAAGGATAAAATAGTAACATGAAAATTAGGTACAGTTTACCTCCTGCTCCTTGTCATCCTCCTCCCTGTTGCCCTTTGCATCCAAGTCAATGGTCCCATGCACCAAAGATACAAGCTTTGGATCATCAGATGGGAGGTTGCATAATGGCATAGGCATCCTAGCAGCCTCAACCTTGGCTTGCGTGGCTTGGAAATCTTCATCAGCCACGTGCAACTGCTCTGCTGCCAGGACCTCCGCACATACAACTGCAATAGTGTCAGCAACAGAGTCCCCATCTGGCAAGAGCTTGCTTTCTAGGGCATCTGGCGTATTGTCTAAGGGACATTTGCTGCTGTTGCATAGCACGCTCAAGCATTCATCCATGCGCAGGCCAAATGCTTTTTCCAAATCATGCAGGAACACAAACTCCTCCCTATCCACTAACACTGAGGAGAAGCAGCTAATTTCTACCTCTGGGATAGCCACATCCGTCAGTGGTAGTGGCACTGGAGTGTCACTAGGGCCAGCCGCAACTATGGATTTCTCAACCACTTCCTCAAGACCCCTAGGGTACTCCAGCTGGTGTGCTTTTCCTTCCGCTGCAGGGTTCATGGGGATAACCTGCTGCTCCTTGGTGTCCTTGATAAAGGACCCAACTTGAAGGTGTGGTAAGCGGAGCTCCTCCAAATCAGGTTCCTCGCTCACCAAGAAGATAAATGTTGCGAGCCGAGAAAGGTACTCCACCCCCAACTTGCACTTCTTGAGCGGTGACACCCCAGGGGCTTGCTCGTCCAAGTAATGGCCTGCATTGGTTGCAATTTCTTGGAATCGTTGCAACCGCTTGGCGAATGGACGATCACCTTTGTGTATATAGCGCAAAAGATCGCAAGGCACCCAGATCCCTGTATGTGGGGGGATAGATACAGAATATTTTATGATGTGCTCCTCCATGAACGCAGAAATCTCCTCAAATGTATCCATGTGAAGGGCAACTGTGGCGTCAAGGTCGGGGAGACGAGTAAAAAAGGTGTGGAGGTCCAACTTCCCTTTGTATTTGGTGTCCTCGAGGAAGAGGATGAAGCGTGACAAAGGGGTGGATGTGGGTACAGATGTAGAGGCTGTGGCAACATCCATGTTTAGCCTGGGGTGTGGATAGAGAGTGGAGGAGCTCAGGAGTTGCAAAAGTGAAAATAGTGAATGAGTTAGGTGGCCCCCCTTTTATAATGTACCCTTTTTTTAAGACATTAAAAAAAAAGGCACTTTCACCAAAAAATGATTTGTCATCCCAATGCAAAAAATTATATTCAAAGGCATGATTTGCCGAAGCAAATCATGTTGATTACAGCGGGGATCAATATGAAAATTGCAAGAGTTACAAAGTTATAAGATCGATAGCATAGTTCCATCTATCCCCCAGTCCTCCTCGACCTTCAATTTGTCTTCCATTCTCTTCCCAATCTGCGGACATTCATAACAATAAGCATCTAATGATCGACAAACCATGATGTATTGAAAATGTGGTGGAAGGATTCTCACCTTGTGACCTTGTAAACGAAATTGTGCTTGTTGAAGGGCCTCAAAACCCATAATAACCAAATGTTCTCGAACATTACTGAGAGTCCAATGCTTGTTCACTTGGACTGCCTCCAAAGCATCGTTGGGCATCTTCACTGCAATGTCAAAGCTTGCAATAGCGCCCTCTACACTCTGTAAGGGAGTCCACACTCCAAGCTTGCACATCCAACGATCATAGTGAAATCGTATATACAAGGAGGTGCGGGATTTCAAATAGCGCATTCCAATACCTGAAGCTCCAACCTTACAACGGTACCGGTCCCCGTTGTGCATGCCCTCCACAAAACCCCAGTCCTCTTCTAAAAGCCTTTCTAATTCCTCGTAATGCGCATCTTTACATACAAGCATTGTGGTAGTCTCCACAAATCCAAACTCTTTAAAAATGTGCACAAAACAATGAATAGGCAAACACCAGCTCAACCCCATAGACCTAGAAGCTTTAGAGTATTTCAAAGAGTTTTGAACATCCATTATCATCTTTTGCTTGAAAGATGCTACCGACCACAAATCTGGGACCGGCCACTCCATACTTAATAAGGAAGTTACTTTGATGGGTTCAAGCGTTCCAAATGCTTGTGTAGAAGTAGGGACAATATAGGAGTGAGAATAGAAGAAAATCCTTCTTTGAACCAGTTTGGTTGGGCAAAGATGCGGGAACATTATTGCTCCAATATCCGCATGTATAGCATTGAATGTGCCGGAGAGACTATGTAGTGGCTGCTCCTCCACCAACGTGGATGGAAATATGACTATAAATGCATGACAAATGTTAAGTATGAATCCATAATAACATTACACTGTGATTTCACACCTAGCTTTGTATTCTCAAAACATGTACTTACAATGTGTTGGAAATCGAGGTGGTTGTTGCAAGTGCATGGTTGACATTGAGAAAACATGTTGCACAATGGCTATGGTCCCCTTGTCTTTGCGGTTCTTGAAGCCAAGGAGCTTTCCTTTCCAATGAAGATCCAAGTTTGCACGATTCCGCACACGATGAGGGCCAACAGCAGATGGTTGCATGTATACCCAAGCACCTTTGGTGAACTCTTGTGGCACCCACTCATCATCTACACCTCTAGTGTTGTGGCATGCAGGTGCTGTGACCTCATCCTTTGGTCGCCTTTGCGAAGTAGAGTTGGCCATGGTTGAGCAAAGCAAACTAGGAGGAGGAGAAGAACCTTGCTTGTTGCTACAATGTAGGTGTGATAAAGTGATATGAGAAAATGGTCAACCCTTGTGGCAATGGGAGGAGAAGGTGGACAACCCTTGCTTGGTGTGGCACTGGGAGGAGAAGGTGGATAAGCCTTGCTTGGTGTGGCAATGGAAGGTGGTAGGGGAGGAGAGAGGAGCTTCCTTGCTGCAGCAATGGAGATGGTGTAAAGAGAGAGAGTGTTGGAGTAGAGGATGAGTGTGATGGTTGCAACCAAGGAGGGGTTGGAAAAGGGGTTCTAGAGAGAGAAAATCCCTTTTTGCCTAATAACTAATTTTGGGGGAGCTCTAGATAGCAAAAAAAGATTTTTTAAAAGTTTTTTAAAAATTTTGAATTTTAGGGTTTTTGGATGCACGTTTTGACTTTTTGAGATCAAAAAATGCTTTTTTGACCATAAAGTAGTTTTAGGGGGGTTTTCAGAAGATGAAATTTGAGTTTTGAAATTTTTGAAAAATTTCAAATTTTTGGGATTTTTTCAAAACCGGATCAAAAAGGAGGGAAGTTGGAGGTTCCATATGGCCCACCCCCACCCCCCCCCCCCCCCCCCCCCCCCCCCCCCCCCCCCCCCCCCCCCCCCCCCCACCCCACCTTTTCACTAGGTAAGAGCCCATTTAAAAAGTGTAAAACTACTTTGTCCCCCTACATTTTTGAGGGCATAGAGTGTGTCCACCACCCTCTTCTCATTGGCTGGCCTCTAATTAACCTTAATCCCAAAGGGCCCCTAGAGGGTTCATATTTTTCCTAATGTGTTGGGAAGTCTATGTACAACAAATTGTTGGCCTCTGGATATTGTTGATTTGCAACAAACCACTCAATGAGCGTTGTCTTTTTGTTGACCTCTCCCACCACCACACTCTGTACAGTCGCTCTGTCGCTAAAGATGACTTGATTTTGATGAGGCAAGTGAACTTGGAGCCATTGTATGTCAGGTTTCTCTTGATGCATGTGAAACCCAAGTATACGCCAGATAGCCTCAGATGCTGATACATATCGAGCATTAAGATAGTTTGTAACTTCATTTAGAAGTCCTTCACTATCTTGTAGAACAACAGTGGCCCTATCATGTCCCTTATACACATACTTGTAGAGATATTTCACAGCGGATATAGTGGGGCAAACCTCCACATTGATATGTGCATTGTACCTTATTGACAAAAATGGATTGTATGGAAAAATCCATTTATTACTCATTTGGACTTTATTACGAACAGTGTAATTTTCATCATCCCTCCTCATGTATGTTGGGTATCCATCCCTAGCCACAGTAGTCGATGCACTGAAGCTTCGAGGATATTTAAACATGCACTTCCCATCTTTCATACATGGAGCATTCTTATTCAAGTTTCCACATGGACCATGCACATTAAACTGACTGATAACATCATACAACTGTGGAAACATTACTTTATTAGGAAGCTCTGCACACACAATCTTATCATAATGCAATGTCTCTGTTGGCTTATGCTCAGATGCAAGTATCAATAGAATGTGAGCATGATGAAGGCCTCTCTTTTGGAACTCAATCGCAGAAATTTGTCCAATGACCTTACCAAAAATAGCTCTCCTAATCAACAAGCCCATCAAATCCTTGAACTTATGGTAGAAAACACGGACAGTAAGATCAGGACGATCATTGGATGTTTGTCTAGGTAGTAATGCATCCTGTATCTCCTTCCATCCAGGATTGCATGTGAATGTAATGAAGAGATCAGGTTTTCCTCTCTTGCGTACAATTGACATGGCATCCTGGTGCATAACGCGAGGGCCACCAACATACGAAGAAGGCAATACAACCCTTCTTCCAACATTAGCACCCAATAATAGTTCTCTACCATCCCTTATTCCATCTCTTGCTCCAACCATATCTGTCAAGCCTTGATACACCTCACTGCGAAGTTCACTTTGATGATTACAAACCCACAAAAGCCTCAACTCCTCCATACAACTATATGCATCAACAATATATTGTTGCAGTAGCCTACCACCACGTAAAAGACATTGTGTCGTGTCATATCTAATTTGCAATCTATACTTGTAGAAATCCATTGTAGAAATATACTTTGTAGTTCCATTTACTCGCTTTCTGCTTACTTCCGCTCTGTTCACTTGGGGTATGTAAGGATTCCAACCTTCTTCACCATTTGGAAATAGCAACACATATAATAGAGGCATGTATGACCTATGGTAATTTGAGATTCGTTTTAAACCACCACCCAAAAGATTCAACACAATATCACGATGGCCAACGTTGCTCTCTTCACCCTCACCAAGCATGATTGCAGCAACTTCCACACTTGTTGGAGCAACATATTGCAAGCCATTTGTACGCTTCTAAGTAATGACCATCCTAATCTCCGGAATATTGGAAGTTTGCACCATTGTAGCAAACCCCCTAAAAGCTTGAACATACGGATTTACTCGATGCATCATCGATTGCAAGCTTTCCAAAACATCTGGTTTGAGTTTAGAAACATGACTCATCCTGTTTTGCAACTCATTCTTAGTGTCAAAAAAATACAACTGAGCAAAGCGAGGGATTTGACCTGATCTCTCTTCTGGCATCAATGGACCAATGTTATGATAAATAGATCCATGCACCTTTAAGGTATAGATTCCTTTTCTTTGGCAGAGAGATTCATCTATAGGAGCTCCCAAAGAAGCAAATGCCAACACACTATTGTATGCTCTGATATGTTTCAAGAATTTTCTACTTCTAGTATTAACCCCGAGCATCAATTCCCTTAATTCTAAAGGAGGTTCACTTAATGGCGGCAAAGAAACATTTCCTGAGTTGCAACAACTCTTCTCCACAAATGTGCGAATGGTCTTTGCTTATGTTTTCCAAGCTAAAGCACCACAAAAGGAACATGCAAAATCCAAGTTGCCTATGTTGTGAAGAATACACTTTTCATGAGAAATAGACAACATAGAGATATGCATCAAGGAAGTGGTCTCAGAATATAAGTAGGTGATAGATAGGCAAAGTGTCTCAACTTTGAAGTAATCTCCCTCTCTGGAGACAATTACAGGCTCCTCAAGAACATCTCCACTATTGGCTTCCAAATTGTCTTCCATTTCAATCCCTACATAACTTTGCGAGAGAATTGACTCGTTATCTACATCCAATGCAATCCTTCCCTGAGGAAATTCATTGCATCAATTCACGTTTATCAAATGTTGGAAATCTTCCAAGAGAGGCACATCAATCTCACCCAGAGAACGTCGAACTCTATCTCGCTTTGCTGCACGTCGCGTAGCTCGAGAGGCTTGACATATCCTACTACGTCTTGCATGTCCAGGAGACAACACCTTTGGACCAATAGCCATCTGTCCAAAAAAGAACTCTTATAAGTACTCACAAATATATAAAGGTTAGTATCTAGAGAATTAAGAAGAGAGTATGGAGAAGAAAGGATTTCCCAACTATGCCTATCTTTCTTTGAGAGAGTCGGTGAGAGGAGGCTTGCCAACCCACATGGTAAATGTCTATATACTTCTATATCTGTCTCTTTATATCTCATCTAACTACTACTAAAGATATAGTTGGGGGAGCGAGTCCATCCAGTTAGCTCACCGATGATTGTTGGTTAAGGCTTGAGTTTCAGCCCGACAGTTTTTTGCTGCGGTTACAACGCGCCAATCTGCACGTCAACCGGATTCTCACCCGACTGAGGTCTCCTGACTCTTGAGGAGTCGCCACGTTAACCCATTATTGGTCAACCCATTATTGACCATTGGAAACCTTTGCTCAAGACGGATTCAAAGGTGCATCCAAATCAGCCCCGAAGTGCTTCATTATGAAGAGTTACCATGGTGACAGGTCCCCATTTGAGTTGGTAGAGTTGCATTGAGGCTTGGATTGTTGTGTACATTCCGTTTACGCAATCAAAAGCAAATACCACATCAGCAATGGTGTGCATGTGATTGCATTAGGAGAGACACTCTCGCTTTGCATCTGCCAAAAATAGCCCAGAGCTTCTTGACCCTACCCAAATTGGGCATATCTGGCAATCAATGCATTCAAAGAGACAGCATCCTATATAGGAAGCTCTGTCCCACTTTTTGTGCTTTATGAAGTGCTTCACATTTGTCATACCTAGAAAGAAGTCAGACATTGCACACACCTAGAATACTTTGTGTATGTTTGTGTGTGTGTGAGTGTATGTGTGTGTGAGAGAGAGAGAGAGAGAGAGGGAGAGAGAGATTCACTGCTACATAACTTGAGAGAGAGAGAGAGAGAGAGAGAGAGGGAGAGGAGAGATTCACTGCAACATAACTTGAGAGAGAGAGAGGGGGAGGGAGAGAAAGAGAGTTTCACTGCAACATAACTTGAGAGAAAGAGAGAAACAGAGAGAGAGAGAGAGAGAGAGAGAGAGAGAGAGAGGGCGAGGGGGGGCGGGGAACAGGAGGTGTGACCCAAAAGACACAGTGGCAACAAAAATACTACAATTATGGAGATCCTCTGAGAATGTAGTATCCAAAGAAGAGAACCAAGAGTCGTGAGCAAATTGGTATCCACTACATACATAAGCCTCCCCCAAAATGTAGTCAATATCACCAAAGCCACCAAAATATAGATCCGCTAAGTCTATAAATGAGAAAGAAGTGAGTATTACTATCGATTACATAATTCACTTCTTGCAAGGGTTGCCCTGCTTTGAACTGGATGGAACATCTCCAACGGCATTAATCCCCTTCTTGGGCCAATGGGTTGTTACCAATGCATGGAGCTTGTTTGAGATAGATCTAACTTCGGAGACACCTGTAGTATCTTGTACTGCTACGGCGGTCAATTTGTTGCTAGTACTTCGTAATTCAGGCACAATGCTTTTGAAATCCATGTTATCCTTGTCAAGAATGGACCTCTCCAAGAGACTCATGATTTTTGCCTCGTTGCTTTCTATGCGAGAAAGTTGTCCTTGCACTGAGCTCTACTGTTGCAAAATATCATTAATATGTAACTGCATCCGCTCCTCTAGACGATGAAGATAAACCCGTTGCTCATATTGTGAATGGCTCAACCAGTGAATGCTCTCTCTATAGGAAACCTGCCTCCGCTCTCTCACATGAGGCTTGAATTTTGGAGCATATTGTGTGGATGATACCTAGTCCATCTACAATTTGCTTCTTTGGAGGTCCATCACCACCTCGGGCAACGCGCTTGGCATTTCGTAAATTGTTGCTTGGGTCTCTCTCTGGGGTAGAAAATATCACCTCCGAAGAATCTCCTCCAAAGGTAAGCACGTGCCCATCTCTGTAAGAAAGAATAAGATATATATTTGGCATCGGGTTTTACATGTTTTTCTCTCTATCTATTTCTCTCTCTATTTTTCCCCTATCCACCTCTCTATACCTCCCTCTCTATGGCGCAAGGTGGCCATAGAGAGAGAAATAGCCAAAGCCTCTGTGTAGGATGTCGTCTCTTGGAATGCACTGATTGTGGGATATGCCTAACTTGGTTAGGGCCAAGAGAGTGGTTGCCCCATCCCTCTCTCTCTCTCTCTCTCTCTCTCTCTCTCTCTCTCTCTCTCTCTCTCTCTCTCTCTCTCTCTCTCTACTCATGTGTAGGCATATCCCACAATGAGTGCACTCCAGGAGATGACATCCCATAGATTAAGCTCATTGAAAGCACCTTTTGTGCTTTATGAAGTGCATGGCATTTGGCATACATGTCGACCAAGGCAATGCTAGAATTCAAGGGTGGAATTTCTCCTTTTCTCGAACACTGACTCACAGTCTCAATCTCACGTGGAGAGGAGGGGTATGAAATGAAACAGCTTGAAATGTTATATTAAACGTCTTCAAAGGGCCAAGGTCTATGAGACCAAACATTACTTTTGAAGACCTATTTTTTGTAACTGTTGGTAGACTTTGGAAAACCAAGCACCAAATGGAGGGAATTCCAACCTAAACTTTTAGCGTTTCAAAAAGTGTAGCTCACGCCACCAAGAGGTCTTTCAGGGTGATATCCACTGCCATATCCCAAACCCTCAATTGTTAAGAGTGTCATATTGTTCTTAGAGTGTCACCTAGTGGCCCGTGGTACAGAGTGCACTCAAGATGTTGTCAGCGCTTATCTCAAACCCTCAACTGTTAAGAGTGTCATCTAGTGTCCGGTGGTAGCTGTTCCAATCTGCGAGTGAGGTACACTTTAATTTGTTTGGCTTGTTGTGTAGTGCTTAGCCCTACTCACATAGGGCTCTGATCCAGTTTAAAACTCAAACGATAGTAAGCTGAAACACATTTTTCCTGAACACTGACTCACAGACTCAATCTCACGTGGAGAGGAGGGAGATGAAATGAAATGTTATATTAAACGTCTTCAAAGGGCCAAGGTCTATGAGAGCCCACAGAGATGACAATGACGCTGTTGCAGTAGCCGGGAGGAGGATGTGCGGGAGGAGGATGTCAAGTCCGCGTGCGCTGCTGCAGTAGCCGGCTCAGGTGGCGATGAGCCCACAAAAATGACGGTGGCGATGAGGAGAGATGACAGCCTGTGTGCGCTGCTACAGTAGCCCGGAGGAGGATGGCATGCCCTGCTGCAGTAGCCGAGAGGATGAAGGAAGGCTGCAATGGCGAGCCTGTGTGAGAGTCGATGGTCAACACTGCGCCATGCTAAGAGCTGTGAGGGGCGGGTGCGGGGGCATGAGGTTCTGTGGTCACCGTTGCATGCCGAACATCCTCGGGCATTGATGACGATAACTCACACTCTCAATCTCACGTGGAGAGGAGGGAGATGAAATGAAATGTTATATCGGCCACTTCAAGCTGGACATTTCCCGCAATCAGTGCATTCCAAGAGACGACATCCTAGGTTGGAATCTCCTCGTGCACTTTTTGTGCTTTATGAAGTGCATGGCATTTGGCATACATGTCGACCAAGGCAATGCTAGAATTCAAGGGCGGAATTTCTCCTTTTCCCGAACACTAACTCACAGTCTCAATCTCACGTGGAGAGGAGGGGTATGAAATGAAACAAAACGAAATGTTATATTAAACGTCTTCAAAGGGCCAAGGTCTATGAGACCAAACATTACTTTTGAAGACCTATTTTTTATAACTGTTGGTAGACTTTGGAAAACCAAGCACCAAATGGAGGGGATTCCAACATTAACTTTTAGCATTTCAAAAAGTGTAGCTCACACCACCAAGAGGTCTTTCACGGTGATATCCACTGCCATATCTCCAACCCTCAACTGTTAAGAGTGTCATATTGTTCTAAGAGTGTCACCTGTCTTCTTCTTCTCTCTTTCTCTCTATAGTTCTACAACATCTGTGACGTAGCACTCATACATGTACCCATCATTGTCTATGCGAGAGTAGCACCCAACATCGAGATGGAGTTCTGTCTGATGTTTTGAAGAGAAGTAAAAGGAAAACCTCTTTGGGTTACTGAAGGGGCATTCAGTCGGCGGCTACCGTAACAGAGAATATACGTATGTCTGCATGCGATAAAGGAGGATAGTGGCAACACTAATACATGTGGCAAGGCATTTGAGTGGAAGGTGTGGGCCGTGATGGGGGACTTCGTGGGAATCCACAAATATTGGTTGCAATCAATGGTTTAAAGCTCCCATCTAGTGGATGGCCAACTCCAAAAATTAGGCTGTGTGGAAAAGGCCACCATGACCTCCACAGCAACACCCTACCCCTTCATAGCCGAGAAGCTTTTAGAAATGGACCAGCTCCATCATCGCTACTCCTACACCATCCTTAATACCACCCTCCCATGCTTCTCTTATGGACAACTATGTCAGCACCTTCACGCTCTTTCCCATCCCCAACCCTTGTGATCCTCAAGCTGGACCCAACACCCTCAGCTATTGAAGCTTCACGTATAACCCCACTTCATCCATCTCTGCAGAGAATGCTCTCTCTACCATCTTCTCCTTGTATCTAGCTTAGAACTCAGCTCTCCTTGACTGCTGAAGAGAAGTAGGAGGAAAACCTCTTTGGGTTACTAAAGGGGAATTCAGTCGGCGGCTACCATAATAGAGAATATATGTATGTCTGCATGCGATAAAGGAGGATAGTGGAAACACTAATACATGTGGCAAGGCATTCGAGTGGAAGGTGTGGGCCGTGATGGGGGACTTCGTGAACATCCACAAATACTGGCTGCAATCAGTGGTTCAAAGCTCCCATCTAGTGGATGGCCAACTCCAAAAATTAGGCTGTGTGGAAAAGGCCACCATGACCTCCACAGAAACACCCTACCCCTTCATAGCCGAGAAGCTTCTAGAAACGGACCAGCTCCATCATCGCTACTCCTACACCATCCTTAATACCACCCTCCCATGCTTCTCTTATGGACGACTATGTCAGCACCTTCACGCTCTTTCCCATACCCAACCCTTGCGATCTTCAAGCTGGACCCAACACCCTCCTCCATTGAAGCTTCACCTATAACCCCACTTCATCCATCTCCCTAGAGAATGCTCTCTCTACCATCTTCTCCTTGTATCTAGCTTAGAACTCAGCTCTCCTTGACTGTTGACGATTGTGAGTAGCCAAGGATGTTGAAGAGGGGAAAGAGGAAAATCTCTTTAGGGTTCTTTGGTGGTCATTTAGCCGGCGGCTACCACAATAGAGAATATATGTACGCCTACATGCTATAGAGGAGGGTAGTGGCAATGCTAATACATGTGGCAAGGCATTCGAGTGGAATATCAAGGGCATTGACACGTAGTAGGTGTGGGCCGTGACTGGCAACTTCATGGGCATCCGCAAATATTGGCTTATTGGCCACTTCAAGCTGGACATTTCCCGCAATCAGTGCATTCCAAGAGACGACATCCTAGGTAGGAATCTTCAAAGGGCCAAGGTCTATAAATGACCCCTCTTAAAGTGGAGAGGTGTCCTCACTTTGCATCTGCTCAAAATAGCTTACGATCAATGCACCCTTGTGAGGGTCGATCGCATCAAAAAACAGCCCACAGCTCTCGCTCTCTCTCTCTGTCTCTCTCTCTCTCTCTCTCTCTCTCTCTCTCCCCTTAACATATCAGACACAAAGCTCCTCAAGCACTTTTTGTGCTAATTCCCAAAATACCCCTTAAATTTCAAAATTCCCGAAAGTACCCTTGTATCTATTTTCTAGTCTTTATTCTTTTGTGACAATTAAGATCCGTTTTTTAGTGCTTAGCATGTAATTTGTCACAATTATCTATTAAAAAAAAGGCATCATGTCTTAAAATAATGAAGCAATTCATCTCCAAAGGCTACATAACCAACACAAATTTAGTTTTAGCATATTGTATTGATACAATTTATGGAAAGCTACAATTTTTTTTTGCATCTCTGGAATCACGTAAAATAATGAAGCAATTCATCTCCAAAGCCTACTTAACCAAAACAAATTCTAGTTTTAGCATATTGTATTGATAGACGATCAGCCTTCTCATGAAATTTTGAAGGGCAAAATATTGGGGTTATTTTTCGGAACACTGCAGTGGCTCGAAAATGAGACTCTCTCTCTCTCTCTCTAACACACACACACACACACACAGACGTTCTCATTTCATGCCCACAGGTGCGATTATAACATTTCATGCCCACAGGGGCGATTATAACATTACATTACATTTCATTTCATGCCCACAGGGACGCAGGGTGACAGGGCGCACACAGGGGCGATTATTATAACATTCCATTTCATTTCATGCCCACAGGGACGCAGGGTGACATGGCGCAGGAAACATGGCAGGGTGGAAACAAAGCGAGAGAGAGAGAGAGAGAGAGAGAGAGAGAGAGAGAGAGAGAGAGAGAGAGAGAGAGAGCGCTACCTGCAGGCCGATGGTGCAGTATCCGGGTGGAGTTGCAGGCCGGTTGTGCAGTAGCGGGGTGGAGTCCGCGAGTTGAGCCGCAGTCCGCGAGAGGAGCCGCAGGTCACCGCAGGCCTCTTGAGGACGTAGGTAGCCAGGTGGTGCAGGTAGCCGCAGGTCACCGCAGTAGCCGGGTAGCTGCAGCAGCGATGGCGTGAGTAACTGCAGCGTGGAAGGACCTCTCTCTCTCACTCACTCCTTGAGGATGACGATGAGAAGCAGGCAGACCTCTCTCTCTCTCTCTCTTGAGGAGGACCTCTCTCTCTGGAGAGCGTGGCACACCTCTCTCTCTCTCTCTTGACGATGACGATGAGGAGCAGGAGCAGGACCTCCACTCTCTCTCTCTCTCTCTCTCTCTCTCTCTCTCTCTCTCTCTCTCTCTCTCTCTGAAGAGCGTGGCAGACCTCTCTCTCTCTCTCTCTCTTGACGATGACGAGGAGGAGCAGGACCTCCACTCTCTCTCCTCTCTCTCTCTCTCTCTCTCTCTCTCTCTCTCCCGCATTGATCAACCTTGCATCGTCGGGCGCACCATCTTGAGTAGGCAGCTGGCGATGATGGTTTTTTTGAAATATAACCCACCCGGCTGAGGTCGCAGCCCGCCCGTGAGGTTGCCTGACTAGGAGTCGCCACGTGGCAGAGGGGGGGGGGGGGGGGAATCCCCTCCCCTTTTATCTATTAGTATAGATAACAAAACTTTTACAATCATCTTTGATCATACAAGGATTGCCACCAGACATGTGTTATGATTAGTAAATTAAATGTGATAAACCATTGTTGTAAGTGCTTAGTTGTACACTCTATTAAATTAGTATTCACATGACCAAGATACTACCTTTGTAATAAGCAAGGGAAAACTACTAAGATCAAATTGTAGCTACATGTGCATCTACCACGCTTAGAAGGAGAACGCCTTGGACTAGTAGTGGTCTAAACATCACCTCTATTGTGTCATTCACAACCACGCTATCCCTTCTTATATACCATTTTGTTCACTCTATGTTCTCCATGCTATACAGTAGGTTGTGAGTGTACTAAATAAAGCCAAATTGGTAGGAACTATTACGTAAAGGGAATTTAGTGACTTTGGAGATAGGACCCAAAATTGAGAGATGGGAGTGAGTTTTGTTCACTAGAAGAGATAATGTGCATGCAATATTTTGTGGTGTTTCTATCTTCATCTCTCTCTACACTCTTTATTTCTTTTGACTCCCCTCTAGCAAGATGCACAAATGTGAGCTCTCTCCTCTCAACAACAAGTCTTACCCATACATGGTATGTGGAGACTTGTCTTGATGCTACATACCCTTAATAAAACTACTCAATTAATTCAAGTTTCCTACAAAAGTGGCGAACACAATGAGGAAAAATCAGAACCCTTAAAAAAAATAGGAGCCCCTTTATTGTTTACTACCTTTATTTGTTTATATTATTTCATCTCTCATATATGACTCAACATTCATTTCAATAAGGATATTAGGCACTTTTGACACCATTATCCTAAGGAGGTACTAAATTGATAGTAATCTATTTTAGCCTATTTTAGGACGGAGAGAAAGAGTTTACCTATCTTATGTGATCAAAACCATTGAACAATATGTATTTTTCTTAAACCATACTGATTAAAAAGAGTGCATACACAAGATGGTTTGGAAAGTAAAATCTTAGAAATGTTTTCATGAAATCTTAGTACATGTGATATCAACAAGCATTTCTTAAAATCTTAGTACATGTGATATCAACAAGCTTTGTATTTTTCCATGTGATTTAGCAGTAGCCCAAGCCTTGGATAAATAAAAATTGTGAAGCTATGTTGCGAATACAATAGAAATGTACTATCATCAAGCACATGTCCTTGGGGGTTGAATGTAGGGTTTTGACTATTGACAAGTGTGCACAAGTTGGGGGTTGAGAAAGCTCCTCTTTACATACAACAAAATCAAAATAAATACAAGAATATTTTACTAAATTTTGAGTGTATATAAAGGTAAGTAGTGGGGCCTACAACACTCTATAGGATATTTATACATTTAAAAATACATTGTACATATGCTATCTTAGCTCAAAAAAATAAATACCTCCTAGTGCATACCCTACACATGTAATGCATCATAAAAAACAACATTGTATTTTATAGAAAGGGTTTTCTGTTTTTCAAATTTCAAACAATTTAGAGAAGATACTATAGCAACTTGGTGTTAATATAATGGATCCCTCGAGAGTGTGACACATGTTATCACGCCTCATACCTCTCATCACATTGTTTGCAAATCAAAAGGGTAATTGGGCATACTTGAAATGCACATATTGGACAAGCATAAGAATAGCCTTGTTATAGGCAAGTGTAGAGAAATTTGGTCAAAACAATCTTAAAATCATTTAAACAAGTACAAATCAAGTGGTCTCTATATAACAAGTTCTTTTAGAAAAATAACAAGTTTTACATTGTAGGAGCACTTCCAAGAGACCTCAAAAATATATTACATAACTGTTGAACAAGAAATAATAGTAAAGACTTGGGTCAAAATGTTTAGAGTCTGTGAGTCAAGACGTAATATTTAAGGCTTTGATTACAATGAGAGTATGCTAGCTAGGAGCCTCTGCAGTTGTGTTCATTCACGATGTCATTGGCTACTCATTTAGGGATGTGTCCAAACCTACCATGGTTGTGCTAGATTCTTTGCTATTGTGCAGCTTAATCCGATTCATTTATCTATGAGTTGTGTATCACCAACTCCATACTCAATTGCTTCTAACCATCTTGGCTTCCAAACTTATTATCCAACTTCAAATCCTTCCACTCGCAAGCAGCAACACCATTCCTGAAGGTTTCCAAAGTCGAAAGAATAGGATTGTCCTAACTTTGGTCAAATCATTATTTAACATACTAGGCTTAAAACTGTAAGAGAACAGCTCACACACCGAGACGGGTATCATTATCTAACATATCAACCTTAAAATTGTAGGAGAAGAGATCACGCACGCAAATTGACCAACATTATCTAATATATCCACCATAAAATTATAGGGAAAGAGCTCCCAATTTGTCCGCGTGTGCGCGGACGAGCCCCGAGCTCTCAAAGACATAATGAGTAAAAATAATATTGTTGTTGCGGGGCTTACTACAAGAGGACACAATTGGTGAAACTGATTTTTTTTTAAATTTATGGGGCGTATTGCAATGGAAATAGATATAAATAGTGCGAAGTCAAAATTATGTTGATGTCTTCAACGAGGTCAAATTCCATCAACGTGCACGCAGAGGGACTTGGGCTCTTGAAGGCATCAACAAGATATCTTGCTAGCACAATATGCCGCACGCATAGGGCGATCGTCCTTAATTTTTGGCTTAAGAAAAATATATAGAAAAAAGACTCTTTTTTGTTGATAAAAAAATGAGCCCATGAGAGCACGCAAATGGTTTACGAGCTTTTGATCTCAATTTTTGAAGCTGTGTGGGCTTAGAATTGTAAGAAAAATGACTCTACTAAGCACTAGAAAAACCCATAACGTAAGCTCAGCGATCGTCTGCGTGCGCGCTGACGGTTAGCGAGCTCCCCAAGTTACCACTATTTCCTCACCCTCGAAGGTTTGTAATGGCTGATCAGGATTCAATATCAAGGATTTGGCGCGCACGCGAGAGAGAGAGAGAGAGAGAGAGAGAGAGAGAGAGAGAGAGAGAGAGAGAGAGAGAGAGAGAGAGAGAGAGAGAGAGAGAGAGAGAGAGAGAGAGAGAGAGAGAGAGAGAGAGAGAGAGAGAGATGCGCAGGACGACCTGAAGGGGACTGTGATACAAGGTTTGCTTGGTTGCCTTTTCAACATGCGATGGTGATGGCGAGCTTGCCATTGATGCAAGAGGTCTATTTCGAGTGTCTCCATGAGTTTGCAAGCACATAACATCTGCTGATCGATGATCGTCTACACGCGCTCTAATGGTCAGCGAACTCCCCCAGTCTGCCTGCACACCTGCGGCCAAGACTGCCTGCACACCTGAAGATGAAGGTGTTGCAGCCCAAGGCTCCCTTGCTGCCAGAGGCCCTGCCCATCTTGCAGATGCCTTCACCAACCCTGTTGGTAAATCTCCTGCACCAACCTCCCAGCCCCTTGGTGTACTGGATAAAAATGCTCCTTCACTGGATACCCTTGGTGCTGCAGTTCATGCCTTGGTCCAAGCCAATGGCCACTCAGTCAGGCACCGGCCTGCAGATGCTCCACACAAAGTAAACCAAGCTTTGGAAGCACCTTACACATTTTCCCTCAGTGCAGCAAAGTCTGCAACCTTTGTCGCCTCTAGCGGCCCGAGGCCCAAATCTCAGTTTGAAGCTCTAGCTACCCTGATTCCAACTCAAAGAGTTGGGCCAACTGAATCCATCTCTGAAGCATACACAACTACTTCTTCCGCTTCCTATCCAATGCCCTCTTTAGCTACCCTCCCCACAGTCAACACCAAGGTGGCGAGCCATTCCCTTGGGGAACCTCTGCATGCTCAAAGAGAGCCCCACGCTGCTCACATAACCCTGGTTCCAGCCAACAAAGTCAGACACCCTTTTGAAGATAGCTATTCAGTATGCACTTACTGCAAAAGATGCTTTCACAGATGTAAATCCAACTCAAAACCCTTGAATGCCATCAATCATTCGCAGGCGAGATGATCCAGAAACAAACACTCAACACCTTGCCAAGGATTTGAGCAAATCCAAGCTCTGACCGCCTCTCGTTGAAGCTACTGTGAATACCTCTTCAAATCCATTTTTCAAACTGGATTTACTTGATGCTTATATTGTTGTGCCTCTTCCTCTTGAGCAGCCCTTCCATCCTTTGTCTACTGAGCATCCACTTGGGCGTTCCATATCCGGTGCTCATTGTTTTCCCAGCACACATGCAATGCAATAGTTCAGCCATACTTTCCAGCTCATGCAGCATCCCGGCACGTCTACCATCCAATACCCTATGCACCTGTTGAGCTATCTTCATCAATCCCAACCATTTCAGCTCTCCACTGATGATGTTTCTCCCTATCCATCTCCCTTCCCATTGGCTTCTCCGCTTGACCCTTTGCCAATTGAGCCTTCCACCCATCACAATATTCAGGTCTGCAATACCGCCTTGAATCCCGCACCTAACCCAAAATTTATCACTTTTGAACCCTTTGACCCTGGAGGACGTGCAGTTCTTGATGAGTTTCTTCTTTCACTTAGCTTGCGGGGGCGTATATTTGGAATTCAAGCTTGTGAAATCATTCATGCTACAGATCTAAAGAAGCCTTTCAAAGCTCGACCAAAGCAACAATCAGAGTTGCTAATCTTCTTCATTACGAAGTCGGACCTTGATTCAGGTTGAAGACCTCGGAAGTCACACCAAGAATAATTGCATACACATATTGTATTTTTCCAAAGCATGTAGATCTGTGTCATGATCACATCACAGTATGCACGCATACATGCCTCTATATGGACGATGTGTCTTACGGAGGCATATGGGGATATTAATCCACATCATCCAACAACGTGTCATCCTAATTGGCACAACGGCCAAAAATTCCAATGAATGTCACATGGCTTGTAACTACCTCATCCTTTTGTATATAACTGCACCTCCTCAGATCAATATAACATATGCTTCTTGCCATCACTTTCTTGGCTCTCTCTGCGTATCATTCTCTCTCTCTCTCACTCACATACCTCTCTCGTCACGCTGTGGTGCACATACAGTCAATCAACAAGAAAGCCGGAATAGGAACACAGAAAGACAATGACACATGGATAGCTGTGATGGTGAGCTGTGTTTTAGATATGCAGGATAGTCACGGACTGTCTATAAAGAGAGAACGAAAAAGTGGGGGAGAGAGAGAGAGAGAGAGAGAGAGAGAGAGAGAGAGAGAGAGAGATTGTCTGTCCTCCCTCCTATGGAAGCCTGAAGGGCAAGCGAATGAGAGTCGCACTATCTGTGAAGGCTGGGGTTTCATTAAGAGAAAATCATTGGCACTCTTCTAGGACTCATTAAGAGCACTTTAGCGCATGCAACAATATCGTCATCAAATATGCATTGAAATCAATGAGAGAGAGAGAGAGAGAGCATCGTCTTGTTGTAGGAAACTATCCCAAGAGACCTTAAAGATCTATCCGATGAGGAGAGTTGAACTCAAGACCTATTATTCAAGAGGGAAATGGCATAGCCAATCTACCACACTTGGGTGATAGAAAGGTTATACCATTTTCCTCTTTTTATTATCTCTCTCTCTCTCTCTCTCTCTCTCTCTCTCTCTCTCTCTCTCTCTCTCACACACACACACACACACACACACACACACACCCGAGAAGAATATATTTTTAACGTCGTAAGAAACAATCCCAAGAGACCTTAAAGATCTATCGGACGAGGAGTTGAACTCAAGACATGTTATTCAACAGGGATTTGGCATAGCCAATTAGCGGTAAAACCAAAAGCCTCCGCTAACCCTAAGCGGCTAACCCTAAGCAAACTAAAATGGCCAAACACTACACTAATTTGATTTGGAGCAACCAAATCCTTTCGTCAAGCTTAAGAGTGCCTTTATATGTCTTTTAGCAAGTAGAAAGGCATGGAGCCATATGGGGCATGCAAGGAAGAGAGCAATGCCCTTAAGGCTATAACAAAATAGAGGCAATCAAATATGGAACAATAGGAGCCATCTGTCACCCCTCTTTCAACACAAACGGGAAGCCATGGCAACATGAATACCTAGCGCCAAAGTCCTTGAACTAATGCCATAGAGAGAGAGAGAGAGAGAGAGAGAGAGAGAGATGCTTGCTTATTATTGGTTGATATTGTTCAACACTTTAATATTTTTTCAAGCCCCAATAGTGAACAAACAGAAGCAAACTTACAAATCAGTAGTTTCTCAAGCTCATGCAATCTGAATGCACTCTTAGAGCATTACTTGTGCTTTATCAACACCATGAAAGCCCACACTCATCATGATAATGAACTTCTTCATCTACCAACTGGTTCCAAACAAGAACTTGGCCACAATTTCCACTCATGAACCATGCCAAAAATCTATTCATGACATATAGTGTTTTTCTTAAAACACTAGTAAATAAACTTATTTTTTTGTTAAAATAATATTTCCATTTTCATTAGCAAAAAGAGGAGGCGTCACTAAGGACCCATCCCTTTGGGGCACGCTAGACAAGGGCAAGTGCTATGAGCGTAGGAGATTTGACTATATAGCCAGGATCTGCTATAATATCGAGCATTGTGTTCATTGTGGAAAGAAGGGACACCCTCCTTCCAAATGTTAGAACTTAGGGAGAACCAACACCAACAATAAAAACAAGGCCCATGAAGCAGCATGAATGGAAGAAGAAGCATGAATGGAAGAAGAAGAAGAAAAGCGAGTTACAACTTAGGTGTTTCTTAAGATTGGAAACTATGATTCCCTTTTTTTGTACTTGTCCAACTAATCTTAATGTTTTGGAATTCATGCATATTATGTGTAGATTTAACCAGGCAAAGAACTTTAAGTGGAGAGAAAAATTTCTTGGTGAGTGTAAAGAGATGGACATAGTTTTGTGAAATCTTCTTGGGCCGAACCTCCTTTGGCATAGAAATCAAGTGGTCTTTGGTTATCAAACTTTAATGCATTGGCATTTTTTAAGCATGCTGCTTCAAAGTTGGTTTCAGCTACTTTATCCAAGTGCATGGATGCTCACTTACAAGATGGGGGTGGTGACTATCAACCTGAATCACCTTGCATGGGTGTATAACACATATTAAACAAGTAATGTTAGAGAATCTAATACTTACTTTAGATTCAACGGAATTTTAACTTATGGAAGGAGAGATTTTTCTTTAAGAGAAATCTTTAGAGGAGACTAGAGGTTTTGTTGGGCACTTACACATTAACACTAAAAGCCATGCACATAATTCAAAGAGAATACCATAATTAAGATTGACAACTTGATGAGGACCGGATTTGATTGGAGCCATTCCCGCCTCCAAAAGGTCTTTGTATTTTTATTCTCTCTTGAAGAGAGCTTTGATTACAACACAACTTGTGCTCTTGTAGAGCTTATTCTTTCCAAGCCCTAAATACACCAGGGGGAGAAAGAAATGAGGGGTAAGATATATAAGAGGGTGAAAGAAGTGTTTTTCAAGCAAGATAATTTCTAATTTGTATACACTTATTCCACGGGAAATCTCTTAGCATAGCATTTGAGCAAATGTTCTCAATCTCTTTCTCACTATCATGTCGACGCATGTGTGAGTTATGTGTGTTTCTCGTGTGGGAGAGGTCTATAGACATGCGATATGAGCTTACAGTAGAGTTTGTGCATGTCAAATATCTTGAAAGGTTGTGGAAGAGCAGATGTATGCTAGAGGTCTTGAAAGTATCCGCATATGTTGGTCGACTTTGAGTTGCAGTGGTTTGAGGGGTTAAGGATAAAAGCCATGAATGCTTGCTTTACGGTCAAGTGTGTGCAATTAGGGTTGGTCGGGATTGGGCACGGACAACAGTTGTTTGCAGATAGGGAGTCTAAGTGTGTGATTACTGGGGAATAGGGATGTTGTGGAATCACTGGGCTATGGAGAGGCATTCATATTATGTGCTGGTGGTTTTCTCATTTCCCCCTTCCAATGTGCTAAATTTAGACCTTCTAAATTTAGGCTAATTGTGGCAAGTTAGAAAATTATTTTAAGGCTTCCCAGACTTCATACTTGGAGTCTAAAGAGTTATTTTGACACTTGAACTTAGCATAGCTACTTTCTATTTTTAGATTCCTAACATTGCTCTAGGTTATCTCCTTTGTCCTGTACATTTGATCAAATATTCATCTTTCCTTGACCTGTGCCTATGATTAAGCTAAGAAATTACCCTTGCTCTTCTGTGGGTTTCTACCCTTTTGCTCCAAGCCTTTAACCGGGCTGGTCCATAAGTACTTGATCAGCTTCACTTGTTCTCTTTTATTTTCTTCAGCCTTAAATGGCCAAATTAAGATGGAAATTATTTCTAGAAGGTTAAAAATTAATTTTCATGACATTAACTCTCCCTTGCAATCATAGTCGTCCTCAACTGTGGAGTAGGGAAAATATAGTTATAGGCCCGTTATAGGTAGTCATGTTGCTTTGGATAGAGGAACCCTTTTTACCTATCAACATTCTTCCACAGTAGTGACTAACTCTACTTGGTGCTTGGAAGGCTTAGATATCGCAAGCATGTCTTTACTTAGCCCTAATCATCTTTCTTAGTAGATTGGCAAGGTCTACTAGGTGCTTGAGAGACTAAGCTATCGCAAGCTTGATTAATGGTATGCATACACTTAAAACTTATGAACATTTATAAAAAATCTTAGTAAAAAACAAGAAAAATTTCTTCATAATACATACTTGTTCATACCCAATTCTTACCTTTGACATGAGTCATTATAAGTATTTGCAAGGTTTACATTATCCTTTACCTGGATGTCTTGCATCCACCTTGCATCTTCAAAAGGATAGCTCTTAAATTTGTCTTCATGTCACATAATTTTCTCTAGCTACAAGGTCTCTTCTTGATCTTCAAACTTGGGTGATTCTTCAATAACTGGTTTTTTGATTGGGTCGCCCTTATAAGGTTTCAAGAGGCTCACATGAAAGGCATTATGAATGAGCCAAGTGCTAGGTAACCTTAACTTGTAAGTTGTTTCATTGATAGGGTTAAGAATTTGAAATGGGCCATAATATTTTTTTGCTAGCTTAGCATAATATTTTTGGTGACCCTTTGGGCGACCTTGTGTTCCCTTGCCCGTAGTATGGCTGAGGTGTGCTTTGGGAAACTTGAGTAATACCCAATCATTCTCTTTGAAGGTCAAGGATCATCTATGCTTATCAAAAACATCCTTTTTCTTTTGATGCATGATGGATATAGTTTCCTTAATCTTTTGAAAAGATTCTTTAAGGTCTCTATACTCATCAACAACAAATATCTTCCCAAGTGTCTTAACTATCAATGGGAGCTTGGGTCTTCCTTCAATTACCTCGACCGGTGTCTTTCCTATAGAAGTATGGACAATGTTATTGTACAAGGACTCTACTAAGGGTAAAACATTACCCATTGCTCTCTTTGATCTACTTCTAGAACATAGGCTTTCATTAGATCAATGATAGTTGAATTTGCTCTCTCATTTTGGCAATCCGTTTGTGGGCGATAGGCCGAGGAGAAATGCAACTTAGTACCAAAATTCTTAAAGAGATCTTCCAAAATTTTCAATTCATTCTTGGATCTCTATCAGATACTATAGATTTGGGTAAGCCATGATACTCAAAGACCTATGAGATAAAGAGGGTTGCCATATGGTGTGCTTCAATAGTTTTTTTGACCGATACAAAATGCGCTTGCTTGCTAAACCGGTCTACTACTTTCCATATTCATGTATTCCCATGAATGGATTTTTCTAAAGATGAAATAAATGGATATACTTTTCCACGGGGAATTAGGTATAGACAATGGGTGAAGCAAGCCAGGGTGCTTCCCTCTATCATACTTTGTCTTTTGACATACAGTGCATTGACAACATAATCTGGTATGTATTTCTTCATTATTGGCCAATAGAAGTACATCTCTACTCCCTTGAGAGTAGCTTAAATCCCTCTATGTCCCCCATAAGGTGGAACATGAGATTTGTACATGACTTTTCACGTAAACTATGTGTAACACATAACCTATTGCCATAGAGAAGATAACCATCTTGTTTATTGTATGGTTCTTCTTTCTTCCCCAATGCAAGAGCTGGACATTACATCTTTGAAGTTTGATCCCTAGCATACTCGTCTATCATAGAGGATAGGTAATTGTGAGTAGCTATTGATACAACGTTCACCCTTGGTCTTTGTGTAAGAGCGTCGACCACTTGGTTGTGCTTACGAGCTATGTGATCAAAATGAAACTGTGAAAGAGTGTTTGCCCACATCATTTGTTTATCACTTAATTTAATTTTTGTCAAAAAGTACTGAAGAATTTGGTGATCTGTGCACAAAATAAATAGAGTGCTTATGAGATAATGCTTCCATGCATCTAGGGCATGTGAAATAGCTAGACACTCTTTTTCATATATGCCTAGATTCTTTTCTTGGTCATCCAATATCTTACTTTTGTATGCTATGGAATGCCCTTCTTGAAGCAAAATAGCTCCAAGGCATTCTCCACAAGTATCACATTGGAATTCAAAAGGCTTTGAAAGGTTTGGTAGTATTATTGAATAGATCTTCTATCATGGGAACAAAAAATCTATGCTTTATGGTTATTTGACTAAGCACCCAATAGTCCATACACATTTCATAAGTACCATCTTTCTTTTGTACTAGTAGAACTAGTGAACAAAATGGAGATTAACTAGGCTTGGCCATCCCTTTTTTTCACAAGCTCATTCACTTGCCTCATAATATCCTCTTATTGAGCCAATGGGACTCGATAAGGAGGCTTATTAGGAGGTGAACTACTAGAAATAAGTTCTATGGAATGATCATCTTGTCCTCTAGGACTTTTCTTTCAAGAAACTTCATAGTGGCAGCCATGCGATTAAACCATGGTGCCCCTAGGATAACATCTTCATGCTTGAGTGGAGAGATGAAGAAATCTTCTTTGTCAACATAGCTTTTTGCATGGAACCTTAGCTTCCCAATCAATGGAGTGAATGAGGACTCTTTCACTTTGAAAGCTCCATCAGCTTTTACCACATCTCCCATCTCAAAGTCATGAATTCCTAGCTTAGTAGCTAGCTCAATAGAAATAGAGTTGTGGGTAGAGCCATGATCAAACAATATGAAATCATCATGCTCTCTTACTATTCCACAAGCATAAGAGAGTGGTGGTCATTCCACCATGGCAACTCTAGGAGGGTCATTATGTTTACTTCTCTTTGGACATGCCCGGGAAACATGTCCTTGCTCCCCACACGTGAAGCACTTGTTATCTTTACAATAATGCTCAACCTCTTTAGACAAGTTTGTTTATACCTTGTAACCTTTTTCCTTTGCCTTTTCTTTATTATTATTGTTGTTGTTGTTGTTAGCATTGGGAGAATTCTACATCGCATTGTTCTTCCCCTTTGGCTCAATTAGTTCCTTAGCTCTTGTTGGTTTTGAGCCCTTCTTACTCCCTTGTTGGAAATGAATCCTCGAGGGGACCATAGTTTGATGTATGACCGCCAAGATAGCTTTAGGTCTTTGGGATTAAACATACTAACTCATCTCCTCAAATAGGCCAACATAGAATTGTTGCTTCTGTTCTACAAAGTTTATCTTCTTGTAGACAGTGGCTTTGAGATGTAACTCCCAAAACTTATCCACATACTTTTGAATAGACTCTTCTAGGGCCATCTTCAAGCTTTGCCATTCTGTGAGGACTTTGTCTTTGGCATCGCTTGCAAGGAACTGCTTCATAATAGCAATCCTCAGAGCTTTCCATGTCCTTGGAGCTTCACCTTGGGCATGTAGTCTTGCCCGCCATTGACAACCTGACTTTGGAAAATGCATGGAGACATTTTGGATCTTTAAACATTTTGAGAAATCTTCATTCTCCAAAGTCCGATGGATGCTCCAAAGGTTCCATCATAGGTAATGAAAGTGATGTTATTTCCACCCTCTTTGAACCTTTTCAACTTTTGTGACCTCCTCCATTCAACATAACTCATCCGTTTACTCCATCTCTTTTCTCTTTTGGATGGCAAGTCATTGTTATTTATGTCAAAAGAAGATGGTGATGAGATGAAGAGGAAGAGGAAGAAGAAGGTGAGGATCGTGACTTCTTTCTTCACTTCCTCTTGCATCGATTCTTTCTCCCTTCTTTGAATTTTCATGTGAGAGAGTGCTTGATGAATTTCTCTTCTGTTTGGGAGGACTAGGTGACTGACGTGCCCATCATCTTCTTGGGGCAGTATCACTTTCAAAGGTAGGAGGGGTGTCACTTTCATACCTCTCCCTTTAAAATTTTGGATGCACATCTTCTTTGCAAATAGTTTACCTTAGAGATCCTTTGAGTATCTCCTCTTCATTACCCAAAGATATTCGTCTTTTGGAGGTCTCACTAGGAGGCCTCGTAGGAGCTCTCTCTTCTTATGCACCTAGGGAAACTTGAAGGGTCTGAATTTTGGCTTTGAGCCTCCATTTGCAAAATAGGGTTTCCCATTGTTTCTTGCAGCTTGTCAACAACATAGCTGATAATTGTGTATTCATCATCAAATGCTATATCATGAGCTAGATTTAAATTGTCAATATTAATTACATTCTTGATTATATTATGCCACAATTAAATTTCCTTGTATGGGTATGCTAGCTCTTTCCTTGGAACTTCTAAAACTTTGGCTACTACTTCTCTTATCCCTCAAAAATTAGCACTCTAGTAACTACACCTGTGGTTTAGAATATTGCTAATTGCAAAGAGTAGTGTAGTGGGTTTAATAGTGTTAAGCTT
Organism: Adiantum capillus-veneris; assembly: GCF_014529385.1. NCBI lineage: Eukaryota > Viridiplantae > Streptophyta > Polypodiopsida > Polypodiales > Pteridaceae > Adiantum > Adiantum capillus-veneris. The sequence goes on from NC_140952.1 coordinate 102,782,443, forward strand.
GCACCGGTTCATATAGAGCATTCTAATAGCTCAATAATGGTTAAAGCATAGGTACGTCCCAAAAGACTCCATTATTAAGGCCATAGTTCCCAATGGTGTCCCCCATACCCTATAAATAGGCATGCCAACCAAGATAATGAATCCCAATCCCACTTACCCTATTGCAACAAAAAACTCTAACCTCTCATAGATTGCTCAAGGACCTCTCTTCTTGGGTAAAAAAGAGAAACCTTAGATTTGATACCAATGTTAGAGAACCTAATCCTTACTTTAGATTCGATGGAATTTTTAACTTATGAAAGGAGAGATTTTTCTTTAAGATAATTCTTTGGAGGAGACTAAAGGTTATGACGAGTTGATTTGAGTATACATTTACACATTAAAACAATAAAAACCATGTACATAATTCAAAGAGAATTCCACAATTAAGATTGACAACTTCATGAGGACCATATTTGATTGGAGCCGGTCCCCCTCCAAAAAATCTTTATATTATAATTCTCTCTCAAAGAGATTTGAGTACATCACATTCTTTTTTATAAAAAACCATTAGATTTTGTATCACTTTTTTGCTATTGCAAGATTTGGGGCTATGAGCTTCCAATTTGTATCAATAGATAGACATTTTGCTAGACCACGTTACTAATTATTAGGAGTAGAAATAGCCCTTGTATATTTGAGACCCTTAGCCAGGGTATAAAAGGCATTTTTGGGGAGATTAATTCATAAGTAAGCTCAAACAATAAGGTTTTCTCTGTACGTTGTGAGACCCTCTTGCTATCAAGATTTCATCCCTTTGCACGTCATCGCACATTATCATATTGACAAACTGAGAGTATTAACACGTTAGTCTTGAAGAGCTCTACACGTTAATATCTACATTTCAAGTGTTTTGTGAGGTCTAAGAGTCAACTTCCACAACCTTCCAAGTGACATACTATATGAGTGTTGTTTTGAGATTTGGTCAATTGCATCAGATTTTCAATGCTTAGCCTACACTTATTAGGTGTGTCCGGCATTAGATTTGGTGACTTACAATTTTGTTGGTATAAAAAATCGCTTTTTTTTCCAGTATGAAGATTTTAGGTTTATAAGTTTGGTGTTGATTGGAATTGTTTTGGTATTGGTTTTGCATGTGGATGTGTGATTGGATCAGAGAGGTAGAAATCAGGTTTTTAGGAGTTAGAGAGTTCATATACTATTTCCACAAAGTATATTGTGTTCAAACAAGAGACTCTCTTGACACGCCTCCATGCTGCCCTAGTCGAGTCACTTGTTCTCTAGGAATGACATTTTAGTCTTAGGACCGTCTCTTTGTGAGATGTGATAGACGCTATAAAGAGATCCCTCAAACATTGGTGCCGTTGTTGGGGAGCAAGTACCTACAATAGTGTGAACCCATTCAAAAATTGGCAGAGTTACCTTAGATCAACTAGTTAGATAGAGTAGGGTAGAAGCGGAGATCAAGGCATCATTGGTCTTTGTGTTTTTAGTGGTGGTGAATTTCTCACCATAAGAGCAGTTGGAAGATAAAGTGTTGAGAATAGGTTTAGCACTTGGTGCATAGCTTTCTATGGCTCTTAGAGCAATGAAATTTGCAATAGATTGAAAAAATGCAAGAGAAATATAAATTTTAGAGTTTTTGTAGTAAGTGTTGATTTGTGTTGGTTTTCAGGTTATTTTCCTCTGTCATAGGAATAGAGAAGTTTGGACAAGTACTCTATTCATTGTGGATCTAGATTGAGTCAAAAAGACCATCACTGCGGTATTAGACTCAAAGTGTGGTGAAGGTTCTATTCCTTTGTCATAAGAGTAGAGTAAGTAGAGAAGTTTGGACAAGTACTCTATTCATTGTGGATCTGATTGAGTCAAAAAAACCATCACTGTGATTTTAGACTCAAAGTGTCTTGAAGGTTCAAGAAGGGAACACATCATTACAAGTTGTCATTTGGGGACATAGAATGTATGCACAGGAGTGTGTTTGTACACAACACCAAACAAACAGTTCAAAATATTGATCATTAGCCACTGTGAGAAAATCAAGGTTTTTTCTCATTAAGCTAATAGGAGAAAAGTTTGCACTCTTTGAATTGACAAGAGAGTTTGGTTAGTTTGTCTAAGCATTTTTGTGAAAGTTGGTTGCAAAAGGAAGCATAATTTGTGTGCAAGAGCCAGCCAATAGTGTTAAGTATGGACCTTGATTCACCCTTGTGATTTTTATTCTGAAAAAGGCACATTTGTAAGTCCCCTGTTATGAGGAGAAGCCACTGTGTGTGAAAAAATCACTTGTTAGAAAAGCAAAAATTCAAAAACTCGAAATATTCCTTGTTGCAAAAATATTGTGGTTAAATAGAGGCATGAGAATGACCAAAAAATGGCCGATCGATGGCCAAAAGTCTATGGCCAGTGGCCGAATTCAATGGCCGATGGCCGATTTCTAGGCGAACTTGTCTACCCAAGGGTGGCTACACATGGGTGCCTGGGGAAGTTCTACTTGGACTTGTCTACACAAGGGCAACTACACATGGCTATCTCTCTCAAGAGAGGGTAGCCCATAGAGGATCCTTTTGGCCTATACAAGGAGGCCACTTATGCACACAAAATGGTTGTAAGGTGTGTGTTAAAGTGTGTGTGAGGTAGTGAAAGAAAGTGGACCAAGGTGGGAGGTCCTATAAGGGTTGCTAATCCCTTTTTAATCTACTTCAAGATTGAAGTGCAAATCCATTAAGTGGCTCCTTTCCTGTGGACGTAGACCACCCTTGGGTGAACCAGGTATATTGTGCGTGCTCTCTCTCTTTCTCTCTTGTATATTCTCTCTCTCGTGTGTGAAAATTATCTCTCTCCATTAAGTAAACCACTTGATTATCTACTTAACTACTCCTTACTTCCTAACCAGTAGGATCATATGCGTGTTGATTCCAGATTACAAGGTCAAAAATGAAATACAGGCCATTCAATGTGCATATTAGAGTGTGAAAGAGGCATCCATGGGCAAGTACAGGAAAAAATTATTTATTTTTTTTCAACACTCTTCTATAGGGGTTAGAACTTGACAAGACTTGGGGCAAAGGTCCTTTTTAACCCAAGAAAGAAAGCCAAGAAGCCTTCAGATCAAAAGTGAGTTTGGACATATAGTGTGAGTATGAGGTCAAATCCCAACTCTTAGAAAAGTGGACTTAAACTTGAACCAGTTACCCAAACATTGTGAAATTTGGTGGGTGTACCCTTGAAAGAGGGAAAAACTTACGAATTGGAAAAACTTGCAAGTAGTTGCTAAAAGTACGAGCAAGAGAAAAAAACGCGTATTAAAGACAGGACTTTTGGCTTCGTTTTGGACCAAAGGGGGACCTTGATTCAAGGCTCATACTTATCAAAGTAAAATTGAAATTGGGAATTTGCACATCAAGCTAAATCAGATCCGAGTTAGAAGTGACAAAAAAACGCTAAAATTGGCCTAGAACACTCAAAAGAGGTCAAAAATCGATCAAAATTGGTAGGTAAGATCTACAAAGAGTGGAGAACCTAACAAAATAGGAAAAACTTCATATTGATATTAGAAAAAATGTATTATTTTTACGAGGTTGTTAGATTGGGCTCAAAAATGATGTGCTTGTATTACATGGTGTGTTAAGTGCACAATCAAAATTTGGTGTCATCTCGACATTGGAAGTGCAAGATACAAGAAAAACACTATGCTGGGACCTGCTAAAACTATGATTATTTGTGTTTTTCTTGACTAAAAGATCAAAACTTGGCAAGTAGGGTATACTAAGAGTGAAGAATCTAGTGAAACTAAAAAAAATCAAATTTGGACCACCTTGAGAAAAAAGCTTATAACAAGTAAAAAGTGTTCAGATTGAGACAAGTCTTGGTGACCATGTTGTGCATCTTGTATACATTGCAGTGACTAAGTTTGGGCCAAAAATACTCAACAAATCTCAAGCTACAAGTAGTTTTGTGTTGTAGACATGTAGTAGTGTTAGTGTGTATACGCGCTTTACCAGGGGCACTTTTCTCCCACTAGGTTTTTCCCCCTGGACATCTGGTGTGAAAGGACACCTTATCTCTTAGGGTTTCATATAAGCTTTGTAGCTCTGAGTTTGTAGATACTCTATTATTCTAATACAGAGAGACAGACGACAGAGATCTCGTACGCAAGCTCTGTGTCTTCTCCTTCTCCATCTTCTTCCTTCTCTGAGTTGCTGTCTTCCTTCTGTTTCCTGTTTCATCATCTTCAACAATTGGTATCAAAGCAAGGTGATTTCTAGAGCCTCTACTTGCGTTTTCGCGTCCGCGCGCGCAATCGCAGTTTTCAGGCAGTTTTCGGAAAATTTGCTCGTGGGAGCATCCTCGATGTTCCGAGAGTATTCTGAGGAGGTGACCTGGGGTTTTACCCCCCTTTTGAAGCCGTTCGAGCCCTCAGAATTTTTTTTTGAGCAATGTAACAGAAGTTACTTTTCGGAGGCCTTTAGATCAAGAGGGTGTGCTTTTTGATAGATTTTCTTCAGGTAAACAGTTCTTTTGGGAAGCAGCTTGTCTTAGCTTTGTGCTGAGATTTTGTGTAGAGTTTTTCTTGCATTGGAGAGGAGATTTGTGAATCTCTTGGAGGTTCTTTTGCTCTCTTGTGTGCATCCACAGTATGGCTCAATCTACGGAGAAAGAGATTTCTGGTGCGTTAACATCCGAAGACAAATTGGATGGTACCAACTATTCTCTTTGGTCTTTTATGGCCAAAAATGTTTTGGTTGGTAAAGGATTGTGGGATTATGTATCTGGAGATGAAGTTCGTCCAGGTAGCATTGCCCCTGCCACGCCTGGTCGTGGTGCAGCTGTTGGTGCAGGACCCTCACAAGTCACTCCAGAGCAAAAGAGATGGGATACTAAAGATGCACAAGCTATGGCTGTGATTGCCTTAACCATAAAGAGGACAATCACACCACATATCAGATCTTGCAAAACTTCTGAGGATGCTTGGAACACTCTGCAAGCTATGTTTGGAGGAAGAAACGCTGCCAGAATAGATTTTTTGAAGAAACAACTTGACAAAATACAGATGGACGAAGGTGACGATATCGTCGAGCATCTTACAAAAATCAGGGATCTTAAAGAGCAATTGCTTAGCATTGATGAAGTGATTCCAGAGAAGGACTTGGTTTCCAAAACACTCAATTCACTACCACCATCTTATTTGACTTTTCAGACTTCTTTGACTCTGTCTTTGCGAGCTAATCCTGAGCCTCTTCGTTTTGAAGAGTTAGTGGCTTCGCTATTGCAGGAGGATCAATCACGTAAGAACAAGTCTTTACAGGTGGATGGTATGGATCATGCTCTTGTTGTACAGAACAAAAACAAGGGTAAAGAGAGTGCTCATCACTCCAAGTCTAGTGCAGGACAATCTTCAGAGAAGTCTAAAGGTGATTCCGACAAGTCCAAGAAGAAAGGTAAATGTCACTACTGCAAGAAACCTGGTCACTACATTAGTGAGTGTAAAAAGCGAATTGCTAAAGAAAAGAAGAAAGAGTCAAGTTTGGTTTTTTCAGCTTCTGGTGATTCTTCTACAGCTAAAGAAGAGTCTGCAAACTTTGTGCAGGATTCTTATGCTTTCGTAGTATGTTCAGATTTTTCTGCTTACAGTGTTGACAAGACACAAATGATTTGGTACTTTGATAGTGGTGCATCCAGGCATATTACTTCAAGGAAGGATTTGTTTTGTTCATTGGATGCAGCTCCTGAAGGAAAGAAGGTGACATGTGCAAATAATGCTTCTTATCCAATCAAAGGCGTTGGTAAGATTTTGATTACCATTTCAGATGGTTCAGATTTATGCTTTCCAGATGTCTTATATGTTCCAGGGATCAAGAAGAATTTGTTGTCTGTATCCTCTCTTACAAAAAATGGTCTTTGGGTCATTTTTGAGGATGACAGATGTGTTGTACGGATCGAGAGAATGGTTATTCTCTTATCACTACAGGTACGCTGGAAAATGGACTATTTATGCTAGATCGTTATGAAAAGCAGATTCAGGTATGTATTGCAGAAACAAAGACTCAGGCCATGCAGGATGTTGAGTTGTGGCATGCTAGATTTGGGCATGTTGGTTATGGCAGTTTGATGACTTTACAACGTCATAATATGGTGCATGATTTGTCTTTATTGGAGATGCCACCAAGACATGTATGTGAAGGTTGCGTTCTTGGAAAGATGCACAGATTTGCATTTTCGCAGGATGGTTCAGTTAGAGCGACACGAAAGTTGCAGCTTGTACACAGTGATGTATGTGGTCCTATGAGGACGCCATCTTTGGGAAACAGCCTTTATTTTTTGACCTTCATTGATGACTTTTCCAGGTTTTGTTGGGTGTATCCACTCAAAGCAAAGTCAGATGTGTTTGAAGTTTTTCAACATTATGTCACCATGGTTGAAAATGAAAGAGGTTGCAAAGTACAGACTCTTCGTACCGATCGAGGAGGTGAATATATGTCAGGTGCATTTAAGGATTTTTTGGGAAAGAAAGGCATTAAACACCAATGCACTATGCCATACACACCACAACAGAATGGTGTTGCAGAAAGGAAGAACAGGTCTTTAATGGAGACGGCTAGATGTATGCTCAAGGCTAAGAGTTTGCCTCATAAGCTATGGATGGAGGCAGTTGCTTGTGCAGCACATGTTTTGAACAGGTGTCCTACTCGTGCCTTGAAGACCATTACTCCATTTGAAGCTTGGTATGACAGAAAACCTTCAGTCAGTTATCGTCGTGTTTTTGGTTGTCTTGCTTATGCTCACATCCCTCAGCAGTTACGTGGGAAGCTTGATGATAAGGCAATCAAATGTATATTTGTGGGGTACAGTAGTGGAAGTAAAGGTTATAGACTTTACAATCCTGCTACAAACAAGATTTTTGAATGTCGTGATGTAATTTTTGCAGAAACTACTGCTCAACCTATGGTTGCTTTTGATGTACCACATATGCAGACACATGATGTATTTGAAGGTTTGCTTCCTTCTTTTGTGGAGAATCAAGAATCACAACAGGTTGATAATCTTGATCAATCTTTTGATCAGCATGTGACACCTCATGATGTAGAGGAAATTGTGCGTGAAGAGCAAGAAGTTTTCAGGGAAGAAAGAACCTTGCCTAAATGGGTTCAAAAAACTTTGCAGGATAGCAAGTTGGATGCACCGTTGCCACGAAAAACACGTGCTGGTACTACTTTTGGCAGAGAGCAAGTAGATTTGGCTTGCTTTAGCACTCTTTGTGATGCATATGAGCCTGATTCATTTGAACAAGCTTTAGAGTGTGTTCAGTGGAAAGATGCTATGCAGCAAGAAATAGATTCTATTCATAAGAATCATACATGGGATCTAGTGGACTTGCCTACAGGTAAAAAGCCTATTGGTACAAAGTGGGTTTTTAAGGTAAAAAGGAAAAAATATGGTATTGTTGACAGGTACAAAGCAAGGCTTGTGGCAAAAGGCTATGCACAACAGAAAGGCATAGATTATGATGAAACCTTTGCTCCTACTTCTCGTGCGTCCACAGTTAGATCACTAGTTGCAATTGCTGCTCATCATGGTTGGAAAGTGCATCAGTTGGATATCAAAACTGACTTTTTGAATGGTGATTTGCAGGAAGAAGTTTATGTAAGTCAACCAAGTGGTTTTATTGTAAAAGGTCAAGAGCAAAAGGTATGTAGATTGCGTAAAGCTTTGTATGGTCTCAAACAGGCTCCAAGAGCATGGTATGAGAAGATACATACTTATTTGATTGGCCAGGGATTTCAGAATAGTCCAACAGAAAGTACTTTGTATGTCAAAAAGAGAGATGGAGTTCTCATTATGCTAACACTTTGTGTGGATGATATGCTTCTTACAGGCAATACTGCAGATGAAATTGAAGCGTTTAAAGATGCTTTGAGAAAAACCTTTGAGATGTCTGATCTTGGTTTGCTACATTATTACTTGGGTATTCAGTTTGTGCAATCAGAGGATGGCATATACATGTTGCAGGCAAAATATTTGCATAAAATTTTGGACAAGTTTGGTATGCAAAATTGTAAACCAATCTCTACACCTGTAGAAACTGGATCAAAGTTGAGCATGCACGATGCTGGAGAACCTTTTGATGTACATACTTATGCAGCAGCCATTGGTTGCTTGATATATTTGGCAGGCAACACTCGTCCAGACATTCAATTTGGGGTTTCACAAGCAAGCAGATTTATGCACATCCCAGGTATGCATCATTGGCAGGCTGTGAAGCGCATACTTCATTACCTTTCAGGTACCCCTAATCTTGCCATGTTCTTTCCAAGGGGGGATATGTATGGAAAGCACAGTTCTATGCAGCTTCTTGGTTACAGCGATTCAGATTGGGCTGGTGATTTCGACACACGACATTCCACAAGTGGCAATTGTTTTTTCTTGGGAAATGCATGTATATCTTGGCTAAGCAAGAAGCAACCCACAGTGGCTACATCAACTTGTGAAGCTGAGTACAGGGCAGCTTTCACAGCAACAGTTGATTGTGTATGGATCCGCAGGTTATTGGCAGATCTTTGTGAGTGTCAACAGGCACCCACTACCATTTTCACTGACAGTCAGAGTGCTATGGCAGTTGCAAGGAATCCAGTATTTCATGCAAGAACAAAGCACATAGAGGTTCACTACCACTATGTCAAGGAAAGGCTACATGCAGGGGAGATCACACTAACTTACTGTCCTACACAAGATAACATTGCAGATCTATTTACGAAGGCGTTATCACGAGAAAAGTTTGAAGCTTTCCGAAAATCTTTGGGCTTACTCTCATACACATGATGATCTGCTACCTTGTACGGATTCACACTATCACTACAGGGGGGATTTGTAGACATGTAGTAGTGTTAGTGTGTATACGCGCTTCACCAGGGGCACTTTTCTCCCACTGGGTTTTTCCCCCTGGACATCTGGTGTGAAAGGACACCTTATCTCTTAGGGTTTCATATAAGTTTTGTAGCTCTGAGTTTGTAGATACTCTATTATTCTAATACAGAGAGACAGACGACAGAGATCTCGTACGCAAGCTCTGTGTCTTCTCCTTCTCCATCTTCTTCCTACTTTGAGTTGCTGTCTTCCTTCTGTTTCCTGTTTCATCATCTTCAACATGTGCTACTAGTGAAAACTAGTTTTCACTAAAAAGCTCATAACTTACACATACTGACTCTGATTCTAAAAGTTGTTTTATCAAAATAGAGCCTGGAAGTCTCCCTGCAAATCTTAGAGTAATGATTAACCTAAAGTATGCTTACTGCAACTCTTTAGTTCAAGAATTTGAAAAAACATCAGTCAAGACCTCAAAATTATATTTTCATTCAAGGGTGTCTGAACCAGCTTCTTGTAGTTTTGGGAGAAAACGGTCAAAGTTTTGGACATAGTTTTGAATTTTTTGAATCTTGATCACTTGGAACAACTGAGATAAGACCTTAGAAACAAATCAAAGTTGGGGTTTCAAAGATAACACTGCTTGAAAACATACCATTCAAGAGCTGACAGAGCTGTAACTTGAAAGAAGAGCTAATTTTGCAGGTTGGCTTTACATTTTTTGTTGTTTGTAATGAGTATACGCAAATTTCACATAGGTTCTAAACATGAACACAAGATTCAAAGGAGTTCATGGACAAGTTGAAAAGAATTTTTATATTTTTTGGAGGAATATGTAATAGCTTGGGTTTGTGATGACACTCAGTTTGTTTTTTATTTCATGCTTTTAAGATCTAGTAACTTTTATAATTCGAGGGCTAGATGAGAGAGAGAGAGAGAGAGAGAGAGAGAGAGAGAGAGAGAGAGAGAGACCAAGATTAGAGTCTCATTAGATGATGTAGACGGCGAAGACAGTCTCAACAAGTGGGGACTGTCTACTAGAAGCCAAACAGTGGATCGATCAGTAATTACCACGGCAGTTACCATAGTAACTTCGAGAGGCTATAAATAGGACCCATTACATTGTAATTGGGATGCTTGTCTTTTGACTTATTACTCTTAGTTTCTTGGTTTTAGTTTCCGAAGCTTCTCTTGAGCTACAATCTCTTCACTTGCAATTCTACTCTGTAATTATTACTATAGTAGTCAATTGTGCTTCAGGCTGTTATACCTTTTACTCGTTCTTCATAAACTCCGAATCTGAATTTGAAACACTTTTCCTGTCATTCGGTCTGTTTCTCGTCCCAGTAGAGTACTTCAATTTAGTTAACTATTCCAGTTTAGTTTCCATATTCTATTCCAATTTCAGTGCTGAACTGACGACTTACCAATAGTTGTAAATTCTAACACTGGAATCAGCTATCTAAAGAGATCAGCTCCAATTCCATTTTGGCAATCACGGTGGCTAGAGTTGTTTGCTTGTTGACCAAAACTCTTCTCCCATTTTGAATTTTCAGCTGAAGTTATGGTAACCAAAACCAGCCGTGGTAGTAAACCATCCTACCGTATTGACCCTATCCCTGAGGAGTCAGAAAGAGATTCTGATCCTAAGAATGAACCGGTGACTGAGACTGAGGCTCAAGAGGAGCACTCATGTTGGTGAGGATAAGGACTCTAAGCACTCTAGTCAGTCCAAAAGAAGAAGGGTTGATAGGGAAGAACGCAAGGCCACGAGCTCTCGAACCACACATGGGGATGAAGGAGCCAAAGGCAGTAAAGGTAGTCGCCATAGTTCCAGTAGAAAAGCGAGGGAGGAGACAGAAACTGAGACTGAGGAAGAAATTGATTGGGATGCAGGCACAGACCATTACAATAAATCTTCAAGAAGGAGTCAGGTTCCTAAGGAGAGAAGGGGCATAAACGATGCTGATCGACATGATTACACCTCTTCATTGAAAAAAAATTTCCCAGTGTTCAAAGGTGGAAAGAAAGATGACCCGGATGTTCATATCCAAGCCTTTGAACAATATGCTGAGTTGAAAAATATTGATGAAGATGACTGGGGGGAATACTTTCCTCAAACATTAAAGGAGGCAGCAAGGAAATGGTACTACCATTACCTAGCTTGCCAACTCAGATCATATAACAAACTGCTCAAAGCTTTTTTACTAGAATATTCAGACAACAGAGGAGATGAGGATATCCTCTGTGAACTGGATAAGATAAAGCAAAGAAAATTATCAGTCAGAAGTTATGTTGAAAAAATCAAGAAGCTGACTAGGCAGCTAGTGCTGCTGCAGGAACCACCATCAGAAAAGCGGTTGCGAGCTTGTTTTTTAAATGGTTTCCACAGTAAGAAGCTTAGGGAACAGGAGGTGCCTACACCAACAAAGAAATTTAATGATTTGGTGCAGCGAGCCCTGAAGCTGTAACAGCAGGCTAAGAAGGAAAGGAGTCATAAGAAGAGGAGGTCCAGTAGTAGCAGTACTTCTACTGAAGGTTTTGATTCTAGTAAGACCTCCAGTAGTTCTGAAAGTAGCTAGATGAAAAGAGCAAAGGCAAGGCTAAGAAGGGGTCTTGGTCTAGAAAGCTTGATGAGATGTCCCGGCAGATTGCTGAAATCAATCAGACTAAACAACCAGTAAGAACAGTGGAAACCTGGTGTTCAAAGTGTAAATCCAAAGATCATGTTTCCAATGAATGCCCACAGTGTACTTATTGCAAAGCCTACAGCCATCTATGGAACAACTGTGGCATTCGCATTCATCATTTCAAGAAGGAAAAAGATCTATGTGGTGGCATTTACCAATGCTGAACGAGTAAGAGTAGAGATTACCAGTGTACCCCAAGAAGAGAAATCAGGTATCAGTGGTACTGGTATGGGGCGCGGCAGGTACCAAGGGAGTACTGGCCGGGGCCGGGGTCATGGTAATTTCCAGAGTCTCTGAATTGCTATACTTGTGGTAAGTATGGGCATTTCGCGGCTCAGTGTCCAGAAACACCTGTTATTGCGGCTACTGAGGCAAAGGCCCTAGAATCAGTTCCTGTACAAGCAGTTACACGCAAAAAAGGGGTGGTTATTGAGAAAATCCCAGATAACCTAGCAAAACCAATCACTCCTAAAAGTAGCAAATGGGCTCAGCATAGAGAAGTGTGGAAGGCCAAGGGTAAAGAAAAGGTGGTTGATGAATGGGAGTGATGGGGATCGGGGAGCACCACAGACGGAGAGTGAGAGAGATAAGGAGACACACACATGATGTGGGTGGGGAGACTGTGAAGTGGCAGCTCCCCCTATACAGTATACTCACTATAACTATAGGGTAACAGTGGGCAGACGCCCATGACCTGGGTGACTGGTCAAGGCACATAGGCCTTAACCCCAACAACCTCCCACTTAAAGGCCAATGTGCCTTTAAGCAAGATCTACTAGTGTACAACTAATAGAAGGTGAGAGATTCTCTCAACCTATGCCCACTGACTCTCGATGAGCTAGTGCATTCGGCTCTACTGATAGACAAACATCCCGCTGCGAAAGCCACACAGAGCTAGCTCCAAGCTCTGCAAAGAGTCTACAAGAGCTCATGCACTCTTGCAAACCTCCCCTATGCTCTATGGCGAGATCAGTCAAACAACTAATCAACCCTGTTGCAAATGCTCCCACTGCAGCTGCTATGTCGGGCCTCGAGATCAGCATCTCGTACATGAGGACACCGAACGTTGATGCAACCCTGGCAACCTCTACCACCTTCAACTCAGAACTCAACTCATGGCAATCATGTCCCCTATCATAGAGACCATGGCACTCTGACTCCGAGTTGTGGAGTGACTCCTTGTGCCCACAGCATATCACATGTGTACCAAGAGTATCCATCTATTCTGAATTTGCATCAAGCTCTGGCATAAGCATATCAAGAAATGACTCCACAATAGCCGACATCTCAACATCCATGTGAGTCATCTCTGTCATCACCTCTGATGACTCATCCTACTGTGACTCACTAAAGCTGTCTCGCTCTACCTGTGCATCCGTATACGCAACCTGCACAACAAGGTCACTGCTCTGCACTCCATGCAAAGCATCCTGCAACCCACAAGCAAAAGAGACTACCCTGCTCTCTTGCTGTCTACTTGGCTGCATGATCACAGAGGCAACACCGTCTCTCCCGTGATCCACATGCAATGGGTAACTTGGACCACTCCTGGAACCTCTCGCAATCACTAGCGAACCCAAATGCATCAGAAAATCTCACTCTCGAAGTGAAATCTGACATCCACAATCTCTAATCTGACCAATCGAGATCAAACTCACTGTCAAATCTGGTACATAGCGCACATGTCGTAACAAGTAAGATGCACCACTCAATAATGACAGTCTCACATCTCCTGCACCTGCTATCACATGCACCGATCCATCAGTCAAATGTACACTGCCAAGCATCCCGCTAGAATAGCTACAAAACCATTCACGATGCGACGTGACATGAAACATAGCATCTGCGTCTAGCAACCACTGTGAAGGGAGTGCACGATCCACATGTATAGCATCTCGTGCATACCTCGAGGTAGAAGTGACATCCCCGTCACTAGTATACTCCGACACTACATTTGCCTCAACAGTCAAAGCAACTGAGTCCATGGCATCACTACATACATCTCTGGGACTGCCATGTCTCCTACGATGTCGCATACAACGAAAACAACGTCGTCTAACGTGTCCAGAATGACGACAATACCAACATGTCACCTGTCCAACGTACTCGTGAATGTACATGTCTCACACGAGTCCTTGATGACTCAAATCTATCATACATATCATGTAATCTGCGCCAAAGTGCTCTCAAAGTATTCTCATACATAACAAGAGCATATACAGATTCTGCAAGGTGCAAAGAGAGTGTAGGTAGTGCCATCTCCTCTAGCTCCTGCCCCACTGATCTTCAGACATGTTTGAAGGTCTACCTGCATCACCACTCAATGGTCGATGAAACCCTCGCTGTGTCAGTGCATCAAGCATACAATCTCTCCATGCCACAAAGTTTGACCCATCAAACACGCGCATCTGTGAGAGGTCACAATTTGATCGATCACCTATCTCTGCCATGAGCACAAGTAGCAAGCTAGATAGCAAAACCACCTCACCAACAACACTTGGAAACTGTCTACAAATATGGCTAGAAACACAATGTAAAACGTGTGAGACACACTCCAAAATAGAGCTCCCGCAATGTCAATACAAGCCTCGCCTGCTCTAGTATCACACTGCAATCAAACGCACTACTTACAAGACGCATTCATGACGACCATAACCATGTGCATAATCTTCACCAAATCAGCCCTGAAATTCAGCCCAAAATTACAAAATTCTCAGCCCTCTTGTATGGCCAAAAACAGTCCGTAATTCAGCCCCACACTACCAACCATAGCGCATCAAGAATCAGCCCAAAACTTCTCCAAGAAGTTATGACTTGTTCGGTCTGAAGATCACCTGCACACACGCCATCATAGAGCATACATCTGTGAGCTAATCACCAAGCCCACACTATGCGGTATCGATGCATACACACGCACAAATCTCCCACCTGCAGAGAACACCGCACGCAAATGCTGAGTGCAACCCGCAATCTCTACCTAGATCGCATAAATGATGCGCATAGAACTCTTCTAAAAATTTCACCAGAGTTTCAGTGTAAAATGGCTATAAACCCAAATAACCATAAAGTGAACACCAAGCTCACAACAAGAGCTACCAAATGCGTATCATCCACACTCACTGCATGCTCAAATTTCCACAAACCTGAGTCAAGTAAGCTCTCATGTAAATCACCTCATATGACCATACATGTCACATACATGTGCCTCAGTCTTGAGCTCACAAAATCTACTCAGAGAACAATGAAAAAAAAACATGTAAGGGAATCCATCCAAGATCCTAGCAATCGGCAGAAACGTATCCAAGAGAGAAAACATGCTCAAACAAGAATAAACTCCCACATACAACGTACATGAAGCAACTTGCTGTCTCAGATCTTTGAGAGATCTCTACCTGTAGCAAGAGTACCTGTATCCTGTGCGAGTAGCATCCACCGAAGCATAACCCACAGCTCACATAGCCTCAAATGCATCAGCCCAAAGAGAATCCATCTCTTTGTCTCTCTCTGGCTCTCCCGAATCCAATCTGTGAATCGCTTACTCGGAGCGTAGCTTCTCACGCAGCAACACTTGCTCGTAGCTACACCTATGCTAAAACGCAACCATACATGCTCTTCTCTGATTCCATAAACTTTGTTGTATAGTAGCGCTACCCTCTTGCTACTCCAAGCGTCTTCTTGTCGATTGCTCTCCAAACGGCAACACTGCCTCTTCAAGTAGCACTATTGGCTCTGTTCTTCACAACATCACCAAGAAGTCTCTGTATGTAGAGATAGTGTTACCTTGCAACTCTCCGCTGTTGTCGTGATTGTGCACACACGTGCTCCCTGCGCACCGACGCTCTGAAACCAATTGAAGGGGATTGGGGAGCACCACAGATGGAGAGTGAGAGAGATAAGGAGACACACACACGATGTGGGTGGGGAGACTGTGAAGTGGCAGCTCCCCCTATACAGTATACTCACTATAAGTATAGGGTAACAGTGGGCGGGCACCCATGACCTTGGCGACCGGTCAAGGCACATAGACCTTAACCCCAACAAGGAGCTAAGAGAATTGGTGGCAAGAATCGCAGAGGATTTAGCCAAGAAGCTGCCAGATCAGCCAGAGAATTCTGATACTTAGGTCACAAAAGATACCAACCCAGTCTTCTGAGAAAGCACAACCAGATCAGTCAAGGTCTGGAACGCCTTAGACCATGTTGGCTGTAGTTCATGGACTGATGGAAGAGTAAAGGAATGGTACTGTGTAAATACTACCAATTCTTCAAGTTCTCATAACAACTATGATCATGAGAGAGAGGAAATTCATGTCAAGATTTGTGACAGGATTCAGAAACTCATGGTGGAGTTAGAGGACATTAGAAAACCTTTTCATGAAGCAATGATATTCATCAGACAGCGAAGGAAGGCTAAGGCAGAAGCTAGAACGGTTGACTTGGCTGCTATCAAAAATGATGAAGTGTCAATGATCCAGGTAGATTATGAAGTTAGGAAACAGTGGGAGCCACTATCTGGTGTCATACTCGATGGAGGAGCAGGAGTAAACATCCTGGGGGCACATCTTTAGCAAAGGATGGGAATTACAAATCTAAAACCCACAACTCTCAAAGTTCAAATGGCAGACCATCGAGTAGTGCAGGCAACTGGTAGGATAGAGAAACATTGGCATGACAGACGAATCAAAATCAAGGAGTTTCAGAAAGGAGATTTGGTTCTGCTATATCGATCAAAACTAGACCCTAAGAGACCAAACTTAAAGATAGCTTGGGCAGGTCCATATGAAGTTGATTGGGTGTTCTCCAATGGCACAGTAAGATTGAAATATTTATATGGATTACTGTTGTCAGGGGTATATAATGGGGCCAAAATCAAGCTCTATTATTCATAAGACGGAGAGACTTCCAAGGATAAGGATACTGGTAGTTTGGGAACTGAAGATCAGGAAATTCCAGAATCAGATATTTTTAGCCTTTTTCATGTATAGCTAGTTCCAGATCCAGTCAAAAGGTCATAAAAGTCTCAGTACGACAAAACCATGTCTGTACCAGAATCAGTACAGTGTCAAAACCAATATCAGTTTTTATGGGAAAAAGGGTCAGTCGGACTATCAGTAGTAATCATTTCAAATAAGATGGACAGTATTAGCCAATGCATGTATGCCACCTCATTTGTGGTGCACAGGACTCCAGGAACAAAGTAGTGGAGCTTTTATGGCACGAACTCGTATAATAGTAAGGCGAGTAGGCATTTTTCCTCATAAATCTCATGTGCGATGTCTGCCTGCTAATATCCATTCGCCATCGCCGAGCTCTGAAGTTTCATCACTGCAACCACAAACTTATTTGTCTGAGGTAACGGTTGATTGCTGTCTATCTTTACCAGTCACACCAGGATACGGGTTTGAAGATTCAAGGAAGTCCTCTTCTTCTTCTTATACTGATTCATCCTCTTCACGGTGTATGGGTAGGAAGAAAATGTCGAAGAATATGCAGGAAACTATAGAGAAAGCCTCTCTTCCACTTATCCCTCATAGTAAAATACAGCAGTATGTGTTTACTGAGCAAGCCGAGGCATTACTCCGACTGTGGGATTTCCATGTGGTTGTGCAAGCCACAAGAATTGATTTTGACACAACTATCATTAGACAGGTTCTTGGTTCCTTCAATGTTGATGAAGGAAGTGCTATGGTATATGGTAGGAAAGTGTCAGTAACACCAAAAAATATTGCTTTTGCATTCAAGATGCCAAATGAGCCAAAGCCATCTATGGTAATAGAAGAACAGATTAGTGCAGCTCTAAAAGAAGATGATGCTGCCAAGAAGAAACACAAAGCCACTGCACAAGGGGATCTGGTAGCGGGTCTCTACATTCTTGCTACTTACCGCTTTGTGGCTGAAGCTGTGAGTCTCAAAAACAATCCGACTTATGTGTCAAAAAAATTGTTTGCTATGCTACAGGCAAAAAGATTGGACACCACAATTTCAATAAATCTCTGTCAGATTCTGTCACATAATGTGCTTGAGTAGACTGCTAAGTTGAAGTCCCAAACTGTTTTCAAAGCTTGGTATGTTTGGCAGTTCCTTTACTAGGCAACTTCTCCGGATGCTCATAACTAGGTAAGGATGGCTTGGAGCCAGAAGCCCTTTCCAGTATAACTAACAATGTGGATTTATCATCACATGAAGAAGCCCGAGATAACCATTTAGCTCTCACTGGACAAAAGAGAAAGGCCACGCAAGAGGACGCTAGCAGTTCTAAAAGACCAAAACCTACACTGGTCAAAAGCAGTGCTCTCCTTAAGCAGCTAGAAAGTCAGGTCAAAACAGTTTCTATTGAAAAGACTCCAGCAGAATAGACTTCAGCTGACCATCCAGACCAGCATCTAGTTCAAACCACTCGTGGAACCAGCCAGCAAGCAGGGCAGAGATCAGCGACCACCAATGCAGGAAAATACCAGTCAGACAGGACCAGTGTTGAGCAGCCGGTGATTCAGACTGATAATGAAAAAGGACCAGCACCTTCAAGTCCAATTGGTAAAGTTTCCATCCCTTACAGTGAAATGGCTTTGACTTTAGCCAAGAAGGACCGGTTACAATAGCTACTGACTTATCCTCTCAAAGGACGCCTACTCCTGCACAAACCTGATTATGCTACATTACTATATATGGCTCATGTCACAGTTTATGAGCCAGTTGCATGTGACCCAGCAACGGTGAATGATGGTTGTTCAGTACTTATTCAGCCGTCCGGGAACACAATTGGTAATGCTACAGGACAAATGTTGGATGCCTAAGTGCCTAATGATGAACTGACCAAGTTAAAGGCCAAAATGAGGGAGACTGAGCAACAAGTTGAGAAGTTGGAGCAGGATAGAGGAGCACAGCCACTGCGGCACAGTGTCCTTGAAAATCAATCGGTTAGGACCATTCAGAATTTAGAAAACAAGTTGTCAAAGATGGAGTCTGAGATTAGGATGCTTAAAGAAGAAAAGGTAGAAGCTGAGAGAGCTGCTGACAAATTCAAAACCATGCTGCAAATGAAGAGAGTTGATGCCAGTTACCACAATAACTTCAAGAGGCTAGAAATAGGACCCATTACATTGTAATTGGGTTGCTTGTCTTTTGACTTCTTACTCTTAGTTTCTTGGTTTTAGTTTCCGAAGTTGTTTCTGAGCTACAATCTCTTCACTTGTAATTCTACTCTATAATCATTACTACAGTAGTCAATTGTGCTTTAGTTTGTTATACCTTGTACTCTTTCTTCATAAACTCTGAATCTAAATCTAAAGCACTTTTCCAGTCATTCAGTCTATATCTCGTCCCAGTAGAGTATTTCAGTTTAGTTAACTATTCCACTTCAGTTTCCATATTCTATTCCAATTTCACTAACTGAACTGAAGACTTACCAGTAGCTGTAAATTCTAACATTGGAATCAGCTATCTAAAGAGATTAGCTCCAATTCTGGATGAGAGCACCAATCAAGAACTCATAGCAAAGCCTATAAAATTCCTAGAACCTATTATTGAAGACTACGTGTACGATACGACTTTAGTGTCTTCTGGTTTCTACAAAATGGCTTCGGATTTACGCAAGAAAGAACCTGAGATTGTTAGTTCTATCAGATTTTCAATAGGTGATGGATTAAAAATGAACTTAGTATACCAATTTTACAACTAGTTTGGGGAAAAGATCTATGCAGATCTCTATAATCACTTTGTTTGTCAAATTGATGATCATTCCGATAGAATTCATTGAAGAGCTAGTTGTAAATGATTTAAATGATAGATATATAGATCATGATGGTGTTATTTATAAAGTGATATAAGATCTAGATCTAGTAGATAACCTAGGCTAAATGGTATCTAAAAAATGGAGAGATGAAGTGCCTGAATCATATCTTCAAAACAACTCATGCAATTCCATTCCTTGAAAACAAAACATGTCTTGACAGATGATATGTCCATAACTCTCTATTTCACATCCATAGGAGAAGATATCAACATGTAAAAAGGGAAGTCTATTGTATATGAGCAATCATGAAAGAGAAGATCATGTATGTTTTTGCTTCAATAGCTACAAAGACTGTGTTGATCTTAGACAATTTTGGATACAAATTTGAAGCAGTATCAAGAAAGGATTTTTGAAAGATCACTTTTCATGGGATTCCAGTGATTGACCAATTAACCATACCCCATGCTCCTAGTGTAAGCCGAGATCCAAGAGCTTTAAAAGCAAGAATTGGAGTTGTTGAAACATTGACAAGGTTGAGAGAAGAACCGAGCATTCAAAGAATAGATTCTACCACAAGAACAACCAGAGTGGAGGATTCTCATCCAGAAAGAACTATAAATAGAGGTGAATTTATGATCATTATAGGGTCATCTATGCCACATTATATCAAGAGATTAGTGACAATGTGACTACAAGAGAAGTGCCAAGAGTTGTACGTGGAGCATCAACACCTACAGTGTATGAGAATACTTTCCTAGGAGCTTCAAGAGTGATGAGATATGTCGCTGAGGCGAGGCCCATGCGTCCATCTCAAGTCACAAAATGCATGGCATCAAAGTATAATGGATAAGGAGATCCCCATTCACATTTCACATCGTTTAAATAGGTATTCAGAGTTAAACACGTCACAAATTTCCACATTTACTTTGAAGGTTTTGGATAAATTTTGAAAGGCACCACACTTACATGGTTCCGGTGTTTGAAAAAGGAGGACTATGTAGACATAGAAACACTATTTCAAGACTTTGTGGAGGAGTTTTTCCATGCAAGGAATTAAGCACAATACAGAGTCACAAATCCACTCCTTCAAGAAGAAAGACAATGAGAGAGTACGAGAGGCTGCCTTGCAATTTAAGCAATATATCAAGAGATGTCCACCACGAGAGAAAGCCCAAGAGGACATGCAGGTAGCATTTTTCATTGAGGGGATTAAGAACAAGGACCTCAGGAAGGATTTGCACTTAAAAAGGTGCGTGACATTATATGAGGTCACGTGAGAAGCTATCTATTTAGTGGACAACTACACGATCTATGGAGAGGTATCATAGTATATCGACATAACTTCAAATGACTGACCTGGTACGACTAGTGATGCCACCAATACAGTAGCAAGTAAATATGAATCATCTTGCAGATAAACATATGAAGAGAATGAATCAAACGTTGAGACTCCAAAATTAGAGAATACGACCATTAAGACATTGCTTGACATGTGGAGGAGATCACTTGATGACACAACAGTGTCCCACGTTGCCACAACAATATCCTAGACAGAAGTGGTGTGCCATTGAAAATAAGTGTACATATCATACCACTAAGGAACGTTACTACAATAGGGGCCATATTAGGGAAAGGCCTCATCAGCCTAACCTACAATACCAGCCAAACGTACCATTAAATCCTTAGTATCACAAAATAAGCTAGCACCACCACCACTGAGATATGTATCTGGACCAACAAATCCACAACCAAGAGTTGAAAGGCCAAGACGTGTTGGGGCACCAGCCATAACTGCCAAGTGGAGACCAGGCATATGTGAGGTATGTGTAACCAGACCAATACCCAGAAAAGAGTGCCTTAATGGGAGCCAATACACATGTATTATGAAGAGAAAAGATGTGGGTACCACCATGCATGGGATCCTAGCCCACCAATGATCATGGATTCATATGACCATGAGAATAATACTTCGTCCTCGAAAATTTTTCAATCAAGAATAAGTAGCTACGTTGTAGTATACATTATACGATGTACATAATACGCTTTAAACGAATGTATTATATAACACCATCAATTAAACAAACGTATAATACGGTGCCACATTAGCAAAATCATCATATCGTTTAATTTATTATAGTTCGATCAAAATATAGTTTGCTTGAACTATAATTCAATCGAAATATATTGTATTTGCATGAACCGCAAGCCCTTTTCCATAGTAGGCTTCTTTATTGAACTAGTTGCCTTGACTTCAACATAAAGGTGAACTCTAAAAACCAAAACCAAAAAAAAAAAGTATTGACTGAGTTTTTGTTTAGAAGTAAGGTTAATTTAGTAAAATGCTACAAAATTGGATTTAATTTTGATATTTATATAAATTGAATTATATATTTTGTGTAGAATAAATTAGTAGAGTATATTTAGTGAATGCTTACCATGAGAAAAATTCACACCTGGAAGTAATTCAATTTTATTTAATTTTGTAATTACTTCTTTGTGTAGAGCCATGCTCACACTTAAAAGTAACTTAAATAAACTAAGCTAGTGATTGCCTATCAAGTGTAGAGTAATGCTCACACTGAAGGTGAAATTTGCAAGCAAAATAGTCATTGCTTACCTTCTATAGAGTTTGACTCAAATTTTGAAGTGATTTAGTAGGGTAACAAAAAAAAAATGACTCACACTTGGTCAATAGGGTACATTCAAAAAATTGCATGCTATGTGTAGAGTATACTCACACTTAAATTGCATATAAATATAAATTAAGCAATTCTTTGTCATGTGTAGAGTGAAATCTCACATTGAAAAATATTTTTTAAGATGTAAATAACTATATATTATGAAATATTTATGTTGATTTTTAAATAAGAAAGCAATGGTGATGATTTGATTTTTAAATAGAGTGACAATGATTTGTATAAATTGAAACTAATTTGAGGTATAATGTTGATAAATAGTTGTGCTATGCTTACATACCTCTTTGCAATATGGTGAAAGGATATGAGTGGAGCAACGTAGATGAATTGATAGCAGGGAAGTCCTCATCGAGGTTGAGGTGTACGTCTTGTGGCCACAAATTTAGCAGAAATGCACACAGAATAAAAGAACATGTGTTTAAAATACCTGGAAATGTGCTAGCTTGCAACCCCCCCCCCCCCCCCCCCCAAAAAAAAGGTATCATAAAAATTTTCCTAAATGGGTGCTCAAATCAAAGAGAATACTTGTCAAAGGAAAAAAAAGGTTGATTCAAAAGTACTTAATTCATCTAGCAAGAGGGATATGGAGATGACTTTTGAAGATGAAGTAAGCTAGCCCGCCGTGTGCGCAGAAGGGGGTGAACAATGCTCCCATGCTACTACTGCATACAATCAAGCGTCTGGTGGTTCAAACCCCACACCTACCACTTCCCATTTAAAAGGATGTCGTGTAGCACTAGGTGGTGGTCAACAAGCATATAGTACTACTACTACTTTACATCAAGCATTTGACAAGCAATGGTTGCTTGAGCTACATGTCAAGTGGACTCAAGCCTTTGTCGCTTGCAAAATGCCCTTTAATTTAATCCATAATCATATCTTCAAAGATGCTTTGATGATCACGACAAAGAAAAGATTTGTGGCACACCTGATTACAACAAGATGCATATAGAATATCTAGACAAACCCAAAGCTTCAACAGAGAGTACTTGGAAGTGCACAATGCTTGAATGTGTGCCATAGTATGGATGTACAATTGCTCTTGACGGATGGACAAATTCTTTAAAAAAACCCTTGATAAATGTGATTTTAACTTGTCCTAGGAGATTCATTTTCATTCAATGAGGAATAGAAAACGTGCACAGTTGACACATCTATCATATTTAAACACACTCAAACATGCTTAAAACAAGCATTTAAGCATTTAAGCATTTAAGCATCTTTATGTACGTAAATATGATTAATGTGATGACAATGGAACGTTTTATTTCTCATTGAATTTGTAATGCCCTATATTGAACAAGTGGCTTACTTCATTGAAAATAAGTGTATCAATTTTTGTGCCATCTCTACAGTGTGACGTGGTGGTCTACATAGGTAGAGATAGATTGATTACTAAACCCTAAACCCTCTCACAGTGTCACACGATGGTCTGCACAGCTAGAGATGTGGAATCTAACCTTCTTTGTATTTTTCCTATTGTGCAACGCATTGGTCTGCATAATCGGTAAAAAATATCAGTTTTCTAACTCTCATGTAGTGTGATGTGAAGGTCTACATAGCCAAGAAAAGTACTAAGATAAACCATTCATATAGTGTGATAGCTGCCAGACAATAAAGCATGGATGGATGACTTATCCTAATGTGGATTTGGAGAAGCTGAGATTGAAGATATGCAAAAAGTTGATGGGGCCTCAGCTCAAACGCTCATGGAATCTCCACCAGATCTGTCAGTTAAGAGGATAATACCTCAACCACCTGTTGATTCTAAAGAAACAAACAACAAAAAGGAAGAGAGTTTAAATGACACAACTGAATAAGAATCAATGAAGGAGGATAAGATTTGAGCTAACAATAGGGTTTGCAAAGAAATCTCAAATGAGAGATGTGAGAAAGGGGACAAAATAGGGATCCAACATCCTCAAGGGATTGGTAATGCAATAACTTGTGGAGAAGGAGCGACTGATCAAGTGGTACAGAAAACAACATATGAATTCTCTTACATATATGCTATCGTGCTAGGAGTAAAAGGGGAGTGCCATGAAAAGCTCTTGTGAGCTCATGGCTATGGCGTCGGTGGCGCGGTCCAGTCGAGTGCTGCTATGGCGGTGGTGTCGCGGAGCAGGCGGCGGGTGGCCGGTTACGGCAGTTTTGGAGGCGAGCGGGGCGGCGCAGTGGCGCGTGCGCCCGTGCGGCAGTGGGGGTGTAAGCTGACGTGGCGCGTTCTCCCGGCATGGGACAGTTCCCACGGCCCAAAGGGGCCCCGAAATTTTGAGGAAAAGGAAGGGCATTAGCGACATCGCTAATGACCCCCCAGCTCGAGTTAGAGAGTGGCCCCACGGAAGAAGAGAGAGAGAGAGAGAGAGAGAGAGAGAGAGAGAGAGAGAGAGAGAGAGAGAGAGAGAGAGAGAGAGAGAGAGAGAGAGAGAGAGAGAGAGAGAGAGGAGGGATTCAATGGGCGGCCAAATGGACCAAGTCCGGGCCAAAGAGGGCAAAGGAGAAATTGAAGGGAGAGGGAGAAGGGTGCAAAGCCAAGCCAAATGCAAGGCCCAAAGAAGACAAGGAGGAGTCGGATAGAGGAAAGAGAGAGTCAAAGTCAAAAATGGAGCAGTGTAAGGTTAAGGCCATAAGGGGTAAAAATGAAGAAGATAAAAAATCAAAAAATACCAAGGGGCAATAGCGAAATCGCTAACGCCCCCCCTCTCAAGTGCAAAGAGTGAAGAAGAGAGAGGGAGAGCAAAGTAGTGCCCTCTTTCCCAAAAGATACCAATTCAAGGTGCCAGGTGGACCTATTAAATTGTAAATTCCCAAATTAAAGTCCCCCCCTATAAAAGTAAAAAAAGAATCAAATTTGGGGCTTTTTCTTGGCCTTTGGAGGTGCCGTTTGAAGCCTGCAAAGTGGAGTTCTCTAGCAAGCTAGCCCCTTTGTAACTTTTGCTTGAAAATGGCCATGGTGATGGCATTGCAAGCCGGTGTATGTGTTTTGTGAAGTGCAATCAAGCCACAGTTGCCTCCTGTGCTGTTGTTTCCCCTTCCCCCCTTCTCTTTCTCCTGCTTTCATGTCCCTCTTCGGTGCCGGTTGTGTGGAAGTGTGTGCCCCCCCGGATCGATGGTGTTTTGAGTGAGAGAGTGAGATTGAGTGGTTGTGTGCATGTGTAAGGGTGGAGACAGGCAGTGGTAGTAGGTGTATTTTGTGTGGTGGGTTTGTAGAGTGTGTGAGTAGTGGCAATTGAGCAAGCGGTGGTATGCTTGTGTTAAGTGTTTCTTTGAAGGTGTTTTCTGAGAGGATAGGGGTGTTGTGAATACCCTGAGCTATAGAGAGGCCCTTTTCTTTGTGCTGGGCGTGTTCCCCCATTCCCCCTCTCCATCGTTACCCTGCTTTCTTGGATTATCTCTGTGAACTTTGCTACTTCCAAGGAGTTCTCGAAGATCCAATGGTTCCTTTTCTTCCAAATGTGTTTGAAGTAGCAAAACCTCACGATTTGTATAGCAGTGTTTGACTCTTGAATGTCTTCCCTCCGAAGGAGAGATTATCCTTGAAGAATCCTATTTTCCAAGTTTTTTGGATCCATTTGGAAATCTTTCCTGCAAGACCACAGATTGATGGACACTCCTTGAACAGGTGAGAGAGGTCTTCACAAGCCATTCTACATTGTGAGCATCTATCTGGACCAATTCCCATGGCAAGGACCTTCACACCAGTTGGCATTGCTCCCCATAACACCTTCCATAAGAAGACCTTCATCCCGAGCGGCCATTGAGGGAACCATATGTTCCTCATGACCGTCTCCCATCTTGACCCTGGCCAAAGTTTTCGCCATTGCTTATTAAGCGGGGAGAACCATGTTACCATATACATGTGGCAGTGATGTGTGTGAACACACTTAGGACCGTCGGGACATTTTTTTCCTCACTAGGAGGTTTTTTCCCCATGCATTGTATATACGCCCATCACTCTAGGGCTATCTATATTTCCATTGCACACTAAGTAATACACTCTCTATTATGTGCCTTCAACTTCCTTCATCTTCTCCAAGTTGTGTGTGTTTCCCTGCAACCCTAATTCCAACTATTGGTATCAAAGCAGGTTGCGTCCTCCTGGGCTTAGTTGCCAGCAGCTCCAGCACATGCCTGCTCACTTTCTCTTATTTTTGTGAGCTTTGACAAGTGTCAGCAAGTCGACAAATACTTTGGGAGAACTCATAGAGCTTAGTTTGCTCAGATTTTTGATTCGGACCATTTCGTTCTCCGTTTCCACAACATGCAATATTGCCCAGGCTATTTCATCATTTTGTGCAAAAATTTTGTCAGTGCCATTTTTTGCATAACAAGTCCCTTACAGTCTTCTATGGTTTGTGCTATATAGCACATGTTGTTCCTACTTCGTTTCTCCTCTTTCGAGTAGTTTTCACATCAGGTACAACATTTGCCATGGCTAACAACAACACAGATGTGTTCAAGATGTTTGTTGCTGAGGATACATTGGATGGGGACAATTACCCTATGTGGGCTTATATGATGCAACATGTCCTTGTGTCAAAGGGTGTCTGGAATATTGTGCAGGGCATTGATGTACGTCCTGGTTCTAAGGATGTAGGCGATGTTGAGGATATTGTGCGTTTTGGTGGTAGGATTGCTGTTGCCAGAGCTGTTTTGCCTACAACTGAGCAAGCTCATTGGATGTAAAAGATGTGCAGGCTCATGCATTAATTGTGATTTCTGTGAAGCGCACTAGTACTCCTCACATTTGTTCAGCAAAATCTGCAAAATAGGCTTGGGATATTCTAGCTGGTCTTTATGCAAGTCGTAATGAGGAAAAAAAATTCTTTGTTGAGTAAAGAGCTGGAGTCAAAGATTATGCATGAGAAAGATGATATGGAAACTTTCCTTGCTGGTGTCAAGAATATCAATGAGCAACTTATTTCTACAGGCAAAGTCATTTCTGACAGTTCCTTGTGAAGACAATCCTTGATGCTTTGCCAGATTCTTGCCAGACTTTTGCTACTTATGACCCAAGGAAATCCAAAAGTTGTCAAGTTTGATGCATTATGCACATTGCTGTTGCAAGAGTCACTTTCGAGAAAAAACAAGACTAGACAAAGTGTAGTTGAGCAGCCCTTTATTGCTGCTCAAAGAAATGGTGGTAGCATCAATGTAGCTACTTCTCATGGTTCTTCTATGAGTGGTAAATCACATGTTCCTAATGCTTCTGCTGGGAGCAATTTGTCTGGGAATTTTGGTGAAAAGGGCAAAAAGAAGATGCGTTTCCATTATTGTAAAGCTAAGATCCCTTGATTAAGCAGTGTCCTAAGTTGAAGTCCAAAGAGGCTAAGAAGAAAGAGGCTGGTTCCACTACAAATGCAGCTATTGTTGAGTCTTTTGTGAAAGGAGACAGTGATGTTGACGTTGATGCAGAATGGGCTTTTAGTGTAGAGTGCACTTATGATCCTTATGTCCATTATGTAATGTTAGTTGCTATAGATTCACTACAAAGCACATTACCTCACATCGTGATTTCTTTACCTCTCTTAAGTTTGTCCCTCATGGGAATTCAGTCACTTGTGGCAATAATTCCTCTTATCCAGCTTAATTGTGCTTACTGCTGCAAATGGCAGTTCTTTTACACTTGTTGATGCATTGTATGTACCTGGGATCAAGAAGGATCTTTTGTTTGTATCTACACTTGCTAGACTTGGATTTGTAGTCAAATTTGTGGATGGCGAATGTACAGTACATGATCTCAGTTTTGGTGATGAAATTGTTGCATCTGGCATTTTATGTCGTGGGCTATATAAGATCACTTTGTATGACAAGTGTGGGTAGAATTTTGCAAATGCTGTTGTGGATTTAAAGGCTATTTCAAATGCAAAAACTTTGGCATGCACATTTTGGGCATTTGAATTTCACCAATTTGCTGCGCTTGCAAAAATCTGATATGGTTGCTTCTTTTCCGCCTCTTGAAGCACCTGTTAAACATGTTTGTGAAGGCTGTATTTTGGGTAAGATGTAGCATTCAAAGTTTCTAAAGGATGGTTCAGTTAGGGCCATATGCAGGTTGCAACTTGTGCATAATGATGTTTGTGGGCCCATGCAAACTCCGCCCCTGGGCTCTTACCTTTACTTCGTGATTTTCATTGATGGTTACTCCAGGCATGCATGGGTGCATCCACTTAAGGCGAAGTCCAAAGTGTTTTTTTGCTTCAAGCAATTTCTGGCTATGGCTGAAAATGTCTCAAAATGTGTACTATGGGCACCCTCCGTTCTGATTGAGGGGGGAGTATATGTCTCATGAATTTAATGCATATCTAGCTAGTCGTGGGATAAAACATCAATGTACAATTCCATATACACCTCAGCAAAATAATCTTGCTAAGAGGAAAAATAGGTCTCTTACAAAAATGGCAAGGTGTATGGTCAAAATTCAAGCTTTACCACACTCGTCTTGGCTTGAGGCTATTATGTGTGTCACTTACCTACATAACAAGTGTCCTATGAAAGCTTTGCAATCTATGACTCCACATGAAACGTGCATGATAGAAAGCCTTCTATTGAGCACATGTGTGCTTTTGGTTGTTTGGCATATGCTTTGGTGCCACAAATGTAGCACAAAAAATTGGATGATAAGGCTGTCAAATGTATTTTTGTTGGTTATAGTGCTGAAAGCAAAGGGTATAGGTTGTATCATTCGTAAACAAAGCGTATTGGTTTCACGGGATATTGTGTTTGTGGAAGATTCTGTTCAGCCCTTGTTGTCTTGTACTAGAGACAATAATGTAAGCTCACAAGACATTTATGACACTTTGTTGCCTCCTTTCAGTGGTGGAAGTTTGAATGTAAATTCTAATGAGGCAAATGTACAGCTTATGGGGGTTTCTGAAAATATTATAGATCAGCCTATTACTAATGCAGATGTACATGATGTACTTGATGAAGAAAGGGTTGAGAATGAGCATGCTAGAGGTATTCCTAAATGGTTGGTGCATACTTTGCGTAATAGTAAATTGGATGCACCTTTGTCTAGTCGTACTCATTCAGGTTCTCTCCATGCATCTAATGCATTAGATTGTTATGATTTGGGTGTGTCTAGTTTATTTGATGATGAGGAACCTCTGTCTTTTGATGAAGCACACAATTCAAAAAATTGGATGGCTGCCATGCAATCATAATATGATGCACTTATAGAAAATGACACATGGACTTTATGTGATTTGCCTCCTAGAAAAAAGGCCATTGGTACAAAGTGGGTTTACAAGTTGAAATGCAAGCCGGATGGTGAGATTGATCGCTATAAGGCTCGACTTGTTGCAAAGGGTTATGCACAACAAAAAGGCATAGATTATGAAGAGACTTTTTCTCCCACTTGTTGTATGACTATTGTGCATTTTCTATGTACATTGGCATCTCATTTTGGTTGGGATGTACATCAATCAGACATTGTTACTGCTTTCTTGAATGGTGACATATTTGAGGAAGTTTATGTAACACAGCCTCACGATTTTGTCAAGAAAAGAAAAGAGGATAAAGTGTGCAGATGTAAGAAAGCTTTGTATGTGTTGAAGCAATCTCCTTGTGCTTGGTATGAGATAGCTAATACTCATTTGGTCAAACAAGGATTTCATAAAAATCCAACAAAAAGCACATTGTATGTAAAGCGTGAGAGTGGTGTACTTCTCATTGTCGTTCTCTATGTGGATGACTTGTTGATCATTGAACCAAATGAGAGACATATTGTTGAATTTAAGGCTGATTTTTTTGCTACTTTCAAGATGAAAGATTTGGGGTTGTTGTAACATTACTTGGGTATACAGTTTAAGCAGTGTGATGGAGGTATTGCCTTGTGTCAAACAAGTTACATAGAGACATTGTTATGTAAGTTTGGACTTGAGGATTGCAAACCTATTTCCACTCCCATGGAAACCGGTTTGAAATTGAGTCTTCATGATGCTGGTGATCTTGCCGATGTCACCCTTTACCAAACTATTGCTAGCTGCCTTATTTATGTATGCAACATGAGGCTAGATATTCAATTTGCAGTCTCGCAGGTCAGCAGATTCATGCATAGCCCGGGGTCTAAGCATTGGCAGGCTGTCAAGAGGATTTTTTGCTACTTGAGTGGCACTTTACATCTTGGCTTATTTTATCCCAAAGGAGGGATCATTGCCGCCAGATTTACATGCTTTTTCAAACTCAAATTGGGCTAGTTGTTTTGACACGCGAGTGTCCACAAGTGGTTTTTGTTTCATGCTTGGTAGTTCATGTATCTCATGGTTGATCAAGAAGCAACCTACTATGGACACTTCCAATTGTGAGGTTGAGTACAAGGCAATCTTCACAGCTATGGTTGAGTGAGTATGGCTCAGACACCTTGTGGTTGATTTGGGTGTTGGACAGGACACTGCCAACACTATCTCCACTGACAGTCAGAGCACATTGACAGTTGTGAGGAACCTTGGTTTTCTCGTACAAAGCACATTGAGGTGCATTACCACTATGTCAGGGAGAGGCTCTCAGTAGGAGAGATCAGCTTGGTTTATGTGCCAACACAAGACAACCTTGCAGATCTTTTCACAAAGGCATTGTCTCATGAGAAGTTCAAAGCTTTTCGCAAAGCTTTGGGCTCACTCCCCTTTGTGGAGTTCAGGGCATGGCATGTCCCTATACTCTATGTGCTAGCTCTCATTTATCGCATCACTTTCAGGGGAATTTGTTACCATATACATTTGGTAGTGATGTGTGTGAAGACACTTAGGACCGCCGGGGCATTTTTTCCCTCACTAGGAGGTTTTTTCCCCCGTGCATTGTATGTACAACCATCACTCTAGAGCTATCTATCTTTCCATTACACACTAAGTAATACACTCTTTGTTGTGTGCCTTGAGCTTCCTTCATCTTCTCCAAGCTGTGTGTGTTTCCCTGCAACCCTATTTCCAACAAACCAATCCTGTGATTCCATGAGGGCGAGATACACGCTCTTAGTTTGGGGTTTTTAAAAATGTATGTTCACGTGCCAGTGTCAAGATTTCCACTCGAGCTTGGACTCACAGTCAGGTAAGTACCACCTATTGAGGCGTTCAAGGGCCCTACTTGTCAAAAATCTTTCTGACCCACTGAGACTAAATTCAAAGGCCAATTGATCTGTTCCTTTCCAATAGCCTCTGTTATAGTCCCACAATTGACCTATATGCCTAATACCTTTGTTATTGACCTTTTTGGCCACTTCCCTCCAAAAAAGGGTTGAGAATGACGTCTCCAGCCTTACGTCTCTAGCCTTGGAGAGCCAATAAAGATCATGTTCGGCTAGTCAATGGGCAGACATGTGAGATCTTAGGTGTTGGAGATGTTCAATGTTTCTTTCACGCTGAAAAATGTGAGACATGTTCCCGCAATTACAAAGAGCTTGATCAGCAAAGGTTTACTTGATGATGTTGGCTACGTCACCACTTTTGGACAGAACATGTGGAAGATATCGAAGGGTTCCATGACAGTAGCACATGGAGTAAAGTCTGGAGGACTTTACATGATTTATGTATAAAATGTCTCTAAAAATGTAATCAATGTAACGGAGCAGCGGAACGTTTCTTTGTGGCATAGCCGGTTAGGACATATGTCCAAGAAGGGAATGGAAATCTTGTCTCGTTCTGGTTATTTGCCTGGCTTTTCATTTAATGATTTTGAATTCTGTGAACATTGTCTGTATGGTAAGCAAACACAACAGCCACATAAGCATAGAAGCAGTAGAAGAGATACACAGTTGGCACTTGTTCATAGTGATTTGTGTGGACCTATGCCTAACCTATCTCTAGGGGGAGCTTCTTACTTTATGACATTTATAGATGATTACTCGAGGAAAGTATGGGTTTACTTTCTCAAGCACAAGGATGAAGCGTTTAGTGTTTTCAAAACGTTTGTGACACTTGTGGAGAATCAGAGTGGCAAGAAGCTTAAATGCTTACGCACTGACAATGGTGGAGAGTATGTTTCAAAGGCCTTTCAGGACTTTTGTGAGTCAAAAGGTATAAAACGTGAACTTACTGCTCCTTACAATCCTCCTCAAAATGGTGTTGCTGAGAGGATGAATAGGACCATACAAGAGAAGGTCAGAAGTATGTTGTCTAATGCACAGCTGCCAAATGGGTTTTGGGCTGAAGCTGTATCAACAGCTGTTCATCTTATAAATAGATCTCCTAGCAAGGTTTTGCAGAAGGATTCAGTGCCAGAGATGGTATGGTCAGGCAAAATACCCTCATACAAGCTTCTCAGAGTCTTTGGCTATGAGGCATATACTCATGTTCCAAAGGAATTTAGGAACAAACTTGAGCCAAAGAGTAGAAAGTGCATCTTTCTAGGCTATGGTAATTATGGTGAGATGGGGTACAGACTTTGGGATCCCGAATCCAGAAAGGTTATCCGCAGCAATGATGTTCACTTTAATGAAGCCAAATATCATTCTAAACCAGAGAGGGTTGCGGAGATTAGAAGAGTTGTCTTCCAAGAAGATGGACCTGCACGTGCAAGACAAAATGTCAGGGCTCAAGAGGAGCAAGGACAGAATAGAGTGGAACCACAGGTTGTGGCTGAGCCTAAGCCACCTATTGTGCGTAGATCTGGATGTATCACGCGACCTCTTGATAGGTTTGTTCCATCTATGAACTATGTCATGTTGACTGATTGCAATGAGCCTTCGTGTTACAAGGAAGCAGTGCAAATGAAGGACTCCGAGAATTGGCAATTGGCCATGCAGTCAGAGATGACAACTCTGCATAAAAACCAGACATGGAAGCTAGTTAAATTACCACAGGGCAAAAAGGCTCTACCTTGTAAATGGGTTTACAGGTATAAGATCACCGCTCATGATAGTCAGCCAAAGTACAAAGCAAGGCTTGTTGCCAAGGGCTTTAAGCAAGAACAAGGCATTGACTTTGATGAAGTCTTCTCTTCGGTGGTCAAGATGACTACATTGAGATGCTTTCTTGCATTGGTTGCCATATTAGATTTGGTGTTGCACCAAATGGATGTCAAGACAACGTTCTTGCATGGTGATTTAGATGTGGAAATTTACATGCAGCAGCCAGAAGGGTTTGTTGAGAAAGGCAAGGAAGATTTGGTATGCCAGTTGTTAAAGAGTCTTTATGGCTTAAAACAATCACCGAGGGCATGGTACCATAAGTTTCACAAGTTGATGGTTTTTCAAGGCTACAAACGTAGTGAGTTCGATCACTGTCTATATACAAAGAAGGCTAAGGATGGCAATTGGCTGATCCTTATTTTGTATGTGGATGACATGTTGATTGTTGGCAAGCACCTAGAAGAAATTTCAGCTTTGAAGTCAAAGATGGCAAAATCATTTGACATGAAAGACATGGGTGAGGCAAGTCATATACTTGGTATGCGCATTGAGAGAGGCAGATCAAAGAAGTTGATTTGGTTATCTCAAACAGAGTATATTGACAAGGTTTTGCAATGTTTCAATATGGAGAAGGGAAAGGCATTGAGTGTTCCATTGCCACCATATGCGAAACTTAGCAAACAAGATTGTCCTGTGTCTGAGGAAGAATAGGCTGAAATGGATAAGATTCCATATACGCCTGCAGTGGGTAGTTTGATGTATGCAATGATTGCTACTCACCCAGACATTGCATTTGCAGTGGGAGTAGTAAGTCGATACATGTCAAACCCAAGCAAGAAACATTGGGAGGCAGTGAAAGGAATATTGAGATACGTGAAAGCTACAAAGAGTATGTGTATATGCTATGGGAGTCAGGAGCTAAGTGTAAAGGGTTTTACAAACTCAGATTATGTAGGTGACTTAGACAACCGAAGGTCTACGTCAAGGTATGTCTTTACATTGGCTATTGGAGCAGTATCATGGCGTTCCAGATTACAAGATTGTGTTACTCAGTCTACTACAGAGGCTGAATATGTTGCAGCATCAGAGGCATGCAAAGAATCAATTTGGCTTAATCGACTAGTAACAGATTTGGGAATCAAAGAAGAGATGCCTGTGCTATATTGTGATAGTCAAAGTGCTATACAATTGGCTCACAATCCAGTTTATCACTCAAAGACAAAGCATGTGGATGTGAAGTATCATTTCATCAGGGAAATGCTCGAGGATAAGCAACTTCAGCTTGTCAAAGTTCACACCACAGAAAATCCTGTTGATCTACTTACAAAAGGACTTCCCTCAGAGAGCTTTGCGCATTTTCGCAAGCAGTTAGGTGTAGGGTAGTACATCACTTCTCTGCATCTCTTGTATATTAGCTTGTATAGTAGCTTTTCTCACACTTAAAGTACCACATTGGACTTTAAGTGGGAGGTTGTTGGGGTATAAAGCCCAATGTGGTCGCCCACGTAAGTGGACGGGCTGCCAGGTATGTACACATATTCTTTTGTAAAAACCTAATAAGAACTCACTATGCTCTACACATTACAATAGAGCGAGTTCACCATATCGTCGTGCTCTTCTTCTTGCACTCTCTCTCGCATCGCACTTCCGCTCGTACTCCTTCACCCAAGCCCGCCTTGCTCTACAAGTCTCACAATCGTCTCCCATTTTGTCCATTGCCAGGGCAATTCGTCTTTAGTGTTGTTCTTCTAAAGAAATCTATTTACTGGTTTCAAAAACTCTTTCCAATTGCATTTAGATAGCTTAAGCAACGGACTATTGAAAGTTATATATGGCAGCATAAACGAATTGAAAGGATTCACTCTGCTCGAGAAGGGGAGAAGTAGATACTCACATCTTTGCATCTTAATCTTGACTTGCTCCATAACCCACAGGAACCTCTGCTTGTGAGAAATGTCCACCCCCATAGGGGCTCCTAGATGTCGGAATACCTTCCCATCTCCTCTGTCCACAAAGACGGATCAAACAAGTCGTTCTTAGATGGAGAGATGAATCTAGATTTTCAATACTACACTTTGGCCTTGAGGCTAGGGAAAATGTTTGCACAATTTCCAGAGCCTTCTTGATACCCTCAAGGCAAGCCTGGATCAACATGTTTCATCATTTTTTAGGTTGCATGAACAAATATAATGTTTTACTTTGTCAAGATAGTAAAAGATAAAGGACTTGGGTAATAGACATGTCAAAGATTTAATTGTCAAGGTAATGAGGTATCCATGCCAACAAGGCTAGGGATGACAATGACTGTTAACGATTTTGACAAAATACCAACAACCAAAGCCATGGCTATCGTGAGTCATTGATGCGTTTGTTGGCTGCCTGTTAAACCCAATCTGATTACTATTGTTGTATATGTTGTAGTGATGTGATTGAATACACTTAGGAGTGTTACGGCATTCTTTCCCTCACAAAGAGACTTTTTCTCCCATTCATTGTATATACGCCCATCCTTCTAGGGTTAACGTATCTTTCTATTTTCACACTAAGCAATATACTCTCTATTGTGTGCCTTGACCTTCTTCATCTTCTCCAAGTTGTGTGTGATCCCTGCAACCCTAATTCCAACAATTGGTATCAGAGAAAGTTGCATCCTTCCAGGCATAGTCGTCAGTGTTGTTAGCAACTGTCTGCTCACTTCTCCGATGATGTTGCCAATGCTAGAACGCCCATGCTTTCAACAAGCATGAAACCGTGAGCTCCCTAGCTTGTCACGGTGCATTATGTGCTTAGTCGTGTATGGAATGTAGAGTGCATGGAGCCTAGGTGGTGCCTCCAATGTGTTATCTCCCCCCTTTTGTGCTTTGTGGAGGCCTCTTTATATAGGCCTGAGAGGTGGTTCTTACCTAATGTTCCTTTGCAAATGCCCATTGGTCATTATAGAAAGTCTAGATGCCTCTTTAGTGATAGAGCTAGAGAGGGAGAGAAGGTAGAGATAGAGAGAAGGGAGTGTGAGTGGGAGAGAGAGAGGGTTGAATAAGGAGAGAGAGAGAGAGAGGGTGTAGCTAAGGGAGTGGGTGTGGGAGTGGGGTGACGATAATGGAGGGGCGAGGGGGGATAACGGAGGAGAGGGAGGGAGTGGTGCCAAGGGGAGGTGCGGCGGCCCATTGCCCACGTGCGAGCAAGGGAGGGGAGGTGGTTTTGCGGCAGAAAAAAAAAGGAAAAAGAAAGCATTTTTTGTTGTTTTTACTCTATGCTCCCCGAATGGGGTCGACTCCCGCAGCCTTGGCTCCGAACGTCGGCCATGATCAGTTTCTCTGGGTGGCTAGAGGGCGATGTGGCTAACCCGATGTCAGCAGCATTGGCTCTCCTCTAGCCCCCATCCGAAGCAGCCCGGCTTTGATGTACTCTCCACGACATATTGGTTTTGTTATTCTCTAGTTTTTGGCTTCTACGACACACACCAACACATTCAGCTTTGAGGGCCCATTTCGGAGCAGGTTTTTCCCTCGAGCGTTCTCAGCTCTTGGGCGGTGTTTTCGATCGACAAGTTTACCAAATGATGAGGTAGTGTGTGCTAGTTTCCCAACAATTTTGGCTCATAGCTTGCACAGTCTTTGCAGCACAGCTGATACGGCACATGTACTGCTCATGTACGATTGTGTGGAGCATTCTAGAGAGCTTTTGGAACGGTCTTGTGCAATTTCATGCTTTGTGGATATCGCTTGAGCTAGGTGTACCTTGGAGGTAGTAGGTTTACAGGTTTGCAGTGTTTTTGGACATGTACACATCCATAGGGCCACTCGGTCATGAGTGAGACAATTTGCCAAGCTTTTGGCATTACATGTAGACCATTTGTGGATATGTTTACTAAGACAATGAGTGTCTATCTTTATGCGATTTGGTTTCAAGGGAAACTCAGCTTTCAAGGGAAACTCTGCTAGATTCTTGCCATGGTTTATGCGTATCCGCAGTTTTCTCTTTGATGGTTTAGTGATCGAGTTTACTCCCACTCTGATAGTTATCTGCAGTTTTTTAGCTTGTGGTTTGAGTGGAGTTTTGGCTCATTTTGCAAAGGAAACTCTGATCGGTATTTCTCATCTTCTCGCCATAAAAGTTTGTAGTGTTATGCCATCTTGTACAGTGGTCGATATATTCCCACTTTGACATCGTCTTCACTCTCACTTTGACATGTTTTGTCAGCTTGGACACATTTTGGTGTTCTTACACCCACTCTTGCACGAGTGAGGATTGTGTATGCTTGTGTGGCTACATATAGACATTCACACATTTCACAGGTTGCAAATTTTTGCAAGCAGTTTCTCTTGTGGGATACGTTTTGAGCTATGTTTGCTCTCTACTTGCGTATATGGTTATGCGCTTTACGCTCAGTTGAGCTGTTTGTCCCAATTTATGCTTGCAGATAGCAAATTGTGGAGCTGTTTCATACATATGCGAGCATCAATTTTGATACTATTGGTCATGGTTTTCATGATTGTGTAGTGGTTAAGTGTCTCCAACTTTGTTGCCATTTTGGCATTCACTAATGGCAGCAAACATGTGTGATAGTGAGAGGCGGCGATCTCGTTCTTGCCAATATGTAAGATGTTGGCACATTAGGCGTCGTTGTTTCAGACATATCAGACAACAACGGAGATGTTTGCGTGATGCAGATATGGCTTTGACACATGCTAGAGATATGGTTACAATGGTAGTCTATGCCAGTGCCGATGATGTCATGCTTGCCTCGAGTGTACCTCTTGCAGATATGTCCATGGATAGCACACTTTCTCCATAGTGGTTACTAGATAGAGATGTTGCTTTCCATGTCACACCGCATCATGACTGGTTTAGCACCTTTTTTAGTGGGAGTTTTTGTTGTGTGCACTAGGCCGATGGTTGGGCATTTGACATAGAGGGTACAGGAGATGTTTGCTTGTCATTTCCCAATGGTGCATCATACACGCTACGACATTTGTGCTACGTTCCTTGACTGAGATAGAGCTTGATCTCAGTGAAACATTTAATAGATTTTGGTTGCCAGACACTTCTTAGAGAGGAGTCTTTCTAGATGCATTGTGATTCATTAGTGATTTCCAGAGGAGCCCATAGTGGCTTGGTATATCCTATGCATGTGTCTGAGGTTTGAGACGGCATAGTCTCAATTTTTTTGCTGGCATTCTTTGAGCGAGAGACGAGACGTGTCTCCTTCGCGGGTGAGCTCCACCATGCTCACGAGACAGAGCATTTAGCTATGCAAGACGTGCCAGTAGACTCTATCGAGACATAGATAGAGAGGCAGTGCTCTAGTGAGACACAACAGGTGTTGTCAAAGTTTGTCCATGCAAAGGTAGAGCAGCTCTGCTCCCTAGAGACACAGACAAACATGTCAGACATGAAGTTCTTTGATATGCTCATGCTAGAGGCTTATGAGTTGATACCAGGGCACACGGTTCCGCCTATGGGTGAGAGGGACGTAGCCATCCTAGTGTTAGCGTTGATACATCCATATGTGATGAGTAGTCTTGGTGATGCAGTACATGCACATATTGTAGGGGAGGCGAGGAAATCCATGTTTGCACAAATTTTGTCAACGTTTGGGTGTCTCATGTATAACCTACTAGTATCGAGGCCCGACCTAGTAGCTGCAGTGGGAGCATTTGCAACAGGAATAGTCAATCGCACAGTGACATACACTAGCATGATGTTTTGTTGAGCTTTGTAGAACATCTATAGTTGTCTGCGGGATTTACATGCAGGCTCTAGCGTGGATACGCACACTCACCTAGCACTAGAGACGATATGGCTACATGTAGATCGACTAAGTGAGCCAGTGGGCATAGGATGAGAGAGTCTCTCACCTAGTTTCTTGTACATACTAGTAGTTTAGCTAGTAGGTCTCACTTGTTGGTGCATCGCATTTAAGTGGAAGTTTGTTGGGGTAAAGGTTCTGCACCTTTTCTCGGGGCCGGATTTCCGACCACCCGCCCATTGTGTGTACGTATCCTTATTCATTATATACATATGAACAAGGAGCTCCTCACTCATACGTCTTCTTGAGGTTGCTCCACCCACACTCTCGTGCTCATCCCCTTCCCCACATGCACCGGCACGCACGCATTCATGCACACGCACCCTTACACAGGCATCTATGCTAGGGTGGGCTAAGAGTTAGCTAAGTCAGTTCTCAGACAATCAGACTTCAAGAAATAGATTAGACAAAGACACTGATATTGAAATGGAAATGGAATAGTAACTAGAATGGATGACGTATTGACTGGAAATAGAGTTGTAACTTGATTATATTCAGATCAATACAACTGGGGATAAAGTATAGTATGAGCCAAAGGATTGCTTTTAGCTTATCAACAAAAGAGTAGAAATGCGCAGTGAGCTCCAAGACACTAGACTCAAGAGCATGGTACAATAGCATGTCACTCCCAAAATCCTTGTCCATCAAATGAAGTAATGCCCCCTATTTATAGGTGTCGGAATGGGTCTCTGACTGACTATCCACTATGCAGTTATCACAGTAACTGGCTTGGTAATTACCAGTCCAATCTCTAGTCTGGATTCATGTTTGGGGACTATTCCCATCGTCTACATACCTAATTAAGACCTTGTGCATGATCAAAAATTTGTGTCAATGGAGTAGGATACAAGCCAATATTTAAGTGATTTTGTTGTTTCAAGACAACACGTGCTTGGGCAACATGGAGTGTGCTTATTACACAAATAGGGCAAAGAAGCCCTAGGTTAGTGAAGGCCTCATGAGAAGCCTACATTGGTGACACCTCCACAATACCAAGGACACCATGCATTTCCTTTGACAATTTTCTCACTTATTACACAGATACGGCAAAGAAGCCCTAGGTTAGTAAATGCCTCATGAGAACCTATGTTGGTGACACCTCCTTGGATACCATGCATTTCCTTTGACATATATTAATTTTCTTTTGAGGCAAAGCTTTTCTTAAGCAATTAGCAATTGTTCGCTTACTAAGACCTGCTCATTGTGAATATAATAGCAATTATCATGCAAGATTTTAACTAGAAGTTTGCATGGAAAATTAGTGATGAGGGAGAATGTCCACAAAGATCATTTATGAACATTCTCAACCCTCTGAATGGCCTTGCTTTGTTTTTGGATCAAAAATGTCTATAGTGGAGATATAAAAATGACTAGGGATGTTAATCTACCAAAATTTGCATAATCTCTTTGGATTTTCTTTATTGTGAATGTGAATGATAGGGTTGCTCTAGCCTCTTGACTTAAGATTCTATCAAAGAATGTGTTAAGTGCTTCTCTCACCATGCTCCTTTGTAGAAGGTGGGAACCAGCTTCTAAAATTACCTTGCTTGGGGTTTATCTAGACAAGATACCTAGCAAAGTTATCAACGATTACTTGATACTGTGTGACCATGCATCCAATCAAACCCCAGTGTAGACACCTATAAATAGGACCCACTAATCCCATTTTGGGAATTCTAACTCTTGTATCTCTTGGAACTCTAGATGCACGCTCCTTTAGAGCTTAGGAGCACTCATTGCTAACCCTCGTATCATTGTCTTGCCCAAATTAATCATACTAGAGCATTGTTCTCTGAACTCTTGTACTTTGAAGTACTCTTTCCATTATTAAGGGATCAAAGCACACAATGGTGCATGCATCACACTATAATACATGCTTACATACATATCCAAGGTAGCAAACAGAACTGCACGGGGTCAACTCAACTTGAAGGGTGCAACTTGTACACAATCAAGATTTGAAAACACAATAGGGTGGCATGAATTTTCAGTGTAAGCGAGCTAAATTTTTGGAGGCAATGGGTTTACCTGATGCTTGGTGGTGCTATAATGGAATGGCCGATGATGACAATTTTGCAAGGGAGGAGCCAGCTGCAAGCCACTTACAGCATGAACACATGTCGTCAATTTTGGTGGGAGAAGAGTGGGAGGTGCATCTCTCTTCATAAACAATTAGGGAATGGCATTTAACTCAAGCTACTACATGAATTGAGCATATTAAGAAAAGTGGGAGGTGTAGTCCTCTTCATAACCAATCAATCAATGGTGTTAGACTCAAGTTGTTACATGCACTGATCACATTAAGAAAAGGGAATGCATGCGGATGATATCCTCCTATGCATCCATCCAAAAGAATCTGTAGCTCTTTATTTGCATATTCTCCTATAAGTACATTGAAAAAGACCACATCGCACTCCCACTCTACTCTCGCACATAACCCTACACCCACCCCTGCTCTCTCTCTTTTTCTACACTCTCCATTGTGTACAACACACACACATACATCGTGTAGACTTTCACACGTACTATTATACATATGTATGCGCATGAGCATGCACATACACACAAATCAATGAAACATTTTTATTTTTTTCTAATTTTAACAAAAATTTGTGAAATTAGTAGTAGATCCTGCACTGATCACATTAAGAAAAGGGAATGCATTCGGATGATATCCTCCTATGCATCCATCCAAAAGAATCTGTAGCTCTTTATTTGCATATTCTCCTATAAGTACATTGAAAAAGACCACATCTCACTCCCACTCTACTCTTGCACGTAACCCGACACCCACCCATGCTCTCTCTCTTTTTCTACACTCTCCATTATGTACAACACATAGACATACATTGTGTAGACTTTCACGCGTACTATTATACATATGTATGTATAATAGTACGCGTACTATTATACATATGTATGTATAATGTATGTGCGTGAGCATGCACATACACATAAACCAATGAAACATTATTTTTTTTTTCTAATTTTAACAGTAGTTTGTGAAATTAGTAGTAGATCCAAATGTTCACCGGGTTTTTTCAGTTATTAGTTGAGTTTTTAAACATTCTTGTTGTCTATAATTAAATTTTTGGAAATTATTGTGATTTAAGTTGAAATTCTTTAGGTTAAAATTTTATAAATTAGTACTAGATTTGAGTGTTATGTTGAGATTTTATTATGTAGAATTGTTGTTGTTTAAAATTAAATTTAAAATATTAATATTCAAGATTTAATTTTTGGTTAATTCAATTTATCATAGGGTTTATAACTAAAACTAGTTGTGGATTAATGTTAGGGTTAGTCTAGAATTAGTTCTATAGTGATTAGTTAAAATTAGTTATGAAATAATATTAAATTAATTTAATTTCAAATTAGTTTTAGTTCTAAGTTGTTACTTTAAGCTTTACTTATTGGTTAGCTTATAATTACTTTAGGGTTAATTTAAGCTTCTTTTAGGGTTGTTTGTAGGGTTAATTTAAGCTTCCTTTCAAGTTTATGATTAGGTTGAGCTAGTTTAAAGTTGACTAGTTTTAAACCCTAATTTAAGATTAACTTTAGGGTTTCTTTTAAACTTAGTTTAGAGTTGTTTGTAGAATTAGTTTATGACTAGTGTAGGGTTACTTTTAAAACTGATTAATTTAGGATAGTTTTAGAGTTTCTTTTGAAGCTAGTTTAGGATTGTTTGTAGGATTTGTTTTAGGGTTAATTTAAGCTTCCGTTAGGAATAATTTTATGATCAATTTATAATTAGTTTTGGGTAACTTTTAGGGTTGATTGATTTAGAATGACATTTAACGTTAATTTTAGAGTTTCTTTTATGATTAGTCTATGGTTGCCTATAGGTTAGTTCACAATTAGTTTTGTGATTCTTCACTAGATTCATCTCAAGCGTGAATGAAATGGGCTAACGCCAAATCTTGTTTAGCTAGATTCATCACAAAGAGTGAGTGAAATTACTTCAACATAGTGAGATGATCATGCTTCAGTTTTTTCTTTCAATCGACATCGTTGAATTGCAAATTCCAATAGAAACGAGGTGGAAATTTGCATTGACCTTACCATCAAGTATGAGCTTACACAAATTACTCCAACGTAGTGAGATGATCATGCCTATTTTTTTCTTTCAACCGACGGCATCGTTGAATTGCAAATTCCAACACAAACGATGTGGAAATTCTCAAGGAAATTATAAACATGTAGAATGTGATATCTGAGGGTAAGTGTGCAATTTTCATTTAAGTGTGAGGTTATACTTCAACAAAGGTAGCAAATTGTTAAATTGTTAGTTTAAACGTCTTTGGACATAGGGAGTTGCTCTCCCTAACTCAAAATGTTAAACACAATACCATAAGTTCAGAACGAGGTACTTTGGAATTCAAAATGTGGCTCTCAATCCAATAAGTCATTAAATTTAAACCAATTTCAGTTTAAATTTTTGAGTTTCTTTTTGAATGAAAAGTAACCTTTAAACTAGCACATTAAATTACTATGATGATGTGTAAATTCTAAAATAGAGTGAAATTCTAACTCCAATATTCTAACTAGCACATTAAATTACTATGATGATGTGTAAATTCTAAAATAGAGTGAAATTCTAACTCCAATATTTTAGATTAACTACAATTTAAGATTTTAGATTATAAAAGTTTTATTTGGAAAAAAAATTATAAATACTTTGAGAGGATTTTTAAGACTTCTTTTTAAGCTCACCTATCACATCCTTACAGTCGAGCTTAGTGATAGGTGAGCTTAAAAAGTAAAATTAGGCCTATAATTTAGTACATCAACATTCATAGCAAAACCCTTTCGATCGAAATGTAAGGGCCAAAATTGTTTATATAGAAATATATGACATTGCATCATATAATATGACTATCTAGAAAAGGGGGGGGGGGGGGGGGGGGGGGGGGGGGGGGGGGGGGGGGTGCTATATGAAACGAGTATATCATGTGCATTATATAGATAATATATAATATATAATGCAACATAGACCACCCCCTCGATCAATTTGATTGAGTATTTGCCTTCTATCGCTTTATTCAGCAAATAGATTATGATTTAGAACAATAGAACAATTTATGGTAGGTAAGTAAACACAAATTAAGTGACTGAGAGAATGTAAATTAAGTTGATAGTAAAAAGTAGCGAATGACAAATGTCCAAGAACAATGGCATTGATAATAATGTGCAAGACAATGTAGGGAGAGCCTCACATGTCTCAATGGAATCACCACCATAATTATGATAAGATGCATGTAGTGATCAGCTT
The DNA here is from genome assembly GCF_014529385.1 of Adiantum capillus-veneris. Taxonomy (NCBI): domain Eukaryota; kingdom Viridiplantae; phylum Streptophyta; class Polypodiopsida; order Polypodiales; family Pteridaceae; genus Adiantum; species Adiantum capillus-veneris. The sequence goes on from NC_140952.1 coordinate 102,826,349, forward strand.
GATTTTTTGAGCATTCATCTTTGGTGATCAGGGTCATTGGTTCGAATGTGGCCACGTGACCCGTTGCTAGTCGTTGGTGCTCACTAATGTACTTTCTCATCTCGCATGGGATTCGTGTGATTTGCCATAAAAAAAAGATGCATATAGTGACTACTGTTGGCACAAAAAAAGAGAGGCAAATGTGTAAGATAGGCCTATTGTGTGACAACTCTCCTCTTAGAAGGTAGGCATAAGATAAAAGCGAAGTGCACAGCACTAGATCATAATCAAATGAGCAATCTCCTAAATTAAGTGCACTCTTCTCAACCCATAAGCAAAATTGGTTGTGGTTGGACCTACTGGCAAGTTCTAAATGTGTTGGTTATTAAAGGAGAGAAAGTGTGATGATCCCCATATTAGGAAGACTAAACAAGGGGAGTCACAACACTAAGTCCCACGGGGTATTCAATGAAGCTTGAGAGATGGATCAGCGGTTGTAAGCCAAGCGAGGGAATCTTTAGGAGGATGGATGGACAAAAAAAGGCCACGGTCAATGCCTGCAAGGTGAATTGAACCCACCACCTGCTTGTTGACAGATTGCTGCCCTAACCACACGGCACGTAGCTTTTGATGGCATCTATACAAAAACACACCCTTATATGTGAACACAAACGAGAAAAAATAAACTCAACGGAAAAAAGTAAACTCGAACAAAGTGACGATGCAGTTGTTTTTGGATTTCGAGCCCTGCTTGCGCATCGTCGATCCCATGGCTTGGGCTTCATTAAGGACCCTTGTGGTCTTTAGTGCTGAGGCAAGGGGAGGTAGGTTGCACTTGAGAAGACTCTGCACTAGTTGATCCACCTTTAATCTAAGAAGATGAATAATATGCCTCGATCAAAAAGTAGAAGCCAAACCACGAGGATGTAGATTGAAGAAAGAGTTTGCATTGAGCGCTCTCTCTCTCTCTCTCTCTCTCTCTCTCTCTCTCTCTCTCTCTCCAAACAACGCAAGACTAGTCACACAAACCTCTAATTAATGTATAATTTGCTTTCATTGTTCGTAGCTTTAAGCACACATACAGTAACCACTATGACCTTCCCCTTAACCCAAGGGAAAATTCGGGGGTAAAAGATAATTTGATACAAAAGTAGGTAGTAAAAAATGTCAATTTTTTCATCAATAATCTAAGGTAGAGATTCCAAAACACTTTTTGGCGTGCCCAAAGGGCTAAGGCCATAGTGGTGTATTCCCTTTTTTCTATGAAAAATGTCACATGTATTTTAAAAATAAAAGTAAGAAATAAAAAATAACCTATATGGTTTTGAGTGGCTCTTGAGAGGATAGGTTCATTAGATTGGGTGTCTTTTGAGTGGTTCTAGAGATTAAAGGTTAGGTGGCTGGTCAAGAGGTTTTTGCAAGCCGGAAGCCTTAAGTGAGGTTGGTGGGAGACCATATAATGAGTGGATGCATTTTATTCTTCCCTCTTTTGGAGTGGAGACTCCTTGAGCTCCGTGGATGGAGCTCTCATTAGGTGTAGGTATAATGAAACCCTAGTAGGGAATGGGAGTGGGTAGGGTGTAGCAAGGTGCGTTCAAGCCCGCCGGCCCATGGCGGTTCTTGGTCCTATGTGGGTGTTGTGCATGGGCTGCCTCTGCGCGCTCTTGTGTTGCTCTGCTCTGTCGTCCTACTCGTCGGCTTGTGGCGGTTCTGGGCCGCGCTTGTGCTCTGCTGTCCTACTTCCTACATGAAGGCATGGTGGCACTTCTTCCTGCTTGTCGGCTTGTGGCGGTTCTGGCCCGCGCTTGTGCTCTGCTGTCCTGCTTCTTACATGCGTTTGTTGAGAGAAGGGTGGCTTGTATGTTAGTGTGGTTCCTCTCGTTGGTCTATGGCGTTGTTGGGCGTGATTCGGTGCCCTACCTCTCTGCGGCCTTGTGTTGCTGTGGTTTGTCGTCCTGCTCGCCAATCTATGGCGGATCTAGGCCGCGCTTATGCTCTGCTGTTCTTCTCTACGGGTGTCTCGTGTTCCTGGTTCGATGGTCTATGGTGGATTCGGGTCGTGCCTTGGTGCTGTGTTGCATCTCAGGGTTGTGCTGCTCTGTTTGCTCGTCCCCTTCGCCGATCTGAAGCGGATCTTGAAGACGTGGTGCCATGCTACTCTGTGCATCGGGGTTGTGCTGCTTTGTTTGGATGTCCCCTTCGCCGATCTGTGACGGACCTTGGATGCCCATCTATTGTGTTGCTCCTGTTTTCGGTGTGGTTGTGCTGCATTATCGTCCTCTCCGTCGGTCTGTGGTGGATCGGGCCGTTCTGTTGTGTAGCTCTGCTGCGGTGTACTGCGCTGCTCTGTTGTGTCGTCCCGCCTGCCAGTCTATGGCGGTTCGGTGTCATGTTCGGCTTGTCGATGGCATCTCTATGTTAGCTTTTGGTATGCATTAAAGAGAAGTTTTATCTACTTTTATTTGTTGCTTTAATTTCATTGGATCTTTTATTTACTGTTTTGCTCTCGTCTTTGATGATTCTTGCAGGGTGGTACGCAGCCATTGACGGGATCAGATGGTTTGCTTGGCTGATTATATGCGGAGGTCGAGCACAATATTTTCTCGGGCTGAATATTTTGAAGATTTTAGATCTAATTTGTATGGTGTTGATGGAGTTTATTAATGTGTAATGTTTCCGAAGTTGTTTATTTCTCGAAGCTTGTCTATTTTGTTGATAAATTTTGTGCTTTGGTTTGCTATAGAAAATGTATTTTGGTATTGTGTCAAGGTACTCTTAATTCAAGACGATTAGCTCCACATTCTATGATGCAATCTTGGTCCATGATTTAATCCTATTGATGGATTATTTGGATTGGCTGAGTACGTGGTTAGGGTTGTTATGGAATTGATATTTTATTATTTATTGCACCTCACAGGTGGAAAGACTGGACCCAGCTTGGCCTATGCGAATGGATGTGTATATCATTTACATTTTATTATTCAAGTGCTCTTTTATGAGCTTTGGCCATTTATGACTGGCCGGCCAGTTTGTAACCAATTTGACCATTCAAGAAATCTATAAAACAAATACGTGCAAGAGGGAAATGGTCACTCTTGCGCGGGGGGAGATTGCACCCAGTGTTTGTGTTATTCTCCTCCCTTTCCCTTCTCTCTCACCGTGCCAGCATAGCACTCCACTCTAGGAGGTGCGTCTACACGTGCTATCTTGCTCTATTCCGCTCTCTATCTCTCTCTGTTTGCATGCGTCGTGGTTATGTGCTAGCGAGTCGGCAGGTACGTAGATTTAGTCGTTTATTTCTTGCTATGTGCTATTTTGGAGTATTTTGCAGGGCATCCACACCTTCTGTCTGTAGCAGTGGTATCAGAGCGAGATAGCACGTGCAGACGCACCTCCTAGAGTGGAGTGCTATGCTGGCACAGCGAGAGAGAAGGGAAAGGGAGGAGAATAACACAAACACTGGGTGCAATCTCCCCCCGTGCAAGAGTGACCATTTCCCTCTTGCACATATTTGTTTTATAGATTTCTTGAATGGTCAAATTGGTTACAAACTGGCCGGCCAGTCATAAATGGCCAAAGCTCATAAAAGAGCACTTGAATAATAAAATGTAAATGATATACAAATCCATTCGCATAGGCCAAGCTGGGTCCAGTCTTTTCCACCTGTGAGCTGCAATAAATAATAAAATATCAATTCCATAACAAGGGTTTGGGGACAATCGACATTGAAAATTTATGGCTCCGTGACTATTTTTTTAATGTAAGAAAATAAAGAAAATAATTTAACTTTGAATATTATATTGAATGATCTCATGGTTCATTGTTTATATTGTAAAGTAAGAATGGAAATAAATCCGTTTTGATGTGTTGATTTAGAATGATTTACCTCAAATCTTTATAAAGTTTTAAGTTACTAGTTTCTCTTCTTTAGTTACCCTAATTTACTTTTAGTTGTAGCTCTCATTTCATTTGCATTCTTGCACCTCTCTACTCCTCTCTCCTCTCTCTAATAATAGTTGAGTTTATTTTCATTTATGTTTGTAGATTTTATATTGTCGCAAAAGTCGAGGTAGAGTTAATGAAAAGAGGAGCCTTTTCTCTTTGTCTCTCTCTATGTAGTGTACAGGTCGTGACCCAATATTATATAATGACAGATGATAATAAATGTAAAAATCTGCATTTACTACCAAACATTGAGTGAAACTTTCAAAGTATCTATCTTGAAGTACTCAAGATTATGCATCAAGTTTCTCTCTTTAGTTGTAAGTATATAAAAGCTAAAGGTATGTGAAGAACCATCACGTTTTACAAGCTTCCCTATTCTGAGATCACTCTTGCTGAGAATTATACTCCCTCTATAGTACAGTATCCTAAACTTTACAGCCACATCTTTTATCAAAGCAATAGCAATACTCTTTATTGTTGGGCCCTATGGATTCGAATATGGATGGTAATATACCTTTGCATTTCGTTTCCTCTTTTGTTGCCTAAGAGTCTTGTTGTCTTGCTTGTCTTGAATTTGCTCTTGATTATAGATGCTTTCACAACAAATTCAAGCAATGACTACTTCGAAACTTTAAGTGCAGCTCCTCGTAGTGAAAACTTGCACGAAGTTGTGTCTGAAAGTGGGGGCCTTGGATCGTCAGTAGTTTAGTGAATTCTCCAAACTCACCATTTAAAAATCTTAGCTCCAAAGCCAAGTTCAAGAAAACGTCTCCAAAATCTGTTCAAAAGGCCCTTAGTATTGCAAGAGGGATGGCCTCTGTGAGAGGTTAGCTTTGTTTCCAGTTTCTGTGGCTTATGAATGTGTAATTGATAATAATAGTATCGTGTGCAATGTGCTGTAGGGCAAACACCGCTTAGCTCTACTGGGATTGCCACTCCCTCCACCGGTGTGAGTCGTTCGTTGGGCTTGGCATCTATTAAAGAAGAGCCAAGACCTATAGTTGATTCCTTTGGATCTCAATTGGCATTGAGTCAATGTACACCTAACCTTCTTATATCTGAACTTTTTGATGCTATTAACTACCGTTTTGTCTTTGTTGGCGAGGTGCTCGCAAAGTATGGCACATATAAAATCCAAAAAGAAAATTACAGCATATTTTTGAAGGCTGATCTTGTGGACAAGGTTGCACATCATACTATCACTTTTGTTGTGGCAGAAATTATATAGAACAGTTTTTCAACACATTTAGTGGCACTAGATTTATTGTTGCCGATGTTGATAGAGCAACGATAAGCTTCTATATGCAGCTCTAAGTCCTCTTTATAGTGTTTTGACTCCTAGTTATTGCTGCAGCTTTTGTTTGTGCCCTCTCGAAAGGCTGACTTTTATAACATTTCCAATGAAGTCAAAGAGAATGGATTTTATGATTGTGTGTCTCACAACATAAATGTCTTCAAACAATTCTCCAACACATTGTCTGTCGTGGACTACACTATTCTGCTGCCATTGCCCTCTCAATTGAAGTTGCTTTTCAAAGATATCCGTGTTAAGCAAATTGCCAACATGAGATTTGGAAAAACGGTGAGTTCTTATTCGTAGGTTGTTTACATTGCTTGTGCATTGTGTGATCTTTTTAGGTTAATTTCAGGTGTTCGGTTCTCTTAAGGTTATTAACATCAACAACGTTGGATTGGAGTATTTATGTGGAGTTTGCAAATCTGCCCAAGTCAGTCGTCAAAGCTCAAATCCTCATTGTTTCGCTTGTAACAAAGTTGTTGAAATTTGGAAAGTTCCTACTCTTCAAGCAAAGCTGGTTCCTCGTGATGGTAAAGATATTTTCGTCACCTTGCACGGGAAGATTGTTGACCAAGTCCTTCGCATACCCTCTTCTTTTTTGCACTTGTATGAAACTGATCTAGTGAGTTTGAAAGCTTCCTTGGTGGGAATGAAGAGAGCTGGACATTTCTCAATTGATGCAAAGGGGTATGTAACACGCTTTAAATCCGAATAGGAAGATACTAGCTTTGCTAATGTGCCTTGCACTTCTCTAGGAAGGTCATATTTTGTTGAATATCCTTTTGTATCTAGGCATTATGGCGGGATTATCTCTTGGCAATAAAACTATTTTTGGTATAAATGGCATCCAGTGTTCAATCGACTCAACTTTTTGGAAGAAATCTTCTTGTAATCAAGATGTTTTAAGGGCATTGTTGTTTGTATGTGGTGTAGATATCTCTATCAATTCACTAGAAAATATTATGTCCAAGCATATTGTTGCAAAAATTTGTTCTCAAGACTTAGAGATCTCAAGTTTGTGACTAAAATTGTGGAATGATGAGCGTGTCGCTTGTAATGTTGACGATAAAACTCTTGAATCTTTAGTTTGCCAAACGTATGGGTACAAGAACAAATTCTGTTTTGCTTTCAATCAATTTGATCACTCTAGCTTGCCCTGTCTTGGAGTTTCAATGTATTGTTCATGTGTTTCAAGAACAAAATCATCAACATTCCTTCAATGCTAATCCTTGTGTTGCATCTTCTTCCTCCTCTCGTGGCTTGTTGGTCTTTATTTGTCAAGGTGGATTGTTTGTTTTTCCACAATCAGCTACGATCGAGAAACGTAAGCATTGCTCTTAGCCTAAAGATCTTGCCGGTAGATTGCTTGATGTTGTGAAGACTTTTCCAAATGAAACAGCATCGCATATAGCTTCTCAATTTCAAACACAAGTCTGTTCTTCTTACACTTTGAAACAAATTCAAAACAAAGTTTACTCAATATGGAAAATGTTGCATGAAGACAATGTTGTTCCTCAATCAAATAAGAGATCTAAGAAACGAAAATATGTAGTGGAAATACAAGACACTCCTGCATATGCATGTTTAAGTTGTGGTAGTCTTGTGTTCCAAAAGAATTTGCATTGTTTTGACCCTACTCGAAGCGTCTCTTCTTCAAACCTTGACAGGATTGCAAACATTTAACTCTGTTGTAGACAAAAGAGTTTGTTTCTCTTGCAAGCAAAGCTTAAAAGCTCAAAGAAAGCCGCTCTTTTGTATTTATCCACATTCTCTGCTCAATGAAAGTATTGCAAGCATTGCATTGTTAAATGCAATTGAGAAACGTCTTGTATCACTTCGCATTCCTTTCACTCAAATACAAGAGCTGAATTATGAGGGTCAGTTTGGGCTGCGAGGGAGTGTTGTTAATGTCATGGCATACTTAACAAGAATTTAAGCAATCTTGCCGCGTTTTAGTAGTGAGCACGCTACAATCCTTGTCGAGATTAAGCGTAAACTTGAGTATGCCCATGCATACCTTAGTGGTGGTGTACGTCCCTTTTATGTGCTCCAAGCATTGAAAGACTTGATTGGAACCCCTTTATACATAGAGCACAAAGCCTCCATTAATGAAGCTTGGGTTTCTAGTTTTCACATGAGTCCAGATGTAGTGTTGCATGAAGAAGATGAGGTTGATGAGTTGGTGAATGAGCATTCAGACACCCTTGTCCATGGCATCTATTCTTCACAACAAGTCATCGATCATAGTGCACATGTCCATAGCGTTGCACCTTGTGAAGGATTTTTCCCTTTGAGCTTATTCGATGATACCGATTGTGAGGAATTATCATTTCCAGCTTTGTTCTTTGGAAAAAGAAGAGCCTACGCAGACCTTGCGAAAAAAAATTACTTGAAGGTGGCGCAATGGGAACTAAAAAACAAAGATAGACGCTTCACCTTGGATATTGAAAATTTGTTCTTCAAAGTGATGAAGATTATCATCGGCAAGGTGCTTGGCTCTATATGGGTACATCTATGCAAGGGAAATTTTCAAGGCAAGCAACTATGCGCAAAATATGTTCAAAACAACACTAACATTGAGCGAATACTATAATCCCAACTAGGATATCATGACTTTGAACTTTACGAACGTCATCGGATTACAAGGCCAAACTCAAGTGTAATGTCTTCGCCATGATTCGACAAATAGATCAGCCTACCTTTTTTGTCACTCTATCGTGTGCAGAGCAAAGATGGAAGCCATTGCACGAATGTTTTGCTACGCTTAATCCACAAATCAACGAATCTAATTTCCAATCTAGTGCACACTATATCCGCGCATTGGGTCGTGCGGATCCTATCACTACAGCTCAATACTATGTCCATAGATTCAACAGAGTGTTAATACTATCATCCCAACTAGGATATCATGACTTTGAACTTTGCGAACGTCATCGGATTACAAGGCCAAACTCAAGTGTAATGTCTTTGCCATGATTTGACAAATAGGTCAGCCTACCTTTTTTTTCACTCTATCGTGTGCAGAGCAAAGATGGAAGCCATTGCACGAATGTCTTGCTACGCTTAATCCACAAATCAACGAATCTAATTTCCAATCTAGTGCACACTATATCTGTGCATTGGGTCGTGTGGATCCTATCACTATAGCTTGATACTATGTCCATAGATTCAATGCATTCAAGAAAGAGTTGAAACAAAATTCAAAAATACTTGGCCAAATCATGGTTTTTTTTTTTGTCACTGAATTTCAGCATAGGGGAAGCCAACATGACCATGGATTAATTTGGATTGATAATTCTCCAAAGCTTGGGATTTCTGATGATAAAGAAGTGATTGCTTTTGTTGATAAATACATCTCAAGTAACAAAGATGAATTGGGTGTTGACCTACAAAAAGTACAAATCCATTCCCATCGAAGAACATGCAAGAAGCATTGCCGTTTCGGATTTCCAAGACCGCCTGCATGGCAAACGACTGTCTTGCGCACAATACAACCAAGTGAAGAAAGGAAATCCATGCTTCTTGCAAATAAGAAACAACTCGAAAGCCAACTTGCAGCTTTACCACATTGCCCTGAAATGAGTTTTGATGATTGGTTATCCTCTTTAAGCATGGATGAAGACATGTACCTTGAGACACTCTCAATATCGCTCTCAAAACCAACACTTTTGCTCAAAAGACAACCAAAAGATATATACACAAACAATTTCAACAAAACACTATGCACATTGTGGGATGGCAATCTTGATATTCAGTTTATTTTCAACCCTCATGGAGCTGCTGCATACTGCACATCATACATGACAAAAACAGATTCGACCACAAGCAAAGGAATCAACAAAATCCTTGACAAATGCAAGAAAGAGAGTCTTCCCACAATGGAGCATCTTAAGAAAATTGGAGGTGCCTTGATCAATGCTCAAGAAATCACAGCTCAAGAAGCAACATACATTTCACTATCGCTTCCATTGCATATCACAAGCAGACAATTTATCTTCATCAATGCAAACTTCCAAACCCAAAGAACACTATTGTTAAAGAGGAAGACTTCCTTGCAAACACTTCATCCTGATGACACAAACATATTCTTTGATGATCTTGTAACAAAGTATACAAAAAGACCAGCTAGCATAGGAAATCTTTGCTTGGCAGAGTATGCAAGCAACTACACTATCTCACAAGGGACACACCACAAGTGCAAGAAGCCTCGTATCATCAGATATACAAACTTCAACAAGGAGATCGACAGCGAGAGACATTACCACCAACTATGTCTACTGTTTCTGCCATTCACAAGTGATGAATACACGTTCGATGCTTTGACATCAACTTGGAGGGAGAGAATGAGTCTAATATTGCTACAATTGTACAAAACATGGAGCCTTTCATAAAACTAGAAATCAACAATCAAGAATCATCAACATCATGCTCAATCTCCTCACAAGAAACTCAACAAGAACGGTTCACTTATGAGCTTGATCTCAACCTACCAAGCACAAGGCATCATACCACTCAACTACCAACATTATCGAGATTCCTTGGCATGCCAAATGAAGAATATCACTCAATTGTCATGAGTTTGAATATAGAGCAAAGACATCTTTATGATGATATCATGACACGAAAGAGAGTATATCCTAATGACAAAATCCACCCTTTTTTAATAGGGGGCGTTGGAACAGGAAAAACCTTTACTTTGCGTGCAATCGTCCAAGGCCTAGTCCGACACTATGCACCTTCGATAGAAGGAAACATTGAACTTCCAACAACATTGTTGATTGCGTATACAGGCAAAGCAATATTCAACCTTGGTGGCACAACAATTCACTTTGCATTGAGCCTTCCATTGATGCTAACTGAGATGGTCCCTTTTTCCAATGACACTCTCAATGACCTATCCCAAACACACGCAAACCTCAAACTAGTTGTCTTTGACGAGGCTTCCTTAATAGGTAACAGACTGCTGCGTATTATTGACACAAGACTCTGATCTTAATGCACAAACACAACGAATCCTTCGGTGGTCTAGACGTTATCTTCTGTGGTGATCTTTGCCAGTCAAGCCCTGTCCGCGATCGATGGATATTCAACGACACAAACAATACACTTGACATCCTCACACCATCAAGCTGGAACACACATTTCACATGCACTGAGCTAACAACACTAATGCGCCAATCAAATGAACTGCTTATAGAGGTCTTAAATAGGATACGTGTTGCAGAGCAAACACAAAGAGACTTGGCATTTATCAATGACACATTTGGAAACAACAACTTCGACATTTTTACAACACCTCATCTTTTCTTCACAAATAAACTAAAGTCCAACCACAACCAAACGGTCTTTGAAAACTTGCAAGAGACACCATACATCATCAAGGCTTATGACAAATTCCACAAAACATGCTCAAAGAACCTAGTCATTCCAAACAACCCTCAAGTACTGTTGGACTATCCTCCATCCTTGAGCTAAAGCCAGGAATGATAGTCGAGCTTTGTGCTAGCAATATCAACGTGCTTGATGGTTTGGTGAATGGTGCGGATGGAATCTTCCAAACAACAAACAACAGAGCACAATCATTGATAGCTTGGGTGGAGTTCTTCGATACCTCAATTGGGAGAAGACAACGATCCCAAAATGCACATCTCTACCATGGAAACATAAACAAACAATGGACATTAATACTTCAAGTCACGAAAGAGTTTCAAGTAGGCAATAACCCACTCAACTTGGTCTCAAGAACACAACTCCCAATACAACCAGCGAACGCACGCACAATCCATAGATCCCAAGGCTTGACAATGACAATAGTCGCATTTGACCCTACTGGGATCCAATCTCATGGCTTGGTCTACACAGCTTTGTCACGTATCAAAGACCCTACAAATCTGCATATTCTTAGTCCCATTCTCAAGAGCCATATCAAAACTGACCCTATAGTCTTGAAAGAAATCAAATGCCTTCGAACGAATGCTAGGTGGTCCTACTTGAATGAGCCCCTGGTTGCAATTGCGCAAACACACCATATTTTTGCATCATTAAACATCGTCTCAATCAAAAAACACATTGACCACATCAAGGGCGACCCAAACTTCATGTCATCCAGTATCTTGTGCTTCCAAGAAACAAAAGAAAAGAAAAGTACGAACCCCCTGACACCAAACTTTGAGCATATTCAACATTATAATGGTTATGGTGTATCTATATTCCACCATCCAAACATTCAATCCATATCTCAAAAAACTATCTCAAGAGCATGACTTGAAATAATCGATGCAGCTTTCTCTTTCAGAAATCAAACTTCAACTCATATCCATGTCATGAATGTATACAAATCACCCAAGACACCAATAAAGACACTTCTTTTAGAACTCCAGCACTTGATACAAGAAAACGATAAAAAGAAAACTTGAGCATCATACTAGGAGACTTCAACATCGATATCGGCACCACAAACACCCAATACCAACATTTGGAATCTCTACTTCGTTCGGAGAACTATCGGCAGCAAATCAAAGAAACAACAACCATCTATAATTCAGTGCTAGACCATATTTGGGAGAGAAGCCAACAACCTCACTACATTTGTGGCACAAGATTTTGCTTTTGGTCAGATCATTCAATCACATATATACTGATTCCAAAATAAATAGACCAAAGATCATTGGAGGGGACACCTCCCCTCCCTTCCCCCCCCCACCAACCCATCAAAGCAAAGGAAATCTACATTCATGCCATCCAACTACCTCCCTTGATGTATATCAACTCATCCCACCATATGTATCAAACACAAATTTTGTAACCTACAACCATTTTGTCAACATAGTTTTTTCCCTTGCTCGATCTCGAACTTGAGCATGCGTGTACGGCAATTACTTCATCTCTAAAATGTTTGTCTTCCAAAGCAGCTGTTACTAGATTCAATGGATTGCCACCTGCCTCTCTTTCTCGATTAATTTTCACTTTCCATTTTCTGTTAGCAAAACAAATTCCTATGGCAGGCCTCGTGATTTTATCACTTTTTTCCCTCTTGTTTTAGTTCATACTATTTTTAAAATTTAGATAAGAACAATTTTTCCTTTTGAATAGTCTATTATATGCATTGGCTTTTGTAATTTCTATTCAACACGCCTTCTCTTTGTCTGTCACTCTCCAGTTTGTGTGTATCCCATTCCAAGCTCATTCTCTCTCTCTCTCTCTCTCTCTCTCTCTCTCTCTCTCTCTCTCTCTCTCTCTCTCTCTCTCTCTCTCTCTTTCTCTCTCTCTCTCTCTCTCTCCTTCCTTTGTCTATGTACGCCATTCCTAGCTGTGTGTGTGTGAGTGCACGCGCATGTGTGCATTGCAAGTCACTCTATTGATAGTGTGAAAATATCGCATCATCATCTCTCTCTCTCTCTCTCTCTCTCTCTCTCTCTCTCTCTCTCTCTCTCTCTCTCTCTCTCTCTCTCTCTACATGTTAGTTACCACCAGTGACAACCTTGCAAGGGTTGCACACAAGAGGCTCATCTAGCCGAGTCACTAAAATGTTGGCCTTGTCGATTGTACAAATAGACAAGAAGTAATCTTTGACCACCAAGATTTAGGCCATGCGGCTTAATTGGGAATGTAAAAAAAATGCAACGCATTGTATTTATGGGGGGAGGGGGGACAAGGGGATCAACAACACTAGGAGTTCACATGAATCTAAAGGTGATTCAAATGTAGACAAAAGGTGACGTTGTGCTACAAATGGAGCGGTGTCCCTACAAAATATCGGAGAAAAATGTATTGAAAACCATAAAACCGATAAACATGCATACCTCACAAATCTCATAGCACATAATTGACGATGTACGCGAATAGAGAGAGAGAGAGAGAGAGAGAGAGAGAGAGAGAGAGAGAGAGAGAGAGAGAGAGAGAGAGAGAGAGAGAGAGAGAGAGAGAGAGAGAGCACGTACATGCGCAACTCCTAGAGCGGAGTGTTACACCAACACGACGAGAGAGAAGAGAGGAGAGGCGAGAAGAATAACACAGACACATGGTCCAGTCTCCCCCCGTGTCATAAAATCTAAATCTAACCAACCCAAATGATTTTCTCATATTAAACTGATCATTTAATGTGGGAGAATAATTGGGAACAAGGGTTAAAATATAGACATGTGCTTACGGGTCTATCTCAACACAGGGCCAATGGTAAAGGGGTCCAAATGAGAGATGATCTGTCAAAGAGAAAGATTTAGCTAATGGGGCTTAAAGACCTTAGGGCTAGCTTCATTAAAGACCTCCAATGGTTAGTGTTAAAAGTCCTTTGACCTTAGGTAAGCTAGGGATGTGCTTGAGGTGGGAACGCGGCCCAAGATTGAGGTGCTTGTCGTGCTTGTCGACTAAGGTGCTCGAGGTGCTTGTTGTGCTCGTTGACTAAGGTGCTTGAGGTTCTTAATGACTAAGGTGCTTGAGGGGGTAAGGTGTTCAAAAGTCAATGCATATCCCTACACAAGGGGGAGCGAGCCCGCGTTTTAGGAGCTATAGAGAGAACACACACACCCTCACACAAGGTAAGCTTGGTACAAAGAAAGCATCTAGGACACTTGTCAACCTTCTCTCCATATTTCCCTCATGGTGTGCGTACCATGCTTGCTTGATATGCACTCTGCATGTGATTGGCTAGGCTTGCAGGGGTTCAATGAGCTTCCATGTTGAGCTAGAAGAGGGGGTCGACCAAAGCAAGAGAAGGGGGCTATCTTGGGGGGGCATACTCTCCCACACACACACACACACACACACACACACACACACACACACACACACACACACACACACACACACACACACACACACACTCATTCTGTGAGTTGCAAGTGCAAGAGCTCCATATCCTTCTCCAAGCCAGTAGATAAGTTGAGAGCCTACACCAACACTCTTGGCTATGGAATGCAAATCCAACCAAGAGCCATGCTCCAATGCTTAAGCTTGTCATCTTCTCCATCTTCATTACTATGCTATTATATATGCTAGCAAGAAGAGTGATGATAAGTGAGGAACTATTTTTTTCTCCTATGAATGTTTCTTCTTCCTCTTCCCTACCCTCATTCCCCACTAGCTCTCTCCACCTTTAAAGGTGTTTGAGGCCTTGGGATTGAGGCTAGGGATGGTTAATGATTTTTACAAAGTCTATGCTATGCTCGTGATGCATGAAGCTTTCCATCTTCATTGCATCACCTAGGTCACAAGGAACACAAAGATTGTATTGTACCAATCTTTCTTGATGGGAGAATCTATAATACAAAATCTTATTGGAGGGGGGACCGACTCCACATAAATCCGGTCCTCAATTGTTGTCAAGTTCTCTAAACTCTCTCTCTTGCAAAAGTATCGTTCATGCCAAGTTAATTAAGTATTATGGTTAAGTTTCTACCGCTAAATAAGTTCACCCTTTATGTTCTCAAAGTAGTCTCACAAAAATCCTCACTCTAATTCTCCTAATTCCTCTATTCTCAAAGTTCATAGGCCTTTTCCATTACACCCCGTACAAGAGTGAGTATTTACTTATAGATTTCTGAATGCTCAAAGTGAGTACAAACTGGTCGGTCGGACATAAATGGCCAAAGCTCATAAAGAGCACTAAAATCATAAATTGTACATAAACTATATATCCTTTTGCATAGTCCACTAATTGCTGATGCTTTTGCCACTTGTCAGTTGCAATAAGTAGGTAATTATCAATTCCATTACATACCTCTCCGTTAGAAAGCAGCTTCCTCAATTTCAAAGATAAAAATCAGCAACCCCTACTTGTAAAAAACAATGATTAGAAATTTGTGTCAAACCTGTCACATAGTAAAATAAAATTTAATGAAACCAAAGAACAGTACTTATGCTAGTCGTCATCCATATATTGCATATTCTAGTATCCCATACCACTAGAATAAGCAAAATATATCATACCTTGATGAATCAGGATATCATTGGTCACACTCATCATATAGTAAATCAATTCTCATCAATCTCAAATTCAATTTCATAAACGCTGTTGCGAGAGAAAATCATCGTATACCGAATACAAATCCATTATCAAATCCAAATATAATCCAAATCCAATATCTGCCAACATATACCCGGGTAACAAAATCATACTAAGGACAGTGGTGGCCAACCACCACTGTAGCATGATCCTGTGATTCGGTGTTGCCTAAATCAGCAAATCTACACCAATAAGACATGCTGCCTAAATTGGTGAATCTGCACTAATGCTATCTAAATCGACGAATCTGCATTTAGTATTGTTTATAAATCATGAATTGGTAGTTTGTTGTTGTGTTGCCTAAATCGGTGGATGTGCATGGACAAGTGGTGTTGCCTAAATCGAAGAATCTACACTAGGATGAGCATTGACACATTGCCTAGAGTGTGCATGTGACCAATGGACCATACAAGACATAAAAGAGAAAAATGTTTACTATTTGTTTGACACCACTTTGGAGTATACCAAATCACTTACAAACTGTTTGTTCATTAATGCAAAGTATTGTAGCTCATGGGAGTATCTACATAGCTTAATGTCAAATGTTCTCATTAAAAACTCCATTTAGTGCAGAGTTCAAGCCACCATATGAGAAATGGCTAGGTTCATAGCTTGAAAAATAAGAAAGCAATGGATGACATACCTAGATTGTACACTTCATTTGAAAATATATATACCAGTGTGTGCGTGTGGAGAGAGACACAAGTAAGCAAAAGCTACAACTATTAAATTTACACCAAAGTATAGTTAACAAATCCAAAATGTGTTAAGGTTGTGTTAATAATTAGCCATGAAATAAAAGAATATTCCACCTATCTAGAATTTGATTCCATATAAGTGTTTGATTGCACATTTAGAAAGTACAATCTTGGCACCTTGACTTGACAATGGCAATGTTAAAATTAAATTATACTGGAAGAAAAATAAAAAGCTATCCATAGCCTTGCTGAAACTGAAATGTGAAACAACTTAGTGAGAAGAAAAACTCTGCAGTTCTAACTTAATAGCATAGATAAAGTAAAGTCACAAACAAAAAATGTAGGAACAAGATCCGATTTGAGTGTATAGCTCAATGTCAGAGTCAAAATTACACTATATACTTGCAGACATCTATTATAATTAGCCTTGGATCGATTGCAAAGTGAGATGGAATTGATATATTGTTGTTTGTTTTGTTCGAATAAATGAAGCGGTCCTCTTGATATTGCAAATTGTTGTCTCTAAAATGCTTAATGTATTTAAAATAAAAAATATATGTTATTTTTTAAATTGTTTAAAGGGCATTGACTAGTGTTTACTCATCATGTAAGGCCATACTATAAACAACAGATAAAAACCAACGCAAAATTAATTCGATCGTAATAGCTGCTCTTTCCTAGAAGTCTCCATTTATGACATGCATTTTCAGTTAGACATAAAATTATGTAAGAAAATCTAGGTTTTTTGAGCATCAAGAGAATGCCTAGCAAAACGACATACTTAAGCTTCTCGTTTAAACTTGTAGTAGGTATTCTGGGAGTCTGTAACTTGTACAAATTACCTAAACTAAGCTAAGCAATATTGCCTTAAGAGTCAGATAATGTAGACCACACGAGGTATAGCCCTATCATTCAAAATTAGGGCGAAGTAAATGTCTTAAGGCTAGGTTCAGACTAGGCGGCGGAAGAGAAATGCGAAGGGGCATCAATGCTTCATGGCAAAAATTGATTGGTTGGAGTTGAGGCATCCTTCCGCCAGGCCCTCCATTTTTCTTCCGACAAAACCCCCCCCCCCCCCCCCCCCCCCCCCCCCCCCCCCCCCCCCTCGGAAGAGTTGATGGCCTCTCTCTGCCCCCTTCACTTTTTCATTGTTCCTCCTCCTCACTGTTCACACTAGGCGGCGGCAGATTTGTGAAGGCTTGTTTCTTCCACCGGTTCAGTCTAATTAGCTGGAGCAAAAGAAGAAGAATCCATCAAGTAGATATTCCAGTTTGCACATTAACGAGACACTCACGATATGTGTGTGTGTGTGTGTGTGTATGAGTATAGCATTCGAATTGACAAGCGAGCGTGTGTGTGGGTGCCAACAAGTCATCAACTTGCGAGGTTGTGGACAATCGAACACAAAGGTAGGGCCCACGGTTTGGTTAAGGGGGGAGAAAGAGAGAGAAAATGAAATGAAATGATATATTGGGTCGGCTTCAAAATGCTAAAATTACGTATGAGAGCAAACTGATACAATCCTTGTGTATCCTCCCCCCTCCCCTTATGGAACTCAACCCCTAGTGAACCCCCATATACAGCCCACGATGCCTTGGATCCGAGCAGTGACAATCGAGCATTGTAGATCCCTTACTCCGCGTAGGCTTACTACTTATGACCCTCCACCCTCCCCCTCCCCCTCACCACTATATAACACGGGGTATTAAATGAAGTGCTGGCCATGAGATCCACAACAAAGAACTTCGAGCACGAATACGAGAGGCGCAACGTCGTCAGATTTTCGAGGTAAGGGCTTTGTAAGCATGTTGGTTACGTTATCAGTCTCTCAAGGCAGGGATCCTGGGTTCGACACGCATGGCTGCCATCCGGAGGTCGTTTTTTTCCCCCTTGAGATTCCCACCATCAACCCGCGCTGTAGATCCCACCACTCACACCCCGTATTAGATAGTGCTGAGGCCCTGCCCCCAAACACTCACTCGAGAGTTTTGGGCAAAGGGCGGTCCACAAGCTTGTAAGGACAAGTTCGACCTTGTTGAATTGGGAAGGGGGCTCTAAGAAAAAGAGCGAGGGTGGCGTTGAGCTGGTGACAGCCTGTATCCAACCTTGGGCTGTCTGGCCAATAACTGCTCTCCTTCTCCACATGCCCTCCATCTGCCAATGCAGGCCTAGGCTGCTAGGTACGCTCCTCCCTGCACACCGTCTCTCTTCTCTCTCTCTCTCTCTCTCTCTCTCACACACACACACACTCTCTCGGCTCCACGCTATCCGTACTTTCGCCATCTGCTGTACTCCATCCGTCGCCCCCTCTTTTCCGAGCTTCCGTATTTGTAGCTCCTGGTTCTGGCTATGGTGCTTTGAATCCGTCCATGTGCGGCTCCCTCATTTCTGCGGGCTATGGTTCGAAGGAGGACAGATACGAGCTTGAAAGCTGAGAAGCAGCACGATCTGTACGCAAGGAGGAAAGCAAGCTTTATAGAAGAGTAGCATTGCGGTGATGGCGAAAGGATCTGGCTCTCGACCCCCCGGCTTCTTCTCAGCTGCCTTCTTGTCGCAAGGTACTTACATCTAGGTTCTTTCCATATCTGTGTGTCAAGAACCTGCAGCTTGGCTTGCAGCCTTCCACTAGAGGCTCTACTCCTTGACAAAGGAGAAAAAGACAGGACATTCCATGCTGGGATGCTGGGCTTGACTATGCGCGCAAATCTTGAAGCGGGTAATGCCCCAGACCAGCTCTGCAAGCGATGTGCTTGGCATCGGGACGCTTGTGTTGGTGGTGATTTGCTGCTGTGTAGGCGCTTGTTGCCTTGCATATGTACTGTTCTTTCACTTCCGAGTGGGCAAGGAAAGGCAGCCACTGTTGCGGGACTTCGACTCGCCATGGGTCGTCCGACTGGTTCTTATTTGCTTATCCATGCTGTGGACTCTTGGGGAGCTCTTCCGCCTTCCATGGCTTCGAGAGAAGGATAGGATGCTACACAATATGGGGATTGGCTCTCAAGAAAATCTGTGCAGGTTTCATGTTGTATGGTCTGTCGGCCTCATGGAGCCGGGTCTTCTCCTGACAGTGTTATTTCTGGTTCAAGGGTCTCTTCAGGAAGCTCCGCGGCATCTTAATGGCAGAGTGCTTCTTCTCATGTGCTTGTCATGCTTGCCCGTTTTTGTTCTTCAGCTGTCGCTGGCTGCGGCAGGTCATGGATCAAGCTCTAAGGGCTTTGGAAGTGCGTTGCCGTCCTACTTCACGAGGTCGTACAAGGTTATTCAGGAGGGAAGCAATTCACAACTTGCATTGTGTAATTACCCTCTCTTCAGCATCTTGGCCCTTGGCATATTCTCCATGGTTTTTGTGTTCTGCTTTGCCCGGCTAGGGTACCGGATGCTGTGTCATGTCATAAATAGGAAGTTACGCATGCGCGTATACTGGCTGCTAACAACAGTCTTACTTTTTCTTCCTTTGCACGTGATATTACTTGGTGTAACGGTGAAGCTAGACCCAAACAGGACAGTCCATGAAATACTGATGTTCTTAGGGTTCTTGACTCTACTGCTTTGTGTTGCAGCTGCAATGGGGGTTCTCGTCATTCTCCCTGTTGCGGATGCCATAGCTGTCCATTATTTTTTCCGAAGCAGAGATCAGAGCTGGCAAAATTTTAGTGCCAGCGCAGTCGAAGCTTTCGGAGGGTCGCCACCGCCTACAGGAGTTAGTGATAATGAAGATTCTCCCAACAATGCGGCAAGGAGTTTGCTTTTGGGTGCACCATCAGCTTCGGGTACTGATGTTGGCTCATCAAGCAGAGATGGTTCGCTCACATTTGATGTGGGTAAGGATCTCACCCTGGGCCCGGGAGGTTGGCTTGTTGATGTCCCGGGCTTTGTTGCGTCCCCACCGTCTCCTGTCCTTCCTGGGAGACCCCTCACTCTTTTGTAATGATGACATAATACAACAGCAAATGACAAAGTAGATGGTAGTAGCCTGTGCTTACAGCATTTTGTAATTTATGCCTTACCACACTTGTCTCTAGTATACAGAATTGGGTTGAACTTGAGTGGATTTGTCTTCCTACTTTGCTAGGGTTATGCTGTGGTTTGAAATTTTTGTATTAACATTTCTATGCTGCTTATTTCTTGGTTGATTTTTAGGAAGAAAGGTATGAGAATGGGTACAGATAACATAGAAGAGAGTTAATGATGGGCAGTTACAAAAGAACTAATGCATTGTCATCAGCGAAAGGTGGTTTTGACAATGTATTTGATTTATGTTTGTATTGTGTTTTATGTATTTGTTGCAATGGTATGCTACACTTTGTTGCTGTACTCGGTTATTGTCTTCTCAAACAAGCCTTAGTGAGGAAGGGAGACCTTACATTTGCCTTGGTATGTGAAGTGCTGAAATTTTCTTTGTTAAAGGATGGAAATGTTATCTAAGAGTTTCATGGGTCTTTTCAAATTTTCTTTGGGTTTTATAATGCGAATTTGACCCTTAGCTTTGCCATTGCGGAAATCGGAGCTTCCAAGGTTCCAGTGGCCTTGCAAGAGCCATGACTTACATGTTGGAAAGGTTTCAAGCATCGTCTTGAAGACACCTAGTGAATGAATGAGAGGTGGAGGTGTCAAATTTGATAACAATTGAAACAAGAATATGGAGATGTAGATAGAGATTCTCATTGGTGCTTGAAATGCATTTGGTGACCTGTTCCACCACACCAAGATAGTCCCATGTTGAGTCGGGCTAATTACAGAATGTGGAAGGGCTCATTTTTAACCCTTACTGTTTTAGGATCAAATTTTAAGTATTTGTTACAACTTACACTTAAGGAGCGGCAAAATTCGTTGATTTCTCAACTCAAGCTCTAGAACTAGCCAGAGGTTTTGCAATTGTAGCCAGGAGCAAATCCATGTAACTTTTTTTATTTTGAAACAAGTGTAGGGGCCTAGATCTTCTTTTTTCTATCAAATGGGCGCGTGCGGCTTCAATGAAGTCACCAGTAGAGTACGAGGCCTTTGCATCTTGAGGTTGTGCAAGATGAATTTCCTTGCCAGCATATGGCTGCGAGCTCAACCTTAGCTTGCAATGTGGCACTAACTTCTACCAAAGGGTTGACAATTGCTCCCAAGAAATCCTTGGTATCCGAACGGAGCTGACCATCTCCGTGTGTGTGTGGGTTGTTGTGTGGGGGGGGGGGGGGGGGTGGGGTTTGTGGAGCACATCGATCACTTTACCATCATACATCATACACTTTGCAAATCATTTTTACCATCATACATCGTATGCTCTAGCCTTTGCACGTGCATGATGGTAAAGTGGACTTATCTTACATAATGATATGATAGGGCTCACATGCCAAAAAAGTTCATCAAAGAGGAATGCATTTGAAAGACGAGGAGGAAGTTCAACTAACCCTAGGCAAGTAATAAAGAAACCCCAATAGTGAAATTTGTCTATGTCGACTCGTGGGATCTCTTTGGTGCATTTTCCATTAAGGTTGATAATCATGTATTTTGGTCTCTTTTCTTAATCTATTTCCTCTTTTGCAAAGTTTTTATAGTGCTTTTGTTTGAAACGTTGGGTTTGTATGCACACCTTTATTTTGCGTGGCTAATGCTACCTTGTTATCCATAGCCTTGTTAGCTACCTTGTGCATTGAGCTAGTATTCATTCCTTCTCTTATTTCAACTCTCCACTTGTTGATACTTTTTATGGTTTCTTGGCTGATGGGGGTTTTCCACTGCACAAGGAGCCTCTCTATGCAAGGACAAACACACATAGATTCGCAGCTCATGGAAGCTCAACCTCATCCTTTGCTACCACTCTCAAAGTGGTAAAACCGTAATGTGCGACACAATTGAGTTGAATAACCAAGACCAGCTCTGATTTAGCTACATAATGGAAACATTTGTGCTACATAGCCCTTTACACAAATTACATGATGGGATGTGCCAATGCTACATATCATAGAGCATCAATTGTATGGCATAGGTTTGCTTTAAGAAATTTTAAACGACTATTGTTGTCTTGTCTTAGAGGTCGCCGTTTCTTACAATGAAGACTAACAGATTCTAAAATTTACCAGGGAAATAAAGAATCAGACATTATGGTATCCAAACCATCATACACAAATGCTCAACAATAGAATCAAACTTGAGAAAAGCACACCCATTAGGACACATCTTGAGAAGCCTTATCACCAATCTTGTTGACGTAAGGATTGCTGCAATGTGTCAATATGAAATGGAACTAGCATATGGTACATTGCTCTAATGGATCTAAATGGTAGCTTGTGATTTGTGGCTACCAATTTAAGCATCCATAGACAAGTTTGTTGCTATAGCGAAGGCTAAAATGGAGCTTCCTATTGCCTCACATTTTTAGATTCCATATACATGCGCATTGAAAAATCCTAGAGGCATTCTTTGTGCATAAACTTGGCAAGTTGGGGCCTAATTTTAGCAACTTCACCATGCAATAGGACATCATTTGAGCTATCTAGTAATTTGAAAAACAACACATCTTAGCAAAAGTACCCCTCACCAACTTATCAAGTTGGGCCCTGATTTTAACGTCCCATCATTGGGACGTCATTCTAGCTATGTAGTAATATGAAAAAGAAGGCATGTTAGAAAGAATACCCCTCACCAAATCACTTACATTGCCAAGTCCTTGTGCAAAAACCCTCAATCCAAGGAAGAAAAGTCAAATATTGATGAAGATTATCAATGCAGAGAAATCCATTCACAGAGGACAACATATCAAGTAGACCCAAAGGTCATTGGATGCATAAGGATGTTATTCAAGTCAAAGTGATATGTGGTTTTCCAAAACCATAGCTCTTAGGTATTAGATGCAATCCAAGATAAGCAAATAATACTGGCAACAACGGCCTAAACACAAAGCAAAAGCAATGAAAACCCAGAACAAGGAGGGAAACTATTATTGCTGTTTCAAGAGCTTGCCAAATTGCTGCTTTAATTTTTATCTAGACTCGAGACTCTAGTGTTTACAAGGCCGTTACAAAGAAAAGAAGCAAATAATGAAAAAGAAAATTGAGCAAGGTATTCATGTATTACAAGATTGTATGAAGATCTAGAAGAAGAACTTACAGAGCAAACATGGTGTGGTAATCAAAATCCTCAGATGGATTCAATTGTGTGTATGTGAGGGGAGGTGTGCCCATGCATGTGGGAAGGAGGAGAAGAAGAAGAAGGAGAGAGCAATTTGGAAAAAAATAACACTCAGTATTAATGTGTGTTACCTTTACTGACTATATGTATAAAGGGTTAGTAAGTTAGTGTGTAGCATGTTAGTCATGCGGGCAGCCACATGCACCCCTACAATCTCCTACTTAAAGGCCAATGTGGCAATAATGGCAATGACTAAAGCTAACATGTACAACCATGAAGCGCAATATATTAACCCTTGTACAACTATGTTCATCCTGCACCCATTAACTCGATGCAATGTGTAAACCTCTCTGTAGCCACGCTCATTGTAAGAGTATCCGCTAGGTTGTCATCAATGTAGAACTTGACAAGCTCCAATTGCTTATTCGTCAACGCATCCCGAATGAGATGATACCTCACTGCAATGTGTTTTGACTTGTGATAAAACATGGAATTTCTTACCAAAGAAATGGCACTCTATCACAATGCAAAATTGGAACCTCATTATGTTTAAATCTTCTACTAAATGTACCAACCCTATAGTTTCTTTGTTGGCATCTAACGCTACAATGTACTCAGCCTCCATAGTGGAAGGAGACGTGCAATCTTGGAGAGATGATCTTGGAGAGATGATCTGGCTCTTTCTACTACAAATATAAAAATGTAGCCAGACGTAAATCTTTTTTTTTTGGTCATTGCGACCCACATTATTTGCAGTCGTCTAACCAACAATAAATGCATTGCTATTGCCAATCTTCACATCCATTTGGACAAGCTCATATCCTCATTGGCTACTAGGTCAAGCATTATTCTATGCGGTGTCGTCATCTTGACTACGGTCGAGAAGATTTCGTCAATCAACTCCCTTATGCTTCTTGAATACCTTAGCAACCAATCTAGCTCTGAACTCAGTCTTGGGATCATCAGATGTAAACTTCTTCTTGTAAACCCATTTGCAAGGTAAGACCTGCTTGCCTTTTGAAAATCAAGTTATACTCTTACTGCATGGCTTGCTTCCACTTGACCTTGTCATCCATTTGCATGGTGTCTTTATACCAAGATGACTCACCCAATGTGTCAGCATAACCTAGTCTAACCCTAGCTGAAATCGCTTAGGTGGATGTGAGGATCTAGTAGATTGTTTCAAAGTGTGACTATTTCTATTTGCTTTACCAATTGGAGTGCAACTAATGGAAGGTATACCACTTGTCTTCTGAGTGTTCAGATTTTGAGACAATGTCCTTGAATATGACTTTTGTATACTCAACTTCTTTGAAGGCTTTTTATGCATCTTCGACTCGTTGAAGATAATGTGTGGTGCAAATTACTTTGCGAGATTTCGTGTGCTAAAGATGATATCCTATCTCTCCATCTACACCATAATCAAGAAAAATATACTTGTGCAACTTTGGTTCTAGTTTGTTCCAAAGCTCTTTGGACATGTGCATATTTCTCACATCCAAAGATACGCAAATGATTATAATGTGGCTTTTTTCCGGATCATAGCTCGCGTCTCAAAGCTTGTAATTCAATGGCCTACTAGGCGACTTGTTAATTATGTATAGTGATGTCAGTACTGCCTCTGCCCAAAAACCTTGAGTCAGATTTGCCATAGAAAGCATGGGCGTGACTTGCTCTTGAATCGTTTGATTCATCCTTTTTGCAACTCCATTCTAATTGGGTGTGTAAGCAGCAGTAAGATGTCTCTTAACACCTATCTTGCTACAGAAATTCTCAAAATCCATCGAGACTTTGGAGAGGGGGAATAGGGAACACACCCAACACACAAACTACTTGCCTCTCTATAGCCCAGGGATTCCACAGCACCCCTAACCTCTCAAAAAACACCTTCAAATTGGCTTATTTGCACTAACAACTCCGCTTTAGCATACAAAACAACTACCTCACACCTTGCAAAAAACACCCACAACACAAATGCACCCACACTGCTCAACTCACCCTTCCAAATCACAAGACACTCCTAATCTGCCCTCTCGGTAGCACCTCTGCAGGCAAACCCTCTGCGAGCTATGACCAATACACGAGGAGCGAGAGAAGAGGAGGGGGATGGAGAGAAGCAACACACGAGATTGGGGCAAGTGAGTGGTACTATTGCATAGAGAGTAGCACAACCCATGTATGCAGCTTCAATGGAAAGCTTGGCATCACACAAACTTCAAGCTTTCACTTACTCACACGGGCATTTCTCTTGCCGCGGCCTTCACTTAGAGATTCTTTTAGTATTTTATTGCATTGCTAACACTTGGCCTAGTTTGCTTTTGGAAACATTTACATGGTGTGCACATTGGGCTTTGGTCCTTCCATCTTGGCCGGCCGGATCTCCCTCCTTTTGGTCTTGCATCTGGCTTTGTCCACTTGTCCCTCAACTTGGCCGGCTTTAGCTTTGCTTTATACCATTTGGAGGCCTCCGGATTCTCTCTCTCACTCACTGTTGTGGGGATCATCCCTTACTTGAAGGGGGGAGGCAATAGCGATGTCGCTATTGCCCCCTCCTTTTTTCTCAAAACTTTCGGCCTTTGAGGGCCACGGGACCAACCTCCTGGCTACCTGCCACGTCATCAACAAACTCCACCGCCATGCGGCCGCCCACGGGCGCCACCACCTCTCCGGTCGCCGCCCAAAATCAACGGCGCCTCCGCCTGCAGTGCCACCACAACAGCGCCCAACGCGGACGCCATAGCTGTGCCCAAGGGGAGCTCCCCTCCACCTCTCTTGGATGCTAATGGGAGGGCCACGCCCTACTATATGTACTGTGGCTCCGACATCTCTCCTTATGCATGTGGGTTTTTACCCCCGCCACGTGGCATCGCCAGATGCCTCAAGCCTCAAGTCTTTGAAAAAACCCTTTGTTGTTTTTTAACAAAAACTTTGTTTTTTGCTTGCCTTTGCCAGGTTCCCATTCTCTGCTCCCACCTCCTGTTGCCAAGCCGCAAACACCGACCGAAACTCCATCTTCCAGGCTACAATCACACCCTCTGTATCTGCACTTCGACCCCCCGGCGTCCTCGAACCAAGGGCTTCAAAAATGGAAAAAACCATCTGCGACCAACTTGGACAAAGGCACCCCAGCTCCCGACCGCTGTAACTCCTTGCTCCGGACTTTGTTTGGCATGCAGTCACTTCTTGCTGGCTCCGTATGACATACACCCTGCTCTAGAATTTCGTTCAGGCTCAAAAGATTCCAGATGGCACATTCTCCAATGCGGCCAAGTGGGCTCAGACCCGGCCCTCGAAAAAACTTCAAATGATCATATCTTGCAAACTGTGGCTCCGATCCACAATCCGAAAAGACGGGTAGGCTCCATGAATTGAGCTCTACACTATACCTCAAGCTCCACTTGGACCATCTGTACCCAGCTGCCCTGTCCGGCAAGAATTTGCAAACCACCAAAACTTCAACCTTCAATAACTTGGGCTCCGTAGCTTGGTTTGATGAACCTTCTGGACCTGTTCCTTCAGCACTTCAAGCTCTTCATTTCTGGACCCAAAGGCTGCACTTTGCATCTTCTTCACCTGCTACCCCAATTAGTAGCCTTCCTTGGCCTATAAGCTGCATCATGCCTACACTTCCGCTGCTACCTGCCATCCCATGGACTTCCTAGTTGCATCATCCCTTTGCCATGCTTTTGCTTGCCCGTACGCATGTGTCCATGCCATCTTCTAAAGTTGACACACTTTGGCTGCACCAACGTATTCTCATCGTCCATTATCATTTCTTAAGCTTTTGATCTTCTTGTCAGACTGATTCTCTAATGATGCTAAGAATTTTTTAAAAAATATTTGATTATTATGACACAAAGTTTAAACCAACACCTTTGTAGTGGAATTGTCTATGAAAGTCACAAAACAGATAGCCCCTTTTAGAGACATTATGCATAACTAGCTTGATGTCACAAACACCATGTATCTCAACATCATAGGCATCATTGAGCTTCACTTTGCTACACGAGTATGTGTATACATAGAGAACCATTCCCTATGAGGTGTTACATGGAAACTGGCTTCAAAATCTATAACCTAATTTTGATCAAAGCTAACATCTTGTGCAATGAGAGCATTTGGACTAAGCTCTGCTGCTGCTGTAAAGATTAGAGCATTTGAGGAGGTTTGGACCTTAGGTACATCTGCAATCTTAGGAGACTCTAGCACATTGAGCTCCTCAATCTTAGCTTTACCCTTGCCTTCATTGTCAAACTTCTTGCTGTCTTGAGACTTTTTCTTGTCTCTTTGCCGTGCACAACAATCTTTCTTTAATTGTCATTTTTTGTGGCAATGATAGCACTCGACATAGTACAAGGAACCTCTAGATTTGCTACAATTTTTGCAATCCTTACTTTTGGCATGGTTATGAGTGTGACCTCTCTAACATTTGTCGCTTGCAATATATACATCATCTTGCTTTGTAGGCTCCATAGACTTCCTGTGTATTTGTTCACTGAGTAGACTAGGAATTACAACATCATAGGACAAATTTCCCTCATACACAGAGTTGCTAACTCAAGGTCTCTTCAGACACAGATTCCCTAAGCATACTGCTCAAAGGCAGAGTATGTTGGAATTTTGGTCCAGTTTATTCCGATTGAAGTGTACTTTTCTACTTCAATGTCAAGGTGGAGTTTTACACTCACAAGGATACTTGCTTTATGCCATGCTTTTACACATATAGGTGTTTTGTGCTCTACATGCATTTTACAGTTGTTTATGGTGCCATGTGTGACTATTTGGCAGTGATGTTTACATCTGTGGTTTTCGCTTGAGGTTATGATCTCTACACTCTAGGTTATGGTTTCTTTAGAAACATAAGGATTAGGGATAGCTACATACAAATTTTTACACCAATTCTTGATTTCAATGGGAGGCTTTATGCATTTATCTATGCATATTGGAGCATACTTTACGTGACGTGAGCTCTTTTGAGAGCAATATCTTTGCCAAAATTTGACATATTTTTTGCATCAATTTCTAGCACTTATTTGTGCATGTTTTTAATTATGTATGTTGAGCTATGGACACTGCCTATTTACTTCATGTGGAGCCATTTTTTGGCAGTTTCTCAATCTTTTTTGAGACTTCAACTAAAAGAATTCTTTTTGAGACTGTGGCTAATGTCTTGTGTCTATTGCTTTCCATTGGAGGGCCTCGCATGAGGTTTTTTTGAGATGGACTATTCTTGAATGTTGAGATACCTTCAGTAAACAAGAAGTTGGAGTTCCCACATATAGTATCCTTGCCATAGGTCATGTATTTTATGGGATATTTTGCTTGACGCCATGTATGACAGTCATTTGTCAGTGACAACTGATACTTTATGCCCAATTTTACTGTTTTGAGTTGATTCTATGCTTTTTATGCATCATTTGGGTTGATTTTCATTCCCCGTACAAAGGATACTTAGTCAGATATTTCCCATAAGTCTAGTTATGCGTTCTATGACACTTTGAGCATCGTGTTTGCTTGAAATTTTGGCCGTGTTACAAAGGAGACTCTACCAAAATTTTGAAAAGTTTTCTCATCCATAGATTTTGGCATTTTTCCCATAGTGCTCAAGTCTTGTAGATACGGCATCATCTCACAAGACATTTATAATATTATGAAGTTTGATGGCACAAATTTCTCTATGTGGAAAGAGAAAATGCAAGATGTGTTCACCCAAAAGGGTTAATTAGAGCCAATCATTGAGCACCAAGAAGATGATAGCTATGCACATGCACAATGGAAGATGCTTGATGCCAATGCTAAATTCACTATATATCTACACCTCATAGAGTCTATGTATTTCACCATAGTGGATGAAGGTAATGCTAAAGCGCCATGCCACAAGCTATAATACATATGCGAGAAAAATCACAAGTAACAAGGTGTACTTGATGAAAAATATTTTCAAGCTTTGCATGAAAGAAGGTGACACAGTCTTTGATCACTTGAATGTGTCCCATGTACTTTTCCATCATCAAATTGACGTCACAAGGGCTCGATTTGGACAACGACGTATGGTCCGTCTTCTTATTGTGCACTTTACTCTCTTCATGGAATATATATTTCACAAAGGAGAGCCTGGAAAGTACACTCTTACTCCAAAATTACTCGTTGCGAATGTAAGTCAAAATGTCGTCAATCCATAGGTGTGTATCAATGGTAGGCCAAGATGGGCCATTGATATTGAGGGTACCGAGCGAGGTCGAGGCGGAGATGGTGCTGAAAAAATTGTGTCATAATAACTAATATCTAATTCTCCTAAATGATTTTCTCATGTTAAACTGATCATTTAATATGGGGAAGTGCCAAGGGAGAAAAAGCTAGAATATTGGTTAAGCTGGCAGACCAGCCACAATAGGGATCCAAAGGAGGGAAAATAGGGATCCAAAGGAGGGGCCATCTGGAAAACAACAATGTGCAACAATGGGCTTTAAAGACCCTAAGGTTCAGCCCATTAAGACTTTTAAAATGCTAAGGTTCCAAAATGCAAAGTTTGTGTCCAATGGTCAAAGCTTAGTTAAATTGGATGCTTAGTGTGTACACCAAAAAAAGTCTTCACAACTTCTACAAAGGAGGGGGCGAGCCTTGCAAGTAGGGGATGAGAGAGAAACACACACACACACACACACACACACACACACACAAGCCTCCTTTACACAAAGGGAATGAGGGACACATGTTAGCTCCCTAGCCCAGATGCCCACAAGGTGTACTCAAATCCTATTGGATGGCCATGGAGGTGGACCAATGAGAATTAGGCTAGAGTAAATCTAGCTTAATTAATTTAAAAACACTTAATAAAAGAACCAACAAGAACTAATCTCTCTAGAAGACTATTGGACAGTCTCCCCAGGGGTCCAATGCGCATTCAACAGCCCAATGGCTTGCGTGATTCCTATTGGCCAGGAGACAAAGGGGTCCAATGAGAGTTTAGTTGCATTAATTAATTACTTAAAGCTCTCACAAAAGGGGAAAGGGGGACATATGTCATAAGACTATCACTTATGCTCCTGAAATCCTAGTGGTTAAGCCTGAAGAGGTCCAATGGGGTGTCAACAAGAGGAAATAGCATGAGGGGTCGACCAAGAGAGAGAGAGGGATTTGCTTTTCTCAAGTCATTATTCCGCACACACTTACCCTAGCTCATGTGTGAAGCAAGAAGACTCTCTCTCTCTCTCTCTCTCTCTCTCTCTCTCTCTCTCTCTCTCTCTCTCCCCCCCCCCCCCCCTTCTCAAGCTTTATTGGAAAGCTTATCACCTACTTCAAGCTTGTGAGAAGGGAGGCCTACACCAACAACTCTTGGCTTTGTGATGCAAATCCAACCAAGATCCAAGCTTCAATGCATGCTTATCTCCTCTACCATGCTAATTACTAAGCTATGCTATGCTGATATGAGTGATTATGTGAGGAGATGTACATCTTTCTCGTAAGACTACTCCTTCCTCTCAATCTACTCTCATACCCCGCTAGCTCTCACCATCTTTGAAGGTGTGTGAGGTCTTCGGTCTGAGACCGTGAGGGAATTGATGTTGTGTTTTATAAGTGTTTTGCTTAGTGCTTGAAGCTTCCATCTTCATTGCACTAGCTAGTATTGAAGGAACACAAAGAATTGTATTGTAAAATGTCTCTCTTGATGGGAGAAACCATAATGCAAAGCCTTTTGGAGGGGGGACCGTCTCCATGTAAATCTGGTCCTCAACTGTTGTCAATAGCTTAATTTCTCTCTTTTTTAAAGTATTTTTCATGCTATCTAACTAGGTGTTATACTTTTTGTTGCTCTCTCCACCCAAGCACTCTTGTTATGCTCATTAGTAATCTATTATAATGAAATGCTCACTATGTTCATGCTAATTTCCACTACACACAAGTTACTAGGCCATTAAATGTTACATTGGTATCAGAGCACAAGGTTTCGCTTTGCTTGGTCAAGAAGGGAGGTCCTCAAGCTAGCTATAAATGGTTGGTATTATTAATTGCATTTGAGTAAGTAGAACAAGGATTTTTCTGCCTTGCAGTGCGCTTGTCTTCGTGCAGATAACGGGGCATCACCATCGAGAGATATGGTCTTAATAGTGGAGTCCTACGGGGCTTGCCTACGGCTTAACCACTATTGAGCTATTAGAAGCTTGACAGGAGCCGGTGCTGTTTTGGTGTTGAAAGACCCTCTCTTCTATTCCTTTCAATTACTGGTATTCGAGCCATAGGTACAGTAGCTTGAATGCTTTTTTGAAAGGGTAAAGAGGAGTAGCAACTAGGGCTTGAATTGCCAAAGTACACTTAAAAAGTTTACACCTAAAAGTTGTTAGAATGACCGACAATAGTAAAGAGAGTGAAATTAATGTTGATAGCTTTGATTTTGCTAATGAGTTGGCTACTAATGATGCCCCTGTGCTTGTTAACTACCTTGTTTCTAGGCTTCAACAAGCTATGGGCAATCCATCCCTCCAAAGTGAAGTGCAACGACAGCTTCCTGCTCATGGGATTCTCCAAGCTCCCCACCATGACGAGAGAGTACCTAGGAAGCCTCCTTGTGAGACTTCCAAAAGAGGCCTCTCTCCGATTCGGGAAGAAGAAGAAGATCCATATGAAGGGCTCAAAATTTTTCTTCTTGATGACGCATCTCCTTCTCAAAGGAGAATTCAAGAGCCCCCATCGAAGGAACGAGAAATAAGCGAGTCTCCTGCCACCTCGGCGGAGATGGCTCCACGAAGATGGCGGGCTAAACGCTGTACATCACCTCCAAAATGGAGAAGACCATCACACACTTCTCCACATCATAATTCAAAGAGGGATGATAAAAAGCAAGATAAGAAAAAGGCGAGAAAAAGGACACCCTATTCTCCATCTTCTTCATCCTCTTCCTCTTATGAAAGTGATGGTGCAGACAAAGAAGATCAAGGCAAGAAAAAGACGAGAAAGAGGTCACCCTCTTCTGCATCTTCCTCAAATTCTTCATCTTCTGAATAAAGTGATGGTGCAACTTTTGAACCATCAAAAAGAAGAGGCCATAGGAAATCCTATGCCGTGAGGAAGAGATCATCCAAGCTTAAGAAGTTTAAAGAGGGAAGAAAGAGCATCTCTTTCCTTACCTACGATGGCACCTTTGGTGCTACGAACAAAGTCTTGGCCTTTATCCAACAATTCGATGTGGTGTTTGGAGATGAGGGCTTCACGGAGTCCTTTAAGCTACGCCATGTAGCTATGCACTTTCAAAAGTTCGCCAGGCAATGGTGGTCTAGCCTACGGGCCAATGGTGAATCTCCACAAACATGGAAAGCTTTAAGAGCTTCCATTATGAAGCAGTTTTTTACCACCGATGCCAAAGATAAAGCACTCACTGAATGGCGAAGCTTGAAACTCTCTCCCTATGAATCCATTCATAAATATGTAGACAAGTTTTGGGACTTACATCTCAAAGCCACTGTCTTCAAAAGATGAATTTTGGAAAGCAAAAACAACAATTTTATGCGGGCTTAACTAAAGAAATGGCGGAGTATGTCAACTCCCAAAGGCCACGCACCATATCGGCGATTATACACCATACTATGGTGGTTTCTCGAATCAATTCCCAAACAGGGGCTAAAAGAAATTTTAAGACCACGGAAAACAAGGGTTCTAATGAGCCTAAGGGGAAGGACAATGTCCAAAAGTCTCCTAAGGGAAATTCCAACAAAGCTAAGGAGAAGGGAGTTTACAAAGGCAAAAACAAACTCTCTCCTAAAGAGCTTGAGCGTTATCGCAAGGATAACTGTTGTTTCAAGTGCGGTGAGCAAGGGCATGCGTACCGCACTTGTCCCCTTAAGAACACCTGCCATGAACCTCCTAGAGCTACCTTGGTTGAAATCCAAGAGGAGGAAACTCACCACGAAGGATCTCCTCTATGCCATGCTTGGGGAAAGGTAAGAGAACATGATGCTTTGATTCTCTTTGACCCTGGTTCTAATCAGAGGTTCATATCCACAAAGTTGGCCACCAAGCTAGGTATCCAAGCCTATGAGATGGGAGATGTCCTACCCGCAAATGGTGCTTTCAAGGGGCAAGAAGCTTCGGTCACTCCCTTAATTGGGAAATTGAGGCTCCATGTCCAAAGCTATGTGGACAAAGATGACTTCTTTATCTCTCATCTCAAGCACGAGGATGTAATCCTAGGGGCACCATGGTTTGATCGCATGGCTACTAATGTTAAATTCCTTGAAAGGAAAATCTACTTTAGGTTCAGGGAAAAAGATATGTACATAGATGCCAAAGAGATGGGTAACACCATACCCATTGTACATATGCAAGCTTTCGATAAGTCAATAAAGAGCTCTATTTCCGTGTACATGATTTTTGTTAAAGATTCTCAAAATGAACCTAATGCTTTAGCAAAAGAAAATATAAACAATTACAAGGAGTTAGAGTTATCCAATTTTCTCAAGGGGTTTCAAGATGACTTTATTGACGACATCCCTTGTGAACTACCTCCTAAACGAGGCAATGATGACCATGCAATTGAACTTCTTCCAGGAAGTTCACCGCCTAATAAACCTCCTTATAGAGTTTCTCAAGCTCAACAAGAGGAGATTATGCGGCAAGTGCACGAGTTAGTTGAGAAGGGCATGGTTAGGCCTAGCTCATCTCCATTTTGCTCACCTGTGCTATTAGTGCAAAAGAAAGACGGCACATATCGTATGTGTATCAACTATAGAGCACTAAATAGGATCACTATCAAACATAGGTTTCCCGTTCCACGGGTAGAAGACCTATCTGATAAGCAACAAGGGTCCACCTACTTCAATAGGATTGACCTAAAAAGTGGCTATCTTCAAATAAGGATAGTTGATCAAGACATTTTCAAGACCGCATTTCACACTACGTTTGGTCTTTACAAATATATTGTCATGCCTTTTGGCTTGACCAATGCACCAGCCACATTCAATCGCTTGATGGAGAAGCTATTCAGGCCTCACCGAACCTTTACTGGAGTGTTCTTTGATGATATTATCATCTACTCTAATTCACTAGACGAACACAAGCAACACCTCCAGGTAATATTTCAAGTCTTAAGAGAGAATAAACTTTATGTTAATCGAAAGAAAAGTGAATTTTTCTTGCAAGAGATTGAGTATTTAAGTCACATTATCTCTCAAGATGGAATCCAAATGGATCCATCAAAGTTAGAGGTAATAAGAGGATGGCCTAAATCAAGGAATCTTCACAATTAAGAAGCTTTATAGGTATGTGTGCATACAATAGATGCTTCATAGAAAAGTTTCACAAATTGTAGGACCATTACATGACCTAACATAGAAAAACATTAGGTATACATGGTCTTCCAAGGAGAACAATACTTTCGAAAAGCTTAAGGAAAAACTTATCTCTCACCTGTGCTTACACTGTCGGATCTCTCAAAGCCATTTGAGGTCCAATGTGACGCTTGTGGTGATTGCCTTGGCGCTGTTTTGCTCCAAAAAGGGCATGCCATAGCCTATGAAAATCGAAGGCTTGCCCTGTTGAGCAAGCTCTAGGCATATATGAAAAGGAACTCCTCGCAATTCTACATGCCTTAGACTCATGGAAGCACTATTTATTGGGGACTCCTTTCATTCTGCGAACGGATCACCAAAGTCTTAAGTACTTCATGACGCAGACCAAGCTCTCCAACAAACAAATGAGGTGGGCAAATTTCCTTTCGCAATTTCATTTTCATATTGCTCACATTGCTGGCAAGCATAATCAAGTAGCCGATGCACTCTCAAGACGGCCAAGAGTGAATGTGGTTTCCATAGCAACTCACAATAATCTATCTTCTATGATAGATGAGTATGCTATTGATCCCGATTTTAGAGATGTGATTTCAGCCCTTGCATTAGGGAAGAAAGAGGAACCATTTACTTTACAAGATGGTTATCTTCTCTATGGCAATAGACTATGCGTTACTAACTCACTACGTGAGATATTAATGTATGAATCTCATGCTCCTCCTTATGCGGGGCATAAAGGGATTCAATCTACCCTAAAGGGGATTGAAACATATTTCTATTGGCCTACCATGAAAGTAAACATACAAGAGTATGTTTCTAAATGTGTGGTATGCCAAAAGACAAAGTTTGATAGAGGGAAGCAACCTGGATTGCTTCAACCTTTGCCGATCCCTAATTCTCCATGGGAGAGCATATCCATGGATTTTATCTTTGGATTACCTAAGTCTATCCATGGGAATACGGGAATATGGAGGACTATCAAAGCCCATCAAATGGCAAACCTCTTCATATCTCAAACCTTCAAGTACCATGGCTTGCCAATGTCCATTGTGTCGGATAGAGATCCTAGAATGACCAATAATTTTTGGAAGGGTCTCTTTGAGAATTTAGGGACAAGGCTAAATTTCTCTTCGGCCTATCACCCGCAAACGGATGGCCAAATTGAAATAGCTAACCTAACAATTCTTGATCTACTAAAAGTCTATGTAACGGAAGTAGATCAAAGGTCCCAATGGGAGACGTACTTACCCTTAGTGGAGTATGCCTACAATAACATTGTATATACTTCCATGGCAAAAGCACCTATGAGGTAATTGAGGGAAGATACAAAAGTCCCCTGCTACTTAAGGTACACTGGAAGACCTTCGCTGTAGATGAGGATAGTCGAGACTTACAAGAATCTTTCCAAAAGATTAAGGATGCTATCTCTATCTCATAGCAACAGCAAAAGGCTGTTGTTTGCTGATAAGCACAGAAGAGCCCAAGCCTTTAAAAAAAATGATTGGGTCTTACTTAAATTTCCCAAAACTCGATTAAGGCACATGACGGGCAAGAATCCTACGAGACACCAAAAGTACTATGCTAAGTTTGCAAAAAGGTACTATGGTCCCTTCCAGATTCTTAGGCCAATCAATGAGATGGCCTATCAACTCAAGTTGCCCAGCCATTGGCTCATACACAATGCTTTCCATGTGAGCCTACTAAAGCCTTACAAAAGAGAGCCACCTCAAGAACCAACTATTGAAGACCCACAGGAGATCGAGAACCAAGAAGAGGTGCTGCAGCCGGAGTCCATTCTCCGACATGAAGACAAGGTACTAAGAGGTGGAAAGACTATCCGCCGACGATATCTTATTAAGTTTAAGAATTATCCTTTTGAAGATGCTACATGGATGCAAGGCATACAATTAAAGGATAACCTAAACCTTGTCAATTCTTACAATGCTTCCCTAGAGTAAGCAAATGTACAAATGTATAAAATGAACAAAGTTTTTGTCTTATAAGACCCTCTTTTTCTTTATTGTGCACAAAAATGAAGTAGTATGCATGCTTAGATCAAGTTTGCGGAGACGACGTCTCCCAAACACCAAGTAGAGCTTGTCACTCTACTATGGAAGATTGATAGGACTAATGTGAAGACATGCTTGCGGGGCGGCAGCTTAGGCTCTCAAGCGCCAAATGGACTAGTCATCCATTGTGGAACGATGTTGTAGGGTAACATAGGGATCCTCTACCCGCTAGAAAAAGGACTAATGAATAGGCTTTATCTTCTCTATTCCATAGTCGAGTATGACTATGATTTTAAGAGACATGTAATGTCATAATAACTAATATCTAAATCTCCTAAATGATTTTCTCATGTTAAACTGATCATTTAATATGGGGAAGTGCCAGGGGGGAGAAAAAGCTAAAATATTGGTTAAGCTGGCAGATCGGCCACAATAGGGATCCAAAAGAGGAAAAATAGGGATCCAAAGGCGGAGCCATCTGCAAAAGAGCAATGTGCAACAATGGGCTTTAAAGACCGTAAGGTTCAGCCCATTAAGACTTCCAAAATGCTAAGGTTCCAAAATTCAAAGGTTGTGTCCAATGGTCAAAGCTTAGTTAAATTGGATGCTAAGTGTGTGCACCAAAAAAGTCTTCACAACTTCTACAAAGGAGGGAACGAGCCTTGCAAGTAGGGAATGAGAGAGAAACACACACACACACACACACACACACACACACACACACACACACACTCACACTCACAAGCCTCCTTTACACAAAGGGAATGAGGGACACATGTCAGCTCCCTAGCCCAGATGCCCACAAGGTGTACTCAAATCCTATTGGATGGCCATGGAGGTGGACCAATGAGAATTAGGCTAGAGTAAACTAGTTTAATTAATTTAAAAACGCTTAATAGAAGAACCAATAATAATTAAGCTCTCTAGAAGACTATTGGACAGTCTCCCAAGGGGTCTAATGAGCATTCAGCAGCTCAATGGCTTGCCTGATTCCTATTGGCCAAGAGACAAAGGGGTCTAATGAGAGTTTAGTTGCATTAATTAATTACCTAAAGCTCTCACAAAAGGGGAAGGGGGACACATGTCAGAAGACTATCACTTATGCTCCTAAAATCTTATTGGCTAAGCCTGGAGAGGTCCAATGGGGTGTCAACAAGAGGAAATAGCATGAGGGGTCGACCAAGAGAGAGAGGGGGCTAATTTTCTCAAGTCATTACTCCACACACACTCACACTAGCTCATGTGTGAAGCAAGAAGACTCTCTCTCTCCTTCTCAAGCTTTAATGGAAAGCTTATCACCTACTTCAAGCTTGTTAGAAGGGAGGCCTACACCAACAACTCTTGGCTTTGTGATGCAAATCCAACCAAGAGCCAAGCTTCAATGCATGCTCATCTCCTCTACCATGCTAATTACTAAGCTATGCTATGCTAATATGAGTGATTATGTGAGGAGATGTACATCTTTCTCGTAAGACTACTCTTTCTTCCTCTCAATCTACTCTCATAC
This sequence comes from Adiantum capillus-veneris, assembly GCF_014529385.1. Lineage (NCBI taxonomy): Eukaryota > Viridiplantae > Streptophyta > Polypodiopsida > Polypodiales > Pteridaceae > Adiantum > Adiantum capillus-veneris. The sequence continues at coordinate 102,864,185 of NC_140952.1, forward strand.
CCCGCTAGCTCTCACCATCTTTGAAGGTGTGTGAGGTCTTGGGTCTGAGACAGTGAGGAAATTGATGTTGTGTTTTATAAGTGTTTTGCTTAGTGCTTGAAGCTTCCATCTTCATTGCACTAGCTAGTATTGAAGGAACACAAAGAATTGTATTGTAAAATGTCTCTCTTGATGGGAGAAACCATAATACAAAGCCTTTTGGAGGGGGGACCGACTCCATGTAAATCCGGTCCTCAACTATTGTCAATAGCTTAATTTCTCTCTTTTTTGAAGTGTTTTTCATGCTATCTAACCAGGTGTTATACTTTTCGTTGCTCTTTTCGTTGCTCTCTCCACCCAAGCACTCTTGTTATGCTCATTAGGAATCTATTCTAATGAAATGCTCACTATGTTCATGCTAATTTCCACTACACAAAAGTTACTAGGCCATTAAATGTTACAAAGTGATACCGAAGTCACGGAAGCCAATGTTGAAAATATCAGTGCAAAGCCGCCAATGTGAGGCCTTCAATGCAAAACTGCTAATGCAAAGGATGTTGAAGAGGGATGACGTCTATGCATGTGTATATGTGTGTTATGCACAACTAAAGGCTTTCTTGATTTGCTACACCTCCTTGTCAAAGCCATCCAATTTGCCACACTTCTTTCCCAAAGCCGTCTCGTGAAGCCACCCAAGCTCACACATACTTGTGTGTGGCGAGCGCACAAAAGCTCCAAAAGATTCAATTTCAAAAACCTTTCTCCCTTTCAAAGCTTCCCTTGCTTATTTTGCAAAGCAGTGAACCTAAGCAATGTACCTTAGGTTTACGGTTCCTTAAAAAACGCTTCAACCTACGATTTCTATTTTTGCACAGATCCAAAAAGCCTCCCCTTTTTTTCCTTTTGAATTTACTAAGGTTGAAGCCTTTTGCAACCTTTGCAATCCAAAGCCTCCAAGACTTTGCTTAAGCCAAAGTCTCCCTTTCTCCATTTGCTAGCTTCAAGATTTGATTTTTTTTGCACATAACTTATTTTTTTTAAAACTTCTTCGGTTTTCTCCAAAGTTGTGGTCATCGCACACGCAAGAGGAGGGAAGCGAGAGCTATGCCAACATCATGCTCTAATAACAATTGTGAGAAAGAGAAGAAGAGAAATTTGTGGAAAATAGCGCACTGTACTAATGTGTGTTACTTTTATTCATTATATGTATAAAAGGTTAGTAAGTTAGTGTGTAGGATGCTAGTCAGGTGGGCGGCTATAGGTCTTTCCCCCTGCGTGCATGCAAGAAGGGGAAGAAGAAGGGGAAAGAAATTTGAGGAAAATAGCACACAGTGCTAATGTGTGTGTTATCTTTATTCATGATCTACTAACATAATATGGCGGAAGGGAGAGCTCTTTACACGTGTCACAATCTACGACCTGAAGACTAAAGTCCAAAAATAAAAAAAACCCCTTTACATGCGATAAAGAGTGAGAGAGGGAGGAGAGAGAGAGGCCGCCGAAAGCGGCCGGCCGTACTAGTATGTATAAAGGGTTAGTAAGTTAGTGTGTAAGATGTTAGTCACGTGGGCGGCCACAGGTCTTTACCGCTACATGATAGACTACAACCCAATCGGGTATCTGTACTTGAGATACAAAGAAATAATAAGGAAAAGGTTGAAACTATCTTTGACTCCATCTAGGTGTATAAAGTGAAAGTTATTGACAAGTATGTTGATAGCTGACCTTCCGCCTTCACAATCGAGCTTGGTTACTTAAGGCTTTACTACATGGCAAGAGCCCTTTGTTATGGAGTTAAGTCTTGAAGGTCCAAAAGAGAATCCTTTGGCTTAGTTAAAATGGGGAAACTTAACCACTAAATGAGAAAAGCGTCAATCCAAAGCTTTCAAGCTTTATTATCTTTGTGGTGAGAGTCATAGCGTGGCCAAGCCAGAATAGTTCAGCTACATAAGAGTATTCTTTATGCTTGAGTAGGTGAGCATTAAAGTCAATTTTTTTGTTTTAGTGATGCAGTGGAGCAAGTAGAGTCTAATGCTACAAGCAAATAGCGATGCGCAAATAGCGATACGATAACATAATACATAATGCTTGAGTAGGTGAGCATTAGAGTCAAAATTTTTGTTTTAGCGATGTAGTGGAGCAAGTAGAGTCTAATGCTACAAGCAAATAGCGATACGATAGCATAATACTTTGTATCACTATTTAATCCAGAATAGTTGAGCTACTTAAGTGTATCCTTGATGCTTGAGTAGGTGAGCATTAGAGTCAAAATCTTGTTTTAGTGATGTAGTGGAGCATGTAGAGTCTAATGCTAAGTGGATAGTGATATGATAACACAACACTTTGATGCCAAAAAATCTTCATAATAGAGTACACTTATCTTTCAACATGCCAATCAATCATTTCTTTTAGCACACCATATTGATTTTCATGGGTTTTTGCGTACGGATATAGGGTGCCTCAGTATGGGGCATGCAGCTTAGGCACTTTTCTTTCTTCTTTGTTCTCCACCCATGCACACACTATGTAGACCAAATAGTCAACGTGGCATCGGCTCAGCTCCCGACTAGCTAGAAAACCCCAACCCCTTTACACACTTTCACACTTTTCAAGGTATCTAGGACCGACCAAAAGTTATAAAATTTATCCAAAAATTTGATGTCATTTTCAATAATGATTCCTACACCAAAGAGTATGAACTTTCTCGAGTTGTCGGTTTTTTCAAAGAAAATTCTTTTGCAATGATGGAATGCCCTCTAGCTAAACCTTCATGCTTAAAAGAATTGGGCATAATTTAAAACCGATTTTGCTAAGAGTTATCTCAATTGTGCTTCTAAATTGAAGATTCTCCTTGCTTGAACCAATCTATGATGTATTCTATTGAAACCCTTGATGACTACAATAAAAAAGTAATGGATGCTTATCTGTTTGCTTCAATTTTCAAAGAACTTTCGGTGTTAGAAGGGATATTCAAATCATGAATGAACTCTCTAGAAACTAATGACATGAGTAGGGATGTCATAGTTGTTGTCCAGGCTATGCATGATAAAAGTGATAATCTTATTCTTTCTATTTGGACATGTTGGGATTTCATGCCAACTAGGCCAAACACCCACTAGCCCATCACTAACATAATTTACTTATTGGTTTAACAAAACAATAAGTAAGGGATGAGGATTCTTCTCATCTTGCACTCCACCACTTGTTGTGTGTGTCTTCTCCTTCCCGTACTCACTATACACATGCTTTGCATACACTCACATGTGGCATCAGAGTTGTGGTGATGGTGGCTCTTCCACCTCTCGCATCTGTGTGAGCTCCCTCTATTCGAAAAACTAAGACTTGGGTGGATTAATATTGTGTGCATAGAGAATTAGAACTTTGAGTGAGCTCTACAACACACAATGATCAGAGTAGAGAGAAAAGAGGGCTCTTGGAGAGCTCACATCAACTGAGAGAGAGAGAGAGAGAGAGAGAGAGAGAGAGAGTTGAAATTCTCATCTACGTCATGCGCATTGTGTGCATGCAATTTCTGGCCACATTTTTGTTCCGATTGTTGCTGCAAATTTCTTGTTGTGTTGGAAGCATTTTGAGCAAGTCTTCTTAGATTTCCCCCCCTTTCAAAGTCATTTTTGCTCTCGAAATCTCCATTTGAGTAGCACATCAAAAGATAGTCTCCACTGGATGTTTTTGGCATCAGCTTTGATTCTCAACACTTCTCAAGTTATGACTTCGATTCGACTTTTGACCATCGACATCCTTACATCCATTGATTTTTGCCATCCCTCGTGTCCTTACCATCAACTATCTACCTCCAACAATTGTCATATGGCATTGAAATCACACTTGCATGTATCTTTTATATCGACTCCCCTACGTTCTCTTTTGGCATACACACGCTCTCCCACATCAACAAGAGAGTGCCAGAGTTTGTTTGAGGAGTAACATGTTGTAATCTTATAGTGGGAGTGTAATTTTTGCTTTCATAGAGTCTCTAAGAGATTGTTTTTCTAAGCAAATTTCCAAGAGGCATATTTTTTTGCATCTGCATCACCAGTGGTGTTAGCGTTGGAGTTTCAATCGATGTCTTCACTCTGATCAAAGTGTAGATTTTGGCGATGACTTTACAAATAGATTTTATTTGCCAAGGACAACTACTTTTGCATACATAGGTGTGTTGTGCTCTCTATGCATGTTGAGAGCGGTTTATATTGTTGTATGAGCTTATTGGCACTCATGTATACACTTGTGGGTTCTCATTGAGAGATCATAGATCTTGATTTTTTCAGATTATCAGCCACTTTGAACACATGGATTACAAGCTAGATATAAGCACAATATTTTCACAAGAAATGTGGTAGTGCTTTTGGCAGCAGTTTCATTGTGAGATGTTATGCATTGACAAAGGCATTGTTTTGGGCACTTGAGTGTTAAGAGTGTCATTGAGCTCTTTTGAGAGTAGATATCTCCGGAGGGATTTGGTCTACTCATTAGAAAAAGTTTGGAATCCCCATGGGCCTTGTAAGGATCCCTAATCTCAAGGGATTAGATCCTAAGCTGCTAGTACTTTAGGGGACATCCAAACCCACTAGTAGGCTATATGGTGGTTTTGGGGCTCATAAATGAGGGAATTGACTTGCCAAACTTGAGTTTAAAAATCTGAAAACTCGAACAGGAACTTTGTCTTTTGCACTTCCAAAAAAAAAACGTCATCAAAATTGTGGGTTTATGGGAAATGAAAATTGAAGCATACGATTGGCCAATGCAAGTTTTAAAGGGAATTTGTTCAATTTCTAAAGGTGGAATTTTGGAAATAACGGTTCTTCTCTTGAATGAGTTTGCAACAAAATCGGGCCTGCGCCGGTACGTTGAAATGGAGGATCGAAGGAGAATCTTCGTATGCTGTTGTATTAACTCTGGCGGAGCATAACTGTGGGGTAGCATGCAGCTTGGGCTACGCCCATTGGAGCAAAAACGAGTTCCTTGAATTTCTGGAGCAAGCGGCACATAGACCTGCCACCATACAATGCAAGACCTGCAAGCATTCGGCGCACACAATTGCTTTTTGATTAAGATTTGAAATAGTCGAATAAGCATATGCCAAGTGGCTTTTATGTAAGGTCTCCGACCCGGAGCTAAAAGAGCACCATTGTACCATGAAATGAACATAATGGAAAAAGTTACTATTTTTAGTAGTTTTCCGAATTCTGTCAGTGCCATGATGTTTAGAATGTTTTAAAGCTTCAAAATGTGAATTAAAATAATTTGTGTAAAAACATTCCAAAAATAGTAAGTTTTTGGTCACCCGACCCGTCCAGTCTTGACCGTCTCGAAAAACTGCACCCGTACCCCAAATTTGAAAAAAATGCATTTTTGGACCCCGGGGGCTGCTAAATATGGCAGGTACTCGGACCAATATGCTTTAGTTAGAGCTTAGTATAGCAATTTAATGGCATTAAAATCCTACTCGTATGGGCCGTTTTAGCCTAAAACCAATTTTTCCTAAAGTTGTGCGGGGAGGCACCGGGGCTCGAGGCTGTGCGGGAGCAGGTTCAAGGCCACTCTGAGCCGGCTTTAGCAGCTAGGGGGCACCCTCTTGTCTTGTGGGAGTTGTGGGAGAGTTTCCAAGCTTGAGAGTGAGTGTGAGAGCCAGCTAGACTAGCTAACTGGACACTTGGTGGGTAGGCAACTAGACTTGCCAATGCATTAATTGAATGCTCACTCAGATGCTTATAGCAACCCAAATCGATTTTCAGCCTTGAGGAGCCTATTTAAAGGTGTGCTCTCTCTCTCACACACACATGCTCACACACACACCCAATACACACACACCTACACACACCTTGGGGAGGTGCTGCTGGCACACACAGTTTTTGAAGGAGAAGCAAGGAGGGAGGTGCTGCCAAAATTCTCATCTTGAGAACTCATTTGGATCAGAAAATCAAGAGGATTCTCAGCCCCTGATCATGGTAATCATGGTTTAATTCGTGCTCTTCTTAATTCTCTTCATTATTCTCCAAATTCCTCGTCTACTATGCTTAATTCTAGCTATAATTCCCAATAGCTGCTCTCTAATTTACATAGTTATATTCCATTACATAATCATCATCCAATTAGCTAATTTGTGTAGCCATTCATCACTCTAATCAATGATTAATACATGATCAGGAGAGATTTCTCTCTCTAGGCAGCATAGTAATTAATTGTCAAGCCGGTAATGATGTAGATTTGATGAATTCCTTTCTTTTACCACTCAATATTGTTGTATCTAAGTTAGATTCAATTTTCCCATACATTAAGATGTGATTAAGAAAAAATTAATCCATCATTAAGCCACTAAGAAGAGAATTTTCTCTCACCTATGCATGCGGTAATTTTGCATTTTTCTAATTGCACTAGGAAAGTGATTGAACTTGTTTAATTCATCTCTCTTGTAAGTTAAGTAGTAAAATTCTGAATCATCTGAGCCAAGTAATTAACCTTAGAGCCGGTTCCCATAGGGCAAGTGAAGTATTATCCATAAAATTGCTAGGTCTCGAAGGAAAAGTCTAACCCTCTTGCATAAGGAGGATTGTTCAATGATTCTAATGTGCCATTTGGATTGTTATGATGCTCTCGGACTTTAGCTCTTTTCTTCAAGTTTATCATTTAAAGTAGTGAGTATAAAATGGCTCCGGTTAAGAGAACTCGCTTCGGAGGTGCCCACGATCGCGAGGCGGGGACGAGCAATGTGAATGGAAAAGGAAAAGCTCCCATGGACGACTAAGCACCGGCCATCTCACGGGCCATTGACGAAGAAATGGAAGAGGTAAATCACAATTTCATTCAAGTTGTTTAATTTAACATTGCACACGTTTAGCTAGGAAAGAACATATCCCCAAACAAGTTGGAGAAATCCGACGAAAACTTCGGCATTCGAATTCATTTGTATATTAAAGTCTAAAGTAGGAAAGAATGATTGATGGATATACTGTTTGAAATAGGAAAGAATGTCTGCTAGGGAAAATTTAGCTCGGCATGTTCATTTCTATTTCCAATGTTGATACTAGTCCGAACCCCCTCCCGATCACAGGGGGCAGAGTTCCTGGTTAAGGGTTCTTGAATCCACGTCTATTGGTTAAGCGGTGGATACCCACGTCTGCTGGTTAAGCGGTGGGAACCCACGTCTGCTGGTTAAGCGGTGGGAATGTCCATGTCGTGCTTTCTATGCGGTGGACATACCTAGTTGTATGGGCAGCTAGGCGACAACGGGAGGAGTAAACTCTCGCTGGAGGGGGGATGTTGTACCTCCAAAACATTGGAATTTTAATGAATAAGTTTGAGTATAATTTTTACTAGAACTCTGTCTTGGTGCCGCTTTGCAATACTGATTGAAGGGCTGTCTTAACGAACATTGTGATTCGGAATCTAATCAAGGAATTTTTATGTTGAACAATCATTGTGGTAGTAATTAGGACACACAAGGAAGTGTGAGTGTGGGGGTGGAAAGTGGGGGCTTGGCTCAGGTTGCCAATGCCTCTGAGAAGGGTGGACCCGATTGGTCGGGAACTCTCTGTCCCCATAGTGTTTAAATCGATACTAGTGATACTCATTGCCCCTAAAGCGGCGAAGTCTCAAGTGTACGTGCCTCTGAAACATGGGAAAAAAGACACTCGGGGTTTCTCTCCTCTTGGAAGGTGGGTCTTAGGATCGCTAGATAGTTTAAGTACGCTTCCCCTGCAAGGTGGAGCTAGATCTCATTGCTAGTAGGCTCGAACTCGACTCACTTTGTGATGAGAGATCGTCCGGGCTAGCTGAACCCTGAACCACTTTGTTTGCTTCCGTTATAGATCTAGTGGCCACCAGGTTCACCATCAGATCCGCCGTTTGATACGGCAGGGTGGGGACCTCACATTTTACGCCCCCTTCTTATTAACTCAGACTTACTCGATTGTTTCAAAAACCATACCCTCTTTAAAGCTTTGATGCGCCTTCACCTTTTTGTGGACCTCACTCTTGGCTCACGGCCAACAACAAGCTGTTTTGTACACACAAGAAACCATTTTAGCTTGTAAATTGGTGGGTTTGCTCTCACCAAACCACTAGACTCGGAGGGGACAACATGACACACCTATGCATCTCTAGGCACTAGGTGATATCCCAACCCTCTCCTCATTGGCTAGGTTTTAATCACCCCTTAATCAAAGAGGCCCATCTAGAGTCCAAACTTTTCCTAATGTGCTTGCATCATTTTTTGTCACTTGTTTGTGTGCAATTCTTTCCTCATGTAAGTTCAATTGCGAACACTACCTATTGTATATCGTGTGGAGCCATTTTTGGAGGCTTTTTGGCCCTTTCTAAAACTATGGCTAGTGTCGTGTCTGCTTAGCCTTTTAACACCATATTAGCGATTTTGGGAATTTTCTAATTGTCACTTTCAAAACGAGCGTAAGATTTGACCAGATGGCCTAATCTTAACCAAAGTTTTGAGACCATGGCTCAAAAGAGCTTTTCAAGTATTACCTTGTGGAAGGAGTTGGCCTTAAAAATAGCTTGAGATTTGTCCATATGGCCAAATATTTAAGACATTGTTGATTCCCAAATAGGCTATAAAGTCTCAAACTCTCTAATATGCTGTTTTTTGGAGGGTCCCACGTGAGATGTAAGCTAGGGTATTCTTGAATGTTGAGATATTTTCAATGATACATGTTGTTTGAGTTCCCTATTTTGGTATCCTCACCATTGGCTATGTACAGAGGGGTATAGGTGCTTTGGTGCCATGTTGGAAATACAATTGTCAGTGAGATTCATAGTTAATGCCCATCTTACATTTTTTTACTTGATATATTACCGAGTTTTCATTGAGATTTTGTTCTCCATGAAAAGGAGACTCTTTCAAAATCTTTACAATTTTTTTTCCATAAATCCGAAGTTTAATTTTTTGTAATTCCTCTTGGTAGATATGGCTAGCTCTTTACAGAAAGATAGATATTACATTAAGACGTTTGATGGCACAATATGGGGGCGGTTATGGAGCGAGCTTTTTTGTTTCTCATCCCACCACCACTACCTCCCATTGCCCTTAGTGCCCATCGGCACCACCACCTTAGCCCACCACTAGTGGTTAGTGGTGCTAGCTTACTACCACCATGTGCATCCCCTACTCCTACCACCACCGCCCATTGCCACCACTCCCTTTTGTGGAGTAGCCAAGGACCTCCTCTCTCTCTCTCAGTCTCTCTCTCTACCTTCACAATGGAAATTTTCATAACTTCTATGCTCTCCATTTCTCTCTCTCTCTCAACTTTCATAACTTTCAAAATGTGGCTGTATGGCATGGTGGCATATTTTTGAGTTTCCTCATGACTTCCCCGCACTCCATTCAGACAATTGGCAATGATGCAACTATACTTCTCTCTCTCTCTCTCTCTCTCTCTCTCTCTCTCTCTCTCTCTCTCTCTCTCTCTCTCTCTATATATATATATATATATATATATATATATATATATATATACCTTCATAATGAAGATTTTCATAACCTCTACCCTCTCCCTCGTCGGATAGATCTTTAAGGTCTCTTGGGATAGTTTCCTACGATGTTAAAATTCTTTTCTTCTTCTTCTTCTTCTTCTCTCTCTCTCTTTCATAGCTTTCAGGATGTGGTTGTATGGCACGGTGGCGTATTTTGGAGTTTCTTTAAGACTTCCCCATGCTCCATTCGGACAATTGGCAATGATGCAACTATACTTCTCTCTCTCTCTCTCTACACATTCACTAATCGACACTCTATGCCTATGAATGCTTGAATTTGGTTTTTCTTAAGAAAGACACTATGGTATGGGCACATGGCCCTAAACTTGAACTGAGAACTAATTGTTAATATTTAATTAATTTAGTGGGCTAAGTGCCACTACCTGGCTGAGACTACCTTGATGAGACCTAATTAACTCGTGGCCTACTAACTAGATTACAAAGGAAACCTAACTAGGTTAGGCTAAGGCTATACCCCAACATGGGATGAACTAGGCCTTAATGCCTTTTGAGTTGGGGACTTGGGATGTAATAAACCCAAGGGTTTATACCATGGGCTAACTTGAAGGCAGAATCCTTTTGCAAGCAAGGTGACTTGGCAATTAAGATAGGCCCGAGGGTGCAGTCATAACATCTTTACTGTAGATAAAATCGGTGACAGACGCCTGGAAATTTGTGAGGCTTGAAGAGCAGTCCACCTTAGTAGCATGATGCACATGTCTGATATAGGGCACCTTTGATGCAGAACCATTTCATTTTTTCCAAACAATAATTGCTTAGTCTGTGAGCATAGTAAGGGCTTCCTTTGTGTGAGAGCCTTGTCGATTAAGATATCAAGTAAGAGTAAATCATTTTAAGTATTAGCTTTACATCTCCTTCTTCTCTGAGTGAGTGGATAAGTAGGATATACCAGCATTGAACTTGGAAATCTGAAGTTTCAAAACACTCTGCCATGGCGAACAATATGATTAGACCATCTGAGGTACCAAAACATTTAGTTTATGTTTATTTTCTTCTCTAAGGTATGGAGTAGTGACTAAACTAAGGAAATGGGCATGTATGGTCTATGCATGGTAGCTATTGGACAAGTACACCATGTTGGATGTATTGTTTAGATGGGATGGATGTCGTTATCAAGGAAATTTGGTGGGATTAACCTGTCTAAGAAGAATTAACAGACTTGTCCTTGTTAGATTCTTCCACCTTCTACAACATTCTCCTCTTTTAGTATAGGTTAGGGTGACATGGATGACAACTAGAGTCACCCCAGTTACACTAATCTATTGATTGTTTTCTTGTTGTGGATGTAGTTAAGGGTGTTCTCTCTTTGGCTTTGCTAAAGGAAGGACGTGCTAACACTTTACCCTTTTTTCTAGCAGGACCCCAGAGAAACTAAGATATGGCCTGTACATTAGAAATATGTATATTCTAGTGTGGATGACTAAATAGAAATGTCTACTTGAAATGGATGTTGTGGTCTATGGTTCTTTAATTTTTGATGAAGTCTCATGTGCTTTTTTAGCGTATATATATAAGAAAATCTCTCTCTCTCTCTCTCTCTCTCTCTCTCTCTCTCTCTACCTTCACAATGGAAACTTTCATGACTTCTACCCTCTCCATTTCTCTCTCTCTCTCTCTCTCTCTCTCTCTCTCTCTCTCTCTCTCTCTCTCTCTCTCTCTCTCTCTCTCTCATAACTTTCGTAATTTTAGGATGTGGCTATATGGCGTGGTGGCGTATCTTTGAGTCTCTTTAAGACTTCCCGGTGTGCCATTCAACAATTGGCAATGACGCAACTATACTTATCTATCTCTCTCTCTCTCTCTCTCTCTCTCTACCATCATAATGGAGGCTTTCATAACTTCTACCTCTCCATCTCTCTCTCTCTCTCTCTCTTAACTTTCAGGATGTGGCTGTATAGCGTAGTGGCATATTTTTGAGTTTCTTTAAGACTTCCCCGCACGCCATTTGGACAATTGGCAATGATGCAACTATACTTCTCTCTCTCTCTCTCTCTCTCTCTCTCTCTCTCTCTCTCTTTTCTCTAGCAGGACCCTAGAGAAACTAAGATATGGCTTGCACATCATATGTATCTTTTAGTGTGAATACGTCCTTGGATGGGGGGATGCCACACAACCATTATGGCTCTGTTTAGGTTGGTTTAAGGATGGTCTTTTTCCCAAATTTACTTACCATGTTTAGTTGTTGGCTTCAAATTGCCTTGGTATTTGCTGGATTTGACCTTTCAACCCAGCCTCTCTCACCTACCTTCTTGTGATAAGAATGATCTCTAAACCCGATAGCTCAATTTTTTTGGAAAATTTCTCACATGACTCTATCACACACTTACTTTCCTTCAATGACTGGGTCCTGGTGCTAGCCAACCTTGATGCAAATGAGAAACAAGGACTCAAATATGTACAAAGCAGGGTTGATAACCTGGCAGTCACAGAACAGGGACAAAAAGATGACTTGGTGTAGTTTTCTTCTTTAGGTGTTGATCTTTCCTACTACCTCAGGAAGCTATGTGGCTTACAACAGCCTTTACCTCCTCTCAAAACCCCGACTTAGAGAAAACCCCCCAAAGGATTATTCTTTCGCAATCCAGCAGATGTGGAAGCAGTCAAAGGTTTCAAGCAAGACTTTGCTCTACCAAGAAAGAGTCTTTGATGAACTTGGTCCCTAGGGTTTCTAAGATCTTCTCTTTCCTACCATCCAGACATATTGAAATAGAAGGCAGGTCACATCAACACCAGTTGTTAAAGCCTTTGTGGCCCCTATTTCCATAGATACTTGGGTATACCTTGCAGGACTCCCAGCTTTCACCAATGAAGATTGCAAGCTGGACATTATCAAAGGAGAACAATACTTGGACAGAGGAGATGTGATCAAGGCTCCTTTTAGTGTGATTTTTTTGAACTCTAAAAGATGTGCTGTAATGGCTCGCATTTATGCTTGTACAAAAGGTACCATGAACTTTGACAAACAGAACAATGATTTCTACTCTGGAGCAATTTGGAACATTTATAAACCATACAGCAAGTGTGCTTGCAAGTCACTGGATCCCAAGGCAAACTATGAAAGCAACATTCTCTGGTTTGACCACTTAGTGTGGTACATCTATCTTGGGAAGTGATAGTTTGTGATAGTACATCACTATTGGATGGAAGTATGATCCACCACTGAAGAACTTTGTCTACTCTACTGAGTTCCTCAGTTTTGAGTTTACCCCTAAATGTAAGTGCTCTAAATTCAAGCAATTTTGTAAAGACTTTGATCATCTTGGATGGCATGTATGCACTAACAATTTGAATATTTTCTCTAATAAGGAGGTGAAAAAATTGCTTAGTTGTGGGTTGAACCATATCCCCACCCAACCACTGAATCAACACTTAGCTTTTGCTGCACTACTTGATTGCTTGGCTGACATAGCCAATGTCCTAACATTGGACAGTCTAACCCTTAACAAATTGTCTGATGGTTTGTTTTCACACTTTTGGACGTGCATTGAAAAAATTCCACCAGGTTGGTTGAGTAATAAGACTTCATGGCTCTCACCCTATGTTTCACAAATATTTTTTAACTTGAAACAAGACTGGTTCTTTGTTGGAGTAGAGAAAGCACCACACATCCGTACTATAATTTTCAAATAGCTTGCAAAAACTACTGCTTTGAGACGACTTGATGGACCAAAATACTGCCAATGAGGTAAGTGAATTTCTCCAAGGAGCACTACAACACTTTGGACTAGAGACAAATGGTAACAAAATTCCTATCCTCTTTCCAACTTACAAAAGTCACAAGCACAAGTTTAGATGGATTTGTGATGCATCTAACTGTATCATGTTGCAAGCTACATCTATCATCACATGTTGCTTGAATCTCTTTCTTGAGGACTTTTGCACCATCTCTGAAGAAAAATTCTTAAAGGTCACTCTCTCTCTCTCTCTCTCTCTCTCTCTCTCTCTCTCTCTCTCTCTCTCCCTCTCCCCCCCCCCCCCCCAAGGCACTGGCAATTTGCTAGTGCCTTGGGTTTTTTTAATAATCAGACCTCCTCCCCCCCTCTCCCTCTCATGATCCCTCCAACCCATCCCCTCTTCCCCCCCCCCCCCCCCCCCCCCCCCCCCCCCCCCCCCCCCCCCCCCCCCCCCCCCCCCTCTCTCTCTCTCTCTCTCTCTCTCTCTCTCTCTCTCTCTCTCTAGTGCAGCCATTTTTTGACCTGGTAGACATGAGTTCATTCTTTGGATCATAACTTCTTCATCCGAAATCTGATTTGGGTTATATATAGCCTCAATCAAAGAGTACCATGTCCTCTACACATTTTTGCAAAGACAAAAATTTTCAAAGTTATGTGAGGCGTTTCTATAGTAGCATTTTTGCAGTGAACAAGTTTAGGAAAGTTGACTCTCATCTCTTATTTTACATACAATGTCTTCCGGTACTCGTAAGGGTTCTTCTTCTTCAACAAGGTCCACAACCATTGTAGAAAATGATCCAAAATCTCTTAAGTGTGAGATAGAAACACAACCACTCAACCAACGACATCAAAAACCATGATCATGGCATACTTGGTATCATTGCAAGAGATCGTAAACAAACAAGGTGAAGACTTATTGGCACTTGCAATGGAGAATGGCACGCTAAGGGTTCTTGTGGTTGAGAATGAGAATCTCAAGAGGACACTTGAGATGCAAACAACAAGTTTGATGCAACTTGAAGAGGAAGTTAAGGAATGTAAACATTCTCTTGTGAACTTGAATGCTTTGAAGAAGCGCATGAGCAAAGTAGAGCATGACCATGTATTGAAACAGGAGAATATTGACACCATGAGCCAAGATGTATGTGACATGAAAAATGCATGCACAAACAAGTCTTGGGCTGATGTATGTGGTAGCAATGTGGTTTCTAATTCCTCCCTCATGCAAGCTATGGCTCAAACAAAGAATGTTGAGAATGTGGATGTGGAGGAGTTGAAGGAACGGGAACAACGTTCCAAGAACATAATTTTTCATGGAGTTCTTGAAGAGAAGTTAGAGATGCCTCCTTCTCTTGCCATTGTTATTGAAGGTTTCTTCAAAACCCATTTTGGTATGTCCAGAGTTATGGTCTGTGGAGTGGGTAAGCAAGGAGCTCCTTGCTTAGGAGAACGGCTGATTGTATGCACCATGTCGGATGAGACCAAATGAAAGCTTATCCTTGATAATAGTTGGATCTATTTGAGGGATACAAATTGTTTCTATGTGAAGATCGCACTATTAATATGCATCGCAAGGCATATGAGGAAAGGGGTAAGAAAACTAAGGAGATCTCTCATGAAGAAAATGTACTCAAGGAGGAGCCAAGTCCCACGAGCAAATATGAATGCGCGACCTATGAGGCCAAGTTACAATTGAAAATATGCTTTTGAAATTGCAATGGATACCCATGGAATGCAGGGGTTGGCATTGATGAACTAACAAGAAAAAACGACATTGTAGTTTTTATTGAAACTTGGGAGCATGAGACACAAAGGATTAATGGCTTAGAGGATTACACTCATTGATGTGGTCAAAGAGTTTCAAGCAATAAAGAGGACAAGGAGGGGTAGCATGTATGGTTAAGAAAGGATTAGAAGATTTTGTATTAATTGTGAAAGATGACAAGTACAAACGTTATATATGGCTGAAAATTATGACACCTTCATCATGATTCCCCTTTTATGCTTGAATGGATAGAGATCAGCCATTTTGATTTATAAGAGAACATTGGTTATTTTAAAGGTGAAGGTGATGTTATTGTCTTTGGGGATATGAATGCTCGCACAAAAACATTGCAACACGATACTCAACAATTTGATATGACATATATTTGAAGGGAGTGGAGAAAGCTCCGCACTTCAATGGATGAGAAAGAACTTGATCACTATGAAAAGTTACTTTTACACATGTGTAATAGCACGGGTATGCTCATTGCCAATGGTGTATCTTTGTGGAGTGGAACCAATGGATTTACATGTAGAAAACATAATGGGGATAGTGTGATTGACTATATGCTACTCTCTGAAACCATCATGTATCGCATAAAGAGTTTTATGTTTGGCAAATGGGCTCGAAATGAGACCATTGGACCTTATGTATTGACCTTGTATGTGGAGAAGTAATTAAGCATGATAATCTCAGCCAAAGGACATAGAAGTTATCACTATGTATGGATTTCAAATGGGCACCAATGTACATGGGTGAAAGCATGTTAATGTGTCGCGCTTTTTGTGCTTGTTAGCATTTTCAAGCTAGCACATCTTGAAAAATTTGGGCGTCTGGTAATTATTTATAAATAATATCAAAATTTTGTTGGAGATTGTACATTTGGTTTCCTTGTTTCAAGAGCTTTCTACCGATATATCATACATCATAGATCTTGGAGATGTAGCTCATGTTATTGTACTAGTTAGCATATGTCAAAATTGTGCTAGTTAGCATTATCTGGGACATGAAAAAGTGTGACACGTTAACATGCTTTCACCCACATTGAAATGGTTGAGCAAAAGTTATGGATGTCAAAGCTTCAATATGACGCACCATTGGAAACTAGGAAGCTTTTAAGAAAGTTATTTGTTCTTGTGCCCAAGAATGCTTTGCCATAAAGCATCTCCATGGTATCAACAAAGATAACTCACGCAAATGGTGTTGATAAAGAATGTCAAGATGCTTGAAAGGTCTTGATAAATCTTGATGCAACTATGGACAAAGACAACTATCAAAGTCATTTACATACATACAAGGCATTGATTCAAAAGAAGAGAAGAAGATGGGAAGTAAAGAAACAAATTTTTTAGGTTTAAGAAAAGGTACTTGCATGTGGAAGATTTTGGAGAAACTTGAGAGGCAAGCAGGTTGATAAGTTTGGTAGCTTGAGTCTTGTGGATATGTACACACATTGTAGGCAACTATATGAGCAACCAAATGCTAAAAAAATGCCATTTTATGATTCAATCCCATGTATGCTCTCTTTTTCTACTATTGAGGATGTATGCGGTGGGCTTGAAAAGTTGGCCACTCGCAAAGTGAGAGATCTTCAAGGTATCAAGCCGGAGATGATCAAATGGATGGAAGATTTTACACATGAGTGGATGTGTAATATGTTCAACCTTGTACTTCAACATGGTATGCCTTATGATTGGAGTACTAATTGGGTCGAGCTTTTGCATAAAGGAGGGGATGTAAAGAATGTAATCAACTACCAAACTATACTCATTGGGTATGTTATGGTAAAGTTGTTTGGGTGCATAATGGAGATAAAGTGGAGTGATTGGACTGAAGAAAATGACAAGTGTGCAGAAGGACAAGTGGGCTTTTCATCGATGCCATAGCACCATTGATCATCTTGTCATTCTTTGTGTTATCATGGAGGAAATTTGATTAAAAGGCAAGTGATTGCATTGTTGTTTTGTGGACTTTAAGAAAGCCTTTGATATGATTACACCACATAACACTTTGTGGAGAAGGATGGACTCAACTCCAAGTGCCAAGTGAGTTTATGCTTGCAGTTTCTCGAATCTATGACAAGGTGATGTGTCAATTGTGCATCGAAAGAGGAATTTCAAAATTTTTTGTAAGCACTATTGGGGTTAAACAAGATATCTATTATCACAAAGTCTCTTTGGTCTATGCATTAATCAATTGGAACAAATGGTACTTGAATTTATGCAAGAAGAAGGCATTGAAGAGGTCACTATTTGCAAAGCGGTAATCATGCTTTTGTTGTATGCGGATGATGCAGTGCTTCTAGCACACACTTGAGAAGATGCACAATAGCTTATGGTTGTCCTTGAGAAATTTTGCTTGCATAGTGGACTGATTGTGAATGAATCCGAAACAAAGGTTATGCTTGTGAAAAGCAACCATAACAAGAAGCCATGCATTGTGTACAACAATGAGACACCTGAAGTTGTTGAGAGCTTTAAGTATCTTGGCCTTGAGGTTCCGACCAATCACACATGGCATGAATGTACTATGCGTCATTTGGAAGCGGGAAAGAGAGCATACTATGCATTTGAATATGTGTAACATCAAGCGTTGTGTTCTCAAGAAGTACCTTTTTGACACATTGGTGACACTGGTTCTTCTTTATGGAGTTGAAGCGTGGGGCAGGAGCATCTCAAATTCTACTTGGAAAAAGTTTGAGAATGTTTAAAAGCATTTTCTTACAAGCTTTCTCCATGTTAAGACACAAACACCATATATGCTCCTACTTTTTGAGTCGAGATCTCTTCCAATTGAGGTTATGGGCATGGAAAGGGTTGTGGAGTACATGATAAAGATGCATCAAAACCCCTCACATCGACTTCCTACAATTGCATGGGACGCAAGCAAAAAAAGTTCAAAAGACACATAAAAGCAAGATCTTGAGCATGGGATGGATGCAAGATATAAGTAAGTGGTTTGAGAGATGGGATGCATTACATGTGTTACATGATGCCTCAATTGATTTTCCTCTTTCACACACACTTCTCCACTCATCATCCCCACCTCTCTCACCACTCCTCTCTGCACCCTACTCACCTTCTTCTCAACCTTGAAGAATAAGAGAAACCATGGTGAACTCATGTCTCCTACACACACTTCCATTCCAAAATTGACCACCTAGTCTCATTTTTCCTCTTCCATATTACCCATATCTATAAAAAAAACCACAAAATTCAGCCTCTTCTCTTGAAAGACAGCACCATGTTGATTGATTACTCATATTCAATTACCTTGGCTCCCAAGGAAGGTCAAGAAATGGAAAAAAAACATACCGTCAAAGCTAGTGGACCGTCAACAAGCGTCAAAATTGACCCTACTCAAGACACTTGGAGCATCAACATTGTAAGAAATCCATATTTTTTTACCGATTAAGAGTTTTTTTTCCTTATTTGTATCCTACATGGATACTCCCATTGTAAATATCCAATTTCATTTATAAATCAATAAAAATACTAAGTCTACTAATTTACTAACACTAACCTACTATGAAAAGTCCTATCACCTCCACTTCTCTCCTCTCTCTCTTCTTCATCTATCCCCACCAACTTCTTGATTATTCCAAGCAAAAGAAATTAGATAACTGAAAATCTAACCCAACCATGGTTAGAGGAGTAACCCTAGCCCTCAAAATTGCTATAAAAGGAGGGTGTAGCTAGCACAAAAGGGGGGAGCCATAAGCAAGAGCACTATGCTATAGCTTGAGAAGCCAAGCTCAACCTCTCTAGAGGGAGCTCTTGAGTGGAAGCTCATTGTCTTATGCATATGCATGTGTTGTATTAGGGGTGATTAGCAAGGGAACTCTATGCCATTGTAAGAGAGAGTGATCATTCAATTGAGAGTAGGTAATCTATCATTTCTCCTACTAGTGTAAGGCCAACATATCCTGAATCAAGGAGGGTGGATTTGGACTAAGCTTGGATACTTCGTCTCTCTTCCAACGTGAAATAATGGACAACAATGATGTGTAAGTGTCTTGGTGTTTTTTTAAGTTCTTGATAGCTTGTCTCTGGGTGTTGTCATCAATTTAGCCATAAATCCCACATACTGTAAGAGGACGACAGGGTGGAGAGGACTCCCCTGGCCTTAAGATAGAGATTGGGGTGGGTTTTCTTGTGATGTGTCGTGGTGTAATTTACTCAAGCTATATTGAACAAATACTAATCTCACTTTGATTGGTCATGACAGATTTGTAAGAAGGTATTAGTGCAACAAGCATCCCCTCCCCCTTCTCTCTCTTTCTTACATATATAATTGTGTTTGCTTGATCACTGCCGATACATTTCAAAGCAGCCCGAGCACTCTCTCTCTCTCTCTCTCTCTCTCTCTCTCTCTCTCTCTCTCTTTTTACGCATCCTAGTTCGCATCCAGAACTAGGTGGTGCCTCAAATTTGTGTAGGGTTAGGTTGCGAGTTTGTGTGTGTGTGTGGTTGTTTTTTCCAACCCCAACCCAATTCAGCAGCACGGGAGCCTAGAAGAGTGCTTAGAGGCCACTCTTCTTGTTGCCACTCCCGGACCGCCTCAAATTGGTGCCCCCACGGAGGAACGGCTTGTGTATTTCTATGTAGGATCAACCTTTTAGCATAGTCAAGAAGTTTGCATGAATCACGAGAATTTGTATGATCCGTTCATTCCCATTGCAAGGCAAAAGGTACACATAATTGTTAGTACTAAGTTGCAATTTCAACGTGTAATTCGTAGAATTTTAGTTCCTCTTAGGTTGGCCGAGATAAACGCTTTAGTAAATCCTTTTATTTTTCCTCTCATTAGGTACGACCTTAGTCTAGACGTCTATATTTTTGTTTTGTTTTAAGAATTAGGGCATGCATAGACCATGGGCAATGGCCCAAGAATTGAGGTTTTCCCCTTCCATTTCACTCCACACATTAGAGTAAACATCGCAATTAGTAGAAAAATCCATTTTCAACAACGTATGGTGTTCATGTTTGGTGCCCAAAGAGTAGGAGAAATTCTCGCGTCACTAAACCCTGTCATCCTACCTCTCATTGATTATCATAGGTCATTTGATGTGAATATTTTTATTTTGTTGTAGAATAGATTGTAATTTAGAAAATATTATTGTGTAAATCTTTTAAAGAAAGAAAAAACATAAACGCGTCATATTGAAATCAATTCAATGGAGAGCCAATGCCAAATGTTTAGATATCCTCTTTTCTTTGGAGAGCCTCGAGAGGATGCATAATTATTTTTAGCAAATTTCAAGATGTCTTGCCGTATCAAGAGGATAGTAACTGATCAAGAACGTGTAGAAATGTTTGAGGTGGTTCTTAGGAAAGATGATAGCACTTGGTTTGACTCTTTGCCTGAGGAAGTTAAGGGGAATTACACAGAAGTTTTAAATCGTTTCAAGAAATACTTCTTTGATCCCCAAAACATTCAAAAACTATGGCAAGACATTGTTTCTCATAAGCAAAAAGACTTAGATGACTACTACTTGTACAAGCAAGAGTTTCTACGTCTTTGGGCTCTATGGATACGAAATGTTGCTAACCCTGGTCATGTTGCAGAATTTCTAAAGAAGGAGAGGTTCATATCCGGAATCTTTTCTGACCTTAAGGTAAAAGTTGAGGCCGATGCACCTGCTACCTTTGATGCAGCTGAAACTAGGGCTGCTGAGAAATATAGGAAACTCAAGTGCTTAAGGGGGGAGGTTCCAATAGAAGGTCTTAGACCCAAAGGTAAGTCACAAGCATCAACATCTAGGGAGCTTCCTGAGGTAACGGCGGAAGTGATTGAGAAGTTAAAATGAATCTTTAAGTAGCTTGTCAATTCACCTTGCACAAGCTGTAGGTCCAAAGGGACAAGCAAAGAAGTCTGAAGAGCGAGATCCACGACATAGGAGAGTCTTGCAATGTTGGAATTGCGGAGAGTCTGGACATGGGATGTATAATTGTCCTTGGCCCCGTGGCAAGCCAGGGAGACCTAACTTGAATTACCCAGTAATGAATGCAGGTGAAGGAATGGGTCAACAAACAAGGCTTCTACAACGGCCAAATGGAACAAGACCACCTCCACAAGGGGTAGAAGGAGTTCCACCTTTGCCAGATCCAAATGTGCATGTGGTAGAGGTGAAAAATTCAAATGAGGTTGACATGGAAGCAAATGGCATTAAGAGTGGTCGAGGAAAAGGTAAAGAGAAAGAAGGAGTCTAATCACAGAGTGACCATGGACAAGTAAAGAAGGCAAAGGAGACCAAGGAAGCTAAGAGGACCCGACGTCGTATCAATCTCCAACACTTCCCTCTTGGACATGGTATGGCTCCATACAACTTGTTGGAAGACATGAGAGGTAAGGGTCCTGATATCTCATGGCCTCAGTTTCTTGCATTATGCCCACAAGTTAGGAGGGATTTAACAAAGGTAGTTAGCACTAGGAGAAAGGTAAAAGAGAGTGTGCCTGTTGTAAAAATTGCACAAGATAAAATGAATGAGGATATTACACCTGTGCTATATTGTTACATCAAAGGAAGATTGGTTAGGAAAGGTCTAGTGGATGGGGGCGCACAAATTTGCATCATGATAGAGGGACTCATGCAAAGACTAGGCATGCACATCCACGAGACACCTGAAATTATAGTCAAGATGGCAAACAATAGCAAGGCTAGGTGCGTAGGCATTTGTAAAAATGTTTTTGTGGAGGCCTTTGGCATTAAGAAGGCAGTGGATTTCTATGTCATGTCTACCGAAGGAAATGGTTACCCATTTATCCTAGGAAGACAATGGCTAATGAAAATGCGAGCTTTGCAGAATTGGGAGAGTGGAAAGCTAATTTGTAGGAATGAAAATCATAAGAAGGTTGTCTTTGACATGAAGGAGCAACGCCAAGAGGAGCTCCATGAAGAATCATCTCAAAGTGAGATGGAGGAAGGTTGGACCGATAGTACTTCAGAAGGAGAAAGTAGCGGCAGCATTATTGAAGAGGAGTCTTCCATTGAAGTCATGGGGGTAAGGTTTAAGCCAAACAACCAAGAGACCTCTTGCCCAGGTTTGGAAGAGATAGGTTCCCAAGAGAACCAAAAAGTGGAAGATGAAAGAATGCTAGAAGGTATGTTATCTACAACACTTAAAAAGGATGAAAGGGAGGAGCTCAAAGGCGTGTTAAGGAAATTTCCTAGACCTTTTGCTAAAGACTACACCGATGTGCATGGAGTAGATGCTGTTCAACACAAAATTGAGTTGAAGCCAGAGGCCACACCTAAGGCTCAGAAGCTACGAAGGCTAGGAGTCATCAAGGAGCAGGCTTTACTCAAGGAGGTAAGAAATCTTCTAGCAGCAGGTTTGATTTATCCAGTGGAGAATTCAGAGTGGGTCTCTCTCGTTGTTGTCACTCCTAAGAAAAACGGCAAGTGGAGGGTGTGTGTGGATTACCGACCACTCAATGAGGCAACAAAAAGAGATCACTTTCCCCTCCCATTTCATGATGAGATACTAAATGAGGTAGCTGGTCATGAGAAGTACACTGTGTGTGATGGCTACTCAGGTTACTTTCAAATAGGTATCGCATTGGAAGATCAGTTGAAAACAACCTTCATCACTCCTTGGGGTTGTCAAGCATTCTTTGGAAAGTCCATTAGGGTTTTTATTGATGATTTTTGCATTTATAGCTCAAAATCATTTCATCCACAAAGGGTAGAAGAAGGTTTAACACTAGGTTGGTAATGGGACACTTTTATGTCCTGGGACACTTTTATGTCCTGTTAAGTGACCATTTTCCTTGAATTATGTCAAGAGTTTCAAAATGGATTTTGAGGTGCTATCTATCTAGAAAGTTGTCTCATGAGCTGAAAAAAGCTCGAATTTTTTTTGGAATACCAATTCCATCTTTAACCTTGTCCTTGCACAACATTTCACAACCTAAACTGTGTGAAAAAACGGGTCCTGTTTTTGGCTTTTTTCAACTTTTTGCAACTATACCACTCTAGAATTCATTTTTGCGAGGTCTATAATGCTAGAGAACTATCTTTAGTAGGCCTCAACATGTCCTGATGCTTCTAGGGAGAAATAAATATTAAAGTTGTAAGTTATGACCAAATTACAAAAATTGTCAAATCCTGTTTTTTAGCCAATTTTAGCCCTTCTATGATTTTCTTGGTGGATTTCATGATATCCAAATGCATTTTTGATTTTCTATGTCGCATATTGTAACATAAGGCTAATATTCCTTGAGTTTTGGGGCACCTAATACCCTATTTTGCATAGTATACAACGATGGTTGATTTTTTCAATTATAGAAGAAAACGAAACATTCTAGTATATCAAGTATAGCTTTTTCAATATTGTTAGTTTCTTGTGACAAATACATGGATTTTGTAGATATCAACCATATCTAGTCATAAGGATCAAATTTGGCTACATATTGAATAGTTTCTTTGGGATTCTACAACTCATAATGTTGAACCCAGTTTTTTCATGTTTGCTATATTTAGCACTTCATCTTTGTCCCCAAGATTCCCCTTGGTAAGAGATGTATTATTCTTTTGACATGCTCCATGGCTCCTTATGAACCTAACGGACAATAGGGAACTAAGAAAACATGGATATATTATTTGTATTGAGCGTGGCTATAGAAACTTTGATGATAGGTTTGCAGAATGGTAAAAATTCAACTTTTTTGTACCTATTTATTTTGGCAAAACAAAAAATAGTGAGTGAGAAGCAATCATATGTTCTGATCACCAACCCATTGAAGTTAACTAGGGAATTTATCTCAAGTCCTACAAAAATCCCTAATCTTATTTTTATGCAACAAAACGTAAGAAATTACTGTTTTGATGAAAATGCACTGGTCCATCAACTTTGGAGGCTTGGTGTGACCAAAAGATGAGAAATTTTACAAGTTTCTTATTTTTTCCATGTGTAGTAGGCCTTAAACTCTAACCTCATGAAAGGATTTTACAAAATGAGTGAATCTACTATGGTTTTGGAGGTTTTTTTCAAAAACATGAAAGGACACTTTTATGTCCTGTTAGGTTACCAACCTAGTGTTAAAGAAGCTCTATGACATGGGAGGTCAACTGAACCCTGACAAGTGTAAAATAGGTGAGGATGAAGTGATCTTGCTTGGTCACAAGGTTTCCTATAAAGCCATTGAGGTGGATCCTTCAAAGGCAAAGGCTCTTATTGAGCTCCCATCACACAAGAATCTGAAAGAGGTCATCTCATTCATTCAAAAGGTGAAGTATATGTCACGCTTCATTCACTTAGCTTCGGAGTTGCTTCATCCTTTGCAAAAGTTGACACAACAAGTAGAATTTGCATGGTCTGATGAGCTTGAAGAGTACTTTTGTAACATTAAAGTCATTTTGTCAGAGCTACCAACACTCATGCCTCCTTGTGGGCAATACACATTCTTTGTTAGCTCTAGTGTTGGAAGGGAAACAATTGGTGATGTGTTTCTACAACAAGATCCCCATAGTACCAGGATGCGACCCATCTACTTTGCTAGTAGGGTCATGAATGCTTTGGAGAGAGGCAGAAGCAGAACTCATGATGCTTTCTCTCATGTTTGCGGTGAGAAAGTTTAGATCCTACCTGCTACCAAAATCTTTTGTAATTCTCACTGCTGCAAAAAATTTGTTCCCTTGGGTGTCATCTCAAATGAATCTTAGTACTAGGATCTCAAAGTGGATTATGGAGTTGCAAGAGTTCCAATACTCTTTCAAGGTGGAAGATAGTGTGCGTGCACAATTGGGAGGGATCCTTACTTAAAGGGTACATGAGTAGGAGATTAAGGTGCCTGAAATAAAGACCCTACCATTGCCACCAACAAAAAATATTCCTAATGCTTTTACCTTGTCCTTTGATGGAGCTTTTCGACGAGACATAGGAAAAGCAAGAGGAGGGCTAGTATTGCTCAACCCAAGTGGAGAAGTGGTCATGAAAGAGAAGGTCAATCTACCGGGTTAAACTAGCAACAATGAAGCAGAATACGACACACTACTTCATGGTTTGAAGATGTGCTTTGGCCATGGGATACAACATCTCATGGTAAAGGGGGGTGCACTTCTCATTGTTAAACAGATTTTAGGCATTTGGGCATGCAAGAATAAAAGCTTAAGGACAAAAGTTCATGCCATTCGTAGGATGTTTAATCAGTTTGAAGAAGTGCAACTATATCATATTCCTAGGAAACAAAATGAAGATGCCGATTTACTTGCACAACAAGCAGTTACATGTGTTGAGAAAGAAGTGCACGTTATCATGGTGGCAGCAACTGCCAAGAAACCGAGATACCAGGGATTGGAGTCATTGACTCCCATTATTAGCTACATTTTGGAGGGTGAGTTTCCACAAGACTTCACGAAGGCTCAGAAGAGGAGACTCATGAAGAAGGAAAGCGCGTATCTCTTCCTAGAAGGATCCCTCTATCAAAGAGGGAAGGATCAAGTGTGCAGAAGAGTACCAACTATCAAAGAAATTCCAACCATTACAAAAGGTTTGCATGAAGAGGCATGTGGTGGTCATTTTGCCCAAGAGTTAACTGTGAAGAAGATTTTGCTTGCGGGGTATGTTTGGCCAAGTCTGCATGTGGATGTCCAACATTGGTGTAAAAGTTGTCACAATTGTCAGGTAAATGGGAATAGAATATTGTTTTATGGTCCAAGGCAGATCGTGCTTGCAAATGGACCCTTTGAAAAGTGCGGCATTGATGCTATGGGTCCTCTGCCTAGGACAAAAAATGGTAAACTCTACGTTCTAGTGGCTATAGAATATATGACTAGGTGGGTGGAAGCACAAAGTGTGGCAAAGGTAAATGAGAGGCCAGTGAGAAAATTTGTCTACACTCACATTTGTTGTAGATTTGACACACCTTTGGAGATTGTTTCTGATAATGGTCCAGGGTTTAGAAAGGGCTTGCTCACAGAATTCTTTGAAGAACTTCACATTCTACATCGTCACAATACACCCTACTATCCCCAGTCAAATGGTATGGTAGAAAAAGCTAATGATGTAATTGCAGGCATCATTAGAAATATGGTGAGAAACAAGACAAAGTTGTGGGATGACTTCTTGGATGGTGCCTTGTGGGTGTATCGAACCACATACAGGGAAGCCACAGAGTTTACACCATTTCACTTGGTCTATGGTCAAGAGTCTTTACAACCAATTGAGCTCAACATTCAAACAATGCGACTTCATGGCAAAGCAGCACAAGATGATCAAGAAGCATGGATGGATCGACTTCTTACCTTAGCTGAGCTTGAGTGGAAAAGAGAAGCAGCATACGAGTGCTACAAGAGGAAAGCTACACAGGCGAAGGAGAAGCTTGACAAGAAACTAAAGGACAAAGGCATCAATGAAGGAGATCTTGTGCTAAGGTATGACAATCGACTCGATAATCGTTTTGATGCCAAATTTGAAACTAGATGGCAGGGGCCATACATAGTTAAGAAGGCTTTCAATTCAAGTTACTATCAGCTTATAGACTTGAATGGGAAAGAGCACTCTAGGAAGGTAAATGGTTATCACTTGAAGCCTTATTTTTGTCGCCTTCTACCAAAGGATCTACCAAAGATCTATCAAAGGGCATCTATCTCATGTAAGTATTGTTCCATGAAGCATGAGTGTAACTCGAGCCAAAATGCCAAGGGGCCAAACAATGAAGATCTCGTCAAAGACTATGAAGCACTCTCTTTGGAAAATATGCTCTATGATGGTACATGAATATACCATCATCCGGGGGAAGGCTAATGATACACGTTTTTTGCTATCCAAATTGCCATAGTGAGCTACCTCACCCTACCAAAATCACTCAAACATTTTGGTTATCCCTACCATTTCACTATACATAGGCGTGTGTGAGTTAGGGGACTTTCCCCATATTTTCTTAAAAACTCTCAATTAGCTAGTCACTGGGCTAGTTGAGCCAAAAAATTTAAAAAATAAAATAAAAAAAGATATATTATGGCTTCTTTGTGTGTCAATATTTTATTGTATATAGGATCTAAATATAAGGATTTTTCATAATTATTTTTGTATTTATTTAAATATTTATACTTAGGTGTATGTTATTTATGCTATGTACATTGACTTACCATTACCACAATTTTTCTTACCATACTCTTTATTCCAGAAATAATTTCATGCAAGCTTCTCTTATTTTTGGTGTAACTCCATCGCAACAAAAATCCAAAAAAACTAGTTTTATTTATGCGTATATTTTTTCACTATTGTGATTTTTTTCCTTCCTACATCTATTCTCTATTTCTCTCATAAATTAGAACACCAAAAATATTCATCTTTTTATGGTAGACTTATAATGAGAGAGATTTATTTTGACCCCTTTATATTTTTTCCACCTATATTATTTATATTTGACATTTACATATTTTTTTAGATCCCTCAATATTTGATTTCCTTAGTTGTACTATTCATTTATATCATGATCTCAACAATATCTTCAATTATAGACCTACCAAATAAGGTCAAGGGTATGTGGCATGCATGCATGCACTATGGAGGGCTCACTCTTGGAGGCAAGGACTTTGTGCAGTGAAAAAAGATAGTCCGTTTTGCTGAATTTTTAAAGGTCACTTGCTCTCCGAATTTGAAAAGGTGATACAAACAAAAGTTGTAGCTCGTGGGCTGAACTTTTATCTCAAATTTTTTTATATTTTTTTGAGCTACGAGCTGTGAGATATGATTTTATTGGTGGACCCCAGTTTGCCCATGCTATGCAGCCACACTTCCTCTTCCACTTTATCATTTTCCTCTTTCACACACACTTCTCCACTCATCATCCCCACCTCTCTCACCACTCCTCTCTGCACCCTACTCACCTTCTTCTCAACCTTGAAGAATAAGAGAAACCATGGTGAACTTATGTCTCCTACACACTTCCATTCCAAAATTGACCACCTAGTCTCATTTTTCCTCTTCCATATTACCCATATCTATAAAAAAAACCACAAAATTCAGCCTCTTCTCTTGAAAGACAGCACCATGTTGATTGATTACTCATATTCAATTACCTTGGCTCCCAAGGAAGGTCAAGAAATGGAAAAAAAACATACCGTCAAAGCTAGTGGACCGTCAACTAGCGTCAAAATTGACCCTACTCAAGACACTTGGAGCATCAACATTATAAGAAATCCATAATTTTTAACCTATTAAGAGTTTTTTTTCCTTATTTGTATCCTACATGGATACTCCCATTGTAAATATCCAGTTTCATTTGTAAATCAATAAAAATACTAACTCTACTAATTTACTAACACTAACCTCCTATGAAAAGTCCTATCACCTCCACTTCTCTCCTCTCTCTCTTCTTCATCTATCCCCACCAACTTCTTGATAATTCCAAGCAAAAGAAATTAGATAATTGCTGAAAATGTAACCCAACCATGGTTAGAGGAGTAACCCTAGCCCTCAAAATTTCTATAAAAGGAGGGTGTACCTAGCACAAAAGGGGGGAGCCATAAGCAAGAGCACTATGGTATAGCTTGAGAAGCCAAGCTCAACCTCTCTAGAAGGAGCTCTTGAGTGGAAGCTCATTGTTTTATGCATATGCATTTGTGTATTAGGGGTGATTAGCAAGGGAACTCTATGCCATTGTAAGAGAGAGTGATCATTCAATTGAGAGTAGGAAATCTATCATTTCTCGTACTAGTGTAAGCCCAACATTTGCTGAATCAAGGAGGGTGGATTTGGACTAAGTTTGGATACTTTGTCTCTCTTCCAAAGTGAAGTAATGGACAACAATGATGTGTAAGTGTCTTGGTGTTTTTTTAAGTTCTTGATAGCTTGTCTCTGGGTGTTGTCATCAATTTAGCCATAAATCCCACATACAGTAAGAGGGCGAAACGCTGGAGAGGAGTCCCGTGGCCTTAAGACAATGATTGAGGTGGATTTTCTTGTGATGTGTTGTGGTGTAATTTACTCAAGCTATGTTGAAAAAATATTAATCTCACTTTGATTGGTCATGACAGATTTGTAAGAAGATATTAGTGCAACAAGCACCCCCTCCCCCTTCTCTCTCTTTCTTACATATATAATTGTGTTTGCTTGATCACTGCCGATACATTTCAAAGCATCCCGAGCACACTCTCTCTCTCTCTCTCTCTCTCTCTCTCTCTCTCTCTCTCTCTCTCTCTCTCTCTCTCTCTCTCTCTCTCTCTCTCTCTCTCTCTCTCGCGTCGTCGTCCTCCTGCACACTCTGTGTCTCCCCCTGGGCGAGGGGCTGCCCTGTGGGGGGGCGTCAAGCCACAGCCCTGCCCCCGGCAAGCCCGCAACTAGCCTGCCCCTGGTGAACGTGTATCTCCACAAACCCTTTCTTCGACAAGCCTGCTTCTCCCCTGGCGAGCCTGCTTCTTTCGCAAGTACAGCCTCGTTGTCTACCCCGACTTGCCTTATTGGCCTGTCCCGATCCGGGCTTTGCTTGGAACCACCTAAATTCATTCAAACAAATCCCTGCCTAGGGTTTGTTCCCACGGCAGTCAACCTACTCCAAGAATGAACACTCCTAAGCCCTCCGCAAAGAGCCGACCAAGCTTTGCAGCAATCGTAGCGGCCCCGAGCAAGTTCACTCAGATCGGACAGCTCCAAGTAGCCCTCGATCGAGTAATGGAGGAGAACCGCGACCTCAAAGCTCGCATCAGCAGGCTTGACGCACTCTTTGACTCCATGGTCGAGCTTGCCACCAACAAAGTAAAAGAAGTCGAATCAAAGGTCACCCAAGCCCAAACGGCCACATTTGCCAAAGTACAGACTTGCGTGACAACAGAGTTCCGCGAACAAAAACTTCAAGAAGAAAATGCCCTCAAGGTTCGAATTGGTGGGCTCCCCTCGCCATGGTGCATCATTGAGGACACTCTCGAGGAAGCGATCACCAAGCTCAACGACATCCTTCAACCAATCAACATCAAACCTGAAAAGGTTTCTTGGATCAACGACACACACAGGCAAGTGCCAACCGAACACTGTCTTCTCACTTTTAAAGACAGAGAGGATAAAATGCAGCTACTACGACAAGCCCGACTCCTCAAAGGGACAAAGATTTGGATCAATGAGGAGCTGACAACAAATCAATTGAAGATAAAAAAGAGCGAGCTCAAGAAGATGCACGAAGCTCGCAAGCAAGGTAAATGGGCAGTCTATCGAGGTGGTAAAGCCATCATTCAGGAATTTCGAACCCCTAAAAAGGCTCTATCCAACCCCCCCTAGATCTTGTTTCCTTTTTTCCCTCTTTTTTCTTTTACCCCGATGATTGGACCCTCAGTCCTTAACTGATATGTATCCGATGGCTTCACTTAGAAGCAATGAGTCGATGTAATGTCTTTTGTGACGGTCCCATGGGTCATATATGACCTACGTGGACGATAAATCAATCAATCTCTCTCTCTTTACGCGTCCTAGTTCGCATCCAAAACTAGGTGGTGCCCCAAATTTGTGTACGGTTAGGTTGCGGGTTTGTGTGTGTGTGTGGTTGCTTTTTCCAACCCCAACCCAATTGAGCAGTACGGGAGCCTAGAAGAGTGCTTAGAGGCCACTCTTCTTGTTGCCCGCCCCAGACCGCCTCAATACCTAGGGTAAAATTTGCAATGTCTGGGCACCCAAGGCCTTTAGAACTTCACCATTTATTGAATCTGCAACCTAGGCACACTAAATGACCTATCTTTGCATCTTGGAACTCTCATTGAGCCCTAAAACATTAAAAATATTGCAATGGCTTGAAATAAATTGAGAATTTACAATACATGACTATTTTGGGAAAATGTGTAACTCCAATCTTCACTGCTTCTTTGTATTCATCCTCAATGTGCATTTATACGTCTTCGGTCTTAAACATCTTCTATTAACTCACGTCGTCTCAGTTAACAACATCCTTGCAATTAATGTATGTCTTAATTGACTATAAAGATCCTTGACCATGTGAAGCAAGCTATTGGATTGGAAGCATAAACATCCCTGCAATTAATGTATGTCTTAATTGCACTCATAAAACGTACCTTAGATTGTCCAATAGTGGGAGTAGGGTCAAAGTTGTGCTTCAGATAAGAAACATTTTCTTTTCATTTATATATTGTGGGGATTTTTACAGGATTCAACAAGTTAAAACTTTAAATTTATCTCACTTATTTGCTAAACTATGGAGTCTGTTAGCGAGCTATTGCATGCCTCTCACAAGTCGTTGCATGGCATCATCACTCCTTAAATTGGAGAGCCCTTTGTAGAGCCTCACAACCTCATTTTTCAAAGGTAAGAACTTGTATATGATGCCATGACTAGTATAGAGTCCCTACTTCCCTGCTTGTTGTACCCAAAGCCACCACTTGTTGTGCATAATAGACCAATAGATCAATGGCTTTGCATGGAATTTTCCAATTCAAATGGGTGTTGTGTTTTTCTGTCTCTTTTTACTTAATCCCAACTCATGTCAAGACTCTTTGAAATCCGTTATGGATAGAGGATGATTTGTAGCAAACATTGGAATCCTCAATCATTCATGACATCTTAAGAGCTTGTAGTTCCATAGTGGTTTGCCAATACTACCCACTCCACTGCTCCTTGCTTATGTGGAGAGGGCAAATAGGTTGCCCCTTTACTAAAAGTATGAAAAAAATACTTCTCAACAATGGCATGAATCATTTTTTCTTCAAGGCAGCATGGTAAACATTTTTGGGAGTATCCTCATCAAATTTTGTACATTTCAATTTAGCCCTCTCCTCCAACTATAACATTTAATGTACTAGTAACTTGTGTGTAGGGAAAAATGATAACATAGTGATCATTTCATTAAGAACAAGTTCCTGATGAGCATAGAGAGAGTACTTAGTTTGAGAAGCAACATAGCAATTTACACCTAGCTAGTTTGGCATAGACAATACTTGAAAAGAGAGAGAAATAGAACAAATGACAACAGTTGAGGACCAAATTTACATGGGGCCGGTCCCCCCTCCAAAAAGTATTTGTATTATAGCTTCTCCCATCAAAGGAGACTTTTGCACAATACAAAAGTTTGTGTTCCTTGACAAAACTTGTTGGTGCAATAAATATGGAAGCTCCATGCACCAAATTATGCTTGAGAAACACACCTAGTGTCCCTAGCCTTAGTCCCAAGACCTCACACGCCTTCAAAAATGGTGAGAGCTAGTAGGGAATGAGAAAAGATTGAGAGGAAGAAGATGTACCTTATGAGAAAGAAGTATTCTCCTCACATAATCACTCTAATAGCATAGCTTAGCTTAGTAATTAGCATGGTAGAGGAGACGAGCATGCCATTGAAACTTGGATCTTGGCTGGATTTGCATTCCATAGCCAAGAGTTGTTGGTGTAGGCCTCTACTTCTTAATGCTTGGAGAAGGATATGGAGTTCTTTGTCAACACATAGTTGTGTGTGTGTAGCAAAAAGTGAGCTATACTAAAAATGCTGACTCTCTCTCTACCTGGTCAACCCCTCCTCCAAATTGCTCTTGCTGGCTTCTCATTGGCTCCTGCAAAGCTTAACCAATAACACTTTATAATCATAATTGATATCCATGTGACATGTGTGCCCCTTTCCCCTTTTGTGAGAGCTTAAGGTAGTTAAATAATTTATTTGAACTCTCATTGGACCATTTGGTCTTCTGGCCACTGGTCTTCAGGCCAATAGGAATCAAGCAAGCCATTCGACTATTGGATGCTCATTGGACCCCTTGGTAGACTGTCCAATAATCTTCTAGGGAGCTTAATTTCCATTGGTTCTTTTATCAAGAATTTTTAAATTGATTAGACTAATTCTCTGATAGCAATATGAGAGACTGGGGACTAGCACATGCAACTCTCCACTCATCCATGACTAATATAGGCCCTTTTCTACTAAATATCAGTGCCCCTATACCGCATGTGTGTTTTGGACCTTGGCCCTAGACTACCTTACCCTAGGCCTCACACTTCAAACAATTTAGATGCCAGTTATTCCCTCATTAAGGCCAATCCTCAAGGTAAAGCAGAATTGGTCTTTAGGTTAAATTTTTTGATTAAATGTGAGCAAAAGATGCATTGGTTGTTCTTATCAGATCTTGTAAGAGCATGGATAGTTTCTAGACCCAAGCTAAATTCTTAACTACAAGGCAAAGCAAAAACCACATGGAGAAAAGACCTTCAGGTTTATTTGTGAATTCATAAGACCCAAAAACTTTACTCATAGTTTTCCAATAAGTCAATCCGCTTCAAATATAGAGCTTGAAAATGTTTGTTGATGTTGAGATGATCTTTTGCTATATCTTGCAAGTCTTTTAGAAAGCTTTGATCCTTTTCACTAGAGTAATTTGGTTGCATTTATTCTCTATATTGAGATGATCTTTTCCTATCTTTTGCAAGTCTCATAGAAAGCTTGGATCCTTTTCACTAGAATAAGCTAGTTGACCTACATTCAAAATAGCAGTAATATACATGCTCATGTTAGAGGCTAGAGGTGGTGGTCCCAATCTTGCATCAATTGTGACTTGTAGCAAGTCATGCTTACTTGGTCCATATAATCATTCTTGATGGCTCTCTCCATGGTTTGATTTTCTTTGCATGGTGTTGTAAATATTGTGAGGTTTTGTTTCTTTGAGTAAGTAATATAGACGATGGATTTTGTGAGTAGAAGTCACATGATAACTTTGACATGAAGGACTTGGGTGAAGCAAACCCTATTTTGATATGTACATTTTGCAATACATGTCAAAAAATATTCTTTATTTGTCACAAAAGAGTATAGTTGCCATGTATTGAAGAAATTCAACATGGAGGGGAGACACGCAGGGAAGGGGGGGAGCCAATATCTACTCCATGGCTTTCATATCTAAGAATCAGTCAAGAGGATTGTCCCAAATATGATGAGGAACAACTGAGATGGCTAAGATACCTTATGCAACCACGGTCAGCTCTTCAACTTGTTCCATGATTGTGAATCATCAAGACATTGTGTTTGCATTGGGAGTTGTTAGTAGATTTATGGTGAATCTTGGCAAGAAGAATTAGGAGGGACAAAAAGCGTGATGAGATATTTGAATGGTACAAAAGAGTTGTGAGTTTTCTTTGGAGGCCAAGATGTATGTGTAGTTGGCTACACTATTACTTCCCTGATACATCAGTGTCAATAATGACTTTCTATTTACTTTTTGTATGTAACTGAGGTTGGAACCTTGAACCTTAAGGGTGTCTTTACACCAATGTTTGGTGTTTAAGCTGGTATAAGTTGATGGGTTATTTTGAGGCGACTAGATCAGTTCTTGAGGTAGTGTAGACAGTTGGGCAGTTAGACACTTCTTTTTGTAGTCATACTACTTATTTTTTTCTTATAATCATGTGATCATTGAACAATACAGTACCTTCTTTTGTTAATTCATGGTGTTCTTCAGTATTCTTATGTGCAGTCTTGTAGTGTAGCATGCAGTGTCATTGTAGTGCCTGTATTGAATACTATTAGGGTGGTGAACCCCTAACACTTTGGCGATCCTGCAGTTGTATGGAATTCAGCTTGATCCATATGGCACTCAGGAATTCAACAGGTTCTTGATATGTTGGTTGACTTGGACCACATGAGGGAAACTTCCAATTGGGTAACCTTGCAAGAAGAGTTTGAGGAGCATGCAATAGTCTTCTTGAAGGATTTACTCCTCGAGATACCATGATAAATCAAGAATATTTTTGTTGATAAGGTAGTTCAGTCCTTTTTGCTTGCAATTCGCCACAATGTTACAGTCTGTATGAAAGAATGGTGTTGGCACAGTACTTAAGATAAAGAAGAAGAAGCAATGCATGAGTGAGTCAGGGCAAGGTTTTAATGTAACACAACACTCATATGGCACAAGATTTAGACTTAGGAGAGAATTTAATGCAAGGGGAAGGCATGAAGAGGAGTCTAGTAGTGATGACCAAGAAGAGCCTATAAGGGGGGTTGCTACAGGAGATGAAATATTTGGGGAGGGGGCTGAACTGCAAGAACCTAAAAACAGGCTGTAGGAGACCCCACCTGCAAACCAATGAGGCAAACAAGCAACTCCTCCCACAACAAACCCACTCTTGGGAAAATTGGTTAATATACTGCTAGCTCAGACAAATTTCAAGGCAAGAAGATAGTTGTAGTTTGTACCAGCAGGGGTACCTACTTTACCTTTCATTCCACTACCGGTAAGAATACCAAGAACACTTCCAATACCTCCAATGGATGCACCAAATCCCAAAGTGGGTGCGACAAAGTTCAGTGGGAAAAGTCCCAAGATGCTTGTTCAGAAACCAGAAACTCCAAAAGTCATAAAGCCTGAGAAGAAAAGGGAACAAAAAAGTGCGGGATCGAGAGGATTTGTAACATTTAATGGCCTATATAATAACTTGTGTGTAGCGGAAATTAGCATGAACATAGTGGGCATTTCATTAGAATAGATTCCTAATGAGAATTACAAGAGTGCTTGGGTGGAGAGAGCAACAAAAAGCATAACACCTAGTTAGATAGCATCAATAATATTTTCAAAAGAGAGAGAAATTAAGCTATTGACAAGAGTTGAGGACCGGATTTACATGGAGCCGGTCCCCCCTCCAAAAGGCTTTGTATTATGGTTTCTCCCATCAAGAGAGACATTGTACAATACAATTCTTTGTGTTCCTTCAAGACTAGCTAGTGCAATGAAGATGAAAGCTTCATGCACTAAGCAAAACACTTAGTAAACACAACTTTAATTATCCCCGTTCTCAGACCCAAGACCTCACACACCTTCGAAGATGGTGAGAGCTAGCAGGGTATGAGAGTAGATTTAGAGGAAGAAGGAGTATCTTACGAGAAAGATGTACATCTCCTCACATAATCACTCATATTAGCATAGCTTTAGCTTAGTAATTAGCTTGGTACAGGAGATGAGCATGCATTGAAGCTTGGCTCTTGGTTGGATTTGCATCCACAAGCCAAGAGTGTGTCAATGTAGGCTTCTATCTCACAAGCTTGGAGTAGGTGATGAGCTCTCCATTAAAGCTTGGGAAGAGATAGTCTTCTCTTTCTTCACACATGAGATTGTGTGAGTGTGTGTGTGATAATGCCTTGCAAAAATCAGCCCCCTCTCTCTCTTGGGCGAGCCCTCTTGCTATTTGCTCTTGCAGGCTCCCCATTGGACCTCCCCAAGTCAAGCCAATGGCTATTAAGCAGCATAAGTGATAGCCTTCTAACATGTGTCCCCCTTTCCCCTTTTGTGAGAGCTTTAGGTAATTTAATAATTAAACTAAACTCTCATTGGACCCCTTTGCCTCCTGTCCAATAGGAATCAGGCAAGCCATTGGGCTCCTGAATGCTCATTGGACCCCTTGGGAGACTGTCCAATAGTCTTCTAGGAGACTTAATTCTCATTGGTTCTTTTATTAAGTGTTTTTAAATTAATTAAACTAGATTTACTCTAGCCTAATTCTCATTGGTCCACCTCCAAGTCCATCCAATAGGAATTGGGCACACCTTGTGGGCATCTGGGCTAGGGAGCTGACATGTGTCCCTAATTCCCTTTGTGTAAAGGGAGCCTGTGTGTGTGTGTGTGTGACTTTCTCTCTCATCCCCTAGAAGAAGGGCTCACCCCCTCCCATGTAGGGATATGCAAAGACTTTTTAGTTACACACAAAGCATCCAATTTCCCCTAGGGTTGACCTTTGGACACAACCTTTGAATTTTGGAACCTTAGCATTTTGGAAGTCTTAATGGGCTGAACCTTAGGGTCTTTTTAGCCCATTGTTGCACATGGCTCTTTTGCAGATGGCCCCCCCTTTGGATCCCTATTTTCCCTCCTTTGGATCCCTACTGTGGCCGGTCTGCTAGCTTAACCAATATTCTAGCTTTTTATCCCCTGGCACTTTCCCACATTAAATGATCAGTTTAATATGAGAAAATCATTTAGGAGCATTAGATATTGATTATTATGACAGGATTTGTACTAGTCAAGAAAGTAAATGAACATCTAGATGCATTGTTGAAGGCCTATGAAATGAAGGCTTAAAATCAACCAAACACAAGAACAAAGATGGATGACATATCCCTATGCAGAGCTAGAAAAACAAAGGCTAGAAATGTGTCAAAAGATGATCCAAACAGCCCAATCCTTGCTAGAGCCAACGACAAGAAAACCAGATGAGTGGGTAGAACTTCCAGTATCAATACCAAGAACCCCTCCAATACATGAATCTAGAAGGAAAATTGTCAGTCCAAAAATTTGAATTGGAATTGGAGAAGTCGATTGAAAGACCTGGGATAGTGATGAACACTACATAACAAGAGTCTGAAGGTTTTCAACCTATCATACCGGAAATGTATAAAGGGGACGATGGCTTGAATGAGATTTGGAAGCAGATAACAGAAGCTAATGAGGCCAATGAATTGAGCCAAAGAATTAACCAACCTAGTATGGGAAGAAATGTCTTTCTTCCTCCTATTGAAGAATTTGAGGTGGGACCTCAAGAAAACTTGGAGATGCACTTGTATTGGGGAGACAAGTGATCTGTAAGATCTTTGTATATTCAAGCTATATTTTTAATAACTTTACCCTCTTATATGGGAGAGTATGAAGCAAAGTTTCATGTGAAAACTGTACCATCAAAAAGACTCTCTACAAGAAAAGTGATGGACTCTTATCTAGGGGTTGATAACCATATTGTCTACTCCAGTGGCTTGTACTATTACTCTCACCGAGCTTCTCAAAATAAGACCTCACTTGTGGACTACAGTAGGAAAATGCCTATAAAAATTTGGGGTAAAGGATCCTACTTTACGAATGCAGGAAGGAATCAAAGAATTAGATAAGCCTAAAAAAAAACATGCAACCAGTACGCTTAGACAAGGTAGGATAATATTGTGAAGGGGAAGATGGAAATACCACGCTTCCAATTGAATTAGAAGGTGTCACCACCATGGCAATTCTCAATAGTGGAGCCATCACGACCAAGGATGTATGGAAGAAATGTAGATGGTTTTAAGAAATTTTGGCATTATCTCCTCGCAAATAAGTTTGTGTTTTTCATAGACCATCAAGCCCTCTTATACCTTGTCATCAAACCATGCAATACAGGGTGAATCGTAAGATGGTTCATGATATTGCTTGAGTTTGACATTAATATATCAATTAAACAGGGGAAGACACATCTTCGAGTAGATCACCTTTCTAGATTACCAAATGAAGAAGCTCCTAAGGGAGTAGACAATCATCTCCCAGATGCATATCTCTTCAATGTAGAAATGGTACCTAAGTGGTCCCACGAGATAGTAAGCCTACTATCACACGGTGGAGAATTTGACAAGACTAACCAAGACCATACACTACAAACAATTCAACAAGCTAAGAACTTTCAGTTGATTGGTGGACGTTTATATCATCTAGGCTGCGACGGTATCCTATGAGTGTGCATAAATCCAGAGGAATACGATGCCTACTTGCTGGAAGTACATAACCAGGACTTAACATCTCACTGCTCATCCACAAAAACTTTTCAATGCTTGAGACAATTGGGAGTGCATTGGACAACTATGTGTGTTGATGTTCATGATTATATAACTAGTTGTACCAAATGCAGATCAAACCCACCAGTAGAACATGCGACACTGTTTCAAATAACATTTACACCAGAATGGAGTCAACATATTGTTGACTTATTGGAAACACAAACATTTCCTAAAAATACCACCAAAGCAAGACAGAGGGTGAACAAAATAGCTCACAACTTCACTTTGATTGAAAACCAGCTTTATAAACGAGGAAAGGATAACCAGCTTAGGTTATGCACAACGAAAAGCATGTACATTCCAATCCTTGAGCAAGCACATGAAGGAATAATTGAACGCCAAACAACAAAAATTGTCCTCACCGCTAGAATATGGTGGCCAACATTACATATGGATGAGGAGGAATACACAAGATGACGTGACTCTTGTCAATGCACCAAAGTTCCAATAAAACGGGATGAGATGCCCTTACAGCCAATGATGGGAGCTAGAAATTTTGCTAAGTGAAAATAGACTTTGTGGGACCAATTTCACCCCCCGCTCACAAAACACATACCTAATATATCATTGTAGCCATGGATTATCTCATTAAATGGGTCGAAGCTAAAGCTACACAAAAAGTTGATGCCAAAACTACTGCATAATTTCTATATGAAAATGTCTTTGTGAGATATGGTCTACCTATAGAAATTGCTAGTGATCGGAGCACACATTTTATAAATGACATAATTGAAAATCTTCTTGATGAGTTCATGGTAGTTCATAAAAAGTTTGCTCCGTACCACCCATAGGCTAATGGGCAGGCAAAAGCTACAAATAAGACTCTATGCACAGTCTTAACCAAAATAATCTCAAAATCAAGAACGGATTGGGATCTGAAGCTACATTCGACACTATGGGCTTATAGAATTGCTTATAAAACCTCGATTGGAATAACATTGTACAACATGGTATTTGGTCTTAAATCTATCTTGCCTATGGAATTCATAATCCCAACACTAAGAGTAGCCAAACAACTAGAGTGGACAAGCCATGAAATGTCTTCACGAATAGATGGCCTTGAAAGGATAGATGAGCTTTGCTTAAAAGCAGTAGCTTCCATCTACGCACAAAAAACGAAGGAAAAATGAGTTTTTTGATAAGCATGTATGATCAAAAGAATTCAAAATAGGCTAGTATGTCCCAATTTACACTTTAAAACAACATGCTAAGAAACTTAAAAGGTGAGGGATGAGACCCTTTGATTTATCACCAAGCAGGGTTGTCAAGCTTGCTACATGGATGCTGAAGAAATGCCCAACTGGATTAGTGGATGTCGGCCAAAAAAAATTCATTTACCACTAAGCCCAAGTATGCTTCTAAAAATCCACAAGGAAAAGAAATGGACCCAAGAAAAATAGTAGATTGTTGTAGAAGCACAAGTAGAGGCCAAGGAACAAATAGCAAAACGAAGGCTTCTTTGACAACAACTACAACATGGGCCTCCCCTGAAGATTAATGCCATTAAAGTAACAAAATTTGAAACCAAGAACATGCACGATCCCGCAATTGCTATCAAACTAGGATGCAATCAAGTGGAGGCGATGACAATTCTTGATTCAGGTGCTCAAGGTAGCCTGAATTTATACAAGCAACTCCAACTCGACAATCAATTACAGCCAACACAACAAAATCTCCACAGTTATTTAGAGTACTCAATCAAGGTAATGGGTTGGAAAGTGCTCTAGTACAGGAAGACCAATACCTCTATCTGCATAAATTTTATGTCGTATATGATAAGCTCACACAACATCCTTTATTGCTCGGGCAACCTTGGTAGAGAAGGTATAATGTACAAATTAATTGGAGCTACAATATAGTCAACATCCAATCTGCTTCAGGAAACCAGCAAGTTCATTTTGCTACTATAGCTATAGACAAACCATGCAATTGATGGATAAAGGTAAGCAACCCTTACAAAAAACCATTGTCCAACAATGGATTCCAAAGAGACCAACAACACAAGCAAAGCAAGTCATTATAACAAGTACTCTTCCCTAGGACAAGAGTTCAACGGGTAAGAAACAATTAACGGGAATTCATGACATCGTACCACGATGAACCCCACCTACTTTGCCCACCAAAGCTACCAAGAAGATATGGATTAGAAAGGATCAAGTTGCAAGGTTTGAAAAAAATTGATTCAAAGATATATCTCCACCGAACTCCACTACAACCCGCAAGCTAAAACCAAAGTTTCTCCTTAAGCAACCATGGGTACCAAAGAAATTACTTATGGCCCAAAGTAAGCTTGGACAAATTTGGATTCCAAAACAACAAACCAAGGAACTCCAATCAGTACACTCTTTGAAAAACAACCACAAGCATGTCCCAATCCGACCATACGCAAAGTTCAAAAAAATTGGGTTCCTAAGAATGATTGCCCAACTCCGATTTGGATACCTAAATGACGAACAACCACAACTACAGAGGTGACTCACAGCCAAATGGTTTCACCAGCTAAGTTTTCTATCAAGTACAACGAAAAAAAATTGGAGAGCTTATTGTTTCACCACTCTCACCATAGTCATACTTTCACAGGAAACTTCAACGTCGAATGCCAATAAGCATCGTGCTTATACCTTCCTCATGCACAACATTAATCTTTCCATGAATTGCCTGAGTATGCATATAGGGACGAATTACATGGCTAGCATTAGCACATCGTTGATTCCTATGAATAGCACATACCCTCGGGTGATACACCGTCGTCCAGGAGGACCTCAACTAGGAAGGGGGAAGGCATTCTCAATGCGGACCTGACAGACTTACAAGTGTAAAAAGGGGCACTATTTTCCATGACTTTGGGGTTCCTTGTGTTTTACAAGAATTTTGGTAAACCCAAAGTATATATGCCCTTAATTAATGTGTTACAATAGGTAATAGAGGACAAACACCAAAGATGAGCCTCTAGGTGTGTATACATATATAAAAATCGTAGTTATTATGCAAAAAAAAAAGAGAAAACGGAGCAATCCGACCAAAAATACTATAGATACATGTATATAGTGGTTTATATGCTATTATCTAATTATATTTATTTTTGGGTATTTTTCGGGTCAAGTTAGCTATTTTCTTTTATTTTTTGTTACTTTACTAGAGAAAAAGAAAGAAAAATAGAAAAAATAGGTGAAATGGCAACATAGTGAAAAAGAAAAATATGGGAGTGATCAATAAGTGAACAACAGCTTATGGTGAAGACGAGGTGCGAGTATGAGAAAAGTTGCGATAAGCCCGATTTGGCCAATTTTTGGATGAAATGACAAATTTTTCAAAAACAAAGCAAACGGAGTCTAAATGAAGAAATTTTCGAGTCTAAAGTGCATTCTCGTGACAAGATAGGAGAACATGTCAAGTTTGCAACAAGTGGTCCGGGAAATCCCGATATAAGTTAATTTGGGTCCACTTATTAGCTCATTTTCACTATTCACAAGTGAGAGAGAGCTTGAGAGACCTAGAGTGCGTGGACCTTCTACGACTTTGTATGACGCACACAACACACCAAATGGTGCTAGACATGAGAGGATCATTGGAAGCCAGCAAATCACTAGCTAAGAAGGGAAGGTTGTCCTTAAAGGATATCATTGCAGCCATTGAACCATACACGATACCCGAAGAAACATTGAAGCCAGCCAAGGCTTGGGTAGATGAAGCCCCATTAGAAAGGGAAGGATTCAGAGATCCGTAAGGAAATACAATGGATATCCCAACGAATCCACGAGAAATGTTGGAATAGGATGACCTTTCTGGACTGATCTGTTGCAGTTTTCAAGACCTTTTTCATGATGTATCGTGATTTTGGTACCTTGTCAGATTGCAACCACAGTCGGTAGGATAGTGTCCCTAGGTGTCCTAGAGCTCCTCCTAAAGTTTTGTTGCATTTCGAGTCCGTCCAAGTGCCGAAATGGCGTGGTGACCTAGAGCTGTGAGAAAGAACATAGGCAGATTTCCCTGATCATTGTGTGTTGGTTTGCTTGTTGAGTTGGTGTGTTTGCTTGTTAAGGTTCACTTCTTGAGATTGACGATCTCAAAGATTCTTCGTGTCCCATCCGAGTCACTTCCCTGAGTATTGACATTATGTTAGTACCAAGAAGCTATGCTGCAGACGTCCGTCTCGCAGCGACCCGCTAACATTGGGGCAGTTGTCGGGGATATGATTCTTAGATGGTGAGTGACCTAGTGCATATTTAGAGAGTTATTTTCCGAAGGTTTGTCTCTCCATTCCATTTAAACCTTAGCAATGAAGCAGCTAGACACAGGGTTTAGTGCTTGATAGAGTCTAGAAGTTGAGGACTTGATAGATCTATTCTGAAGAGGTAAAGAGGGTTGTGAGTGAGATAGCCAAAAGCATTTCAGTCTTCGATTTTCTCTATGCTTTCAGAGTGATGTACCGTTTATCTTTTCAACTTTATTTTGTACCATTCTGTTTTTTTATATTTCATGTTTCAATTCTGTACTTAGGATTAGGGTAAGTGAAAACTACAACCATCAAATTTGGGCTAAAAGATTGAGGAAAAAAAAGGTAAAAACCATATTTTGGTGAAAAGGACCATAACTCTAATATTTTGAAAATTTGATGGTAGAGACCTCAAAAGTGATCCAAATTCAAAAATTTGTGGATCAAGGGCATCAATAGACTCTCTAGAAGCAATTTGAAAAGTTTGGCCAGAATATGTGGAGGAACATGAATCGCGATATCCATGTACCCCAGGGACCATTTTTGGGGAAAAGTGATCAGTGACATTGTCCATTAGTGGGATATTGCTCTCATCAAGTTTGATTGAAAGAAAAACTTAAAAATCACAGCAAAATTGGGTTGTTAGGACAAAAATAGTAAAAATAGGGATTTAGACACAAAATTGAGCAAATCTTGAGATTTTGGGATCCAAATTCAAAAATGGGTGAGATTTGGCTTCTACAGGGCATAGAGAACCAACAGAATAAAATTCATGAAAAAATGCTGCAAAACACATGGATCACGATCCATGTACCTTTTGACATTTGGGATTGATATTTGACAAGTACATCCCTGATATCATTTGGAACAACTTTTCCAAAATGGGCCATAACAAAAAAATGAT
This sequence comes from Adiantum capillus-veneris, assembly GCF_014529385.1. Classification (NCBI taxonomy): domain Eukaryota; kingdom Viridiplantae; phylum Streptophyta; class Polypodiopsida; order Polypodiales; family Pteridaceae; genus Adiantum; species Adiantum capillus-veneris. Next base: position 102,907,744 of record NC_140952.1, read on the forward strand.
AAAAACACCAAAATTAAGCCGGATAGCCAAAAATTGCAAGACAAACAGAAGAACTTGCTTTTGAATGACAAAAACTAGTCCAAATCCAAAACTTTTGATACCATAGCATCTAGTAAACATGTTGATCCCAATAGTACCAAGAAAAGTCAATTTGGCTTCCAAACATAGATCGCGATCCATGTAACTCATGAAAATTTTTTGGCTGAGATTTAAGGAGTAGCTAGCTAGTACCGTTTGGAACAACTTTCCTAGAAGAATCATATGGCAAAAGTTGCAAAAAGTGGTCAAAAGAGCAAAAAACTGAACATTGTCAAAATTGTCACAGCATACTGTAGAAGTCAGATTTGGTAGGGCAAAACTGATCCAAATTCAAAAAGATTTTTGGAGCAAGGTACAAACATTGTAAGCTATTAGCACACCAAAAATATAGATCCAAAAGTGTTAGAACATGGATTGCGATCCATGTACCCCTGAGAAATTTTTGGACATAAACTTTTCCAGCCTGTATAGCAGAGACCATTGTGAACAAAAGTCCTCAAAGAATTTTTGTCAAAAAAACTCCAAAAAGTGGATCAAAAGAGCAAAAACCTGTTCAAAGAGGAAAACCCTAAAACATACCTAGGGATTGACTTTTGCATGGCCTAAACAAGTCCAAATCACACAAAAACCACATAGCTAGCATCAGGATACCAAGGGCAAGTTGTGAGTCAAGTTTTAGTACCATCTGACACTTAGATACATGGATCGTGATCCATGTTTCTTTGTCACAGACTGATACCATATTTGCACCATAGCTAGAGGATATCACAAGGAGTGTAGTGGTCTTTTCAAAAGTGAATTTGGATATCCAAAACCGGACTAAAATCTCTGAATTACCAAGTACTATGACAAAGTGTCAGATTTGACCTAACTTTCAGTCTAGAGGTCCATTTAAAAAAAAAATGATACCATAGGACCTCCTAATCATGTTGAATTTGATGGTACCAAGAGAAGTCAATTTGGGCTCCAAACATGGATCGCAATCCATGTACCCATAGTAACAACTTGACTTGAAACTTTTTGGGTCAGTAGTGCATACATAAGGAAACATGTCCCCAAGTCCAATTTTAGAAAAAAATGAGCAAATTTGGGTCAAAAGGGAGCAAAACAGGTGACAGACTGAAAACCGCAGTGCAAACCTAGTATTCAAGCCATTTGACCTACCAAACCAAGTCCAAATTCAAAAAGATTTGAGATTTAGCTTTTGGACATAGTCAGGAACAAATTCGTAAGAGGACAAGTCCAGATGTGGTTGAACATGGATTGCGATCCATGTACCTCCACCTCAGAATTTGCTAAAAATTGGTATATAGTCTGCATATGACCTTGTCTACACATAGTCAAAATTTGTTAAAATTTGGAAAAAAGGTTTGAGAGGGGAACATGGATCACGATCCATGTACCTCAGCATAATGGGGGTAGCTAACTTGATGATCTTGTAGACATACTTGAGAACATTCCAAATCTCAAGTTTGAGCTAAAAATACCTTCTGGAACCAAGATACTATCCAAAGTTCCTGTGTTGTGGTCTTGAGACTGTTTTGAGTCCTGTTTCAAGTGTAGTTCACTAAAATTGCTCTAAATTTTGATAGATAACTCCAAATTGAGTCACGTATAGCCAGGAAGAAATCTTGTGGGCAATAACTGAGTTTTTTCAGGTTTACTAAATTCAAACTTTTATGGTACCCCAAGACTAGTTTCTAGAGACCAAAAAGTCACATATTCCTGACTTTTGAGAGACCTTACCAGGGGCAAAAAGGGATAAGTTGCACTAAGCCAAGTTGGGCTTCTCAAGTACTATCTTGAGAGATCTGAGTGAGCCTTGACCATGACAAATCATCCGCCGCTCGGGTTCTCTACTCCACTCAGAGGCATGAAAACGCTGCAATGCCTACAATAGGGGGATTGGGAGAATACATAGAGGAGAGGCATCCTTTGATCAACAAACCGAATGTGAGATTCATCAAAGCCAATGAATCCATGAGAGTGCTTACAGATTACCCTCATGAGGGCATATATAGATTCACAAATGGAGATCAATATATATTCTACAAGTGTATAGAACACTATGCTAGAGAGTTGACCACCCATAAGAATCTCTATGCGTTCACGTATACAGATGCCAAAACAGAGTGCAAGTTTTGATGGTAGATAAGTATGGAGGTGAGTACAAACTTGTCAATCTAGTTGACTTAGAACAATACACACACAAGGGTACTCCAATCTCTACTTACTTTCAACCAATAACAATGCCAGATCACATATCTGAGAGGATTCCACCAGGATTTTCTCCAAGACGAGAGGATATAGCGAGAGATAGATCTCTTTCCAAGAGACCACGAATTGGTTATATTGGTGAAAGAACCACAATGATTAAGACCATATCAAGTGGCTCGGTGTGCTAAGACAAAGTACAGTGGGTCAGGGGATCCATATGCTCATGTCTCACTCTTCAAACAAGTTTTGAGAGCTGAACAGATTGCATATTTCCATACTTAGTATGAGGGATTTGGGCTGACATTAGAAGGGACAGCCTTGAGTTGGTTCCAGCCACTAGATAGAGATTATTTTCCCAACATAGCACAACTCTTACAAGAGTTTGTAGAGGAGTTCTCGAAAAGGGGAATCAAACACAACAAGGTGTCACACATCTACGCTTTCAAACAAAAAAGCGAATAAAAGAGTGAAGGAGGCTTGCTTTGCTTCAAACAATGCCTCGAGAGATGTCCTACACGAGAGCTACCACAAGATGAGGGAGATTCAGTTCTCTTCATAGAGGGCTTGAGAAATGAAACTCTCAAAACGGACCTACATCTAAAAGGATGCACAACGTTGGTGCACCCAAACTGTGTTAACCTGTGGAAGTATCAGTACACTACAAGAGGTTATGTGTTCTTGTGACGCTCTTAGCGACGGAAATACACTGGGTTTTTATAACCCCCGGCGTCGCTATAAGCGTCGCTAAAAGCGTCGCTAAAAGCGTCGCTACGAGAGCGTCGCTATAAGCGTCGCTATAGGCGTCGCTATAGAGCGACGCTCATAGCGACGCCTATAGCGACGCTTATAGCGACGCTCTCACAGAAGAGTATAGCGACGCATATAGCGACGCTACAGAGCCATAAATAGCGACGCATAGCGACGCCTGAGAGAATATTTTTTTGGTGGCAGGACATTGAATGCCTGCCACCCATCAACCATATTGTACTTGATTCACTTTTTAAAAAAAGTGCAAAGGTAAATAATAGACCCAAAATAGTCACCCACAAGACGCATTGTTTGCAAAATTGACAATTGTACACATCATAGACAAACTGAATTGATTGGCAAATGTAATAATGACAATTGTACAACATCATAGGCATAAAGAATTGATTGGCAAAAGGAATTGCGGTGACAAATGTAATAATATACATGGTTCAAAAAGACGTATAAAATCCGTCTCATGATACATAAGCTATGAGAAACCCTAAACTAATGCTATCTAGATACGGCTAAACTGACGTCGTCTAATCAGACGTCTCATCGCGTCCAAGCGGCGTATCTGTCGGATTCTGCAAAAAAAGACAATAAGACAGTTTTCAGTAAGTATAAACATATAACGACATTTATAAAACAATACAAAAAATAAAAAAGAGTAAACCCTAATACTAACCATGCCGCTGCGAGAACTGAGAATGTCCATCAGGGCGTTTAAGCCCTTCCTGCCTGCGTACTCGCGCTCGTACGGTGTGGGATCACGTCCTGTCATCGACCACTGTCAAAACATACAAAGATTTCATTATGTTAGAACTAAAAAACTCATAAACCCTAAACTATCGAACATGCATAAAGAGCAATGTGAAAAGACTTACAAAATCGGCCTCAAATGATGCCCATCCACCGCTCCCCAAGTGGTCCGAGCTCCCTGCCTCTACTCGCGCTCTGGCTGCATCCTTTTGTTGCTTCCACTTGTCGGGATTCTCGCGCGCTGCTTTCTTCGCATTCTTCCAATCTTCTTTGGCCAGCCAATCTGGCCTATTCCACCCATTCTTGATTGCTTTTTGCACTTCGGAACGCTTGTGTTTGCAGTATTCGCGCATTCGAATCTTCATCAGGTCTTCATTGAAGCGCTGATCCCGTGTTGGAACGGGAAACTCATCATGAAGTATGCTGATGACTCTGTTTTTTAAATCACTTGGTACTTCACTCCATTTGTTTAGTATATAGTGTCTAAACAGCTGAGAGCAAAGACCACGCATGCGCGAGATCACCTTCTTGCCGTCATCATCCATGATGATGCCGCCGCTGATGTCGACGGAGTAAGGCAAGCCCTCTGGCCGGTGACGCGTGAACCTGGGTGTCCCGGCAGGGGTCTCTAGCGGCGTGTCGATGGGGGTACGGACGTCAGGTGTCTCCACCGGCGTCTGGGCCCCGAAGCGAGGAGTGTCGAGTGGGGTGGCTCCTGGCGGAGTAGGTAGAGGTGTGTAGCTTCTAGGAACAGTCAGCCGTGCAAAACCTGGCGTAGACGGCGATGCTGTGGCTGGTGTGGGGGCGGGCAAAGAAGGGGAGGGTAAAGAGCCTCGTCGAACACGAGGCGGTGTGGAGGCATCGGTGGCGGAATCCCCACAACAACCGCCACCGCCACCACTAGAGCGCCGGTGTCTAGAAGAGTGTGACGCTCGTCTCGTCGACGCCGAAGCTTCGGAGCGCGCCGAATGCTCCGAAAGAGAGGGAGATGCGGATGGTGTAGGAACGCGCGATGATGCGCCAGAGCGATGACGCTCCACGTACCACTGTCTCTGCTGCGGTGACAAAGAAGAAAGAAACTCCTCATCATCCATACCTGCATTAAACACACGAATATTTAAACTTAATATTGAATGAATAGAGTAGACAATGACGCAAAGACCATTAAATACAATGACGTAATGACGCATATAAATACAATGACGCAATGAATCGAGTGGTAGAAGAGGCAAGTCGAAAACTCAGAATTTTCAATCAAAAGATGTGAGCGCGAGTAGAAAAGAGCGTTACACACCATGGAAGCTACTTAGAGAGCTAGAGCTTTTACAGCACGGAGCAAAATTGTTCAAATACAATATTTGTGGCTTTAAGAGATCTCTCTCTCATCCTCGCATAACTCAGCATAACTTCCTATATCTATATAGAGCTCTCCGTTTAAACACATATCCTCTGTTTCATTTTGTAGCTCCTCTGCATGCACCCCATATAGAGCAGTAGCATCTTGATGCTCGTCTGGCACCACCGCAGCGGCTTCTGATTGAGCATCTTCTCTGATCTCCTCCATTGATGTCGTTGTGATTGGCACATGGTAGCCTTCATACGTCCTTGCACTACGAGGGGCTAACTCTATGACGTACCACCAGTTTGATGTAGACTTTGTAGGATGAAATACTACCTGCCAAAGCCACATAACTTACATGAGAGCTTTCAAGCACATAACTTGTAAAAGGGGGATGTTAACTATTTATATATATACTTACTTGTTCACAATGCTCGGGTAGTACGAAAGTGTCTCTTAGGTCAGTCCATTTCTTAGTAGAATCCACCTCAAGAAAACCAGACTCTCCTCTACGCACAGTAGCGTTTCGACCCTCCATGATTATCTTGAACCATTGCACGTCGAACAAGTCGACAAAAAATCCTCTGTAATCGATCCTCAAAATCTCTTGCAGCGTGCCGAAGTAAGTGAGTTCCGCCACCACGGGATCTGCATCAGAGGAACGTCGTCGACTAGACTGTTCAAATTTTGCCATGATTCCACAATCTTGAGTAAAACGCTTTTTGTCGATTCGTTCCACCCTAAAATGTCGACCTTTACACCATGCTGCTGTGTATGACTTATACTACAACGAACAAAGATTATGAGTGGCCGTTCAAACGTTTATAAATAAAGTCACTTGCTAGTCGTACATTGCAAACTTACCTTGGTCGCGCAACCCCGAGAGTACTCCCACTCTTCTTCAGTCACTTCGTCACCGCATTGTTGTGCGCTTTTCAATTGGTTGTGCAACCATCTTAAGCTCATGAAGGTTGGTAGGCTCTCCAGAACCGCTGGATAGTGCATCGGTGGTCGTCTTCCCCGTCTCCACTCGATTCGTGCCCTTTGTCGCTCTTGCTTTGCATCCTCATATTGTGAAATCCACTTTTGCATCACTGGATTGTGAAGCATGCAAAATCGGTTGATTTTAGCCTCTAGATCTTCCGTCATCTTCTTCTCAACACCGAGATTGCACATGACAATCCCAGATATGCGCTCATCATCTATGGTTCGCCATAGCGTGTCCCGGGATTTATCAAATCCGTCTAGCCACTCTCCAATGTACACTAGGGACTCTGATACCAACCAACCTTCTGCCATGCTACCCTCCGGACGTGCCTTTTGACGCACATATCCCTTAAGCGTTTTCATGAAACGCTCTAAGAAGAACATCCATCTGGAATGAACTGTGCCAGCTATTTCCACCTCATCAACTATGTGAATAAGAAGATGCACCTGAATGGTTAGCATTGTAGTAGGAAAATGTTTCTCAAACATGCACACAAGCTCCGCAGCATTTAGTTTGGCGAATGGTATGGAGTCTACGTCGATCTCCTTTTGTGAGATCCATTGCACCAGCTTTGCAAGTTTGTAGATTGTGTTACGGATGTCGAGAGACAAACATCCCTCAATGGCAACCGGTAAAATAAACTGTAAAGTATGTGCAGCAATGATATTAAAGTCCACATTTTATGCAATGATATTAAAGTCCACTATGAACGTACCTGACACATTTTATGCCAATCGTGTGCCTCTTCTCTAGCTGTAGCACTTCACTTCATCTTAACATCTTTTCACAGTAGATCTTTTCACTGTTCGTCTAACTCTAAACCCTAAACCGTAAGTAATTTTTGCGTGGACTCGATCTAACGTAAATAAGCGTAAATTTAAATAAACGTAAATCTAACTAAAAATAAAGCTAAATCTAATTTAACGTAAGTCTAATGACTAGAGGTTGTCTAGATGGTCATTGTGTCGGGGATGTAGTGACTCTTGCCGCCCTGAAGATCCACCTTCTTCCCTATCTTCTGAAGACATTTCACCAGTACTTTTGGATCGACGGAGCCCACTATGAGAGAAGGCAGCAATACCCTATATTCCATTGAGGGCTTTCTTCACCCGCTTCATGCAGGCATCGCAGTCTATGGAGACCCGCATCTAATCTAATATAACATAAATCTAAATCTAGCTTAAATAAATGTAAATCTAGTTAAAAATAAACCTAAATCTAATTTAATGTAAGTCTACATATAACCTAATCTTTAACGTCTTTTAAAATAGTTTCCTACGACGTTATAACTCTCTTCTTCCTGTGTGTGTGCGCGTGTGTGGATGTGTGTGCCAATAAAAAGAGATAAATGGTATAACCTTTCTATCACCCATGCCAAGTATGATAGATTGATTATGCCATTTCTCTCTTGAATAATAGGTCTTCAGTTCAACTCCTCGTCGGCTAGATCTTTAGGTCTTTTAATTTTAATTAGTTTCCTACGACGCTCCCTTAGTTTCTCTTTCTTTCTCTTTCAATGTGTGTGCGTTTTTTTGGATCGTATGCATGTTTTCTTTCTCTTTTCCTCTCTCAATGTGTGCGTTTTTTGTTTATGCATGTTCTCTCTCTCTTTTCCTCTCTCAATGCGTGCGTTTTTTGTTTATGCATGCTCTCTCTCTCTTTTTCTCTCTCAATGTGTGTGTGCATTCTTTGTTTATGTATGTGTGTGCGTTTTTGCACTCTCTCTCTCTCTCTCTCTCTCTCTCTCTCTCTCTCTCTCTCAAAAACACTATATGTGTGTGTGTATGTGTGTGTGTGTGAGAGAGAGAGCGAGGGAGAGAGAAAGAAAGGAAGGGAACATGAGAATGAGGAGAGGGAAGGAGCATACCTGTCTCTCCTTCCTCTCCTCGTGCGTGTGTGTGTGTGTGTGTGTGTGTGTGTGTGTGTGTGTGTGTGTAAAAGAAAAAGAGAGAGAGAGAGAGAGAGAGTGAGGGAGAGCGTTACCTGCTCTTTGCTTGAGGGCGCCGAAAAACTCAGATCTGAGATCTGAGTTTTTGGGCGCGCTCGGTTATTTTTTTTACCCCAGCTGGCGTCGCTATGAGCGTCGCTATGAGCGTCGCAAATTTACAAAGAAATTTGCGACGCTCATAGCGACGCTTATAGCGACGCTCATAGCGACGCCGGGAATTTTTTTTTGGAGCGTCGCTGTGTGAGCGTCGCTAATGTGAAGAGCCTCTTGTAGTGGTAGCAGGGATAGGGCATAAGGCAGGTTGATGCTATCGGACTTTGGCAGGGCTCAGATGCACGTTGGAGCAAGTCTCACAGTGATGTGTATGCAGATGCGGCCTTTTACTGGTCAAGTTGTGATTTTGGAGCTCTTCTAGTCGGGATGATTACAAATGCCTGAAGCTTAGTGATTGATATCTTTTCCTATAGCCTCGGTTATGCTCTACAACTCGTGTTTTGGGTTTGTCATTCAAAGTTCTAGGGAGGAAGCTGTGCCAGAATGAAGGTCGAGATCGATCTCTTGGGAATTGTTGAATGTCGCATTGAGGTCAAAGTCGAAAGCAATCATGGCGGTCGTCTCCTCACCCAACGGAGATCTCGACATCACAGGATCGACTTGGGGAGCGGTTTATATTTACTTGGTGGCCATATGGTCATCGATGCGAGAAATATTCTTTTTATAAATCTTTGTGCTGAGCATAGCTTGAAGCGGGGATGACGAGGAGTAAATGATGATTTTTTAAACCTCAGCAATTGGGGTTGATAGTGAACGTGGGAAAGGTTGCCAAGCAAGAGTTTTTTTTAAGGAAAAAAGAAAAAGAAAAAAACGACGTCGACCTGCTCTGAATGGAAGGTGGCGGTGCCACTGTAGTGCTCTAAGTTGTAAGGAGACAAGTGGATAGCATGAGGAGGCTGGCCAGGAGCTGCTTGAGAGATCAAAAAGAGGCAGCTCATAGGAGAAGGGGAGGTCACCAATTGTATGACGAGGAGGAGGTGCATGGAGGTGACTCTGCAAGGGCGACATCTGTAGGATCTTGGATGGTTGTGGTGAGGAGGATGGCACTGCCAGGGGGGGCCAGGAAGGGCCACTCGACTCAGAAGGTAAGGGAGGCCGAGTCTAGGGGCCATTGCCGGAAAGGGAGAGAGAGAGAGAAGAGGAAAGGCTCGAGAGTAGCCACAATGAGCAGACAATGTACAGGGTTGCTTACTACTGCAGCAAAGGGGGATGAACCCATAGGCAAAAAGGGCTAGAGCTCGTCGAGTTTGGTAGCACAGGGGCCACAAACTGCAGATAAAGGAGGACTTGATGCTGTAAAGGAGTCGGGGCATCCATAATCGGCAGTGGCTGCAGGCTATATAAAGCATGGCCATAAGCAGGTGATTGGAGAGTCGCTTATAGAGCTGCAAAGAGAAGGACCGAGTGCTAGCTAAGAGAAGGGGAGAGCGAGCTTGGAGGGCTCAGAGAAGGCAATCTGGAGGAGGGCTGGATGAGGTAGGGAGCCAAGCTGTCCAGCTCCAGGAGGGTGAGCTCGAGGGAATGAAAAGGGTCACGTTCGCTTTTAGCAGGTAGGGCTGCAAACGACTGCAGAGAAAGAGCCTCCAGCTCTGCAGGAGGGGAGCATCGCTTTTTGAAGAGGAGGATCAGGCCGTTTGTTTCTGAAAAGAAAATGTTTACACCCTCTTTCTCTTGTGCACATGCATGTCGCGTTTCTGAGTGATTCTGTTGCGTGTAGGGTGTGAATATAGGGTACAAGTTCTAGTGTGTGTTGAAAGAGTGGATGCTCTGTGTATGATTGTGATCTATGCTTGGAGGATGAAAGCTTGAGGGCAAACTTTATGTCTGTCAATGATCTTGGGATGCATGAGGGTGTCAGGACTGTTTATGTGTGAGTATACATTACTGCGAAGGGTCAAAGGTTGGGATGATTGACTGCGTGCTTACGGTTTATGTTGGAGTGATTAACGGATGTTTCCTATCTGAATGGGTTTATGATTGTAAGTGTTAGAATTGGTGTAGTCGGGGTTGGTCGGGACCGGGCTTGGACATTGATTGTTTGCAGAGTGGGTATCTCGGGGTTTGGTAAATAGGGGATAGGGGCACTGTGAAATCACTGGGCTATATATAGGCATTCACTGAGTGTGCTGGTGGTTTTCTCATTTCCCCCTTTCCATCTTGTGGTGCCCCCACTGAGGATCCATTGATTGCTTCCTAACAAAGTGTTCGTGAGTCAAGATGAAGCAGGAGTTTGGTCGAGTCTTCAAAGGAGATGAAGATGCAGCGATTGGATTGCCGATTTTGAGCTATTTATGCTCACAGTATTGCAGATGCCAGGTGATGAAGCAAAGCTCCGGACTCTACCTTTGGTGCTGTGAGTCAAAGCAAAAGTTTGGTTCGATGGCTTAGAAGATGTGCACAAGAAGAATTGGATCGAATTTCGGGAGCACTTTCTACAAAGGTATCGAAAAGTGGTGTCGGCTTCAGAAGCAGATGCAAAGATCAAAGGCTTGCAGTAGGACGTAAGTGCAAATTTCAATGCTTTTGTTGATAAATTTGAAGCTTATTGGGTGGATTTTGCGGCTGTTACCCAAGCAACCCATGGGGGATACTTTAAGCTAGAAAGGGGATACTTTAAGCTAGAAAGGTTTCTTTCTTGCTTGCATCCCTATGTTTGTGAGAGGGTGGACTATGAAGATCCAAAGACTTATGACGAAGCTATAAGGTTGTCAGAGCAAAGAGTCGAAAGATGAAGAACAAAATAGAGGCGGGATTGCTACAATCTACAATCATGGCAGCCAGTGGACCTAAGCTCAAATCGATTGATGAGCATGAGATGGTGAAAAATCCTTCTCTCATCGAGATGCATTTGATCAAAGCACGTGAAGCTGATGCCAGGCTAGAAGAGGTAGAACAAGTGCCAACCAGGTCTCAAAAAATACAAAGAGGCATATTTAGAGTGCCACCCAATTTGCTTGCTCAAGAGGACGAGGTGATAGAAGATCTTAAAGAAGAAGTGTTGGTTCCAGAACCAGCAACGAGAAAGGTAGCAGTGGTCCAAGAATTGGCAAGTTCAAAAGAGGATTCCAACAGCTCTCATAGCTCTAGAAGTGCTTTGGACACAGATAGCATGTGGGAGACACAATCCATCTCTTCTAGGTATGAAAGTTATGATGTTTTTCATGTAGATGAAGTGGAGCCGCAGATGTATACGAGTTGCCTGTCAGTCATCTAAAGGTAAAAGAGGAGCATAGTGTAAGTGTGGAGATGCCTTGTGTGAACAGGTCAATCGAGCAGCCCTATCTTGTGTGTGGTGGTGGTGAGTACTTGCTAGAAGAAATGTGGTTTGATTGTGCATCCAGTTTGATTGAAGAGCAGGTTTTTGAGGATGACTTGTAGGAGCTAGGAACAGAAGCTGTGGTAGATCAAGTTGATTTATCTATGCAGGGGGTGGGGCAACCTTGCCTTGATGGGCATGTCGAGGTGTACTTTGAAGTTGCAGAGTTTGTGTGTAGCCGTGGAGAGCTAGCTCCATCAGATGACTCTATGGAAACTAATACAGGTGCAGCCTATAAGGGAGAGGTTCCATGTCGAGAGGAAGGTGCCACCAACCTTGTTGGTGATGAGGTATTTGAAGAACAGGTTGAAGCTCTAGCAAGTCATACTCTTGAGTATGAAAAGGTGGCCTTGGAGCTGTTTACAGAGGGTTTGGATATAGGTTTGCAAAGGGATCAGGTTTGCTTGGCTATGCAGCAGGTGGAGACAAATGGCAGGGTCTTGCTATTTTATGTCTTGCTATTTTATGTGGTGCTATGGACACTTGCGGTGTTGAAGGTTGCTTTACGGGTATCTTTGTATTAGTTGCGAGGTTTTTTTGAAGAAGACTATACTACGGAGAGTTCCCTAACAGGTGACATGATAACTGCTTATGGTACCAATGCTTCAAGTGGTCGAAAGTATGTTTATGGTTGGCATGAAGGCTTGTGGATGCAGGGTGACGAAGCTCCGTGCTATAAAGAGCTGGAAGGGTGGCCCGTCTATTGGCCTACAAGTGCAAAGGAAGGCTTGGATATACATGCTTTACAAGTGGATGGCCACAACCAATGCTTTATATTTGATCCAGGTGGACTCTATGCCATGCTTCGGGAAGCTTCGAGCTTTCCATTTGACCCTGGAGGATATGCAATATAAATTTTTTTTCTCTCTATCTCTATCCTATTTCTATAGCCATTATCATTTTTCTTATGCAGTCTATGTAGTTATTATATATCATTCTCTCTATACATACTTCTTTTATCTAAATAATGCTATGGTTGAGCATGAATGCTCAACGAGGGGGTGGGAAGTGATGGTGCACCCAAACTGTGTCGACCTGTGGAAGTATCAGCGACGGCAGGGATAGGGCATCAGGCAGGTTGATGGTATCGGACTTTGGCAGGACTTAGATGCATGTTGGAGCAAGTCTCACAGTGATGTGTATGCCAGATGCGGCCTTTTACTAGCCAAGTTGTGATTTTGGAGCTCTACTAGTTGGGATGCTTAGAAATGCCTAAAGCTCGGTGATTGATATCTTTTTACGTAGCCTCGATTATGCTCTACAACTCGTATTTTGGGCTTGTCATTTAGAGTTCTAGGGAGGAAGTTGTGCCAGGATGAAGTTCGAGATCGATCTCTTGGGAATTGTTGAATGTCGCATTGAGCTCGAAGTCGAAAGCAATCATGGCGGTCGTCTCCTCACCCAACGGAGATCTCGACATCACAGGATCGACTTGGGGAGCGGTTTATATTTACTTGGTGGCCATATGGTCATCGATGCGAGAAATATTCTTTTTATAAATCTTTGTGCTGAGCATAGCTTGAAGCGGGGATGACGAGGAGTAAATGATGATTTTTTAAACCTCAGCAATTGGGGTTGATAGTGAACGTGGGAAAGGTTGCCAAGCAAGAGTTTTTTTTAAGGAAAAAAGAAAAAGAAAAAAACGACGTCGACCTGCTCTGAATGGAAGGTGGCGGTGCCACTGTAGTGCTCTTAAGTTGTAAGGAGACAAGTGGATAGCATGAGGAGGCTGGCCAGGAGCTGCTTGAGAGATCAAAAAGAGGCAGCTCATAGGAGAAGGGGAGGTCACCAATTGTATGACGAGGAGGAGGTGCATGGAGGTGACTCTGCAAGGGCGACATCTGTAGGATCTTGGATGGTTGTGGTGAGGAGGATGGCACTGCCAGGGGGGGCCAGGAAGGGCCACTCGACTCAGAAGGTAAGGGGTGGCCAAGTCTAGGGGCCATTGCCGGAAAGGGAGAGAGAGAAAGAAGAGGAAAGGCTTGAGAGTAGCCACAATGAGCAACAATGAGCAGACAATGTACAGGGTTGCTTACTACTGCAGCAAAGGGGGATGAACCCATAGGCAAAAAGGGCTAGAGCTCGTCGAGTTTGGTAGCACAGGGGCCACAAACTGCAGATAAAGGAGGACTTGATGCTGTAAAGGAGTCGGGGCATCCATAATCGGCAGTGGCTGCAGGCTATATAAAGCATGGCTATAAGCAGGTGATTGGAGAGCCGCTTATAGAGATGTAAAGAGAAGGACCGAGTGCTAGCTAAGAGAAGGGGAGAGCGGGCTTGGAGAGCTCTCTAGAGAAGGCAATCCGGAGGAGGGCTGGATGAGGTAGGAAGCCAAGCTGTCCAGCTCCAGGAGGGCGAGCTCGAGGGAATGAAAAGGGTCACGTTTGCTTTTAGCAGGTAGGGCTGCAAACGACTGCAGAGAAAGAGAGCCTCCAGCTCTGCAGGAGGGGAGCATCTCTTTTTGAAGAGGAGGATCATGCCGTTTGTTTCTGAAAAAAAAATGTTTACACCCTCTTTCTCTTGTTCACATGCATGTCGTGTATCTCAGTGATTCTATTGCGTGTAGGGTGTGAATATAGGGTACAAGTTCTAGTGTGTGTTGAAAGAGTGGATGCTCTCTGTATGATTGTGATCTATGCTTGGAGGATGAAAGCTTGAGGGCAAACTTTATGTCTGTCAATGATCTTGGGATACACGAGGGTGTCGGGACTGTTTATGTGTGAGTATACATTACTGCGAAGGGTCAAAGGTTGGGATGATTGACTGCGTGCTCATGGTTTATGTTGCAGTGATTGGCGGATGTTTCCTATCTGAATGGGTTTATGATTGTAATCTCAAAGTGTCTGAAAGTATTAGAATTGGTGGTCGGGGTTGGTCATGACTGGGCTTGGACATTGATTGTTTGCAAAGTGGGTATCTCGATTGTTAAATATGGGATAGGGGTGCTTGAAATCACTGGGCTGTAGAGAGGCATTCATTGAGTGTGTTGGTGGTTTTTTTGTTTCCCCCTTTCCAATGTTTGAGCAAGTCACTAGAGAAGCTCTATATCTAGTTGACAATTGTAAAACCTACGGAGAGGTGACTGAAGATACAAACAACATGACCAATAGTGTCTCATCTTTGAAGAGTGAATCAACAGCAAAGAGAGATATTTAAACTCCTTGGGAACCAATCATTGATCAAGTGGTTGAGGGGGTAATTAGAAGAATAAACCAAGGCTACAAACAAAACCTAGATGTACGACAACCTCAGTTGAGGAGATAATACTTGTGGAGGGGATCATCCCACACCATGGTGTAGCATTCGACCAAAGGCGCAACAAATGCTAGGGCAACAACCACCTCTTCTAAATGATGGTAGAGTAGCAGTCAAATACACTCAGCTAGCACATGTGCCACAACCTACAAGAAATCAGTACTCCATGGATGCGAATACGCTTATGTTCATAGCCAATCATCAGGAGTATGGTTCGAAGAACATCCTCACAAGGCAAGAACAACCATTGGCTAGATCACCAGCTATCCATGCTATGAGTGTGGAGGTGATCATTGGGCATGAAGTTGTCCAAACAAGGGTCCACAAATAGAATTATTTATATTATGTGAACATTGTGGGAGAGACTAGCTACACTAACATTGTGCTAAAAATACAGACTACAAAGGGAAAGCAACCAATGAATGTTGTAGGCATGATGCCTTCCTCAAGTGGATCCGAGGTAGAGCCTGCAATTCCTTTACGGGTAATGACTCGAGCTCAAGCTCAAGAAGCTGCTAAAATGCAATCGTTGTGAAGGAACCCACATTGCCCCCTCAAACAGAAATAAAAAACATATCGATGAGAACAGAAAGAAAGTCATGGAAAGCCAAACGAGACAAAATGAAAGCAAAGAGGTTGCATGAGAAAGATGCTTTGAAAACTAGATTGAATCAAACAAGAGAGCAACTTAGTCAAGAGCAAGAAAGGAAAAAAAATGAAAAGGGACCTAAAGAGTCAAAGACTAACTCGAGAGGTTCAGTCTTGGTCGACAAAGTCTTTGAACCTTTGGATGTGATCTTCAAAGCTTATGATCCTACATTAAAGACCAACCAAAACCAAGAGAATAGATAGCTAATGTATCCTCACCTGGGGTATTAAAAAGAGAGGTTTCAAATGTGCAAGGAGCTCATCCAGGAGGTCCAAGCTCTTATGGAACCAATTCCAGATGCTCCAGAAATGGAGGTGCTAATCCACAAAAAAATCCAAGAATTGGAGAGCCATGGTATTGTAAACAGAGACCAGGAAGAGTCGAGAGTTGAGGCACCTTTAGATACAAGGGAAGTAGCCAATACCATAGATGGGGTGGGTTCACAACAAGCAGTGATGACTATTCCGGAGGTAGAAGAACCATGGCCACAATCCTTATGGAAATTGATTAGAAACCAAAAAGATGGTAGTGCTACCTTACAGTCAGCACCTATTCTTGAAATAAACATGGAACACAAATTTTTCCTAGGGGATATAAGATCTCTATACGGGGATACCGGATCTGTCGCATCTGAAGAGAGTAAACCACGCTCTCTAAAGACTATGCCATCTTTCATAGGAGAACTTGAAATAAAATCGAAGGTTAAGATGGTAACTTCTCAGTGGAAAGCCACAATAAAAATGATGGATACCCAAGAGATTTCATGAATTGATGTCTTCTCCTATACAATGCACACTTTGTCTCTCAGAGATACTAAAAATTAGACCGCATCTATGGGGCCAAATGGGCAAAAACCTAGAAAACATGGGGTTGAAAATCCCTTCACATGACCAACTTGCGAACAAAAACATGGATGACACCTTTCCTAAGAAGCCACAGACAAAGCCATTACCAGTAAATAAGGTGGGTGACTATTGTGAAGGAGAAGAAGGAAACACCACCTTACCACTTGAGTACAAAGGAGTAAATACGGTTGCTATATTAGATAGTGGGACAGGAATTGCCATTGCAACCAAAGAAATATGGAAACAATAGGGAAACCCTGCTCTTACAAAAACTCGAATGAAACTGCAATTGGCAGATGGATACGTGGAGAGACCGATAGGAATATTAGAATAAATCATTGTATCCTCGTGTGGCGTAGAGTATGAACACAAAGTTTTCCATAATGAATTTTGACAAGAGCAGCAACTTTGATATCATATTGGGCAGACCATTCATGCGTCAACTCAAAATGGTACAAGACTGGGGCTATGACTATATCTACTTAAGACACAAGGAAATTACTACAAAAATTAGTGTCAAATATCATAGTTATAGAGATGTAGAACGAACCTTGGGGGAAGAATTAAACTCCACAACTAATTTCAAAATCAAAGCTCATATTTGGATGTAAGTCTGAGAAAGGAGGATTGTATTCTCAATCGACCTATGGAGGACAAATGCTATATTCCAAAACCATTTCCAGAGGATCAGTTATTTGAACCTTTTGGATGGGATCAAATACTGGTGACTCTTGATGTCTGCATAAATGAGGTAACCAACACCAAATTTTGTGATGAAGATGGGTATGATATAACTCCCTTATTTACGATAAAGGTGCTGAAGGAAGCTAATGAAGTTTGTGAGTGAAAACAAAAAATGTCAGAAAAATGGCTAAGTCTTGGAGCATGAGGCAAAAGTGAAGCAACCACGAGAATATGTCATCATTGACATACCTGAAGAATCGACAAAATCTATTTCAAAGAAGCCGAATCCGGAAAGAGTGCAAATAAAAGCAGATGAAGAAGCAAAGTTTCCAAGTTCAACGTCAAATGTTCAGCAAATGCAAGATCCAAAGAAGAACAGGGACAAAGAAGAAGATCAACTATCTCCTACGATGATCAAATTCAACATAACGGAGAAACATGACTCAAAATCACATGCTCAACTCTGATAGATCCAGATGAGGCAAAGAATGTAATGTGTTATGGTACATGGATAATGATGAGAAAGCCTCCAATCACCGAGCTAGAGGAGATAGTGTATACAAGTTCAAAAATACCGATTCCTAGCTTTGGCATGGCAGAAGCTATACTCAAGTTGAGTACTAGAGAGTACAAGGATACTTTCTACATAATTGAATCCCATCATATCAAAGAGATTTTGATCCTGATAGAAAGCTGGAGGAACATCTTCTTTCAACCATAGGGAAAATCTTTAGCAACAATACCATCAAAAATCCCAAAAGCACCTCAAGTCAATGCAAAGAAGGAGCAACCAATCATCACAGAAAAAGTTAAAGCAAAGGTAAACACTAAAGTATATCAATCTCGCAAGACGAATTTACCTTCAACAAGCCTACATCAAAATTCCAGTAAAGCCTTTATATCAAGAGCCAAACCATCGACAATGCAATGGAAACCGAAACAAAAAGTCTATCAAGCAAAGTTTCCATCACATCAAAGCATTAGGAAGAAGCTGAAGAATGTCAAACAAGTATTGGTATCCAAAGAACACATCAAAGTCAAAGACCCAATTTGGATATATGAAACACATGTTCAGCATCAACAACAAAAGGTGACAGGGTGGGTAGCATCAAACGAGTCAATCACTGCTCAGGGCTACTTCCAAGGAAACGCTAATGTTTGGGCCAAAAAGCATAAAGTAATAGCCTGGACCTACCCACCTCAACCAGCGGGTTCTACAAAGAACAAGACACACTATCAACACAAGGCAAGCAACTCAAGTAGGAGAAAGCACAACAACAGAAGGTAAAAATAGCTCAAAGTCAATCGCTAGCCAAGCTACCAAACAAACAGAGGTGAAGCAACGGCTAATTCCAATCAAGCTACTTGAAGCACAAGGGTTTTATGAAGGTAACACACAAATATGATCATCAAAAATTGTAGCTCAACCTAGAAAAATGAAGATCAATCAGGAAACACCAGGCTCCACCCAAAGGCACACAATCAATAGGAAGAGCCAATAGTCAGTCACCACCACTAAGGGTGCTAAGACCTCGAGATGGATACCTCGTCTTCAACTACAAAATCAAGGTGTCTACAACATAAATCATCAAATCTAGATATCGAAGCCTAGTGTCCATCAAGTCATCGAGAAAAAGAAGCAAATGCAAAAGACGGTCACACACGGACCAAAGACAAGGTGGGTTCCAAAATTGCTTGTGGAAAGTCAATCTCAGAGAACCCACACACATCAACAATCGCTTCTCATGGGAGATAAAGCAAAAACTACATCAGCCCCTACAAGAGTGAAGGACTTGTTTTACAAAGCAATGTGAACATACGACAAGCAAGTCAAGAGGAGACAACATATGCCAACCTACTGGAAAAAATGGTGGCATCCAAACACCAAAACAATGGAAAAGGCCTAAATTTTCAGAACTTATGGAATTGGGTTTCTGGCGTTGAACAAGTACGTCCAAGTTGCCATTAAAAATACATGGCATAATAGTCAGAGTCGAGCAGTTAAGTCATTGAATGAGAGAGGCGTTAGTCCCAAAAATTCATGTAATATTCTCTATGGTCTAAGCGTCTTAGCTATTCCAGGTACTGCTCAAGTTGGAAGAGTTGAGTGTAAGTGAAAGAGGAAGTCCAAAAGACACTCACGCACTCAACACAGTGAGGAATGAGTGGAGAAGCTTCTACATCAAAAACCCTGCAAGTACTTCAAATCTAAAGCTCAAATTAATCCAATAAGAGCATATACCAAAGGAATTTTTTTCCCACCAGGTTTTTTCCCTTTGGTCATCCAGGTGTTGGACCCTAATCTAGAATCACATCATCTTCTTATGTGCATTCCTTCTACATCAGCAATAAGGAAATGTCTACCCAAATCAATCAACAATGACTCGGAGCAAAAATTGAAGGTCTCCATATGCTTATCAAGAGAATCTTTTATCTTGAAGAATGACAACAAAGCTCCATTAATAAAGTGGCAAGTTAAAAAATGGCCTACGATGACAAGCAATCACAAATTCCACAAGAGATTCATCAACAACAATCAAAAGTAGCTCACACAGTGCGTCAACATTGGCTATCTATTGTAGACAACTCCAATTGCAGTGGACATGGAAAGCAAACCCATCATAAAGTCAGCAACACAAAGAGGCTCAGTTCTACAAACGCAAAAACATGAAAATCCCTCTGTACGATGGCCAAGACTGTCAACAAAGAGAAGACTGCACAATGAGAAGAAAAGTTTCCTTGAAATTCAAAGATCAAGTCATGTATCAACAACATGACAGATATGCATCACTCAAGGAAGGGGGGAGCATCATTAACGACAGAGCACTTCCCATGCTGAAGACCCCGACCTTGAAGACAATGCTGAAGACAACCCTATGACAAGACTACACAAGGTCGTGTCAAGGGACCACACGATTTAGGAAGGGGGAAATGGTTGAGGTTAGATCAAACGGACGCCCAACTGGTCGGACACGTAGCTGGACACCACATTTGTACTCTATTATTTTGTTGAGCTAGTGTAGTGATACTCTGTATAAGTCCTAATTCCAAAGTAGCAAGCCAATTCCCTGAGTTGTAATTATGTCTTGATGATTGTAAAGGTCCATTTGAACTATCCAATGGCCATTTAGAATGCCCTAGGTATAAAGGTCAATAACCTTAATGTGAAAGGAAGGCTTATCTTTAGGGAAGAAAAGAGCTCTGTTGTACATACGCTCAAGCTACGAATTGCTCCAACTTGTAATCATCGCAGCTAATGATCGGGTAATCCATTTTTAGTTTTGAAACTTGCATTGTGTTCCTATCTCTTTGCTCGTTCATTCTAGTGTAAGCATTGTCAGTTTTGTTGTGGTACACGACTACGTGTTAGTGAGCCTTAATTACAAAGTTTGAGTGCTTAAATCACTGTTTTTAGTCATTTCGACCATAGGAGAGTGTTCTTAGACCATAGGGCGACATTTTTGGACTGACCTGTGTTGCAGTATTCATGACCTTTTTCATGATGGATCGTGATTTTGGTACCTTGTCGAATTGCAACCAAACTTGGTAGGATAGTGCCCCTAGGTGTCCTAGACCTCCTCCTAAAGTTTTGTTGCATTTTGAGTCCGTTCGAGTGTCGAAATGGCATGATGACCTAGATCTGTGAAAAAGGACATAGGCAGATTTTCTTGATCATGGCGTGTTGGTTTGCTTATACTTGAAGCTGCTAAAGCCCCACGGATTCCATTGGCTCAAAGGATGATAATTATTACGAAATCAAGAGATTAAGACCTCTCATGTTAGGGATGACATGGATGCGAAGGGGGGAAGTGTTGACGGTTGAGCATAGAAGAAGCCTTTTTTGTATCACTTCTTTTTTAGAAAAGGAATGACATTTTGTAATGGTTTAAGTGGTCAATATTCTTTGTGGGAACAAGACTCTAAGGAGGACTTGTTTATAAGACAATTTTTGTAACCCTAGGACAAATCTTGAATTAATCTAATCTCACGTTTACTGTGCGTTGTGCCTGAGAGAGAGAGAGAGAGAGAGAGAGAGAGAGAGAGAGAGAGAGAGAGAGAGAGAGAGAGAGAGAGAGAGAGAGAGAGAGAGAGAGAGAGAGAGAGAGAGGATTTCTTCTCTTCCCTATGCACTCTACGAAGCCTCCATCGCGAAAGCGACACCACCAATCCGTTAGCAACAGCTAGGAATTCGATCCAACACCAAGCTTGCACAATTTTGGTGTCATCGTGAAGCGAGCTCCTACAAGATTTTGGGTGAGTTTTCTTGCAAACCGTGTGTCCGATTGGTGATTTCTTTATACTTGTGGGTTCACAACAAGTAGAGATATATATTAGGATCATACCAATCAAAAAGTGTTGACCTTCATTTTGCTACCTGTCTTTATACGTGATTGTCACACAAGGTGGTTCTAGGTAGGATATCAAGTCAGATTCCATATGGTAATGACCTCTTGATGAGAAGAGTGTTTCCTATGAGTTTCGTGACTTTTTGAGTGCGTTTGGTCTAGTTTCGGATAGCTTGAGGATTGTAGGTTGAGTTGTATTCACAAGTGCATAGGACGTCTAGATTTGGTTTCCTTGAGTAGAGATTGTCTTAGAAGGTCAAGTAGGGTCCATCTCCTTGTTTTCATGTGCCTATGGGTTGAGCTTCGTCCTTGGTTGACATAGAGTTGTTGGTCTTGTTCTGGCTATGCTAGCATCCGCTTGTGGCGTATCCGCCAACAGTTGTCTACCACAATTTGTACGTTTTTTTATCGGCACTAATTGTCCTAGCATATAAGATCCAAGTTGCACCATGTGCGGGCAGGGAGAGTGGGGAGGAGGATGCTAATAGGTGGTGATTACAAATGCAAGAAATTGGAGGAGTCTTTCTATTGGAGGAAACTCTTCATGAAATAAGTGAGTATTGGTCTTGATCTCATGACCATCTTCTAAGCTTAGGAGATATTATCCATGCTCACCTTCAACCTCCATTGGTAGGATGCTAAGATCTATGGTAAACTTTGTATTCTTCTTTCCATTCAATGTAGTATCGATATTCTCTTTGTAAATGTGGGATTTGGTTCTTGCCGCTCACACTAGCTCTAAGCTTTGTTATGATTTAAGCACTCCAAAAACTCTTCAAACCAGCCCGTAGTGCCATAGACTAGTTTGAGAAGTTTTCAAAGGCACTATTGGTTCCATTCCTCCCCATTTTGGAAAACCAAGGCGACGAGCTGCAGAGGATGGGAAGCATGGATGGATTTTCTCCAGGTAGAAGTAGTCAATTATGGTGCACGCAATCCCTGTTGAGTATGGCCACTCCTATTACTTGCTCAATAGCTGAGGAAGTAAAGGGTCCAGTCTCCTACCTGCAAAGGTTGCTTCTGGCTATCACCTCTCTAGTGCCCTCATGGCATATAGCATGCGATGCACGCTAGTGTTTGGCCGCTCCTATTACTTTCCCAATTGCCAAATCGCAACCACTCGCCCTATAATTAAACTTTATGAGCACGGCTTCATCGCAATTGTGTGCTATGGACATGGCACATATTAGGCATCATGGGTCATGCTTGCATTGAGATCTTCAATCTCTATCTTTTGGTAGGATCCCGATGCATTGTCAATGTTTCGATGGCATGTAGTATTAACTTTGAAGTGGATGTGCATGCAACACATTGATCCTCATTGCTCTCGAGAACTTTGGATATTTCAGAGAGAGAGAGAGAGAGAGAGAGAGAGAGAGAGAGAGAGAGAGAGAGAGAGAGAGAGAGAGAGAGAGAGAGAGAGAGAGAGAGAGAGAGAGAGAGAGAGAGAGAGAGAGAGAGAGAGAGAGAGAGAGATTCAGTTTCAAAAGAGCTTGCCCACCAAGAACACCCTAGAAATTGGATGTATTGGATGATACTCTAGATAAGAAATTGGGACTGAGATAGAGAAAGAGAGGCACAGAGAGAGATCCATGAGCGGGTTGAATTCAACCACCCGTGGCCATCGTCTGTCCAAGCCACCATTGGTCCCACTTAAATAGCTTTTGGCCTATGTCCATCGATTTGCATCTAGCGGAGTCAAAGCTCCTAGTGTTTGGAATGGGTTTAACAAGATTATGAAAGAACCTGGCAAGAGAGAGAGAAGGAGAGAGAGAGAGAGAGAGAGAGAGAGAGAGAGAGAGAGAGAGAGAGAGAGAGAGAGAGAGAGAGAGAGAGAGAGAGAGAGAGAGAGAGAGAGAGAGAGAGAGAGAGAGAGAGAGAGAGAGAGATAAGATATGGCATTGAATTTGATCGCCCTTGGCTATCATTTATCCAAGCCCTCATTGGGCGTGTGCAACCAGGCGTGTTATAGCACCCCAACCGCCAACAATATCTTGTTGCTCAACAACGACCTTCGCATCATCAACCCTTTGGCCATGGCTAAGGTGGTAGCTATCAACATGGCTACTCATGCCACCACCCAGAAGGTCTTCCACCACTAATTCCTTGCTCAAGGTGACAAGAGAAAGGGATCTTTGTTTGAGAGACAACAAAGGTGTCATCCCAACAAAGGTCTACCAAGATTGCTTTCTTTTGCCTCTCCTTGCTCGTAACTTTCATGTGTTAGTGGTTCTTGTGTTCCTAACCATGATGCACTAGCACCTAGACACACTAGAGGCATCATCTAGCATATGTAGAGCTGATCAACAAATTCTACATAGTGTGGACCATATTTGTAGAAATCATCAAGATTTATACGATGGAATTTCTTTGGTTGTGCTAACATGTTGCCAATTTGTGCATTCCTTGTTACTCAAACATCATTTTTTATGGCTTCTATGTGGGTGTGCATTAGATGAGTTCTCTAAGAGACTCTTAGGTTTAATCAAGAATTTCTAAAATGCTAATAGAGGTGGTAGGGCTACATAAGCTCCTTTTGGAGCTTTGATTGGATTATTTTGCTTGATTTTTCTTTGCTCGAAAAATCTTACTGCTCTTTGGAATTTCCCTTTTTCAATTACCCCCTCCAAAGACCTTCCGTTCAAAAACTGACCCAAAACCTATGTTAATTTGTCCAAATTTTACCAAATGTAAAAACCAACCTACTCATGATGCTTTCCAACCATGTGATGCACCAAAGTTCAAATTTCTCACCAAAATCATTCCCTAAATAATAATTATGTTTATATCTCGCTTAGAAATTCTTGTCCAAAGTTGGTTTTTCCAGCTACATCATGTTTAAATAGGTTTTAGTAATGATCTTTAAGCATCAAAATCAGATTTGATGTTTTCAAGCTCAAGCGATGGAGATGCATTGGTTTTTGGATGCAACTAACTTGAAAAGACTTGCTTACAACCATACAAACTCCATGTAGTCATTGCCAAGTGTGGTCCGATTATGAAGCAAAGGTTATGAGAGCTTCCTCTTTACTAGCTGGAAGAGGTCATCTATCAAGGTTTCCAGAAAGATGTATGTGGAAGAGACACAACTAGAAGACCATAGTGTGGCCATCTTCCATGGCAAGTTAGAGGTGCAGACAACCAAGTAGTAGAACTCCAACTGATGCAAAAGGAAATATATGATGTGGCCAAGACATCAAGCACAAGGATAGCCCGTATGAAAGATGGAACCATGTGGAGTAGACCTCCAAAGATCTTATGATCTCATGAGCACCATGCACGAAGATGGAATCATCATAATCATCCACCCCACAAGGAAAACAATGAAGGTGAATATCACCAAAGAAAACTATGGTGGGGGGGCCATTGCAAAAGAAGAATGATGATGAACACATAGATGCTCCCAAGTCTATTTAGAGAGGGGTTGGGCTAATCAAGCACATATTGAGTCCCAAGGCCAACTTGATGATCATACCTTGGACAACATGGCAAATAAGTGAACGGGGGTCCATGAGAACTTACCTCTAGACCAACAAATTGAAAATCAACATCAAATGGTCCCCACATGTAGAGATAAGGGAAAGCCCATTTAGCAAGGGCCACACTCAAACCACACTTCAAACCTTTTCCAATCAATGTTTGAGTTTGTTGAAAATGTTTAAGAAGAGAGAAGCAGATTTAGATTCAAATGTATCTTCAGGATGATAATGCGCATTCAAATCTAGAATGCTACCAGCAGATCCTATATGAGGGAGCTAAAAGGGTGATAAAACAATGGAAATTGATCAGCTACCATGAACAATGGGCCTGCAATTTACCAACACAGGGCCAACACATCCAAATTCAAATCAAGCATTGGACATAATACTTGAATACATTCTTGCACAAGATGACTTTAGTGAATCCCCAGACAAAGTGGCTGACCACAATGAATACCCAGAGTCTACTTAAATTTAGCTATAAGTGTTACTTGGAAACATACTAGCTTACAAGTGCATGCAAGAAATCAAGAATAAATTCAAATGGATGTTACTAAAAATGTAGATCGCCAGAAAGATTTTGAACCATCGCATAACGGCCCTATTAGAAAAAAAATGCATCCAATAGTCGAGGGCCATGCACAAGAATGACCATCAAAGAATGCCATTCAATTCTATTGTGAGCCTTTAGATTATTTCAGCTTCTGAGGACCGGAGTAAAACCGCTTTTATTACTGAGTGGGGAGCATTCATGTATTTGGTTATGCCATTTGGTCTTTGCAATGCACCAGCCACTTTCCAACGATGTATGATGGAAATATTCAATGAATTTCTTCACTGATTCCTTGCAATATTTATGGATGACTTCACTGTATATTCAACAGAGGAGAAGCATTTACTTTTTCTGGAAATGGTTTTCTAGCACTGTTAGGAAAAGTGGATCGTTTAAACCCATTCAAATCTGTTTTCTTGGTTTGGAAAGGACAGCTATTCGGACATGTAGTGTCCAAGAATGGTATGGAAATGGCCAATGACAAGATTCAGTGTGTCCAACAAGCCAAGGTGCCTCACAATGCATCAGGGTTAAGTTCTTTCTTGGGATATATCAATTTTTATAGAAGATTTGTGCACAAGTTTGCTTCCCAGGCATTACCTTTGTATGAACTCACAAAGAAGACCAACAACTTCAGTTGGACTGCTGAATGTGAGGAAAGTTTTCAGAGTTTAAAGAATGCTATTATTAGTAAGCCAATACTTCGACAACCAAATTGGGATGTCATTTTTCATGCACATGTCAGTGCTTCAGGACTGGCGATGGGAGCAATATTGGCTCAGCCAAAAGGAAGAACTGATTATCCAGTGTACTTTGCCAGTCAAAGGTTCAGTCAAGCTGAACAAGGGTATACAACTACTGAAAGAGAAGCCCTAGGAATGGTTTTCAATGCTACTGAATTCCTACATTTATTACTGGGCAAGCTATTTCATTTTTATGTGGATCATCAGGCTTTTTTAATTATTATTAACAGTCATTATTCAAGGCCGACTGATAAGATGGATGATGTTCCTGATGGAATTTGAATTTTGTATTTTCCATAAGCCCGGTAAAACCCATTCTGGTGTTGATTTCCTGTCCAGGAGTACGGATGGCTACTCTGAGGTGTCTTTGAGAGATGAGCCAGTGGATGCGGAACTATTTCAGATAATAGCTGCAGAAACAACCGATCCAGAGTTGTATGATGTATATCAGTTTCTTTCTAAGGGAGGATTCCCAGACAACTGGACTCAGAATCAGAAGAAGGCTCTGATTATTAAGAGTCTGAAGTTCACCATCATTGGCGGATCACTTTGTAGAGTGGGAGTAGATGGGGTCCTTCGCAGATGCGTGCCTATGGAGGGAAGAATGCAAGTTATGCCAGAGGCACATAATGGGGATTTTGGAGGAAATTTCTCTATTGATATTACTTCCAAGAAGATTCTACAGGCTTGATTGTGGTGGCAAACTTTAATATCTGATGTCAGAAGCTTTTGTAAAACATGTGATATATACCAGAGGATGGGCATACCCACAACAACAGATATGAATCCTCCAACTCCAGTCCAGCTGTTGGGTGTATTTATGAAATGGGGTCTGGATTTTATGGGTCCATTCAAGAAAATTACTCCAAGGAAGAATAGTTATATATTGATGGCCACTTGTTATGTGACCAAATGGGTAGAAGCTAAGGCTCTTCCCGACAACAATGCGAACTCCACTGTTGTGTTCTTATTTAAAAATATTGTTTGCCGGTATGGATGTCCTGTGGAGATTGTGTCTGACCAAGGAACACACTTTATAAATGACACTATGGACATTCTCATGGAAATTCTTTCAGTCAAGCATTGGAAGTCAACACCATATTATCCTAGATGCAATGGGCAAGCCGAAAGCAGCAACAAGACTCTCAAGACTATTCTCACTAAGATTGTGCAGAAAGAGCCACATCAATGGGATTTGAAACTTCAAAGTGCTCTCTGGGAATATCGGATAGCCTATAAGGTCACCACTGGACTAACACCATTTAGAATGGTGTATGGAGCTGAAGATGTCATGCCCATGGAGTTTGTAATACCCAGTCTTAGGATAGCGGTAGAGTATAGATTGGATTTTAATCACAATCTAAAACAGAGACTGAAGGAATTAACACAGCTGGATGAGTTAAGACAGAGGGCTATGCTGGAATAGGAAATTGTTCAGCAAAGAAGGAAACACTGGCATGATAGACGAATCAAAGTCAGGGAGTTTCAGAAAGGAGATTTGGTTCTGCTATATCAATCAAAACTGGGTCCTAAGAAACCAAATTTAAAGATAGCTTGGGCTGGTCCATATGAAGTTGATTGGGTGTTTTCCAATGGCACAATAAGATTGAGAGATTTATCTAGATTACTGTTGCCAGGCGTTTATAATGGGGCCAAAATCAAGCTATATTATTCCAATGACAAAGAGACTTCCAGGGATGATGATACTGGTATTCTCGGAGCTGAAAACTAGGAAAATTTAGACTCAATCATTTTAAGCCTTTTTCATGTACAACCAGTACCAAAGCCAGTCAAAGGGTCAGAAGAGTCTTAGCACGACAAAACTATGTCCGTAGCAGAATCTGTAAAGTGTCAGAGCCAGTATCAGTTTTTATGGAGGAAAGGGCCAGTTGGACCATTAGTAGTAATCATTTCACGGAACATGGAGAGTATTAGCCAATGCATGTAGGCCACGTCATTTGTGGTGCACAGGAATCTAGGAACGGTAAATAGTGGAGCTTTTATGGTGCGAATGTGTATAACAGTAAGGCGAGTAAGCATTTTTTCTCATAAATCTCCTACATGAAGTTTGCCTGCTATCACACATTTGCCATCGCCAAGCTCCGAAGCCTCGTCCTTGCAACCACAGAATTCTTCATCAGAAGCAACAATCGATTGTTGTTGTCTCTACCCGACACTCCTGGATACGGATTTGAATATTTGGGTAAGTCTTCTTCTTCTTCCATAGAGGCATCGTCTTCACCTTGTATGGGCCAAAGAAAAATGTCGGAGAAGATGTAGGACACTATAGAAGAAACTCAAGCAATTATCACCTCTATCAAAGCCTCCCTACCACTCATTTCCCATAGTAAGATACAACGGTATGTGTTTACTGAGCAAGCAGAAGCGTTGCTACGACTGTGGGATTTGCATGTGGTTGTGCAAGCCATAAGAATTGAGTTTGACACAGCCATCATTAGGCAGGTTCTCGATTCCTTCAATGCTGATGACGGCAATACTATGGTGTATGCAATGAAAGTGTCAGCAACTCCGAATAACACTACTTATGCTTTCAAGATGCCAAATGAGCCGAAGCCGGCCGTGGCAACTGTAGAGCAGATAAGTGCAACTCTGAAGGAAGATGATGCAGCCAAGAAAAAATGTAAGGCCAGTGCGCAAGGGGTTCTAGTAGCAAGTCTGGACGTTCCCGTTGCTTACCAATTTGTGGCTGAAGCTATGAGTCTAAAGAATAACTCATCAAGTACGGATGGCGTGGAGTCCGAAACCCATCCCAACGACTAATAATGTTGACTTATCCTCTGATGAAGAAACCCCAGCCACTCAATTGGCTCTTACTAGTCAGAAGAGAAAGGTCACGCAGGAGGAAGCTGGCATCTCTAAGAGACCAAAACTACATTGGCCAAGAGTAGTGCTCTCTTAAAGCAGCTAGAAAGTCACGTCAAAACTATGTCTACTAAAAAATCTCCAGTAGACCAGACTTCAGCTGGCCAGACAGACTAGCTTCCAGTGAAGATTATTGTTGGGACTAGCCAACAAACTGAGCATAGTTCGACAACCACCAGTGATGGAAAAGACTAGCATGACAAGACTAGTGCTCAGCAGTTGTTAGTCCACACTGATAAGGGAAAAGGGCTGATACCTGCTAGTCCACCCGGTAATTCTACTATCCCTTTCAGTGAAATGGCTTTGGCCTTAACCAAGAAGGACAGATTACAACATGTGCAGACTCATCCTCTCAAAGGACGATTAATCCTGCACAAACCTGATTATACCACACTACCATATATGGTTCCTGTTACAATTTATGAGCCAGTTGCCTCTGACCCAGCAATAGTCAATGATGGTTGCTCAATGCTAATCCAGTCATCCTGGAAAACGATTGTCCATGCTTTGGGACAAATGATGGATGCCTCAGCGTCCAATAATGAAGGGACCAAGTTACAACTTGAACTGAGGAACAATGAGCAGCAAGTCGTGAAGTTAAAATAGGATATAGGGACATAGTCCTTGAGGCATAGTGTTCTTGAAAATCATTCAGCTAGGACAATTCAGACGCTGGAAACTAAGCTGACAAAGATTGAGTTTGAGATGGGGCAGTTGAGAGAAGAAAAGACAGAGGCTCAGAGAGCTGCTAACAGATTTGAAACTATGTTGAGAATGAAGAGAGTTGATTTTAACGCCCTGCTTACCAACCATGCTGCATTAAAAGCCTCTTTAGCAGAAAGATACATATACAATAACTTGGTTGATATTCTGGATCCAGCAGGCAATGCTATTTTCAACATAGATAATCTAAAGGCGCTCATAGAAACCATGCAGAGTGATTTGCAGGATAATGGACTATATTGATAAGTAGAATGACCTCGAGGAGGATTCTGAGAAAGAAGAAGAGAAGGAGAAAGAGAGGGAGGAGGAACCAACAGATAAACATGATGATGATGATTCTGATCCATCTCTGCCTTCAGGATTTGGTGCTGGTGGATCAACTACCACAGGGGGCAATGGGTAGTCAGCCCAACATGGACCAGCCAGACCAACATAAGGATCAGCAGTCGGGAGATCAAGGGGCTGAAAATCAACAAACGGGAAACACTGAAGACTCCCTAGTACACCAGTCACAGCACGGTGCAGATGTGAAAGGGAAAGTTAAAGTTGTGACTGAAACTCTGAAAGCTGATGAGCAACATTCATTACAGCTCATCACACTGAAAAAAAGGCTAAGACATCAGCAAGCTCCTATAACTAGGATATATTTGGAGGATGATGTTCTTCTTTTTTATTTGGACCGTTTTCAAAGACTATATGTCGATGCCAGAGAAATGGTCCAACATTGGAAATCAGGCGCTTTCCATGATCAAGAGGTGTGCCAACTGCCTGAGCATCCTAGCAGAATTCAGTTGCTAGAGAGAGAGCACCTGAATGGGCACCAACCTCTGATGATAAGCTGGTCAATGCACATTGGAAACGGTAGTCTACTGCAGTCTGTCATTCCCTAGCTATTGATTTAGAGCTCTTGCTTGGGAACATGCCTACCTATAAATGTATGAAAGAAGTCAGAAATTAGCTGAAAGAAGTCCTACTGCAAATGCAAATTGCTAGAGGAGTCCTGGACCAGAGGGTACAAGATATCCTTGAAGATCAGACTTCCAATAGTAAGGGACCACAAACTCGAATGACATAGGGGAACATGCCATTGCTCTTCGAAGATTGTTTCAGTTGGTTAGAATCACTAGGAAGATGATGCAGCAGGAGAACCAGACTGTTCTAAATTTTTTAGAATTTGTACCTGATTCCCCAATTCTCCTGTATGCCTTGCCTACTAGAGAGAGTGAGCTGCCCGGCCCAGAGCTTTGTATCCTCAACATCCAAAACCAATGAATCAGCTTACATACTATAACATCATTGATGATCTTCAGGATTGGTATGAGCGATCCACTGTAGAATGGAAAACCTGGCAATTGTTGATCAATGATGCTCTCCAGTTAAATGATGTTTTGGAACTGAAAGATGAAATGCAGAGGATCAAGCTTTGTATGGGACAATGAAAAATCCAGCTCAAAGGGCTCACCAAGATCACAAATCAGCTGCTGCAACTTAATGTGGAGTCCTCTAAGATTCCTAACAAGGATATGATGGCTAAACCAAGTTTGGGACCAGTACAGAGAAATGGCTGAGATACTCTTTGAAGCTAGGATTAAAACAAATCAGCCACTCTCGGAAGGATGGATCCACACAGCTTCGCATTGTCATAAATTGGTCAGAACCCATTTGACAAAGGATAAACGCACACTTTATGATCCCGACACCAAAACCTATCATTCTCTCACGACCTATGAACGACCACAGAAATGCGGGATCAGCTTGAGCAGGAGGCCTTATCCAGAGGGACAATGCTGGCACTGGGACTTCTGAGACAACAACACGGGCGAAGGGCAAGAGGAAGCGGATTCAGTGGAAGGATACTGGGTAGTTCCATCTCAGAATCAGACGGTGGATTTTTCCAGCCAATCTCAGAATCAGACGCTGGATTTTTCCAGTAAGGCGATGGAATTTCTTTGGCTGGGCACCCTTGGAATTACAATTATAGGGGTGACAAGCACTCAACAAGCATGAAATATGGTATAAAGCTAACAATACCAGAAGAGCTAGCAACTCCAGAGGAGTACTATCATGAGGAACATCAGCCGACTCAGCAAACGGGAAAATGGATTCCTCAACACCATAGAAGAATCGGACGATGGATTTTTTTTTCCAAAAATTTTGGAGTTATACCAAAATTCAAGAAAGGAGGGAAGGATGTAGAAGGCGAAAATGGCTCCAATAGGCGGAAACTATCTCGTGGAAGCCGGACAGTGGATTGGTCACACAGAAGTAATTACCACGACAGTTACTACAATTTCTAGAGGCTATAAATAGGACCCATTACATTGTAATCGGGTTGCTTGTCTTTTGGCTTCTTACTACTTAGTTCTCTTGGTTTTAGCCTCCTAAGTAGTTCTTGAGCTACAATCTCTTCGCCTGTAACTCCACTTTGTAATCATTACTACTGTAGTCAATTGAGCTTCAGTTTGTTATACCTTGTACTAGTTATTCATAAACTATGAATATGAATCTCTAATCGAAAGTGGCTAGTGTTTTTTTCTATAAGGAGTGGGGATGTGCATGTGTGCTTGCAAGAGCTTAAGCTATCTCCTTCTCTATCCCTTTGCATACCTAGAGTAAGTTTAGAATAGCAGCGTATTCCATGAAGTCAAAATGTAGGCTCTTTGTAGATTACTTGATGTAGCTGACATGGTGCACTCAACAATTGAAACCTCAGTATATGTCATCAAGTTAAAAATTGAAAGAGAATGGGTTGATTGTTAGGACAATTATCTAGAGCATATGGGAGTAGGCTATCATAGACCCCAACACAAAAACACATTATGAAAAGGGAGTTCATCGAATTACGACTAGAATGGTATAAGGAGTGGTTCACAAAACACCATGATGCTAAATACATATATGATGACTCATCGAGGGACCTTATATGCATCGCCAAGGTCAAGATGCCCAAGCCCCTAGGTCACTGGGGATGGAAATAGAGTCCAAGCTATTCAATGTTGAAGGTCTTCTATAAGATCCCCACAAGAATTTGACAAAAAAAATGATGTGCTTTGCTTCAAGTGACATTTTGTCTAGTCAAATAAACGTAGATAGTAAAGTATACATGGCACCAAAATAGATTATATTATTCTTAAGCACATATATATAGAGCCCTCTTATGTTGCCAAAATGCTATATTGGCCTATGTACTCTCAAGGATCCAAGAAATGAGTTGTTAAGTCTATCCCTATGTGGATAAACTAAAAAACATTTCACTAGAAACATCAATCATAACATGTATTCAATTCCAAACTAGTAGCCATTGGAATACATTCGTATCCCATGTATCTACAAAAATTCAATGATTGGGCATTTGATAAAGGAATGTATTATCATCAAATCCCTCACCCAGTGCCTTTAAAAAAAACAAGGTGAGAAGGCACGAAGGCCTGCTAAGTTAAGGAGAGATGAGAGAGAGTAAGTTTAGATACGTGCCCATATTCACATGGAATTTTTGTTGTGTTTTAATATAAAAATTGTATGAGCTATTATACATATATAATCACAAGTAGTTTATATATTACGAAGAGCCCCACTTAAATAATGTGAAAGATGCACATTGTATATCAATATTTTGACATAAAATAAAATGAAAAAGAAATAAAATAAAAATAATAAAATTTAAAGTTAAAACACAAAAAGTAATGTTTTTTTTATAAAAAAATATAAATTTAATAAACATGATAAAACAAGATAGTGAAATGATTTTTTTTGAATGAAAGGACCTTTATCAATACCTCATATCATGGGGTCAAACTCCTATGAAAACACTTTTTAATCCAAAAGATAAATGCAACTTTGAAAAATAATATTTAAAAAATTATCAGTTGCTTTTACTTACTCACAAGACTTTCAAGGTCCTTTGGGACACTTGTCAAGCAATGAAAATTGAACGACCTTCACCCGTAGGTCTTTAGGTGGCCCAAAAATCAAGAGGCAACCCAAAGGACATCCCTACGACAACAAGTGTTGAGTTGAAAACTGGATTTCTTGGGATTATTCTTCTCTCGCGTTCTCTGATCAGGAACAGCGATGGCAAGTTGGTGTGCAGGCATGAGCTCAAACACCTCGACAGGAACGTTTGGGTCGCCTGATGCATGCACTATGGTGCATGCCTTGTGCTGCGGCTCAGCAAAGCCTAAAGGTAACGCTTCTTTTTTGGAAGGCGAACTAGTGAAGCAATGGGGTGGAATTCATCTTGCCCACCATCACCAGAGAATTTCGCTTATGGAATTGGAAACGTGCCCAAAACAGGTGCCCATGTCGGCCCCCTGGGGTTATTCGTCGTGGGTCTCTTCTGATTTCATTCTATTTGATGGCAAAAGCTTCTAAGTATTTGCAATGTGCTGCCAGGTCCTCATCATCTGAGTTGCTGACATCCCCCAAGCACCAGAATATAAGCTTCGCATCGCTTCTTTTTAGGGCTGGTGGATCAAAAGAGCCTGCATTATCAGCGGATCCGGCTAATAATGTTCAAATAAGCCCTTGCTGTATTTATAGCCGTTACACAATACTCTCCTCCCTTCTCAGCACACATGGTGATGTCAGGCATGGCATGCTGCTTCATCACTACATAATACTCCATCAGCTTGAATCAAGTCCATTCCTTGGAAGCCATCTTCTTCACATGTACTTCAGATGCAAATCTCCAGAAAATGGATTTGCGCTTGTGGCCAGCATGTGTGATTTGAACGTTTATGCTTGGAATTATCTGATGGAAGAGTATGTGGAACATGGAGAGAATCAAAAGCCTCTTGAACTCTTTGTTCGCATGCAAGGGGAAGCTGTGCTGCCCAACAAAATAACATTTCTCATTATAGTTAAGGTGCTGGCCCATCAACCAACTGGGCTTGACATTTCTAAGATTCATGCTCAGATTTTAAACAGTGAACTTGGACAAGATAAGGTGCTTGGTACTGCTTTAATGAAAGTATATGGTGAAGGCTGCAGAATGGAGGATGCGACAAAGATTTTTGACATGATGGTGGGAAAGGATGTAGTTCTATGGACTACTATGATTAATCTTTATGCTGAGGAGGACCAAATTAGTGAAGCACTACACCTCTATGGAAAAATGCAGCAAGAAGGTTCGACACCAACAATGATCACATATGTTAGCCTTTTAAGCATGTGTGCCAAGCATGTGGCCTTGGGTGAAGGTGAAAAAATACACTCTCAAATTGTTGCTGACGGGCTAAATCCAGACATTGCCCTTGGTAATGCTCTGGTAAACATGTATGGAAAGTGTGCTTGTCTAGATGATGCTTGCTCTGTGTTTGACAAGATGATGGAAAGAAATGTTGTAACGTGGACTTGCATTATTACATTATATGCGCAAAAGGGTTACAGCAAGATAACGCTTGGACTCTTCGACCGGATGCAACTTGAGTCGGTTTTACCCAATCAGTATACTTATGTTGGAAAAGTCGTAGCATGTGCATGCACAGCGATGCCTGATGAGGGCAAGCGTGCTCATGCTCAAATATCAGAAGGTGAAGGTGTTGATGCTGTGGCTGGAGCAGCACTTGTAAATATGTATGATAAGTGTGGCAGTTTAGAGGCCGCCGAAAAGGTTTTTGCTTCTATTTTGGCTCGAGATCTGGTTTTGTGGAATGCAATGATCTCAACATATGCTCAAAATGGGAGATCAAAGGAGGTGATGGAGTTGCTTGAGAGCATGCTGGCACAGGGCCTGCGTCCAGATAAAGTCACCTTTAGTAATATTTGTTCTCTGTTTGCCAATTCCGCTCAGAAGGCACATGGTGAACGGGTGCATGCGTACATAATGGAGAGTGGTATGGAGCCAGAATTAGTAGTAGA
This sequence comes from Adiantum capillus-veneris, assembly GCF_014529385.1. Lineage (NCBI taxonomy): Eukaryota > Viridiplantae > Streptophyta > Polypodiopsida > Polypodiales > Pteridaceae > Adiantum > Adiantum capillus-veneris. The sequence goes on from NC_140952.1 coordinate 102,943,173, forward strand.
AAACTCTCTGGCTCATATGTATGCACATTTTGGTGACTTGAAACAAGCAAGACGTATTTTTGACAATATGGTGGACCGGGATGTGGTGTCATGGACTGTCATGATTGTGGCGTACACGGCTTGTGAGGAAAGTGAAAAAGCGCTCCAATTCTTTGATCAAATGCAACAAGAAGGATTGATGCCAGATAAAGTCACTTACATCACTATTCTCGATTCTTGTGGTAGTAGTTCCTCACAAAATCACTTCAAAAGGATGCATGCGCGATTGGAGAAGGGTGGGTTTCTCGACTTAGGAATGGAGGTGCAAAATGCTCTCATTACTTTGTGTGGCAAGTGGGGCAATCTGCGTGATGCTGAGAACATTTTCACCACAGTGTCGGAGCGAGACGTGGTAACTTGGAATGCTATGGTGAGTTTGTATAGCAGCCTTGGGATGGCAGACAAGGCAATTGACATTTTTGTTCAAATGCTTAGTGAAGAAATTAGACCTAACAAAGTCACTTTTGTGAGTGTTGTCTCTTCATGTGCTGGCCAGTTGCTTTTTATTGAAGGCAAGCTCATTCATACTTGGGCAGTGGACAATAGTCTTCATACAGATTGTATTCTAGGAACAGCCTTTCTTAACATGTATGGAAAGTGTGGTAGTATTGAGGATGCAAGGAACTGTTTCGACACAATGCCCAAACGCAATTTACTCACTTGGAATGCCATGATGGCAGTTCACTCACAGCATGGTCAAGGGAAGGAGACAATTGAACTTTTTGAACGAATGCTACAAGAGAGGCTCGTTCCAGATGCATTGTCTTTTTTGGCCGTTCTTGTTGCATGCAGTCATTGTGGCTTTGCTGATGAAGGCAAGAGGCTCTTCACAACAATGGTACAAGAATATGGAATTTTGCCGTCTGCAGATCATTGTGATTGTCTGGTTGATCTATTTGGGAGATCCGGACGTCTTGATGAAGCAGAAACCTTTTTGCATTCGTTACCTTCTCAATCTAGAAAGGCACCGTATGCGTCAGTGTTAGCTGCGTGCAAGTCCAAGAATGATGCAGATCGAGGAGAGCGTGTCGCAAAATACGCTCTTGAATCGGACTTTGACAACTCAGGATGCTATGTAATTTTGTCCAATATTTATTCTGCCCTTGTAAAACACAACAGCACGACGACAAATGCAATTGATACTTTTGAAAGGTTGATGGCTGTCTAATCATGATCCACTGGTATTCCCTTTGCATCATTCTGCTTTGACCCATAGGACGAAGGTTGTGCAAATGTTGTGGATGCTTGATTGAGATAGCCTGAAGGGCAGATGTGACTCGTGAGTGCGCTGACCATAGACCAAACCATGTATTGTTTGTCTCAAATTGCTTAAGGTAGTAAACAGATTCCAGGGTTTGGATTCCATCCAATCACGAGAAGCACAGACTGCTGACACGTACTGAGAAAGCCGTTACGATGCCAATTTTTGAGAATTACTCTTTGATACCTAGGAAATGGCTTGCTCTTTGCAATGCAAGGGATTAGAAACATGGTTGCTTATAGTTATATTCTGTATGTAACCTTCATAAACTCGTTGAGAAGTGGCACAAAGGAAACAAGAAATGGGTGACTTTGGGAACGGAGTTTTGGGGCTCTCAGGCCGACTATGCAGGGGACTTTGCTTATGGGGTATTTCCATTGCTCTGATCAAAATTAGGAGAAATGTTTCCTTCCAAAATTCCACCTAACGACTTTTATGGCAATTGCATCAATAAGGTGGAACTAAAATTAGTCCTTTTTTTGTACCATCAAACCTTCCTTTCAACCTTATGCTTAAAAAATAGGCCTAGCTTACACTATAGTGATGAAATAGGGTTTTCATGGCATGTATGAACATTTTGGGAGTCATATACCCATCAAAAAGTAAGCTGTAGAAAAAATTGGGTTTTGAAGAAGGCACTGATTATATCTTTCCTTGCCAAGTTTCATTTTCTCTAACCTTTGCTAACAATGATGTTTGGCTAAAATTCTAACCCTTTTTGTTTCTAAGCCTACCACTCACACACAAATAAGGAGACCACTCCAGAACAAAAACAAGGAAATTCCTAGTGCACATAATTCACCCCATCTATTATATATACACATGGTCCTCTAGTAAATGGATGATGGGCCTACCCTCGTTTTTCTCCAATGTGGGCAAAGACCTATCAAACCCCTTTACAGCTCAAGCTTGCCCAAGCTCTTCCCCACCATCTCCTTGCTCTTTGGACTAATGAGCACCATGTCTCTCAGTTCTGTCACCCTCTTTGAGCTTAACTTGGTTCAAAGTTGGAGTCTCTTACGTATCAACCTCCCTTCTAATCTACCAGCTATAGCACACTCTCAACTATAGTACACTCTCTTGCATTCACCTTGCATTCATTGTTATTAAACTTGCACCTTGCATCTATTTCATTCACTGGAAGCACATCTCTACAAACTCTCTCTTATCTATACAATAATAAATTGACATGAGGATTCGGGCTTGGCCAAACGAAGGACAACATGGAAAACTCTACCTACAACACCCAATTTCAAGAAGCAAGCCGAGGTTGTGCATTTCCCCTCGATTCTCCTAGCAATGTTAGATCTACCGATGTCTGCTAATACTATGGTTCATCCTCACCATGTAAAGAATCTGTCATTTCCACTTAGCATACACAATGGTAGACTCTCTAAGGAAAGATTTTAATGATCAATGCATGCCACATAAGCATAATTGGTTATTGTGTTTGATTTTGATTTTGATTTTGTAAGGATGATATGTTTGAACATGCTAACATGGTTGGTGTGGGCAACAATCACATGATGGTATAGTCCTTGTTCGAACCAAGATGCTAGTAGTTCGATTGCTATTTTTTTTTTGCACAAAATTGGTTCTATAACTTAACAACACCAATGATAAACTTATTGGAAAGGGGTAAATAAGTGGTAACCAATTCGGGCAATGGGGTAACTGCAAGCATTTGCTCACCCTAAAAAGGTAAGTAATGCCAATCGGGGGATCACTTTTTTTAACCATCTATAGGGTGGACTTAGATCTAGGGTAGGGATTGGGCTCTTGTTTAGGAATACACAGTTCATGCACGAAGTCATTGGTAGGCTAAGCCAAAGCAAGGATGTTTCATGTCCCACAAGAGAGAACTCGGTGCATTGAGGATAAATCAACTCAACCAATCAGTTGAGGGATGGAATTAATTATGCTTTGGTTTGATGGTTGTAGTATGGAATTTTCATATGAGATCATTATACTTGTTAGGAAACCACACATATGGAGGGTGATAGCGAGGAATTACCATGGTGGGATGGGATGGAAAAAAGCAGAATATGAGAGAGAGAGAGAGAGAGAGAGAGAGAGAGAGAGAGAGAGAGAGAGAGAGAGCAGAATAGTCGACACAATAGAAAATAACATGCTTGTATTCATTTGTAAAAAAAGCGTTACATATTTACATATATGAGAGTGACCTAGCCACCATGCACTTTGCCATGCAATCTCCACATACACTGGAGGTGTCACTGCATGCTATAAGGATACGTTCCCACGGGTACCATTTGGGCTTGAAAACCCAACAATCCTCCCCTCAAGCCTAGACTAGACTTACCACTCTCATGACATAGAGTTTTAGGTTTACTCTTAATCACGCATTTGTGGTATACTCATTAACCATGAGTTTTAGGTGTCCTCACAACCAAGGATTTTAGTATACCCATAAGTTGGTGCTATCACAATGAACCCCATGTCAAACACATAGGGTGTAGGTCAAAATAGCTACCATAAAATGGAGTTTTTGGTTTACTCTCAAACCTTGGGTTTAGGTTCACCCAATAACCTCATGAGAAGTGGTTTATAACATTGGCTTAGAACTGAATAGATTTTGGGAGGTCTTACCACTTATATGAGGCAGTGTCTATAACCCTTACAAATAATTTTTGACTATGAGTAACATAAAAAGAATTGACCTAAAGAACATCACTGTCAGCTGAAATACTTTTTATGAGTAACATAAAAAGACTTGACCTAAAGAACATCACTGTCAACTAAAAGTACTTGAGATTCTGTATCACCATCAACCATATGGATATGATTTTTATTCTTTTTGAAGCACTTATTGGAGGGATGATTTGTCTTACCGCAGTGAGTACAAGGATTTTTTTATGAAACAATCCTTTGTCTGATGATTGTTGCACCCACAAATGACACAAGATTTGGCACGAGCGGATGGCCTAGTTGAAGCTAAGGTAGAAGCACAACTACTGACTGCATATGCATTGGGAATAATGGAAGAAATGACACGTATAACCCTTTTTTCTTCTTCCTGCCTTCTTAGGAGCATTTTGGAATGCTAGGGCAAAATAGTTGGCGTCCACTATGTTGGCATGCGATGAAATTTTAAAACGCCACAATGTACGTCGTGTGGGCTTTGATACCACTATTAGGAAACCATGCCTATGGAGGGTGATAGAAAGGAACTACCATGGTGGGATGGCATGCAAAAAAGTAGAACGAGAGAGAGAGAGAGAAGAGAAAAATAGTCGACACAATACAAAATAACACGTTTCTATTCATTTGTAAAAAAGACCTTACATATATATAAGTGACCTAGACACGATACACTCTGCCATGCAATCTCCACATACACTGGAGGTGTCACTGTGTGTTATAAGGATATGTTTCCACGGGTACGATCTGGGCCTAAAAACCCAACAAGACTAGCTTGGATCTAGTGATGATTGGATTGTGTTTGTACTGCAAACAATAAGTCAATTTTATTGTCCGAGTGGGGGTCTTGATATCAAATACCAAGTTGTGATTTCAAGTGGAATGTATTTTCAGATTTTTTTCTTGCATGTTACGATTCTTAAAACTGTAAACAAAGAGATTAAGAAACTTGCTTCAAAATATCAAGCAATAAGCCACTCCAAGAAACTTTATGTATCATGAATTGGATATGTGTTAACTTGTGGCAGTATAGGACAACTTATTGCTCACAGATCTCTCTTAGGAAGCGGATGACTAGGTAGACCCAAAAATTGATTACTGGAATCCTCTACATAAAGAAGGAATCATTACAAGGCAGACTCCTTGAGCTAGTGGACCAACTTGTATCCCTTTACGGCTAGGAAAGACCAAATTTTAGAGAACCCCTCAACATGTGAGTGGGATTCCTCCCTTGGGAAATGATATACGAGGAGGTATCTTGCAAAGTGTTGGTTTTCCCAAAATTCGGACTCAAATCCCACAAAATCCCTTGTTCCAAAACTCAATGCTCATAGAATACCATGATGCAAAGTGTAATGTCTAGACTCTACTCCAAGGTACACATATATACCATGATAGACCATGAGACACCACCCTATTTCAAAGCATTTAGAAAATGCAAAGCATAGTGACTAGATTTTAATCCAAGATGCACAAATAAATTTCCTAAAGCTATACATTGCATTACAATCAGCAAATCAGGTAAATTGTGCCTTCTTACCAAAAAGAACAAGTGCACCATTTATTGGCAACATACCGCGACTGGGAACCCATCAAGTAAAGATACATCTGAGCAAGGTCATACAACACAAACTTGTAGAACCATAAAGTAATGAGAAAATCCCCACTCCATAGAATGGACTCCATCTTTGAGGCAATGACTTCAACATAGATTCATTGTTTCGCAAATAGTTATCAACATTCTTCAACAAAAACTCCTTTGCTTCGACACATACTTCTTCAAAAAGTTTGTGAGCTTTGGATTCCATTTGTAAAGGCATGCTTTCAACAAGCACATCAACCTCAAAAAACATTAGTCCCATGTTATTTGTGCAAAGAGAAAATTCATCCTTTTGTGATGCAATTTGGACTTTAAAACACCATATTAACAAACAAGATCTCCTTTTAGGCTTACAATGAGAAAAAGCCACAATATATTTGCATCATCATGCACCAAAAAAAACATTAGTTTGCTCAAAATTACATCATCACCTTTCCTAGCATGGATAAGCATACAAGCCCCATCATGCTTTACATAGGCAAAAATTGTGTGGATAAATACACATATTCCATCACACAACATTGCCTCAAGCAAACATTCATTCAACATAGCATTGGTTTGTGAAATAAATTTCTTCACACACACCACATTTTGTTGCTTCATTGTTTCATCAAGAAGAACGGAGCTACTCTAGAGTCTCTCAAATTGGCCTCCAAGTGTGTGAATAAGCTCCAACCAAATGCCACAATCGATCTTTGTTAGTGGGACGGGAAGAGCCTTGAAGATGCAAAAGTAACAGGCTCGCTAAATGAACCACAATGTCAGGATGGAAATGAGCTCTCAACACCACTCTCTATCTCTGCTCCATTACTGAAAGGATTAACTTGGTGGCTGGTTGGAGTGTAGTCTAGCCCTCTTGTATCACAATCATCCGCTTGATTGAAGCCATCTCAAAACAAAGTGCTCGGATAGTGAGTGTGGACCAAGCTGTAACACCCCAAGTGTACTGGGCTGGATATAGAAAGTGAAGGTATCAACCAAGGAATCCAAAGCCACATGCGATAGATATAGAAAGTGAAAGAATTAACCAAAGAATCCAAAGCCAAACCTACTATGCCATGAGGTAGTCCCACAAACAGTGCCGTCTATGCACCGGCCAACTCCCAAGTGAAGTATAGTTGGATGTGCAACTATCGACACTAGAACATGGTGACTCGCCTTTATTGTCTGCTGTCCCACAAGCGCTCCCAGAATCCTACCAAGAACTTAAAAATAAGACCCCCCTCTTACCGGTGAGCCATAATAACTAGGAAAATGGGGAGGACATAAAAATGATAACCCCTATGTGTGTGTATATATTGTAAATACATGTCAAAAAAGAAAAAAATAATTCAATTTTTACTCTTGTTGTGTGTTTTCAGGCCAAAAACATGATCAAAATGGAGCAATCCACAAAAATATGGCCAAATAATGAAAATAGAAATGTTTTCGATTTTTAACAAGGAATGAAATTTTTTGAGAGGTGTGGATAATTTCGTTCAATAATTGTTAATAAAAGCTAATAAAGATTCAAAATAAATAAATAAATAAATAAATAAGCAAGAATGTCTAAATTGGATTCCGACTTCAAACACCAGATCTTAAAGCTCAATGGAAAGGCCAAACAAATTTGGGGCAATTCTAATCAAAAAGTTTGACGGCCACTTTGACTAACTAACCACAGGGCACAACTTGCGACAAAAAGATCCTCTGATGTCGGTTTTCAGAAATTTTCAATCTGAGAGTACATTGTGATGCCTACTAGTCTCAATGGGTAGGTATAGTATGGGGGTGTCAAGAAATTCTAGATATGTATAGTCCTTTAGGCCTTTTGTACTCTCATTTTCATTCTAGTCCTGTGAAAGAGAGCTCCAACTAGTGGATTTCGGTGACCTTTTGCATTCTCTACACACTACACTTGACCCCTGCATACCTTTAATGGGCATACAACTATCAACTAATGACTCCAAATCAAGTTCGGCTCAAAAGAGGACCATCAACTTCATCAGGATCAACAACAAGTGCAAGATACACAACCAAGGCCATCACCAACCATAACTAACATAATAGAAGCTAGATAGAGCAAGTTGGGGACATAAATGACAATATAATGAAACTTTTATCTTAGGTGTACCGAAGATGATTTTCCATGTTTAAAGCACTTTTTGCACATTTTTTTTTGCATAAGCATGATCCCCTTATCTGACACAATTCCTACATCACCTTGGTGCACTCTTCTCATGCATGCATTACCCTAGGATACACTTAACCGCCCAAAAGAGGCTAAAAGTGGACACAACTGACTTCTAGCTTGTCAAATGAGTCCAAACTTCATCAACAACCAAGATCCAACCCTTCAAAGGCAATCGAGTTGAAAGAAGCCCAAAAAAACTCAAAACCAGACAACTCTATCTTAGGCGTGCCTAAGTTAGAACTGATAACCCAACCCATCGAATTTAGCCACAGAAATGTTTATAGGGCTCACATGAAGCACCATGTTAATTTTCATCAAGTTTGGCAAAGTATAACTCATTCAAAAACCACAATCTCTGAAAGCAAAAAAAGCGAACACAAAGCTGCCCATAACTCTCACCACAGGTGTCAGAAAGATATCACACTTCATGCATATCACTTGCAACACATGCACACCATGTGCATCCATTCTGGTACAAATTTTCATGCATACACACACACACACACCATCTTAGGTGTGCCTAAGATAAATATTGCCAAAAATTGTGTTTTTTGTGCTGTTTTATTTATTTATTAGATTCTCTACTTGTTGGGAATTTCTAGAACTGGTTTGACAACCAAATTTGGTGGTTTTCTATCATGATCTTTCTCATTATCTTCGGGAGATCCAAAGAAGAAAACAATGAAGGCTAAACTGGCAGAGCTTCCCCATATCATCTAGAAGAAATTTTTTTAAAAGAGGCAACTGTCACATGGATGGACAAAGAATAGCTCGAGAGCCAACATGTTACTGTATACCATGGCATATCTAAAAGTGCACAAGGATCCAAGGTAGAACTGCAAATGCTACCCAAGGAAGCTCAAGACCTTGCAAAAGAAGATGCAGCTAGACCGTTGTGGGAAAAGATCGGTCTCAAAGACTACATCCAGCTAGAACCCTATGGTGTGGACTACAAGAGAGCTTATGAATTGCTACACAACATCATTGAAGAAGGTCGTGCTACCATCTCAGACTTTAATGACACCCCAATCAAGGTGAACAACACAAAGGATTAAGTATAGAGCGGGCATTTCACCTCTATCACGAGCACTTCCATTTCACCAAAAAGATTCCATCAAGATAGAGTGGGAAATTTGCCTCTATCATGAACACTTCCATTTCACCACAAATATTCCACCAAGATACACTATTCCAAATCATGCAGTGGCTTCTACTTTCACCTAGGCATCCAAGAAAGAGGGAGCCACCAAAGTAAACCATGTCTGCTACATTCATACCACCCTCACACATGTGAAGAATCGACAAAACATTTCCTTATTGAGGGCTCCAGAATTGGTCACAAGGATAACATACCATGCTATTGGCCAGGTAGCACACATACAGTAGCCCCCATAAAAAATTTATGGCTGGCAAGAAAAAGAGAAGACAAAAGTACAAACCAGAGCACCACCAGTGGCCACAAGGTTAAGGATGAGACTTGTCAATGTCTTGGAACAAGAGGCAACCATAGCAAAGGCAACAGAAAGTGACAAGAAAGAGGAAACTCCTCTGGAAAGAAAAACAATAAGAAAAGGGAAAGCTAAAGTGGATGAGGTGGAGCCAAGAAAAGAACACATCCCACCGCACCACTAGAAGAGCCTACTCAAAAAGCAACAAGGGTAGAAAGATAAGTAGCCGCATTTGAGCTCGAAAGAGGGCTCAAATGTGATTTTGAAATAAAATGGAAGCCGTCACCCAAGAGATCAAGATTTGAACGAAGAATCCCAAGTACAATTTGCATGATGCTCACTTCGACAAAAGATCAAGATACACAATCAGATTAGTCTGAAGTGGGCACTTCCAGAAAGTTAGAAATCTTGGAAGACATCGATGAGTATACCCAATATGCACATGAAGCTATGGACAAAATGAAAGAGGAGATTTATACTCGCCATCAACAACTTCACAATCTGTATCAGTGTCTAGAGTACTCAAATGAAAAGCTTGACCTGGCAAATTCCTTTAATGAAACATACAAAGAAGCCATGGAAATCACAAACAAGAAACTAGATGAAGTGGCTGCAAAGTTCAAAGTGGATTTGGAAGCCTAAAGAGCAAAGAACCAACAACAAGAGCAACAGCTTCAAGAGGTAACCATTGCATCATACAAGACTCCACATCATCTTTTCAATGGATGAAAGTACATCTAAACATTGCAAATGCTTAGCTGACCCAATCAAAATCTTGCTATCAAGAACATAATCAACTACTGAACCAGCTCAGAGATAACCCCACCATGGCTACACTACAAAGAACGGATGAGGCTTACAAAGAACTTGAATAGAAAGTTAGAAATCTTGAAATGGAAATCAAGCTAGAACAGATGTGACATAGAGAACTCTCCATAGGGTTCATGCAATGAGAAGAGGGCTACCAAAAAGAAATAGCACATCTTAAGGAAGAACTTAGCAAAGCTCAAGAAGCTGCTAAGTCACAAGAATCCATAGCAGGGTAAGATCAACCTGACAGAGCTATGGAGATACAGATGAGCCTTGCAATTTATGAACTTTGAAGAAGCTACCACTTAAGAAGGAAATCCCCTAGAGCTTGTGATTCCCCAAGAGGAAGACGGACCTTTTGCCCCACTCAAAAGCCTAATAGCAGATACTGAATCATGATCTTGTATCTTGAGGTATTGCACCCCATTTTGGTCCATATAGAAGTTTTCTTGCTTGTTTTCCCTAATATCCTCCTTAAACTCAATGGTATGGTCATCTATCCTTACAAAAAAATTCTTATTTGGATCCAAGTAAATCTAGGCTTCATACTTGTTGGTTTTGAAGAAGGTCAAGATATGTTTGAACTTGAGTGGGTCCCAATTCCTGATTGTGTTGAAAAACAAGACATCTTAGAACTTGAGTCGGAGTAAGTGTCTGGCACTTCTTTTGCAATAGTTTCTAATGGTGTCCCTTAGTTTACTCTCTTTTGTGGATGCTCTGCTCCTATTCTCTCCTACCCAAGTTTCCCAAAACTCTACCAGATCTTAAGTACATATATGGGCTCACACAACTTAATTGAACAAATACTTCAAGCTTGGAAAGTGGCTTTTGGTTCCAGACATAGTTCTTCCCCTCCTTGTCTATCCCTTTTCCACAAATTTGTGATTACTTACAAACCAGCACTTCAAACCGTATGTGATCCTCAACTCGTCAATTTGAAGTCACAAAATATGTAAAAATTCCTTTTTCCAACCACTGGACACATACAGTATGTCCTAGCTCTGAAACATTGCAATGGCGATCTTAGGCATGCCTAAGATTGCTGCACCTCTCTGTGGGAGTAATTTCAACTACTATCACTTGAATGGGGTCCACACAGCTTGACAAAGATATCCTTGGTCTCAAATTCACAAAATGACTCTTTTGGTAGAAAATTTACCTTTGGTGCACCTAAGATAAATCTTCCCTATTTCAATATGTTTTTGCCCAATGTGACTTGTGTAGATCCATGTGATTTCAAGCTTGTCTAATTAGTTTCACAAATTTTGGACAGTTTACCAGTGTTTTATCACCCGTTTTTGTTCTTGTTGTAAAGGTTTCCAACTTTCTTGGTGTCTCTTGCCCTTGTAAAACTCTAAGCTTGCTCAAATTGCTTAAGGGTTGTATCATGGTCTAATGAAACCCTGTGAGTTGCACCCCTCTGGATGGAATTCTATCTTGGGTGCACCTAAGATAAAACTCTACCAAAATTTGACATTTTGCAATTTTTACTTCCCAAATTTTCTTGCAAGTTTTAGGATTTATCCACACCCAAGTTCCAAGTTTTAGCTAGAATTGACGCTACTTTTGTTAAGTTTCTCAAAAGTTAGCGGTTTTTTTTCCAGATTTGGGCTTGATGAAGCTTTTCAAACATCCAAATGTTTCCAAAGTCAAGGGAGATAGTCTAGTCAAGTTGGTCTACCACCTTGTCAGTTTAATTTCACAATGTCAGTCCCAAAACCCCCCTGTCTATCTTAGGTGCACCTAAGATAAATTTGACTATTTTTTTATTTTCTTCAATGCACCTCAGATCAGATGCAATCCTGATGGTTTTCTTCTTACCCTACTCCTATTAAACATTAAAAAAGAGTGCAGAAAGTGGAAAATTCAACCTTCAGTGTCCAATCTCTACTTTCTCTTATGTGATACCCTTACCGACCACTAGCTAGTCTCAAGGACCCTTCACCTAGTCCGTCCTACTAAACTAATACTCCCGAGGTCCTTACCAAGTGTCTCTACTCTCAAGCACCTCTCAACCATGATAAAATAAAAAAATTGTGTTAATCTAGCCGAAACTAAAGGAAGTAATGAAAGTTTAAGTGAATGATTTGGGTTTTCTCTAGTCTATGTTTCCTCCTCCCCGACAACGGCTTTGAAATGCCGGCCGGCTACCAAGACTCACCATATTGATGCTAGCAAAGCAAGAACCACAAACATAAAATTTCACATAGCTGACCCAACTAGTGCATGGAGGCTAAAAGACAAATCTAATCTCTCAGAAAACTCGAGTCCAATGTGCTCTTTCCTAGATCGGTCTCAGCAGATGTGTGTCAAACACCAAAAGAAACTTTTCTTATTGCAAGCTTCATCCAATGATTTTGTATAGCGACGATGCTCTAAATGCAATGAAGCTTACTACCTAGAATGTGTAGAGTATCCTCAACATCCCCATATGCTTAAAAGTCATTTTGACACTCGGACAAAATCATGCCTAAGATAAACAACCTATCTTGGGTAGGTTAATTTCTGCCTATGAAGCACTCTATAGCTTCCTTAGGAGGTGCTCTATCTATCCCTGTGGTAAAAAATCATTTTAGATTCATGTATTGTGTATAGGGAACTAAAATAGATCGTAGATGGGCATGCCTAAGAACACAACTTCATTGGGAGTAACTTAAGTAGAAAGAGAGAACTTTCACCTACTAGCACGTTGATATGCTCGGACCCACAATGCAACACCGCATGAGGGAGACACAAAGAATCAAAAGAAACAAAGAACTCACAATACTCAGCTACAACGTACGCTCACCTTCATTATCCAAAACTTAGGTCAGAAGTTACAAAAATTGGCTTTTATACCTTATCCAAGGTTTAAGGAATGGATTCCTAGACAATTGGGCTGAATGGTGCAGCTTAGGAAGGTACAAATTTGGAAGCCCTCAGCCCCTTTAAATTATTTGGCACTCAGTAATAATACAACATCTTGGACTTTTTTGATATTTCTCATTAATACATGAGGTTGTGATACAATCAATGGGGATAAACATAAGAATGATGTCTTTCTATTAGCTGAGTAGCTAACATTGTCATTGACAATGTATCTAACTTCAAAAGTGTAGGGCACGCAATTGAAAACAAGTATCCTGAGCTTACCTAGGTTCCATGTGCTGCTCACACTTTGAGTTTGATTCTCAAGGACTTTGAAAAATATTTTTAAGTGAGACAAACTTTAATAGACGCTAATCATGTTTTCAAGTTCATTAGAGAGCATGCTTTTACTTATACTCTGTTTAGAGCTTTATCATCCGACAAGAGTTTGCAGATATTTTGTGAGACACGGTTTGCAATTGCTTACTACATTCTTGAAATGTTGCAATAGGTTAAGACAACCCTTTGTGAAACAGTCTCAAATAGAAGATGGGATATTTAGATTGACAAGTATTCCTGCTATGAGCATGTAGCCACTAGGTGATTTTGGCTTGTGAACTCTCCTGTGTTGTGGTATAAATTGTCACTGTTACAAAGCCTTTCATGCATCTAGCATGCTTGGTTCATAAAGTTGCTCTCATATTTGGGTGGGTCTATTGGTACATGCATGAGGCTATTTGCAAGCTGAAAAGAGAGCACGTTCTTTGAAGTACAAGAGAAAAACATGATGGGGTCTTTTCTTGAGAAACATTGGGATTGATTACACACCCCTTTACATGGAGCAATATTTGTGTCGGATCCAAAGTTTCAAATGCACAATCAATATTCTAATAATGAGGTCATCAATAATTTTAAAGAAAGTGTTTACACAATTATTTGGTGATATAGATGGCACAATAGCTTGCATGCGAAAGACAACTTACACCAATAGAGGAGGGATTTCTGGGGATCCATGGCACATAGATGCAATCGAGACATTGAGGGCAGTGGAGCTATAACACGTGGCTGTTAGAGTCTTGTTAGTGTTCGCCTCTCATGGAAGCTTTGAGAAAAATTGGTCATCTTTTACTTTTCTACACACTAAGAAAAGAAATATATTGGATCCTAAATGGGTTGTAGATTTAGTGTACTTCTTTACAATATTTGATTAATGCACAAATCGGCAAGGATAGCTACACGAGCTACATAGTAAACCTTTGGATGTTTTCAAACCCATAAAGCAATTGCAAGAGAAGCCCACTCTACCTGTGATTGATGCTCTAAATGGGGTATAAGCAACCTATATTTAATCAAGTAAATCCCTTGAGTGTCATACATCTCTCTCTCTCTCTCTCTCTCTCTCTCTCTCTCTATATATATATATATATATATATATATATATATATATATATATATATATATATATATATATATATATATATATGACATCAAGTAATTTCATTAATTTGGGCCTATTTAAGTGATTCCTCTCTTTACCTTGGGAAATATGTTGCAACACATTGCGCAAAAAAGATTGTTTCTCATGCTCAAAAGGCTATGGAATACATAAAATCAAGCGTCTAAGAATCCAACATAGGCTATATACATCAGAGGATTTAGTGAACGAAAGGGGGTTTGTGCTAATGGATCTATCCATGGATAATTTCTCTCTTGTTGTGATCTTGCTTCTGAGGATAGCTGTAGCAAGCAAGAAAATGTCCCTTTGGTGTTTGCAATGGTGCTTGATTCCCAATCAGTGATGCCGACATGTACACCCTTGGTGTCAAAGTGTATTAGTATGTTACGAGCATCCAAATCATTGTATAAAAAGTCATGGCTATGCAAAAATTTCAACATCCATAAGAGAGAATTTTTGATTGGTAAGATATCCTCAATAAACTGCTCCAAAGTTCTAGAGGTGTATTAAAACTCGCTTATAGCTGGTTTGCTTCCATCATGACAACAAGCTTGTATCCACTACTCTACCTGGCCACCGTTCCACATTCTAGAGATAAGCATTTGCTTAATTCTATGACACACAAGGGATTTTTTGAGGATCATGCCACTGTGTTGAATAGTCATGCTAGTGTCCTCTCTAGTTCCATTTGTATGGGAGATTTTCTGTGCAACATGAGCTTGTAGATCCTAGACACGTACACTATATCCTTGAATTCTAAACGTGTCACTCTGACCTAATTCACAATAGCAAAGTGACATTCATCAAGGTGAGCCTATAGGTGAAAAACAGAAATTTTGCAAATCAAGTGAAGGACCGGGGGGGGGAGGGGGGGTTAGGCTTTCATCCAAAGCAATTGCCTTTGTGATACAAAGGGACATGTAGAAGATGTGACTGCTATTGAAATTTGGGCTACAGGTTCAACAATTTCTTCATGAGAAAATGGTCCTTCCTCTTTAGTCCATGGATGTTTGGAGGAGTCTTCTTGTATCTTTTTTTCCCTTGAGCTCTAGATGGAGGTGTTACATAAGCTACATCTGAGCTAGAATCCCTGGGTAGTCTTGATCTCCGCACCTTGGATGCTCTCAAACTTCCTAGCAATCTTCCCTAAGAGTTGTTTGATTGCTTGCTATATGTATGACTCCATTTGTCAACATGATTGGGTCAAATTGCATCAAAGAAAATGAAGCTTCTAGCTTGGGAAACAATGTCTCACAAGCTCTGTAATGAAGTCCTCAAAGTTTGATGCAAGCAAATTAAATGCTCGTCATACATGATCCTCTATAACATGATATAGGTGGAGTACAAGAGCATCAATAAAAACCTTACAATGAGCAGGAAACAGGTTTGTCTCTACCATGGTTGGAATGCTAAAAAGAAAATTAGAGACAAAAATCTAAACATTAACGCATGAAAATGTCATATTAAATATTAGTGAATAACAAAAATTGATGACATCAAATATAGACATAAAAATACCGAAATTGATTAAGTGATTTAAAAAAACCATAAAAGATAGAATCCTCCTTACAGTCCAACAGGGAGGTTTGCATAGTCAAGGACAAGGTATATATTTAAACAATTCCTCTATCATAAAAACTAATATCTAATATTCCCAAATGATTTTCTCAAGTTAAACTGATCTTTTAATATGGGGAAGTACCAGGGGAGTAAAATCTAGAATATTGCTAAGGCTACCACACCCATCTCTGTAAGGGATGCAAAGGAGGGAAAATAGGGATCCAAAGGGGGACAGTCTCAAAAGAGCAATGTGATTCAATGGGGCTCAAAAGACCTAGGTTCAACCCCATTAAAACTTCCATAGGCTAAAGTTTCTAATTTTAATTGTATAATCCAAAGGCCAAAGTAGGGGAAATAGGGGATGGTCATGGGAAGACTAAAAAGTCCTCCCACATCCCTAGGAAGGAGGGGGCAAGCCCTTATTGTAGGGGATGACACACACACACACACACACACACACACACACACACACACACACACACACACACACACACACACACACTCCAAAGCTCCCCATTTACACAAAGGGAATACTGGACACATGTCAGGCTCCTAGGCCAGTTGCCCCCAAGCTCCCCTCAAATCCTATTGGATGGCCATAGAGGTGGACAAATGAGAATTACGATAGAGTAAATTTATTCTAATCAATTTAGAAAATGCTTGATAAAAGAACCGATAAACATTAAGCTCCCTAGAAGACTATTGGACAGTCTACCAAGGGGTCTAATGAGCATCCAACACCCAATGGCTTTGCCTAATTCCTATTGGCCAGAAGACTAAGAGATCCATTGAGAGTTTAATTAAATTATTTAATTACCTAAAGCTCTCACAAAATGGGCAACGTGGACACTTGTCAAAATTCTATCAATTATGCTTCTATTTTGTGATGGCTAAGCTTTACAGGAGCCAATGGGAGGCCAGCATGAGCAAATAGCAGAAGGGGTCGACCAAGATGAGAGAGAGGGCTTCATTTTACTCTAACACAATGCTATACACACACACACACACACACACACACACACACACACACACACACACAACTCATGTGTGCAAGAAGAACTCCATCTCCTTCTCGAAGCATTGATAAGTAGAGGCCTACACTAGAAACTCTTGGCTATGGAATGCAAATCCAACTAAGAGCCAAGCTTCAATGGCATGCTCATCTCCTCTACCATGCTAATTACTAAGCTAAGCTATGCTATTAGAGTGATTATGTGAGGAGAATACTTATTTCTCATGAGATACATCTTCTTCCTCTCAATCTATCCTCATTCCCTGCTAGCTCTCACCATTTTTGAAGGTGTGTGAGGTCTTGGGATTGAGTCTAGCGACACTAGGTGTGTTTTTCAAGCATAATGTGGTTCATGAATCTTCCATCTTCATTGTACCAACTAATTTTGTCAAGGAACACAAAGATTGTATTGTACAAAAGTCTCCTTTGATGGAAGAAGCTATAATACAAAGCCTATTGGAGGGGGGACCGTCCTCAAAGTTGTCAATTGTTCTATTTCTCTCTCTCTTCAAGTATTTTTAATGCCAAATTAGCAAGGTGTAAATCTCTATGTTGCTTTCTCAAATTAAGTACTCTCTCTATGCTCATTAGGAACTTGTTCTTAATGAAATGCTCACTATGTTATTAATTTCTGCTACAGACAAGTTACTAGTGCATTAAATGTTACATTGGTATCAAAGCTATTGGTTTCTTTTTTCTTGCTTAAGAAGAGAGGTCCTCAAGCTTGATACAAATGGTTGGTGTTATTAATTGCAAAAGAGTAAGTAGAATAGGGATTTTTCATCCTTGAAGCACGCCTGCTTTATGCAATTAACGGGGATACCGTTGAGAGCTATGGTCTTTTACTTGAATTAGACTATGAAAATGAATTCTAAGTGTTATATATCCACAAAAGTGCCATATGGGTTGAAAAGAACTTGACATTTTTTTGGAATATTGATCTCACCATTAACCTCACTCTTGCACAACATTTTTGAACCTAAACTGTGTGAAAAAACAAGTCTTGTTTTTTGCTTTTTCTCAAATTTTTGCAACTATACCACTCTAAACTTCATGTTTGTGAGGTATAGATTGCTAGAAGATAAGCCTTCATATTTCTCAGATGGTTTGATGCTTCTAGGGAGAACTAAGTGTTAAAATTGAAAGTTATGACCAACTTACAAGAATTGCATAATCCTGTATTTTGGCCAAATTAGCACTCTTATGATTTTTTTGGTGGCTTTCTTGATATACAAATGCAATTTTGATGTGTAAGTGGCATGTATAACGTAAATCTAATCTTCCTTGAGTTTTGGGGGACCTAATATGCTATATAGCATAGTATATGATGATGGTTGAGTTTTTTGATTATTGAAGAATACGAGACATTTTAGTGTAGCAAGTATAGCTTTCTCTAGCTAGTTTCTTAGGCCAATTGTGTGTATATTGTAGGTAGTAACCATATCTAATCATAAACTCCAAATTTGGCTAGATATTGAGTAGTTTCTATGGGATTCTAGAGGTCATAATGCTAAAGCCAGTTTTGTCATGTTTGTTGTATTTAGCACTTCATCATTGTCCCCAAGGTTCCCCTTAGTAAGAGATCCATTATTCTTTTGACATGCTCCATGGATTCTTTTCAATCCAGTGGCCCAAAGGGAACTAAGAAAACATGTATATAGTATCAGTATTGAGTGTGACTATAGAAACTTTGATAGTAGCTCCACAGAATGGAAAAAATGCAACTTTTTTGTACCTAATTTTTTTGCCCCAAAAAAAGTTAGTGAGGCAAAAGCAGCCATATGTTTTGATCACCAACCCATTGAAGTTAATGGAGCATTTTATCTCATTTCCTACCAAAATCCCCACTCTTATTTATATGCAATCAACCGTAAGAAATGGCTGTTTTGGGCAAAATGCATTGGTCCATCAACTTTGGAGGCTTGATGACAGAAAGAGATGAGAAATTTCACAAGTTTCTCAATTTTTCCATAAGTAGTAGTCCTTGTACTATAAGATCATGAAAGGATGTTTCAAAATGAGTGGACCTACTATGGTTTTGGAAATTTTCCCCAAAACCTTGAAAGGACACTTTTATGTCCTGTTAGGTTACCAGACTAGTGTTAAAAATAAAAATCCAAAATGTTTTAAATTTTGTACAAAACCAAATTTTATGTTTTTCTTAGATAATTTTATAATTATTTATTTTAAAATCAAATTTTCTAAGCATTGTATGTTGTGTAGAGAAAAAACTCTCACTCATACAAGGTTTTTGTTTTTTAAGAATCACTTGCTACGTGCTCAGTTTACTGACACGTGGAAGTGAATTAGGATACAGTTTAGAGATTACCATTGTGTGTAGAGTGTACTCTCACATGAGGTTATCTATCAGCAAAATATAGTAGAATAGAGGTTAGTTTTATTTAGGTAAGTTCGATTTTGACATGCAAATACTTTCTCACCTCAAAGTGAATATAGATAGAAATTTTGTTTTACTGTGTAGAGCCATCACATTATGCTCTCAATGGAATCAAAATTTAGGAATCTCATGTCCAAAACATTGATATTATATTATCTTTATTTGGATTGCTACGATTATCATGCTGTGTGATCGTACACGTGTATCAAATGCAGATAGATAAGCTTTCAAAGATCTACCGTGGAGTGTGAGAACTTCATTTTTGCACTTCAAATTGATATGACAATTGTCAAAGATTGCAATTAATCTCATTTTTCAATGAGAATCAATTGCAAGATTTGATCAATATTACCGATTATTGTAATGTGTGAAAGCTTTAAGCTTGCACTTTAGATAAATCAATATAGTGCAACGAATTATAAAATTGATTATCATAATGTGTGAAAGCCAAAAGCTTGCACTTTAGATGAATCTATATAGTGCAATGTGATTGAAATGTTTTGTTTGAAGTGATGAAGTTATTTAGTGCATCAAAATATAATTTGATTGACATGATTTTATTGAAGAATACAAAGACTATTATTGTCTATTGTTATTGATAATGCAGTGCAATACTAATTGATAATGTGGACATGTTTTGATCACTATATTGATTGATAGAGAGATTCTTGTGCAGTTTGTTGCTTTGAATTAATTTTGACTTTGAAATTAACAAGTGGATTTGTTGATTTGGCAGATGAAATTTATCTGTGAGCATGGTGAAAGGACATGAGTGGAATTACATCCACGAGCTGCATGCTAGAAATAATACATCTCGATTGAAATGCAAGACATGCGGCCATGAATTCGGTGGTAATGCGACGAGGATCAAAGAGCATTTGTTTAAAGTCCCTAGTAATGTGTCTGAGTGTACGACACCACCAAGAGATATTCATGTTAGATTGCCAAAGTACGCTCGCATTGCAGAGCAAATTCTTGCAGCTAAAAAGAAAATTGTGAATGCCAAACAAGTTGTAATGGATGTTGAAATGTCATTTCTCAATGAGAGGACAGAGCATGTGCCTACAAAAGCAAATGTTCAGACTCCCCAGTCAACTTCTTTTCACGAACATACTTCAATGTCAGCAACAACAAATCCTAGCTCAACTAAAGCTTCTAAAGCATCATTCAATGGACAAATGCTATATGAAGTGATAGATGAGAAAATTTTGCTTGAGTTGCACTTGAGATGGACGCAAGATTTTGTGGCGTGGTATACCATTCAATGCTATGCGCAACCCCATATTTCAAGATGCTTTAATGAGCATGACCAAAAAGGGGTTTGTGCTTCCTGATTATAATAAGATGCGCACAAAGTATCTAGATAAAGTGAAAGATAGTACTAAAGCCATCCTCAAGCACATGGTGGTGGAGTTTTTTCTTGCATATGGTTGTACTATAGTGTTGGATGGATGGACCAACTGTCAGAAGAAGCCACTCATCAATGTAATGCTTATTAATCCTAGAGGATCTATGTTTGTGGAAGCCATTGACACCTCTTTAAAAGAGAAGACCAATGATTATCTAGCAAGGATATATGAGTGCACTATACCAAAGGTAGTTGGACCAAAGAATGTGACTACAATTGTCACAGATAATGCATCTAATTACGAGGTTGCAGGAAGGGCTATCCAAGTTAAGTACCCAAAAATTACTTGGGAGCCATGTACCGTGTATACTCTTAATTTGTTATTAAAAGATATTGGAAAAATGGCCGTCATAAAGAAAAAATTGCTAGATGCTAATCATGTGGTGAAATTTATTAGAGAGAATCAATTTTTGTATGTTCTTTTTTATTAAAATCACCCAACAAAACTTTGCAGATATTTTGTGCGACAAGGTTTGCAGTCGCATATTATGTTCTTGCCACCTTGGAAGAAGTGAAGCCTACATTGATTGAAATAGTAGTTGATAGACACTGGGATGCATGGCTCAGCAAGTATCCTAGCTACCAAGAGGCAGCTGCAAGATGTGTACAACTTGTGAACTCGCAAGTTTTCTGGCGCAATGTAGAGAGAATTGTCACCCTGGCCAAACCATTTGTAGATCTTTTAGGAATAGTTGACAAAGACTCTTTTGTCTTTGGTCGAATCTATTGGTATATGTCTGAGGTATTGTGCAAAGTAAGAGTGCATGCTAGATTTGGTGCAAAGGACAAAGCCTCCATGAACACAACTGCCAACAAGTGATGGAAATTGCATATGCCATTGCATGGTGCTGCATTTGTATTAGATCCTAAATTTCAAACGCACCAACAGTCGGCCAATAAAGAAGTCATGTCTGACTTCAAAATAGTGTGCTTGCAACTGCTAGGACAAGAGGATGGGAAGACTGCTTTTCATCAGCGAGTTGATTATGCTAATAGAACTGGCATGTTCCAAGATCCATGGCATATAGATGCCATTGCACAAACAATGCACCTCTATGGTGGAAGGAGTATGGTGGGGAGAAAGTGGAGCTGCAACACATTGCTCTCAGGGTTCTATCTATTGCAGCATCCAGTGGAAGCTGTGAGAGGAACTGGTCGGATTTTGACTTTATGCATACTAAGAAACAAAACCGGCTTCATCCTCAACATGCTGCTGATTTGCTGTATGTTTTTTGCAACATGAGACTCATTCACAAGCCGATGAACATTGCGACAAGAGAAACACAAAAGCACTATGGTGTTTTCCAAACCCATGAAGCTATAGCTGCAAAAGAAGACGATGACGATGATATGGAATGGGAGATAGCTTCAAAATGCTCTGATATGGATGAAATAGATGATATGGTTGGTGTGTTTGATGGAGACAAAGATGTATGACTTAAGGTCTATAAGTTTTGCTCGCCTTGAGTGTGAAAATTATGACACTACAACATGTTCACCTCTCTCTCTCTCTCTCTCTCAAGGTACTTTTGCAATAAGAGTCATAATTACAGTTAGATACAATACAATACAATTTTTGTCGATCGAGAATAAAAAAATGGCAAGTTGAGGTGATAAATGATGAACTATGAATACAAAAAACTGTAGCCCTTTGCCCAAATAGACAGGAGTAAAGTGAGTGAAGTTCTCAACTCAAAGATTGAGTCAGCTCATTGAGTATTTCATCTATATCAAACTCAACATTCTCAGGCGTAGGAGATGGGCCTAGAGGCCCTTGCTACGAAGAACCAACTTGATCTGGCAATGGACCGTAGAGTTCTACATACTGTTGCAGCTTGGCTTGGGCCTCTGATAGCTCTATCAAGCTCAAGGGTTCTTCCATGCAAAGTATCAGGTGTCTCTCTTTGACTTGCAAGATCTTGCCCTTGGCTTGCCAATGCAACGAGTGTGTTTGATTCTTCGGGAAGTAGAACTATGGGACCTTTGCGTGGAGGCATTGGATTATTGGCATGACTTGCAGCCACTTTCTCTGCAATCCAACCATGCCCAATGCCAAAGTTCTTGGGGTGTTCTAACAAACCACGCGTCTCCCAAGGATGTCGTGAACATAACTTTGCTCTATAAAGTAGAGTTCCATTTGATTGTTGTTTGGCATAACTCTCTCTCTCCGTATGAATCTTTGTAGCAACACTTGTACGAGTCCTTTGTGTTGCAAATTTGATAGCTTTACATGCTCCAATTCCTTGGCATTATCACTGATTTGAAATGAATGTTGATGCACAAAGTCGCTTGGACATAGTTTCCTGCACTCCTTAAGAATGAGAGGTTTGCCTTGTGACCCGCACTCATCCTCTTCAATTCGTGCAATAGCTTTGAGATCTCTTAGGTAGACAAATATATCCCTCATATTTCTATGTAGTAAAAACGATGATGTGATTTAATCCAATCCCTGATGAAGTGTGTGGAACTCACAACACAAACATCAACGGACAACTTAACAATCTCAGATGCAGGCAACTATCGTGGGAGACAACACCAAGTCATCTAGTGATGAACAATGATGTGTCTTTGGAGTTCAAAACACAAGAGTAACCATGTGTCACACAAAGATGAAGAGGGTATGAACTATGCATCTCTCCACTCTCTATTTTTGACGAATAAAAACTCTTGTGTGTACGCAAAACAAACGATAATTTGAGATGATCTAAAATTGAGAAACCTATAGGCCACTATGGAGTGAGAGGTGTAGCATCATGCCTATCGCACACCACGAGTCGAACACTAAACCCTAAACTCAACCTTGTGGGTGGTGAGAGATAGACAATTGCATCACATGAGTCAAAATCTAAGTCTGTCCTAAAACCGTTCTCTGTAGTGAGCGAAGTGGCTGCACAACACAAGAAAAGTGACTAATTTCTACACACTTCTGGAGTGAGCCGGATGGCTACACACCACAAAGTGGCCTATAACTTGCAAGCCAACTCTGTGGTGAGAGTAAAACAACTGCACCACATGAGTCTGGCACAACACACAAAAACAAGTTAGAAAAGAGCAATACAAGTTGAAAATTTTTCCTCAAGCTCTGGCTATCCCAAAATCCTCCTCAAACTCTGGCAATCTCAAGGTTTTTCTGTCTCACCAATCTCCTAAAGCTCTACAACTGCTTTTGATTGAAATCGGTGATAGTTTCTTATATAAGATATTTTTCGATCAAAAGTCTTTTTGGTCGGAAGATCTTTCGATCAAAAAGACTTTCGATCAAAAACAATAAAATGGCAATACGGTGATTATATGCAATTTTGGCGTATAATAGTGTTTTATACCCATGGTATTATTTTGGTATGGGCGTATAAATGCAATACATGTCCTATGGGGCTTGCCTATGGCTTAACCATTATTAAGCTATTAGAATCTTGATAGGAATCGATGCTATCTTGGGTATGTTGATCCTTGCAATTAATAATATTTGAGCCTCGGGTATAGATGCTTGAGTGCTTATCTTTGAAGGTAAAGAGGAGTAGCAACTAGGGCTTGAAGTGCCAAAGTACAAGGTAACATTTACACCTAAAATTTGCTAGTACGGCTCAAAGTGGAAAAGAGATTGAAATGAATGTTGATAGCTTTGATTTTGCTAATGAAAAAGAAACTAATGATGCCCCTATGCTTATAAACTATCTTGTTTCTAGGATTCAACAAGCCTTGGCAACACATCCCTCTCCCTCCAAGGTGAAGTGCTACAACAATTGTGCACCCATGGTATTCTCCAAAATCCCCACCAAGAAGAGAGATTACATAGGAAAGCTCCTCATGAGACTTCCAAAAGAGGATTCTCTTCGATAAGGAAAGAAGAGGAGGATCCGTACGAAGGGCTCAAGAATTTACTACTTGATGACACATCTCCCTCTCAAATGAGAACCCAATTTTCAACGGTAGAGGCCCCACCGAGAAGAGAGAGTACATAGGAAATCTCCTCGTGAGACTTCCAAAAGAGGACTCTCTTCGATAAGGAAAGAAGAGGAGGATCCGTACGAAGGGCTCAAAAATTTACTACTTGATGACGCATCTCCCTCTCAAATGAGAACCCAATTTTCAACGGTAGAGGCCCCACCGAAAGAACGAGAAAGAAGTGAGTCTTTTCACAAGTCTGCCAGGCATTGGCGGTCTAGCCTATGAGCAAACGGTGAAGCTCCACGAACATGGAAAGCTTTAAGAGCTTCCATCATGAAGCAGTTTTTGGCTACCAATGCCAAAGACAAAGTACTCACCGAATGGCAAAGCTTGAAGCTCTCTCCCTCTGAATCTATTCATGAATATGTAGACAAGTTTTGGGATTTACCTCAAAGACACTATCTTTGAAAAGATGGATCTAGAGAAAAAACAACAATTTTGTGCAGGTTTAAATGAGGATATGGTGGAGTATGTTAGCTTCCAAAGGCCACGCACCATATCTGTGGCCATACACCATACCATGGTGGCTTCAAGAATCAACTTCCAACAAGGGGCTAAGAGAAATCTTAAGCCCACGGAAAACAAGGACCGTAACGAGCCTAAGGGGAAGGAAAACATCCAAAAGTCTCCCAAAGGCAACGCCAACAACAACAAAGCTAAGGAGAAGGGAGTTTATAAAGGCAAAAACAAACTCTCTCCTGAAGAGCTAGAGCGTTATCACAAAGATAACCGTTGTTTCAAGTGCGAGGAGCAAGGGCATGCCTATTGTGCTTGCCTCGAGAAGAATACACGTAATGAGCCTCCTAGAGCTACCTTGGTCGAAATTCAAGAAGAGGATGCTCATCACAAAGGATCTCCTCTATGCCATGCTTGGGGAAAGGTAAGCGAACATGATTCTTTTATCCTCACTGATCGTGGTTCTACTCACAATTTCATATCCACAGAGTTGGCCACCAAGCTAGGCATCCAAACCTTATGAGATGGGAGATGTCCTACCTGCCGATGGTGCTTTCAAGGGGCAAGAAGCCTCAATCACTCCCTTAATTGGGAAATTGAGGCTCCATGTCAAAAGATATGTGGACAAGGAGGATCTCTTCATCTCTCCTCTCAAACATGAGGATGTAATCCTAGGGGCACCATGGTTTGATTGCATGGCTGCCAATGTTAAATTCCTTGAAAGGCAAATCTACTTTAGGTTCAGGGAAAAGATATGTACATAGATACTAAGGAGTTGGGTAGTACCATACCCCTTGTACATAAGCAAGCTTTCAATAAGTCAATAAAGAGCTCCATTTTCATGTACATGATTTTTATTAAAGATTCTCAAAATGAACCTAATGACTTAGCAAAAGAAAATATAAATAATTAAAGGAATTAGAATTATCCAACTTCCTCAAGGGGTTCCAAGATGTTTTTATTGACGACATTCCTTGTGAGCTACCTCCCAAACAAGGCAATGACGAACATGCAGTTGAACTTCTTCCAAGAAGTTCACCGCCTAATAAACCTCCTTATTGAGTTTCTCAAGCTCAACAAGAGGAGATTATGCGGAAAGTGCATGAGTTAGTTGAGAAAGACATTGTTAGGCCTAGCTCATCTCCATTTTGTTCATTAGTGTTATTAGTGCAAAGAAAGACGACACATATCGTATGTGTGTTGACTATAGAGTACTAAATAGGATCACTATCAAGAATAGGTTTCCTGTTCTATGGATAGAAGACCTATTTGATAAGCTATAAGGGTGACCTACTTCAGTAGGATTGACCTAAAAAGTGGCTACAATCAAATAAGGATAGTTGATCAAGACATTATAAAGACCGCATTTTGCACTATGTTTGTTCTTCACAAATACATTGTCATGCCTTTTGGCTTGACCAATGCACCGGCCACATTTAACCGCTTGATGGAGAAGCTATTCAGGACTCATCGAACCTTTATTGGAGTGCTCTTTGATGATATAATCATCAAAGAACACTCCAGTAATCATTTACTCTAATTCATTAGACAAACACAAGCAACACCTCCAGGTAGTATTTCAAGTTTTACGAGAGAATAAGATTTATATAAATCGAAAGGAAAGTGAACTTTTCTTACAAAAGATTCAGTATTTAGGTCACATTATCTCTCAAGATGGCATCCAAATGGATCCATCAAAGTTAGAGGTAATAAAAGGATGGCTTAATCCAAGGAATTTGCATGAACTAAGAAGCTTTACAAGTATGTGTGCATACTATAGATGCTTCATAGAAAAGTTCTCACAAATCACAGGACCATTACATGACCTAACCAAGAAAAATGTTAGGTAAATATTGTCCACCAAGGAAAACAAAGCTTTTGAAGAGCTTAAAGAGAAGCTTATCCCTCACCCTATGCTTACACTACCGGATCTCTCAAAGCCATTTGTGTAAGGTCTCCACCTTTCTAGCTACAGAGAGATGAACTCAAAGTTTTAGGGGAAAGCATTGGACTTACAAACAGGTAAAGCACTATTTCAAAAGCAATTAAAAATGGTATTTTTGGAATCTTAAGCACAACAAACAGAGGGCTAGAAATTTTCAGATTTAAATTCGGACAAAAATTGACCTCGCTAGTCCTTTCAAAAGATTCAATGTAAATTAAATTATTAAAAAAAATTGAATGGTTGCAGTAATCATTTAAGCATAGACTTTACTAAAGGCCTCCCAGATATTTACAAGATATTTACCAATTAAGCAAAAATAGGTCAAAATATAGCAGAATTGATATTGGCAGGTAATGGGAGGGTCATCACTGACCTTCCAGGGACTCAATTAGCAACAGGGGGCGCCATCTTGAGCTGTAGGACTGCTTGAGTTGCAAGAAATTGCCATTTTTAGCCTATGAGAGCTTATGAGTGCTCAGAAACCTATAAATAAGACCCCTTGCTTCACATTTTAAACAGACTCGGAGTCCTGGCCATTTCTCTCTCACCTAGAGAGATTTGTACTCAAAAATCACTAGAGAGAAAAACTCTAGTTGGTTAATCCACGGTAATTAGCACTAAATCTTTTTAGTTCGCAAAATTATGCTGATCTACTTACATTTTCTTAATTAATCCAATTAATTAAGAAAATTAAACTTATTTATACTCTAAAATTCTCCCCTAATTCTTTATTTTCTGTTTATTATTGAGATTAAGCTTAGGGATACTAATCTAATTAATTATTATGTTATATTAGGGTTGAAATTAATCATTTTAATGATAAATTGATGGTAATTATACGAATTAAACTTAGATTTAGATAAGATAATTATCAGTGCTGTTTTAGAATGTCAAGACGCTAGAAAAATTATTTCTTAATTTTTTGAATAATTTTTGTAATTATTTAAGCAAAATTACACTATTTTAAAGAGAAAAGTAAAGGGAAAACTAGCAAATTAGACTAAAAATCTTTGAGATAATTTTCAGAGGTGAAATACATCTGAGGGAGCCTATGATAATTATGTTAACCACAAATAATTAGTTTAGATAATTATCCTAGTATAAAAACACTATTTTTAAGAAACAATTAAAGGGGAAAAGTATAAAATTAAATTAAAACTCTCTGAGATAATTTTCAAAGGTAATATACATCTTACAAAACCCATGATAATTATGCTAACCACAAAGAGTTACTTTAGCTAATTATCTTAGTAGCAAAACACTATTTTTAAGGGAAAAGTAAAGGAGGAAAATAGAAAATTATACTAAAAAGATTTAAGATAATTTTTAAAGGTAAAACACATCTTGGAAAATCCATGATAATTATCTTAACCACAGATAATTAGTTTAGCTAATTATTTTAGTAGAAAAACATTGTTTTTAAGGAAAAATTAAAGAGGAAAAATAGCAAATTAGATTGAAAAGCTTTTAGATAGTTTTCAAAAGTAAAATACATCTTGGGAAGCTCGTGATAATTATCTTAACCATAGATACATAGTTTAGCTAACTATCTTAGTAGAAAAACACTATTTTTAAGAGAAAAGTAAAGGAGGAAATTAGAAAATTAGATTAAAAAGCTTTGAGATAATTTTTAGAGTTAAAACACATCTTAAGGAATCCATGATAATTATCTTTATCACAGATAACTAGTTTAGCTAATTATCTTAGTAGAAAAACATTGTTTTTAAGAAAAAATTAATGGGGAAAATTAGTAAATCATGTTATATGATTACATGCTATTTATCAGTGTTAGAATACATAATAAAAATGCCTTGATAATTATGTCAAGGTTAGAAAGTTAGTGTAGATATTTATTTGTGTAAAATTATACTAATTTTAGATAAAAAGTAAAAGGGGAAACTAGTAAATCATGCTATATGATTACATGCTATTTATCAATGTTAGAATACATGATTAAAGGGCCATGACAATTATGTCAAAGTTAGAAAATTAGTGTAGTTATTTATTTGGGTCAAATTATACTAATTTTAGATAAAAAGTAAAGGGGAAAATTAGTAAATCATGTTAGATGATTATATGCTATTTATCAGAGTTAGATTACATGATCAAGAGACCATGAAAATTATTTCAAGATTATAAAATTACTATAGATGTTTATCTAAGTCAAATTATACTAATTTTAGCTAAAAAGTAGAGGAGAAAATTAGAAAATCATGTTAGATTACTACATGCTATTTTTAGAGCTTTATTACATCATAAAAGAGCTATGATAATTATGTCAAGGTTAGAAAATTAGTATAGAAATTTAGTTTAGTCAAATTATACTAATTCTAGCTAAAAACTAAAAGGGGAAATTAGTAAATCATGTTATATGATTACATGCTATTTAATAAAGCTAGGTTACATGATAAAAAGACCGTGATAATTATGTCAAGGCTAGAAAATTAGTATAAATATTTATCTAAGTCAAATTATACTAAATTTAGTTGAAAATTAAAGATGGAAATTAGATAATTAAGTTGGAAAATTAAAAGATAATTACCAAAGGTCACAAATAGCCTTATCTACTTGTGATAATTATACCATAGTTAATTAGTGATTTTAAGAAATTATAATTGACCAAAAGTCCTATTTTTAGCAAAAGATTAATTTAAAATAAATAGACTTTGCAATCAGAAGTTTTTAGGAAAATTATAGTAAGGGTAAACCTATGATATAAAGTTGAGGAAATGAAATTTTTGAGAGAAAATAAATCGAATAAATATTAAGCTCAAAATAAGCGGATTCCAAGCTTAAAATTCGATTGAAAAAATTGAGAAAAAGATATACAAAATTATAAGAAAATTAGGATAGCTTAGAAAACCCTTAGGGAAGCTGTGGAAAAAGTTATCATGCCTATATAGGAAAATAATAAATTACTAGATCAAGAATTTACCAATCAAGACTATAAATTTAACCTAGATTTGGGTAAAATTGGATACAAAGGTTAAGTTTACCTTTCGAATAATTTACCTAATGATTAGAAGTCCTTTTTATAAGGAATAAGAAGTTATGGAACCTAAAAGGACCCGAGCCAATCCTACATCTGATGATGAGGGCAAAGCTCTAAAAAGAACTAGAGCGTCATATGACGATGAAGCTGGGCCTAGTAGTAGGCCTACGGAGGAGAGTCTTGAGGCGCCAACACAACAGCAGATGGCCAATCAGTCCCAGGTGGGTTTCCGATTGTTCAATTAAGTCTTTAAATAGTTTAAGTTCTTCTATAAGTTAACATTGCATACGTAAGGAGTGAGTAAGAATCAAAAAATGAGTAGTTGGTAAAAAATGGAAGGTAACTTCCAAGAAACCAACGTGCATTTGTTTATAGAGTAAGAAAGAATTGCTTGGGTTAAAACTGGTTGAACTAGGAAAGATATAATTGATCATCCTTAAGACAGCTTGTCTCAAGACGCCTCCGACTCCTTGGTATAAATTGATGATAATGATGGATTTCCAGCCACGGATAAGTCGGTTACCCCCCATCAACGATGAGTTTCTACTCCGTGTCATGTCTTGATGTTTCTACATAAGTTAGCATACCGTTTTTATCCTAGGGGAGCCGCTGGTTGTATGGGTAACTGGTTTGGTGTATGGGCACCCGGAACCTTGGGCGGGGGTTTATCCACTCCGGATTGTGAATAAGGAATGGGTGCCATTTTTCCACCCTTAGGTGGTCTTGAGACAAGAAGAGTACTGGTCATGGTTATTATGGACAATGTTTTGATTCACAGTACTCTGTCTTAAGTTTAAAAATGTATGTGTTCTAAAAGAATGCTTTCAATGCTGTCTTTAATAATCGATTGAAGGAATTACTATGACGGAAAGTTAAAAGAAACTATTATTTTAAGTGTTAAAACAATGTGATAGTAATTAGAAAACAAAAGAATCTTGTGTGAGTGCGGGGTGGTAAGTGGGGATTGACTAAGGTTGTCAATCATGGACGGGTGGACCTGATTAGTCAGGTAACTATCCATCTCCGCGCACTAAAAACATTTGGAAAACATCTTTACTTGGAAAAGGAGTCCACGAGCGGGCTATGCCATCACATATGTTAGGGGGGAAACAACCTTGGTTGAGGATACATTAGCCCAACTTGTGGAAGTTATAGGGCTGAAATAGTTTTTTGGACTTTTAATGGGTGAAAGCATGTATAGGTGGCCTGGAAAGTAATGTCAAGGACATTGCTTTTTTGCGCTTTAAAGTGGGTGTTTTAAAAGTGCTTCAAATCTCAAAAAGAATATCACTCTCCTAAGGTATGTTGGTACAGCTGAAGTTGGTCAAAGCTAGCAAGTGGTTTATGTAGGCAAAGGTTGCAATCGAGTGCAGTGCAGAAGGCTAGGGCAGGTGCCAAGGTCCTTGGCAGCCAAAGGATAGTGGGAAAGTATGGCTAATGCGGTTTCTTAGCCCAAAAGTGCAGCAGAATGGTCCAGATGGGATGGAAGATGAAGATGTCCAAAATGTCATTTCAAATCTCTAGAAGGTAGAGTTCAGCATGCTCTAGAAGACGGTCTAGACGGCTCGTCAAACTGAGTGTCGGGGCTCTAGATATTGAAGTTTGAAGGGTGTGTAGTAGATCCCCGATGGACAGGGCATCTGGGGACAGGTGGCCCAGGTAGGTGTGAGCAGATACATGTGTAGAGCTCAAGTTGTGGAGCATGCCGGTCTTTTCGGATCGCAAATCAGAGCTCTGGAAAGCAAGTTAAGGTCAGTTGAAGATTTTTAGGGGGCCAGGTCTGAGCCCACATGACCTCATTGGAAGATGTGCCATCTGGCGTCATTTTAGCCTCGCCAAGATTCTTGGTGGAAGGGTGTACCATGTGGAGTTAGCACGAATTGACCGCACGTCAATCGGATACTCGGTTCGCAAGATAATGCAGGTCAAAGTTGGGAGCTATCCCTTGAGCAATGATTACAGGTGCTTTTTTGGTGTTTTGTCGGCCTTGTTTGGTAGGCCTGGGAGATTCAGAGTGCGGTGAGCACGGGGGGGTTCGAAGTCGGGAACCAGCTCCATCAATTAAACCTTACGGCCCCGAAATCTTACAGGGTGCAAGTTGGCAAGCAGAAAAGCAATGTGAAAAAATTGTTTTTTTATGGAGTGTTTGCAAAAAACTTTACAAGGCTTTGAAGGCCATGGGCCACAGAGCTGCCACGTGGCGAGAAGTGCTCCCACATGCGGTTGTGCAGCAGGGATCGACGGGGTATAAAGGCAGGGGCGTGAGGCCCATTAGGTATATCTTGTGTGGAAAGCTCTTGTGCGCTCATGGCTATGGCGTCGGTGGCGCGGTCCAGTCGGGCGCTGCTGTGGCGGTGGTGTCGCGGAGCAGGCGGCAGGTGGCCGGCTATGGCAGTTTTGGAGGCGAGCGGGGCGGCACAGTGGCGCGCGTGCCTGTGCAGCAGTGGGGGTGTAAGCTGATGTGGCGCGTTCTCCCGACATGGGACAGTTCCCACGGCCCAAAGGACCCCCAAAATTTTGAGGAAAAGGAAGGGCATTATCGAAATCACTAATGCCCCCCCAGCTCGAGTTAGAGAGCGGCCCCACGGAAGAAGAGAGAGAGAGAGAGAGAGAGAGAGAGAGAGAGAGAGAGAGAGAGAGAGAGAGAGAGAGGAGGGATTCAATGGGCGGCCAAATGGACCAAGCCAAGGACTGTCCGGGCCAAAGAGGGCAAAGGAGAAATTGAAGGGAGAGGGAGAAGGGTGCAAAGCCAAGCCAAATGCAAGGCCCAAAGAAGACAAGGACGAGTCGGATAGAGGAAAGGGAGAGTCAAAGTAAAAAATGGAGCAGTGTAAGGTTAAGGCCATAAGGGGTAAAAATGAAGAAGATAAAAAATAAAAAAATACCAAGGGTTGCTAATGCCCCCCCTCTCAAGTGCAAAGAGTGAAGAAGAGAGAGGGAGAGCAAAGCGGTGCCCTCTTTCCCAAAAGATACCAATTCAAGGTGCCAGGCGGACCTATTAAATTGTAAATTCCCAAATTAAAGTCCCCCCCTATAAAAGTAAAAAATGAATCAAATTGGGGGCTTTTTTCTTGGCCTTTTGAGGTGCCGTTTGAAGCCTGCAAAGTGGAGTTCTCTAGCAAGCTAGCCCCTTTGTAACTTTTGCTTGAAAATGGCCATGGTGATGGCATTGCAAGCCCGTGTATGTGTTTTTTGAAGTGCAATCAAGCAACAGTTGCCTCCCGTGCTGTTGTTTCTCCTTCCTCCCTTCTCTTTCTCCTGCTTTCATGTCCCTCTTTGGTGTCGGTTGTGTGGAAGTGTGTGCCCCCCCGGATCGATGGTGTTTTGAGTGAGAGAGTGAGATTGAGTGGTTGTGTGCCTGTGCAAGGGTGGAGACATGCAGTGGTAGTAGGTGTATCTTGTGTGGTGGGTTTGTAGAGTGTGTGAGTAGTGGCAATTGAGAAAGCGGTGGTCTGCTTGTGTTAAGTGTTTCTTTGAAGGTGTTTTCAGAGAGGATAGGGGTGCTGTGAATACCCTGAGCTATAGAGAGGCCCTTTTGTTTGTGCTGGGCATGTTCCCCCATTCCCCCTCTCCATCTTCTGGTGCCCCCACTGAGGAGCACACTGATTGCTCCCAGTTGATAGAAAAGAAGCGGTTTTTCGCGTTGGAAGTCATTGCAGGTAGAAGCTATGGACCGATTTTCAAAGGAGAAGAGAGCCCAACAAGTGGATGTCAGATTTCGAGCTGTACATGCTATCGTTACGTATGCCGAAAGAGGATAGAAAAATGGAGACTTTTCCTTTGGTGATGCGTGGTAGAGCTAAAGCATGGTACGATGCATTGGAAGGTGAGCCGAATCAAGCATGGCCGGCTCTACGGGCAAGGTTTCTTCACGACTTTCGCAAGGAAACTTTCCCAGTCGAAATGGATGCAAAACTGAAGGCGCTTAAATAAGATGTAAGTGAAGAGTTCAATTTGTTTTTGGGTCATTTTGAAGAGTGTTGGGCAGAGTTAGCGGCAGCCATGCAATTGGCTAATAGAGATTACTTCAATCTAGACAAAGTCATGGCGTGTCTGCATCCCAAGGTGAGAGAGAAAGTTGATTTTGAGAGCCCAGAGAATTATAATGGGGCGGTAGCCATTGCACGGTTGAAGAGCAGAAAGATAAAGAAGAAGATAGAGCAGGGCATGTCAGGCTACGAGATGATGGCCCATGTTCAACCGCAGAGTCCGAGAGAGGCTGGACATGAAGAAAATCAGGGAATTCGAGGTGTAGCTGTTGTGCCGCAAAATTGGGTGCGCACAGTGCAAGATTTATCCGAGCAGATACAGGAGTTGTGGCTCAGTGTCATGGATAGAGGACAGCCAAGAAGAGCAAGGGACAGGGCACGGCCACTGCCTGGTTGGTATTACAATTGTGGAGAAGAAGGGCATTATGCACCTGATTGTCCTCAACCGTAGAGAGAAAGAGGGGGTATGTACCCGCTTTTTGGTAGAGGTCGAGGTCAAGGGCAGTACAATGGTCCAAGAGAGCAAGCGGTGGAGAATCCTGTGCAGCCAGCTCCACAAAACGGAGGTGAAGTTCCAAGAGTAAACATCATAGGGGTGGACAAGCAGGATGGCGAGGTTTTTGCCAACAAGAGGGCAAGAGTTGAGAGGGAGACAGAGGCAGAGTGGGAAACTAGAGCTCGCAAAGGCAAAGAGAAGGTGTACGAAGGCAGAGAGCAGCCTGAGCCTAGCAAGAGAAGGAGCCATCGCAAGATCAAGCAAGCGGATTTCCAACTAGGACGTGGCTATCCCGAGTACAATCTGGTGAGTGATGTTCAAAATCAAAAGGCAAATATTAAGTTTGGTCAATTGTTAGCCTTAAATCCAGATCTAAGGAGGCAATGGTCCACCAGTGTTAGCACCAGGCTGCCAAGAGCTAAGGGAAATGTCCAAGCAGTGCAAAACATGGCTTTGAGGGTAGGTAGCCCCATTGATGTTCTTCGTTGGTAGATGCCATCATAGAGAAGAGGATGCAGGTACAAGCCTACATAGACGGTGGAGCATAGGTTTGTGTCATGACGGAAGCAGCCATGAAAGAGACGGGAGTCAAGGCAGTAGTCAGGTCAAATGTGCGCATGAGGACGGCCAACCATACTAAAGCCAGGTGTGTGGGTGTGGCGCAGGATGTGAAGGTCAAGGTGATGGACATAGAGTGCCTAATTGACTTCTTTGTGATGAAAGCAGGGGATAATGCTTACCTATCATTTTGGGTAGGCCATGGATTTTGGCAATAGGTGCAAAGCAGGATTGGGAGAGCAAAGTGTTCACTTTGCCTGACAAAGAGAGAGGCAGACAAATTGTGCTTGATTTGAAGACCAAGGAGAGCAGTTCTCGTCCTATGGCAGTTAAAGATGAGGGTGATACGACGAGCTATGAGTACGAGACCGAGACGGGCTATGATGAAGGCTATACTAGCACAAAGGAAGAGGAGAGCGAGGATGACATGTTGAAGATAGATGCAGACTTGTTCGGAGTCACCATAGACGACTCTCCACCTAAAGAAGAAGGTATGCAGCCTCAAGCACATGGTTTAAGCATAGAGGAGGTTTCAAGCATGATAAGTGAAGACTTAACCAAAGGGGAAAAGGAAGGATATGTTCAACTGTGTGAGTCCTATCCAAATCTGTTTGCGACGGAGTATAAGCATTTGCGAGGTGCAAAAGGGGTGGAGCACAAAATTGTTCTTAAGGAGGGGCATAAGCCTAAAGCACAGAAGCTGAGAAGACTAGAAGAAATTCAAAAGGAAGCCCTTTGGTAGGAGATCAATAAGCTATTGGATGCAGGCATCATATATCCTGTGAAGGAGTCAGAGTGGGTCTCTCCACTGGTCATAACCCCTAAGAAGAATGGGAAATGGAGAGTATGCGTCGACTACAAGCCATTGAATTCTGTGACCAAGAGGAATCACTACCCCTTGCCGTTTCAAGATGAAATCCTAAACCAGGTGGCTGGGCATGAGAGGTATTCAATTATGGATGGCTTTTCGGGGTATTTTCAGATAGTGATTGCACTTGAAGACCAGCTGAAGACCACGTTCATATCTCCATGGGGTTGCTTTGCTTATGCCGGATGCCATTTGGATTAGTGAATGCATATGCCATGTTCCAAGGTTGGATGAACAGGGTATTTGGTCCATACTTGGGACGCTTTATTAGGGTCTTCATGGATGATATCGGCTGCTAGAGTTCAAGGTTGGAGCACCTATCGAAGCTCCAGTTATGCTTTCAAAGGATTGATGAAGAAGGAGGTCAGCTGAACCCCAAGAAGTGCAAGCTAGCACAGTCTCGAGCACAGTTGTTAGGTCATGTGGTGTCGCAAAACGGTATAGAGGCTGATCCCGAGAAGGTGAAGGTGTTGGTGTTGATGGAGCCGCCATCAGATGCTCAAGGTTTGTTTTCATTTGTTCATAAGTTGAAGTATTTGTCACGTTTCTTTTGGATGTTGTCGCAATATGTGCATCCTCTTCAAAAGAGGGCTCAGCAAGTGCATGGCTATGAGTGGGATGAGGAAGCTCAAGGGGCTTTTGATAGGGTTAAAGAGATTTTGTGCCAGTTGCCAGCGGTGTGTCCTCCCAATCAGGAGGATGACTTCTATGTGTCTATGACAGTGGGCACAGTTGCTATTGGAGTGGTTCTATTGCAAAAGGTAGGGAGGAGCTACTAGCCGATATACTTCGAGAGCAGGGTGATTAGCCCTGGAGAGGCTACCTACACCGAGGCAGAGCAGTGGGTGATGACTCTAGTCTTCTCTTGCAGGAAGTTCAAAGTCCATTTGATTGTGCGTAAGTTTTTTGTATTGATGGCTAATAATCTATTGCCAGAGGTAGTGCTACATTTGAGGCCAGGAAGAAGGATTATGAAGTGGGTGTTGGAGCTACAGGAGTTCGAGTTCGAGTTCAAGGTGGATCACACGAGTCGGTCTCACCTGGCAGACATTCTTGTCAGTAAGGCCATCGACTTGCCGGCCTATCCAAGAGTGGTACGAGATGAAGCCAAGGAGGAACCCGACTTGGAGGATGCTTTCACTATGTGGTTCGATGGAGCATATCGAAGGGTAGTGTAGAAAGCAGGAGGAGGTGTGGTGATACACGACCCACATGGCAAGACAATATTTTTGAAGGCGTATGATTTAGAGGATGTCCACACCAATAATGAGGTGGAGTATCTCACTCTGTATTTAGGTTTGAAGCAGTGCATAGAGTTCAGCATTTCAAGGTTGGTGGTGAAGGGAGATGCATTTCTAGTGATCAAGCAACTACTAGGCCAGTGGCAGGTAAAGCGCGATTCTTTGAAGCATTGGTTCTTTTCCATCAAAAAGATGCTGAAGTCTTTTGAAGAAGTCCAATTCAAGCATGTGAGGAGAGAGCAGAATCAAGAGGCGGATCAACTAGCTAGCAGCAAAGTACAGGTACATGTTGCAGGTCTATATGTGGGCCCAACCACTTATGTAGGTAGAGAGACTCTTAAGGAGATTGAAGGCTTTTTGAGTACAGGGCAATGTTTAGAGGGTTTGTCCAAGCTGCTGAAGCGGTCCGGGGCGGGCAACAAGAAGAGCAACCTCTAGACACCCTTCAAGGCTCCCGTGCTGCTCAATGGGGCTGGGGCACAACACAACACAAACCAAAACAACAAACCCACAGCCAAATCCCAACTACACAAGGGGCACCACCTAGTTTAAGAGCGAACTGGGACGCAAAAGAGGAGAATCGTTAGAGCAACCCACAAACAAGCAAGGAATTTACACTAACCCTAACACCAATGGAACACTCTCACACACTAAAACACGAGAGAGAGAGAGAGAGAGAGAGAGAGAGGGGGAGAGAGAGAGAGAGAGAGAGAGAGAGAGAGAGAGAGAGAGAGAGAGAGAGAGAGAGAGAGAGAGAGAGAGAGAGAGAGAGAGAGAGATGGTGCTCGGGCTGCTTTGAAGTGTATCGTTAATGATCAAGAAAACATAAATATATATATGTAAGAAAGAGAGAGGAGGGGGAAGGGGGTGCTTGTTGCACTAATGCCTTCTTACAAATCTGTCATGACCAATCAAAGTGAGATTAGTATTTGTTCAACATAGCCTGAGTACATTACACCACAACACATCACAAGAAAAAAGCCACCCCAATCACTGTCTTAAGGCCAAGGGAGTCCTCTCCACCCTGTCGCCCTCTTACAGCATGTGGGATTTATGGCTAAATTGATAACAATACCCGAAGACAAGATATCAAGAACTTAAATAAAACACCAAGACACTTACACATCATTATTGTCCATGACTTCACGTTGGAAGGGAGACAAGGTATCCATGCTTAGTCCAAATTCACCCTCCTTGATTCAGCAAATGTTGGGCTTACACTAGTAGGAGAAATGATAGATTTCCTACCCTCAATTTAATGATCCCTCTCTCTTACAATGGCATAGAGTTCCCTTTCTAATCACCCCTAATACAACACATACATATGCCTAATGCCAATGAGATTCCACTCAAGAGCTCCTTCTCAAGAGGTTGAGCTTGGCTTCTCAAGCTATAGCATAGTGCTCTTTCTTCTCCCCCCCTTTTCGTGCTAGCTACACCCTCCTTTTATAGCAATTTTGAAGGCTAGGGTTACTCCTCTAACCATGGTTGGGTTAGATTTTCAGCAATTTATCTAATTTCTTTTGCTTGGAATTATCAAGAAGTTGGTGGGGAAAGAGAGAGGAGAGAAATGGAGGTGATAGGACTTTTCACAGTGGGTTAGTGTTAGTAGAGTTAGTATTAATTTACAAATGGAATTGGATATTTACAATGGGAGTGTCCATGTAGGATACAAATAAGGAAGAAAAACTCTTAAGAGGTAAGAAAAGGTGGATTTCTTACAAGGTTGATGCTCCAAGTGTCTTGAGTAGGGCCAATTTTGACGCTTGTTGACGATCCACTAGCTTTGACGGTACATTTTTTCTCCACTCTTGACCTTCCTTGAGAGACAAGGTAATTGGAGCTGAGTAATCAACCACCATGATGCTGTCTTTTAAGAGAAGAGGATGAATTTTGTGGTTTTTTTGATAGATATGGGTAATTTGGAAGTGGAAAAATGAGACTAGGTGGTCAATTTTGGAATGGAATTGTGTGTGGGAGGTATGAGTTCACCATGGTTTCTCTTATTCTTCAAGGTTGAGGAGAAGGTGAGTAGGGTGCAGAGAGGAGTGGTGAGAGAGGTGGGGATGATGAGTGGAGAAGTGTGTGTGAAAGAGGAAAATGATAAAGTGGAAGAGAGAGTGTGGCTGCATAGCATGGAAAAATTGGGGTCCACTAATAAAATCATAGCTCACAGCTCCTAGCTCAAAAAAATATGAAAAAATTTGAGGCAAAAGTTCAGCCCACGAGCTACAACTTTTGTTTGTATCAACTTTTCAAATTCGGAGAGCAAGTGAACTTTAAAAATTCAGCAAAACCGACCGTTTTTTTCCACTACACAAGGTCCTTGTGGGGTCCTTCTTTGGATGATTCTTTTGAATACCTCCAAGAGTGAGCCCTCCATAGTGCATGTATGCATGCCACCTACCCTTGACCTTATTTGGTAGGTCTATAATTGAAGACATTGTTGAGATCATGATATAAGTGAATAGTACAACTAAGAAAATCAAATATTGAGGGGTCTAAAAAATATGTACATGTCAAATATAAATAATATAAGTGGAAAAAATATAAAGGGGTCAAAAGAAATCTCTCTCATTATGAGGCTACCATAAAAAGATAAATATTTTTGGTGTTCTAATTTTATAGAAAAAAAACAAAATAGATGTAGGAAGGGAAAAATCACGATAGTGAAAAAATATACACATAAATAAAACTAGTTTTTTTGGATTTTTGTTGGGGTGGAGTTACACCAAATATAAGAGAAGCTTACATGAAAATATTTCTATATGGAATAAAGAGTATGAAAAATGGTAAGAAAAATTGTGGTAATGGTGAGGCAATGTACAGAGCATAAATAACACACACCTAGGTAGAAATATTTAAATAAATACCAAAATAATTATGAAAAAATCTTTTATTTAGGCCCTATATACAAAGAAATATTTACATACGCATGGGCCATAATATACTTATATTTTTTATATTTTTTATTTTTTTGGATCAACTAGCCCAATGACTAGCTAATTGATGGTTTTTTATTTCAGTAAGGAGATATGGGAAATGTCCCCTAACTCACACACACCTATATACAGTGAAAGGGTGAGGGTAACCACAATGTTTGAGTGATTTGATAGGGTGAGATAACTCACTATGGCAATTACAGAGAGCCGAAAAACGGCTATCATTAGCCCTCCCCCAGGATGATGGTATATTCATGTACCATCATAAACAATCTTTTCCAAAGAGAGTGCTTTAGAGTCTTTGACAAGATCTTCATTGTTTGGCCCCTTGGAATTTTGGTTTGTGTTACACTCATGCTTCATGGAACAATACTTACATGAGATAGTTGCCTTTTGCTCTGGTAGATCCTTTGGTAGAAGGCGATTCAAGTAAGGCTTCAAGAGATAGCCGTTTACCTTCCTGGAGTGCTCTTTCCCATTCAAGTCCATAAGTTGATAGTAACTTGAATTGAAAGCCTTCTTGACTATGTATGGCCCCTGCCATCTTGTTTCAAATTTGGCATCAAAACGATTATTGAGTCGATTGTCATACCTTAGCACAAGATCTCCTTCATTGATGTCTTTGTCCTTCAGTTTCTTGTCAAGCTTCTCCTTTGTCTGTGTGGCTTTCCTCTTATAGCACTCGTATGCTGCTTCTCTTTTCCACTCAAGCTCAGCTAAGGTAAGAAGGGGATCCATCCATGCTTGTTGATCATCTTGTGCTGATTTGCCATGAAGTCGCATTGTTGGAATGTTTAGTTCAATTGGCTGTAAAGCCTCTTGACCATAGACCAAGTGAAATGGTGTGAACTCCGTGGCTTCCCTATATGTGGTTCGATATGCCCACAAGGCACCATCCAAGAAGTCATCCCACAAATTTGTCTTATTTTTCACCATCTTTCTAATGATGCCTGCAATGACACCATTACCTTTTTCTACCAAACCATTTGATTGGGGATAGTAGGGTGTACTGTGACGATGTAGAATGCGAAGTTCTTCACAGACTTCTGTGAGCAATCCCTTTCTAAACCCTGGACCATTATCAGAAACAATCTCCAAAGGTGTGCCAAATCTACAACAAATGTGAGTGTAGACGAATTTGCTCACTGTCCTCTCATTTACCTTTGCCACACTTTGTGCTTCTACCCACCTAGTCATATAGTCTACAGCCACTAGAATGTAGAGTTTACCATTTTTTGTCCTAGGCAGAGGACCCATAGCATCAATGCCCCACTTTTCAAAGGGTCCATTTGTAAGCACAATTTGCCTTGGACCATAAATCAATCTTCTATTCCCATTTACCTGACAATGGTGACAACTTTTACACCAATGTTGGACATCCACATGCAGACTTGGCCAAACATACCCCGCAAGCAAAATCTTCTTCACAGTTAATTCTTGGGAAAAATGACCACCACATGCCTCTTCATGCAAACCTTTTAGAATGGCTGGAATTTCCGCGATAGTTGGTACTCTTCTGCACACTTTATCCTTCCCTCTTTGATAGAGAGAGCTTTCTAGGAAGAGATACATGCTTGCCTTCTTCATGAGTCTCCTCTTCTGAGCTTTTGTGAAGTCTGGTGGAAACTCACCCTCCAAAATGTAGCCAATGATGGGAGCCAATGACTCCAATCCCTGGTACCTCGGTTGCTTCACAGCAGCCGCCACCATGATGACCTGCACTTCTTTCTTTACACATGCAACGGCATGTTGTGCAAGTAAATCAGCATCTTCATTTTGTTTCCTAGGAATATGATATAATTGCACCTCCTCAAATTGATTAAATAGCCTACGGATGGTATGA
Organism: Adiantum capillus-veneris; assembly: GCF_014529385.1. Taxonomy (NCBI): domain Eukaryota; kingdom Viridiplantae; phylum Streptophyta; class Polypodiopsida; order Polypodiales; family Pteridaceae; genus Adiantum; species Adiantum capillus-veneris. The sequence continues at coordinate 102,985,121 of NC_140952.1, forward strand.
ACTTTGGCCCTTAGTCTTTTATTTTTGCATGCCCAAATGCCTAAAATCTGCTTCACAATGAGAAGTGCATCCCCTTTTACCATGAGACGTTGTATACCATGGCTAATGCATATTTTTAAACCATGAAGTAGTGTGTCATATTCTGCTTCATTGTTGCTAGCTGAACTTGGTAGATTGAACTTCTCTTTCATGACCACCTCTCCACTTGGGTTGAGCAACACTAGCCCTCCCCCTGCTTTTCCTGTGGCTCGACGAAAAGCTCCATCAAAGAACAAGGTAAAAGCATTAGGAATAATTTTTGGTGGTGGCAATGGTAGGGTCTTTACTTCAGGCACCTTAATCTCCTTTTCATGCACCCTATAAGTGAGAATCCCTGCCAATTGTGCACGCACACTATCTTCTACCTTGAAAGAGTATTAACACTCTTGCAACTCCATAATCCACTTTGAGATCCTAGTACTAAGATTCATTTGAGATGACACCCAAGGGAACAAATTATCTGCGGTGAGGATTACAAAAGGTTTTGGGAGCAAGTAGGATCTAAACTTCCTTATCGCAAACATGAGAGAAAGCATCATGAGTTCTGCCTCCGTGTAGCCTCTCTCTAAAGCATTCATGACCCTACTAGCAAAGTAGATGGGCCGCATCCTGGTACTATAGGGATCTTGTTGTAACAAAATTGCACCAATTGTTTCTTTCCCAGCACTAGAGCTAACAAAGAATGTGTACTCCCAACAAGGAGGCATGCGTGTTGGTAGCTCTGACAAAATGGCTTTAATGTTACAAAAGTACTCTTCAAGCTCATCAGACCATGCAAATTCTACTTGTTGTGTCAACTTTTGCAAAGGGTGAAGTAACTCCGAGGCTAAGTGAATGAAGCGTGACATATACTTCACCTTTTGAATGAATGAGATGACCTCCTTAAGACTCTTCGGTGATGGGAGCTCAATAAGAGCCTTTGACTTTGAAGGATCCATCTCAATGCCTTTATAGGGAACCTTGTGACCAAGCAAGATTACTTCATCCTCACCTATATGGCACTTGTCGGGGTTGAGTTGACCTCCCATGTCGTAGAGCTTCTTTAAACCTTCTTCTACCCTTTGTAGATGCAATGATTTTGAGCTATAAATACAGAAATCATCGATGAACACCCTAATTGACTTTCCAAAGAATGCTTGAAACACCATATTCATGAAACATTGGAATGTTTTAGGAGCATTTGTCAGACCAAATGGCATGACTCTAAAAGCATAACAACCCCAAGGAGTGATAAAGGTTGTTTTCAATTGATCCTCCAATGCAATCCCTATTTGAAAGTAACCTGAGTAACCATCACACACAGTGTACTTCTCATGACCAGCTACCTCATTTAGTATCTCATCCTGGAATGGGAGGGGAAAGTGATCTCTTTTTGTTGCCTCATTGAGGGGACGGTAATCCACACACACCCTCCACTTGCCATTTTTCTTAGGAGTGACAACAACAGGAGAGACCCACTCTGAATTCTCCATTGGATAAATGAAACCTGCTGCTAGAAGCTTTCTTACCTTCTTGAGTAGAGCCTTCTCCTTTATAACTCCTAGCCTTCGTAGCTTCTGAGCTTTAGGTGTGGCCTCAGGCTTTAACTCAATCTTGTGTTGAACCACATCTACCCCACGCACGTCGGTGTAGTCTTTAGCAAAAAGCCTAGGAAACTTCCTTAGCACACATTTGAACTCCTCTCTTTCATCCTTTGTAAGTGTTGTTGATAGCATACCTTCCAGCATCCCTTCATCTTGAACACCTTCGTTCTCTTGAGGACCTACCTCCTCCAAGCCTTGACAAGAGGTCTCTTGGTTACTTGGATTAAACCTTACCCCCATGACTTCGATGGAAGACTCCTCTTTAGTAATGCTGCCGCCACTTTCTTCTTCTGAAGTGCTATCGGTCCAACCTTCTTCCGTCTCACTTTGAGATGATTCTTCATGGAGCTCCTCTTGGCGTTGCTCCTTCATGTCAAAGACAACCTTCTTATGATTTTCATTCCTGCAAATTAATTTCACACTCTCCCAATCCTGCAAAGCTCGCATTTTCATTAGCCATGGTCTTCCTAGGATAAATGGATAACCACTTCCCTTGGTCGACATAACATAAAAATCCACCGCTTTCTTAATGCCAAAGGCCTCTACAAAGACATTTTTACAAATGCCTACACACCTAGCCTTGCTATTGTTTGCCATCTTGACTTTGATTTCAGGTGTCTCATGGATGTGCATGCCTAGTCTTTGCATGAGTCCCTCTGTCATGATGAAAATTTGTGCACCCCCATCCACTAGACCTTTCCTAACCAATCTTCCTTTGATGTAACAGTCTAGCACCGGTGTAATGTCCTTATTCATTTCAGCTTGTGCAATTTTACAACAGGCACACTCTCTTTTACCTTTCTCCTAGTGCTAACTGCCCTTGTTAAATCCCTCTAACTTGTGGACATAATGCAAGAAATTGAGGCCATGAAATATCAGGACCCTTACTTCTCATGTCTTCCAACAAGTTGTACGCAGCCATACCATGTCCAAGAGGGAAGTCTTGGAGGTTGATACGACGTCAAGTCCTCTTAGCCTCCTTGGTCTCCTTTGCCTTCTTTTCTCGTCCATGGTCACTTTGTGATGTAACTCCTTCTTTCTCCTTACCTTTTCCTCGGCCACGCTTAATGCCATTTGCTTCCATGTCAACCTCTCTTGAATTTGTCACCTCTACCACATGCACGTTTGGGTCTGGCAAAGGTGGAACTCCTTCCACTCCTTGTGGAGGTGGTCTTGCTCCATTTGTCCTTTGTATAAGCCGTGGTTGCTGACTAGTTCCTTCACCTACATTCATCACTGGGTAATTCAAGTTAGGTCTCCCTGGCTCCCCACGGGGCCAAGGACAATTATACATCCCATGTCCAGACTCTCCGCAATTCCAACATTGCAAGACTCTCCTAGTTCGTGGCTCTCTCTCTTCTGACTTCTTTGCTTGTCCCTTTGGACCTACAGCTTGTGCAAGGTGAATTGACAGGCTGCTTAAAGATTCATTTAACTTCTCAATCACTTCAGCCGTTACCTCAGGAAGCTCCCTAGATGTTGATACTTGTGACTTACCTTTGGGTCTAAGACCTTCTATTGGAACCTCTCCCCTTAAGCACTTGAGTTTCCTATACTTCTCAGCACCCCTAGTTTCCGCTGCATCAAAAGTAGCAGGTGCACCCGCCTCAACTTTTACCTTAAGGTTAGGAAAGAGTCCGGCTATGAACCTCTCCTTCTTTAGAAATTCTGCACCATCACCAGGGTTAGCAACATTTCGTATCCATAGAGCCCAAAGACGTAGGAACTCTTGCTTGTACAAGTAGTAGTCATCTAAGTCTTTTTGCTTATGAGAAACAATGTCTTGCCATAATTTCTGAGTGTTTTGGGGATCAAAGAAGTATTTCTTGAAACGATTCAAAACTTCCGTGTAATTCCCTTTAACTTCCTCAGTCAAAGAGTCAAACCAAGTGCTAGCATCTTTCCTAAGGACCACCTCAAACATTTCTACATGTTCTTGATCAGTTACTATCCTCTTGATACGGCAAGACATCTTGAAATTCGCTAGAAATAATTCTGCATCCTCTCCAGGCTCTCCAAAGAAAAGAGGTTATCCAGACATTTGGCGTTGGCTCTCCATTGAATTGATTTCAAAGTGACGCATTTTTGTTTTTTCTTTCTTTAAAAGATTTACACAATAATATTTTCTAAATTGCAATCTATTCTACAACAAAATAAAAATATTCACATCAAATGACCTATGATAATCAATAAGAGGTAGAATGACAGGGTTTGGTGATGCGAGAATTTCTCCTACTCTTTGGGCACCAAACATGAATACCATACGTTGTTGAAAATGGATTTTTCTACTAATTGCAATGTTTACTCTAATGTGTGGAGTGAAATGAAAGGGAAAAACCTGTATTCCTGGGCCATTATCCATGGTCTATGCATGACCTAATTCTTAAAACAAAATAAAAATATAGACGTCCAAACTAAGGTCGTACCTAATGAGAGGCAAAATAAAAGGATTTACTGATGCGTTTATCTCTACCAACCTAAGAGGACCTAAAATTCTACGAATTACGCGCTGAAATTGTAACTTAGTACTAACAATTATGTGTACCTTTTGCCTTTCAATGGGAATGAAGGGATCATACAAATTCTCGTGATTCATGCAAGCTACTTGATTATGCTAAAGGTTGAGCCTTCACAAAACATACACAAGCCGTTCCTCAGTGGGGGCACCAATTTGAAGCGGTCCGGGGCGGGCAACAAGAAGAGCAACCTCTAGACACCCTTCAAGGCTCCCGTGCTGCTCAATGGGGCTGGGGCACAACACAACACAAACCAAAACAACAAACCCACAGCCAAATCCCAACTACACAAGGGGCACCACCTAGTTTAAGAGCGAACTAGGACACAAAAGAGGAGAATCGTTAGAGCAACCCACAAACAAGCAAGGAATTTACACTAACCCTAACACCAATGGAACACTCT